>NC_089587.1:56312955-56914810 GCF_019320115.1 Miscanthus floridulus | reverse complement strand
TTTTCAGGCTGGCTTATAAATAGAAGCTCCACTCATGAGTGGAGCATCTTTTGCTCATTCCAACAGCTGAGAAACACGTTTGTGAGTGCCAAGAAGAGCAAGGTCCTAGTGAGGTGTTTGTGATTTGAGAATCCAAGAGAGTAGCCTCACTAGCAAATCAAGAGTAGCAAAGTGTGCATCCATCTTCTCATTAGGCTTCGCGTGGTCAAGTGAGAGTTCATACTTGTTACTCTTGGTGATCGCCATCACCTAGACGGCTTGGTGCTGATTGGGAGTTTGGTGTTCACCCGGCGGAGCTTGTGGGTGACCCAACTCAAGTTGTGAGCGGCTTTGGGTGATTCGCCGCGACGGAGTGTCGAAGAATCAACCCGTAGAGAGCACTTGATCCTTGCACGGATCAAGGGGGAGCTACACCCTTGCATGGGTGCTCCAACGAGGACTAGTGGGGAGTGGTGACTCTCCGATACCTCGGCAAAACATCACCGCGTTCCTTTCTCTCTCTACTTACTTTGAGCACTTACTTTGAGTATTTACTTTGAGCAATTCAATACTTGTTTTACATCCATAGAATTGCTTGCTAGAGTAAGTTTGGAACATAGGTTGCGAGGTTGTTGTGCATTAGTTTGATATAAATACTTTTCTAGGCACAAGGGGTTAATTGGGCTATCCATAGGATTTGATTATTGCAAGAGAATTTAGAATTAGCCCAATTCACCCCCCCCTCTTGGGCATCTTGATCCTTTCAGCGCGCACGCGCAGCGGCCCACTGAAAGCGACCCACGCGACGCCAGTTCACGCGTGAGACGATCCGCGGTGGGGGATTCCCGTGCGCTGGCGCTTTTGCAAAATAGACCTCACACTTCTCTCGAATTACAACTAAGTCCTAACGCTATTTCTCCTCTCTCAAACCTTCTCACTTAACCCCGTAGCTTTCCTAGAATTCCCCCGTGCGCACCCCCGGTGACTCAGCGCACGGCGACACAGCGGGCGATGACATAGCGTGGCCGTGTCGGCCACTTGGGACCAGCGCCAACCCTCCTAATGGGTCGGTCACCATCTCTGACCCGAGCAGCTACACTAAGTGGTGGTGCGGGGTGACATGACTTGCTGAGAAGGTTGTAGCGGCGCGTTGCCATCCGCAACGGTGGCGCCACTATTCTGGCAAGCTAGGGAAACTACAGACCTAATTGGTTAACGCGTGAGCATCAGGAGGCTACCGTGGACCAGGCCAAGGTGACGGTTGGAGTGGAGGATGACAGAGAAGGGCTGGCCACATGCGGTCGAGCCATGCGGTGGCGTACCATGGTGGCACGGCTGCGTCAGCAACGACGGGAGGTGGTAGAGGTTCGGCTATGGCGCACAGGGCGAACGGGGGATAAAGGCGAATCTAGTGGTGCATAGAAATTGGCTCGGGGTGAAGTGATGGAGGGTTGCCCTCGACCATGGCCAAGCGTGGCCTTATCGGCACGACAACAAGGAAAGTTCCAAATTGGAGCTTGGCCATGCACGGTTCAAGGCTAGGTGGAGTCAGGCAGCGAGAGGACTTGATGATGAAGACGTGGATGCGCTGAATTGAATGGAGGTGATCGCTCGATGCTTAATTTGATGGCGCGGCTCGACGGCAGCAGCACAGAGAGAGAGAGAGAGAGAGAGACGAGGCGTGATAGGCGGGCTTAGCTCGGTCTCGCCTTGGAGGGACACGATCGGCGTGATCATGAAGGCAGGCGTGTAGACGCTATGGACAAGCACGCGCGTCCACAACCGGCATGGCCCACACAGCGTAGCGCCATAAATGGCAAGGTGACGGCGAGCTCAGCCACGTGCATGCGGCAGTGGTGGCCTCGAATTTGGCTAGCGCCGGCACAGAGAGAATCACGGACATGACGGTGAGGCGACGGCATTGGCAGCGGTTGTGTCACGGCGTTGGGCGGGTTGGCAGTGTGGCAGCGCGGCGTGCCGGCGGTAGTACCGCTTGGTTGCGCAAGCAGCTCCAGCGGGTCCATGCGCCAGAGGCCAGTGGTGGCTAGGCCACAGCTAGGACAGAGCAGCCATGGACAGCCACGCGCTGCAGCACGCAAGCGACCAGCGCTTGACGCCATGTGGCCGGGCGTGGTGATCGCGCTCACCCGGCGAACCAACCCGAGAACATGTCGTGCACGAATTTTAAAGTGTCTATAAAAATTAAACGGTTGTTCTAGGAATCAAACTACCTTCACCATGGTCCAGAGGGCTTATCAGGCTACCAATTCGAGCTAAAACATGACACCACTTCTTAACTCAAATTCACAAAATAAATTTCCAAACATGGCATTGTCTTGCTGTCTTGAATTTTGATTCCAAGTTCTATTTCTAGGCTATCAAAATGTTAGCTAACGATGTTATTTTTCTACAACAGTGATTTCATTGTCATCTACAAAGTTCATATTCCAAATTTTATTTAAGTGCCACATATATGTTCTATAGTATTTTTGTTCAATAAAAATTAGTTTTAAACCCTACTTGATATACATGGGTTATGGAATAGCCTCTTATTTAGCATTTTTATTGATCATCTTAGGTTCCAAAAATTTTATCCACACATTCCATAACATGCATTATCACATAAACATGATGCTCATGACATAGTTTAGTAATTTGTTTAGGAAGTAACACTGAGGGTGTTACAAGGAGCTGATGCAGAAAGTAGCATGCATGCTCTCGTACGAGCAGGCAGCGGCTGTGTTTCCTGGCTGAAGGAAGGAGAAGAGGAGCTACCCGCGTGTAAGAGAGAGGGAGGAAATAAGTGGGGTGGCCTGTTGGGCTGTTGGCCATTCGGCCCAAGCAGAGGGATCAAGCGTGGAGCATAACGTTCGATTTTTTAAAGATTCTAGACGTAGGTTGAGCATTACCGTTTTTTGGGAGAGGTTCACATGAACTTGGGGGAAGCATGAGTATGGGTTCCTTTGCTTCAGTATCTTCCAAGGTTCTTTCTTAACTCCTTGCTCGACTAATGAACCTTGTATATGCATTTTCTTCTCCTCTTGCGGAACAATTAGAAGATTCTGTCATAAAAAAGGACTGATGAACCTTCTTAGTTTTCTTGACAAAAGGTAGGCGGTAGGTCTTGTTAACCATAACCCAAAAGAGCTTTACACACCATTATAATTATACTCCATGGGTCCCAAAATAAATCAACATTTAGAGTTATCATATTATTTTAGGTTTGACCAAACTTATAGAAAAAGAGCACCAATAATATTATGACATTGAATTGGGATCACTAGATTTATTGTGAAATATATTTACATATTTTTTTTGTGGGGATATATTTTCATAATTTACTTGTGTTATATCATAAATGTTGTTACTTTTCACTATAAATTTAGTCAAACTCAAGATAGTTTTTATTTAGGCTGAATCTAGGAATTGATTTATTTTGAGATGGGAAAATATAAAATAACATATGGCAGGAAGAGATTTAGACATCCTATCTTACTAGTTTGAGTTTTCATTTTTTTAACTATCGGTGTTTCAAGTAAACACCAACTAGTAAATTTGTATTTGTCGCGCGTTGGGTCCGGATGGTGTGCTAAAAGATATAAGGTTTATACTAGTTCGGACACAATATCCCTACATCTAGTCTGCTGTTGCTGCTGCTGCTCGTGTTATTAGCACTGAAAGGTTCATAGTAGGGGGTACAAACGGTCGAGAGGGGGACAGGTCCCAAGTCTCTGATGGAAATGTTGAAAGGACGCTGAGAGCTCGGTTGCTGCTCAGCTATGTGTTATGTGGTGCGTGGTGTGTTGAATCAATGCCCCCTTAGTGGGGTGCCCTACCCTCCCTTTTATAGATCAAGGGGTTGCAGGGATTACAAATGAGAGAAATAGAAAAACCAGAGGCGGAGAAAGTCCTTCGAAGGTGCCGGGTCTCCCTTTTTCTTTGAACCTATCCTTATGACACGGCAGACGGTGCCAGGGATAGTATGTTCGCTGTTCCTGATAGGACTGTACTCTGGCTTCGTTCAGTAAGTGGTCACGTCCCGTTCCACCCCAGCGGGCGGCGCGACGCACCAGGGTGCCGAGCCGCGACCCTATGGGGAGCAGATGGCGTAGAGGCCCCACGTTCATTACTATAGGTGACATGAGTTTCCTTCTTGACTGTAGTGGTTGTCGTATGTTTTCGTGAGGATTTGTGTTCGAGGGCAAATGTCGGCGCGCATAACACTGTAGGATAAATGTCAGCGCCCGCAACACTATTTAGGCTCTGACATGCCTAGAAGGGCTGCCCCACATTATCTACACACGTAGTTATGAAGGAGTAGCGCATAGATGTCAGGCGAGGTGGAGTCTGCCCCTAGATGTTGGGTGAGGCAGAGCCTAGCCCTCAGATGTTAGGCAAGGCGGAGCTAGCCCTTGGATGTCAGGTGAGGTGGAGCCTACCCTCAGACATCGGGCGAGGCAGAGCCAGCCCTTAGTCATTGGGCGAGGCGGAGTCTACCCCCAGACCTCGAGCGAGGCGAAGTGTGCCCCCAGATGTCGGGCAAGGTGGAGCCTAGCCCCTAAGCATCGAGCGAGGCAGAGCCAGCCCTCGAACAACGAGCAAGGTGGAGCCTACCCCTAGACATCGGGCAAGGCAGAGCCTGCCCTCAGATGTTAGTTGAGGCAGAACTAGCCCTCGGTCATCGGGTGAAGCGGAGTCTGCCCCAGACATCGGGCGAGGTGGAGTCTAGCCCTCAGGGGTCGGGCGATGTGGAGCCAATCTTTAGTCATTTGGGCAAGAAGTGTAGTTGCGTTCTTGTTTATTCGAAAGCATCAACATTTGATGGTTATTAGCTCCTCCTCTTTGGGTACCCCAGTATTCGGTCTCTGACAATAGCCCCCGAGCCCCTAGGTGATTCGGATAGAATCACCCGACGGTGATTTGACTTTCTAGAGGGTGCGCTCACTGGACGGGTGTAGCCCCCGAGCCCCCGAGTGATTCGGATAGAATCGCCTAGGGGTATTTTGGTTTGCTAGAGCATGCACGCGAGCGCACCCATCGGGTGTAGCCCCAGAGCCCCTAGGTGATTCGAGTAGAATCATCCAGGGGGTAATTTAGAGCCTTCGTGGGCATGGCTGTGAGATTTGGTGGTTTTGTTAGCCGGATAGCTTAAAGGGAACCCTAGTATCCCATTTGCGGTGATTCGTCTAGGGTTAGCCTGGTTGAGACTCGATCATGGATCGAGACTCCCTTGAGGCTTGTGTGCCTAAGTTTTGGCCACTCACGGGCCCATCCTTTGTTGGGATGACTGTCGAAACCATTGGGCCAACATTCAAACTCCTAGGCCCAGGCGGGCCAGAGAAACATTTTTTGACCCATATCCCTTCTATAGGGAAAGAGTCCTGATCTGCTCGGGAAGGCAAAATGTCTGGCATGACTTTAGTGGGAAAGGATAGGGATTGGGGGCGCATATCCCGTGTGGTGACATGGTAGTGAATCATGGCAGACATGGAGATCCAGGCGAACAGTTGCCTTCCTCGCATCCATCGCCCCTATAAAACCAAAGGGTTCGCCCCCACGGTTTCATACATTGCCTCCTTGCCTTTGCATCTTCAACCTCTGCCGCCAATCACCTAAGCCTCCAGCATCCGCATCTCAGCCACCGTCAAGTTCACATCTATCCACCCTAATCGTTTAATGGAGCCATGGTGCAGATCCGATATCACCCTCCAATGACTAGAGGGCCTCATTTGCCGCAGCCTTCTTTGTGCATGGCTTGCTATCGAGGAGTGGTGGCTGCCCGGTAATGAGGATGCATCATCGCCTCCCAAAGGCTATGTTGTGTCCTTCGATCACTTCCACGAGCGAGGATTCACCACCCCTGCCCACAAGTTCCTTTGGGGGTTGCTGAATTACTACAATGTGGAGCTGCAGCACCTTACTCCCAATGGGATCTAGCATATTGTGGTGTTCATTGCCCTGTGTGAGGGGTTCTTGGGGATTAGTCCCCACTTTGACCTGTGGCGACATTTCTTCGCTGTCACCCTCCTAAAGAAGCGGGAGAAGAGGCAAGAGCTGAACATGACAATGGGATGTGCCGACATCCAGCTTCGCAACAACTAGGTCAATGAGTACCCACCAATGGGTCTGTCAACCTCCAACAAGGGGTGGCATTTGCATTGGTTCTACATCAGGAATGACGTGGCCACCCCCTTGTCGGAGTTCACCGGGTGCCTCATCAAAGAGATCTTGAAATCGTAGAGGAAGTGGGGGGTTCCAGAGAAAGATAAGAAGAAAATCTAGGACCATCTCACCGCCATCTGAATCCTAAAGGAGAGGGGCATGAAGGGGTTGGGGATCATCAGTGCTTATCACACGCGGAGGGTGGCGCCACTGATGAAGCGTGCGCTTCCCCTACACATGATGGCACCTAGGGTGTCGCTCGAGGGGATGATGCTCGCTGATGGAGCACTCCCCCCTCTGAAGTAATGGAGTGCATCAAGGAGGCGATGGAGCCTTTGCGGGATGACGCCGGCGCTATTCTTGATTTTGTGTATTCGGTGCCGGGGCATCCCCTAATGCGGCCGGAACTAGGGTACATTGACTTTGTAAGTTCTCTTCCCCCGTGCCTCCTTTTTTATTGAACTCCTAACCCCTTGATGCTGATATTGGGATAGGGGAACTAGCCAAAGAGACTCATCTTTATGGATTGCTTGGCCCTGATGCCGAAGGACCTACTCAATGCGGCAACGAATCGCACCGCGCCCAAGTGGCAAAAGAAGGCCAAGGTGGACGAGAGGAGGAAGAAGCAACAGAAAATGTGGGCATGGGAGCAAGGAGAGGAGACAAACAGTGATGACGACAACAATGATGATGATGAGGATGATGAGGTAGTTGCTGACACTGAGTGGGATGACCTAGGGAGCGAGGATACGCTGATAGGTACATACTCGTCCATGTAGGGGCCTTTCCCGTTCCACGTAGGGGAAAGCACGTCCATGGGGCCGACGGAGATGGACCGAACCGTTGGCCTACCTCAGGAGACAACAGGAGCGAGCGGGTCTGCCACCATGCTCGAGGTGCTGGCGTAGGGGGGTGACCCCATTGCTGCACCTCAAGAGCTATTCGGTGTAGGGGGATCTGTCGCCATGCCTAAGGTGTCGGTGGAGGGAGGCGGCTCTGCTGCCCTGGCCCCGGACATGAGGGAGGTGGACCCCTCTACCCAGGAGCAGGGGGCAGACTCAAAATGGTCCTGCCCTGATGAGGTGGAGCAGAGGCCTAGGGGTTCGTCCCCTAAACATCTCCACTGCCCAACAACGCCAACGTAAGGCACCAGCTTCTCTATTTTCTCTGTTTTTCTCTATTTTCTCTATTTTTCTCTGTTTTCTCTATTTTTGCCTATTGTCATTGTGACTCATGCCTTTTGTTTCTTCTATAGCATTAGGAGATGGGTCAGATGGGGCACTTCTTTAGTGCTGGTGCCCAAGAAGAGCATCGCCATTCAGGCAAGGCCGGGGTCGTTCCCTGACATTGCTCCTATTTTGGGCGAGAGCGGAGCTAGCATCATAGCCTCATTGGTTGGTCATGCACTACCCATGGTGGTGCCCATGACCTCAGTGGGTCAAGTGGTCAGCGAGGCTATGGGGGCGCCCTCGAAGGTTGCCGAGCAAACGACGACGGAAGCGATTCCGCTGCTGACGTCGGAGCGGGCAGAGCTGCCGGTCGCATTCATTGCGTCGACCACAACGGGCGTGGTGTACCCAGACAAGGTCACACTGATGGAGGTAGAGGTGATGGGGGCTATGACTAATGGTCCATAGCTAGAAGCTACAGTGGCGGTGCCCAAGGCAGCGGCACACCCCATGTTACCGGTAGCCCAAGTGACAATGACCATCATGGGCAGGACGGAGGGGGTCATGTCCGAGGGACCCCCGGACACCATGGTGGTTGCCGAGGAGACTGGCAGGGAGTTGTCTTTGGTCCTAACACCAGGGGATAGCCATCCGCCTATGTGGGATGAGCCCCTGCTCCATTGGGTGAATCCGCGGGACTCGTCGTCGGATCTCTTCACCCTCGATGAGTCCGCCGAGGGCATAGAGTGGGAGAGTCTCAACGAGGGGATCACGGCCACGCTGGAAGCTATGAACCAGGCTAGGGGCACCCTATGAGACATCATCATTCCCATTGGCTGGGTATTCACTTAGTCTTGCCTCTCGCTCTCTTTCTTCATCTACTTTTGTTTTCTGACCACCGTCTTTTTTCAGTCTCTTATTGCTCACACCCGGGAGAAATCCTAGTTTCTTCATGAACATAAGGAGGATTGGGACCGCCTTGTTGATGAGGCAGGCTGCAAAGGGACGTGACCTCCCATCTCCGACAAAGGGTGGCCAAGCTAACTCCCCTTGCCGTGGAGGTAGACCATCTTCGACGGTGGGAGGCCGAGGCCCGCTGGGACGCGGAGGACACCGAGAAGTCTTTTGATGAACTATCGGAGAGGATGCGGCGGGATGATGAGGAGGCTGCCAAAGTATGAAAGGAGCAAGATGAGCTGCTCTAGCGGGATGCCGAGACCCACCAATGGATCATCGACCTCTTGGCCGAGGCCGAGAAGGAGCAGGATCTTAGGCTAGGAGCCGAGGAGGAGTCTACGGCCCTAGAACAGAGGGCAAAACTAGACGCTGAGGCGGTCACTCAGCTGCACAAGGAGTGAGACAAGCTATGCCAGACTACTGAGAGGCTCCACTCGAAGCGTGGCGTGGCCCATGGGGAGCGCGACTAGGCTATCCAAGAGCGTGATGAGGCATAGCAGAGGATCAACTCTCTATAGGCCGAGCTTGGAACCACAAAAGGCCAGAAGCTAGGGGCCATGGGCGCCGCTGCCAGACTGGCCATGAATCTTGCCAAGGTGAGGAGTCTTCTTCAGGTAGAGAGCGACAAGCATGATGTCCTAAAGGTTGCCCTTGGTGTAATCTACGACGACGTGCAGGTGGAGCAGGCAGAGGGGACTAGCTCGCTCGTAGCTCGTGCCATAGATATCACGGCGTGGGTGCACCAGCTAGAGAAGGAAGCTCTTTGCTCAGGGATCACCCAAGCCTTTGCCATCGCCCGCTCGCATTACGATGAAAGCATTGACTTAGAGGTGATGAGCCTCAGTTTCGTGCCTGGCTATGAAGCCTCTGAGCTAGATGAAATAGAAGTAGCGGTGGCTCCTCTTGCAGAAACCCTAGCGAGCAAAGTTAAAGACATGGTTCTCCCCTAGAGGGGGTAGTTAGTCAAATGGGTTTGATGGGTATTATCTATAATCTATGGACAAGTGTTGGCACTTTTGTATTTTGAAAATAGATTCATAATTTTGTTTCGTTAAACAATTCATAATTTCATTTCATTTGATTGAACTTGCTTTCTTCCCTTGTTGTATTAAAAAAAGAAGGGCTCGTGCAATCTGACCCTTCTGTTTGTTAAGACCATAGGGCCTGAGGTGTGTAAGAGGGAAGCTTTGATTATGCTGGTGAGTAAAGTTACCGTAGTCGTTGGGGCATGGTTTTTTGCTGTCTGATCTGGCATGCTCGGTTATTCGTTCCCACAAACCTTGCCACTAACCTTAACATGAGGAAGAGGTCCAATGCAAGGACTATTTCAAAAAAAAGGGGGTATTTATACCTTTATTAGCCCCCGAGTGAGATCCGACCCCTTGCGGTTGCTGGGGCCGAATGTCACTGGAGACCGAAGAGAGGATAGCGAAACTACTCTTGTATTCGCATGTATTCCTTCCTTAGGATTTTAGCTATCATTCTGCAACCATGCATTCGGTCTCCTTGCAACTCCAACCTTTCCCTAGCCCCCGCGTGTGGCGGAGATTTGGTCAAGGGTCGGCTTGTTTTTGTGACTATTGCCCCGTCCGTGGTTTTTGCAACCGGAGGGGTTGAAGCGGCATCACTTGCCTCGATGGCTCAAGTGAGGCACTTAATGATCTCAGTAACAAGGATGTTCTATTGGAATCTAGCCCCGTCTCTCATGTTAGGGTCAACAAAGCCCTCAGGTGACATTTCATTGCTCCTTAACCCGCCTTCCAACAGATTCCCCCTCAATGGGGATTCTATGGGCTCGGCTAAAGGCTGGATCAAACGAGAAGGTTGAGATGACCCTATCCGCCTCTATGTGGGTTGGGCGAGGGCCGTAGAGGCTCATCTGTGTTTTCTCCCCTAGCTCTTATTCGACGTGAGGCGGACTCGGGCCGTTTGTAGGCCGGCCTTTGAACCTCGGTCTCTCGATCTAGGATCGAGCGGCTAGAGCCCTCGAACCCCTTGGGGTTTGATAGGGGTCAACCATGTTTCACATGTTATCCCATCCTTAGTTTCCGCAATCGGAGGGGCTGAGCTAATGACACTTGCCTCGATGGCTTGAGTGTTGCGCTCAATGAGCTCGCTAATGGGTACGTTCGAGTGGAATCTGAGTCCGTCATTCACTAACAGGGTCGGTAGAGCCCTCATGTGGCATTCCACTACTTCTTAACCCACCTCCTAGCAGATGCCTGAGTCATTTGATAGGCTCGGGTGGCCCATTGGCCTCTCCTCGATGAAGATTCTGTGGGTTTGGCTCAAGGTTAGAATCGAACGAGAAAGGTCGAGATGTCCCTGTCTGCTTATAAGCGGGGTCAGGCAAGGCCGCTGGGGCTCATTTTAGTTTTTCTCCCCTGGCTTTGTTTGATGCAAGGCGGCCTCAAGCCCTTCATGGGCCGACCTTCGAAACTCGGTCAGTTGCCGCTCATATCGAATGAGGCGACTACCGCTTCATGCCGTGACATGAAGAGTTGAGATGCAGCAATTGCATATGCAACGCTTGGATATATGAAATGAATGTATGATATAATGGAACTAAAAGCGAGGGTCAGTGATGTTACCTTGGTGGCATGAGTGATGGGGAGCTCTTCCCAGACATGTCCGTGCAGGGTTCAGGTCCGACGTTTGTGATAGGGCCGTTGTAACCTGCACGAGCATCGCAATTTTTTATTTCTATCTCTCGGCAGTGATTCGAGCCATTCGATCATGTTTGGGTGACCTAACAGGTTCTCCTCGAAGGAGATTCTATAGGTAGACCCCTTTGAACCCTTCTCAATAAGGCGGATGCTAAAGCTTGGGGTGCGAGGACAAAGAATTTGATCACGCTAGTGAACAAAAATGCCGTAGCCGCTGGGGCGTAGGGTCTAGTGGTTTGACCAGTTTTACTCAAAGTTTACACCCGCACACCGTGCCTCTGGTTTTTAACATAAGGAGGGGTTGGGCGAAGAGAATGTCTAAATGAGTAGACACTTTTAGTAGCCCCCGAGCGATGTCCGCACCCCTACCGTTGCTGGGGTCAGAGGCTCGGTAGTGAAATTGATACGTAAAGTAAGTAAAATAAGGGTGCTTATCTTTCAGTGGCCATTTGGTTCATTAGCCCCACCACTCGGCATTCGCCTGGGCTGTCCGATTGACTTAGGAGGCCCGTTGGTCTTCCCTTGATGAAGGTTTCGTCGTTGGGCCCTTCTAGGTCCTTCCTAGGAAGGCGGAGAGCCACCTACATGCGGCTACGCCTTGTTTCTCATGCCCATCGTGTGGTAGTGGTGGGCCATGCCTAGGCCACATCCCATTTGACCAGGCACCATCTCATCGAGCAGAGCATGTCCCATCGAATTCCTAGCCGCATTGAATAGGGAAAGGGAGAGGGTTTTTTGCCCCAACCCTTTGCCTTTCTCCAACTGCTGTATCTCCTCCTTAAATAGGGGAAGGGAGAGGGTTCTCATCTCATTCCTTTGCCTATTCTTGAGTTGCTGCCTCTCCTCCTTATTTCTTCTCGCTAAGTGCATTCGTGCGTCGCGGCGGTTCCTAAGTAAGAGAGGGTAAAGCGAGGGAGAGGAGAACTCATGGACCCATTCATGAATCCAGAGCACGATGTCGAGCTGGAGGTCATCCAACATAGATGAGATGGTGCTGGCCGCCTTCACCGAGAAGGGGCCGCTTCCATCGAAGGAGGAGACACACTAGAGGGTGCTGCGCATTGCTGGCTTTGTCACCGTCTGTGAGGCCTTCACCGGGATGGAGCCATATGTAGACTTCCTCTGGTGAATCTTATCCGGGCAAGCCTTGTTGGTGGGGAAGCCACCTAGGACTATGCTGATGGGGTTTCACCCTTGCAGTCGCTTAGGTCGGCCAGTTCATCAAGTTTGATGAGATATCGGAGGCATCCACTAGCCATGGCGGCCATACTTCGGTGGGTAGCGTCCCCGTCTAGGAGCTGCCTTGTCTCGAGGTGCCATTGTTAGAATTATGGCTGATCATGATAGCGTAGTCCCTAGACGCCCTAGCGAAGACACCACGGCCACCGACGTGGTGCTCGACGTTGCAAACGACGGCATCCTTAGGGATCCCGTGGAGTGGTAGGATGTTGCCAATATAGAGCGTGGCACGGCGGCCATAGTAGTATTTAGAGTAGAAGTGGTAAGCAAATGTAACCATTTAAGTTGTGGGGGAGCCCCCATGTGAACAGTTTTTATACTCATGAATACATCAATCCCTTTTCGTGATGAAATGTAAACAACTTCTTATTTCTTCTCCCCTTTTTGTGTAAAAAAGGTTTAGCGCATCCCGACCCTTTTTGTGGTTAAGGTCATAAAAGCTCGGAGTGCGGGAGAGCCAATTCTGATCACACTGGTGAGCAAAGAGACCATAGTCATCGAGGCGTGGGTTTCCTGTAGTCCTACCAGTTATACTTAGGAATTGTGCTAGTAAATCAAGCTCCTAGGAATTAACGTAAAAAAGGAGGGTGTGAGCAAAGAATGTTCAAAAGGTAAATGTACTCATACTAGCCCTCGAGTGAGGCCTGGCCCCTCACACTTGTGGGGGTTGGACGTCACAAAAGATCAAGGATTTCAACAACGAAATTGATAAGAGAAAGTATGTGTTTATTTAGGGGTAAAAGCGACATAGCTGCTCAATGTTCTAGGCATTGGTGAAGACCTCACCGTCGATGGTTTTCACCTTATAGGCACCTAGTTGGAGTACTTCCGCGATGACGTACGACCCCTCCTAGGGCGGGGAGAGCTTGTGGTGGTCCTTGTTGCTCTGCATGAGGCGGAGAACCAGGTCCTCGATGTTGAAGGCTCGGTCCCGCACCTGTTGGCTGTGGTACCATCGCAACGCCTACTGGTACTTGGTCAAGCGGAGGAGGGCGACATCGTGGGCTTTGTCAATCCATGGCATCTTCGTGGGATGCCTTGGCTCCCTATTCGTTGTATGCCCTGATCCTTAGCACTCCATAGTCAAGGTCGGTTGGGAGGACGACCTGGGAATTGTAGACCATGAAGAAAGGCGTGTAGCCGGTGGCTCGACTAAGGGTTGTCCTTAGGATCTAGAGCACCGTGGGGAGCTTGGCAACCCACTGTGCGTTGAACTTGTTCAACTGGTTAAAGATCCTAGGCTTGAAGCCCTATAGAACCATACCGTTTGCACGCTCGACCTGCCTATTTGTTTGGAGGTGCGTGACGGCGGCCCAATCTACCCAGATGTGGTATTCATCGTAGAATCGAAGGAACTTTCTTTCGGTGTATTACATACCATTGTCCATGATGATGGAGTTTGGAACTCTAAAGCAATAGACGATGTCAAGGAAAAATAGTACGGCTTGCTCGGATTTGATCGCGGAGATCGGCCGAGCTTCTATACACTTTGTAAACTTGTCTATGGTGACAAGCAGGTGGGTGTATCCTTCGGGTGCCTTCTTGAGAGGTCCAACTAGATCGAGCCCCCAGACCATGAAGGGCCACGTGATGGGGATCATCTGGAGTGTCTGGGTCGGGAGATGATTTTGCCAAGCATAGTATTGACACCCTTCACAAGTGTGTACGATCTGCTCAGCGTCGGCTACTGCAGTGGGCCAGTAGAAGCCCTGTCGGAATGTGTTTCCAACCAAGGTTCTATGCATGGCATGGTGACCGCAGACCCCACCATGGATATCACTCAGCAAGCGCTTCTCCTACTCAATAGGTATGTAGCGCTGCAGAATCCTAGTATGGCTTCATTTATAGAGTTCGCCCTCCACAAGAATGAAGGACTTAGCATGACGTGTGAGCCATCGAGCGTCTGCCTTGTCTATCGGTAGTGCATCATGGAGTAGGTAGTTGAGGTAGAGCATTCTCTAGTCGACTAGAGGGTCGAGCTCTTTTACTGGATCTTGTTCAAGCTCTATGACCTTGGGACCAGACAGAGCCATCGGTTGGTTAGCCCCCGTGGCTGGATCGAGCGAACCGTTAATGGCCTATTTTGACCCTTCATAGAGTATCGAGGGTTTGTGTTGGTCGTTGGCGAAAACACCTATTGGCACTAGCCCTCGACCGAATGTTGCCTTCACAAGCGTGTCGGCCACCTCGTTGAGGCACCTCAGGATGTGATTGAGTTTGAGGCCATCGAATTTGTCCTCTAGCTATTGGACTTCTCTATAGTATGCAACCATCTTGGCATTGTGATAGCTTGACTCCTTTATGACTTGGTCAACGACCAACTGGGAGTCACCCCAGACATCGAGGCGTCGAATGCCCAACTCGATGGCAATGCATAGGCTATTGATGAGTGCTTCATACTCAGCTACATTATTGGATGAGGGGAAATGGAGATGAACCATGTACCTCATGTGTACCCTAAGGGGTGATACAAAGACCAGCCCCACGCCGGTGCCCCTCTTCATCAGCGACCCATCAAAATACATCGTCCAGTACTCTTGGTCAATGACCTCCGGTGGCATTTGGACCTTGGTCCATTCCACGACGAAGTCGGCCAACACCTAGGATTTGATCGCTGTTCAGGATGTATACATAATGCCCTGATCCATCAACTCGAGTGCCCATTTTGTGGTTCTTCCCATGGCATCCTGGCTTTGGATGACCTCACCAAGGGGGAACAATGTCACGACCATCATCGGGTGTGACTCAAAGTAGTGGCGTAGCTTCCTTTTGGTGATGAGGATGACGTACAAGAGCTTTTGGATTTGGGAGTAGCGGGTCTTAGAGTTGGATAGTACCTCGCTGATGAAGTACATAGGGCGCTGTATCTTAAGGGCATGCCCCTCTTCTTCCCGCTCCACTACCAAGGTGACGCTGACCAGTGACCACTTGTGTGGTGGCCGCTATGTATAGCAGAAGGGATTCTCCATTGATTAGAGGAACCAAGATCGGGGGCCTTTGTCAGAAGCAGTTTGACCATGTCAAGTGCCTCCAGGGCTTCATATGTCCATTCAAAGCGGCCAGCTTTCTTCAACAGTCGATAAAGGGGGAGACCTCGTTCACCGAGGCATGAGATGAATCAGCTTAGTGCGGCGAGGCACCCTGTAACTCGCTGAACCCCCTTTATGTTCTGAATCAGGCCCATCCTTATGATGGCTGAGATTTTCTCTAGGTTAGCTTCGATGCCATGCTTGGAGATGATGAAACTGAGTAGCATGCCCCTTGGGACCCCGAAAACACACTTCTCGGGATTGAGTTTGATGCTGTTTGCTTAGAGTTTGGCAAAGGTTTGCTCAAGATCGGCAACGAGGTGGTTAGCCTGAGCTCACATCACCAAGACAACGAGCTCTCTACTTGCTACGCCACCACATGCTCGAACAGCGTGCGAATCTCGTGGTGGGCCTGATGATCCTCGGGTGTCGTGGCCTCCTGAAGGCCATGGAGCAAGGCTGCCGTGGTGGTGATGTTCTGGCTTGCCCAGACAAAGCGAGGGAGGGCTTCATCATTGGCAATGATCCCCCAGTTCATGTCATGGGCCATGGTGCGTGTGCGCCCACCATCTCCGTGGCGTTCTATCTCTCGATCAAGCTCCATGCATTCCTGCATAAGCTGGAGTCGTGCTTCCTCGATCTCCTAGTGTTGGGCTTTTAGTTGCTCCACCCCCATACAAGGTGGGGCCACTGTCTCCCCTTTGGCCTTATTGCCGAGGTTGTCCATCGGGGTACCCTCCTCCTCAGGGATGCTTTTGATGTATCCCTTGGGGGTACCCATCATGAAGCATTCCCGGGAGGGGTGATGGCCCCCCTGCTGGAGTCAGAGCTAGAGGATGACCCTGGCTCCTCAGCGAGGAGGTTGCGGAGAGATTCCATGATGTGTTCGATCACCCCCACGAACTCGTTGTTCGTGGATGGCAGGATCATGCGTCATGCCACAAGGTGGCTAACGGTCGCCATAGTGTTGCAGAGACCAAACAAAAGCGCTATCAGGGTGCTCCATACATGGTGTTTTGGAGAGACAGGTTCTCCTCCGGTGAGCCACGCCATGTCATTGGCATCAGAAAAGGTGAGGCGGTACTGGTCCTCCCTGGACTACTAGGGTCCAAGGGAGACGCCGAGCTAGCGCTCAAGCCTCCTATAGTTGAGGCTGATGGAGGGGAGAGGTTGGATGGCGGCGTGAGCCAATGCCAACTCTCCTCCCACCGTAATGATGAAGTCTTGGTCACCAAAGTGCACATGTGCGCCTAGGACCTAGCTAAAAGGTCCTAATATGGCTAGGGGGTGAATAGCCTATTTAAAAATCTATAAATCAACTAGAGCAATTTGATTAGTATGACAAATAGCGAAATGCAAACTTGCTCTAGCTCTACAAGGGTTGCAATCCACCTATCCAACAATTATAGTTGCAATGATTACTAGGCACACAACTTGCAATGTTACTACTCACTAAGGGCTCTCAATCTTGCTACTCTAAAGAGCTCCACTAGATGAACTTAAAATAACAAAGCAAGCTCTCAATTCTAATTACACTAAAGAGCTTGCTACAACTAGTTTGCAAGAATATAAATGAGTGAGTAGAATGATTATACCACCATATAGAGGAATAAACCAATCACAAGATGAAGATTAAGCCAATCACCGGGAGAATACAAATGACAAGAGACAACTGATTTTGTCCTGAGGTTCACGTGCTTGCCAACACGCTACGTCCCCATTGTGTTGACCAACACTTGGTGGTTCAGTGGCTAAGAGGTGTTTTATAAACCTCATCCACATGATTGGACACCACAAGAACCTACCCACAAGTGAGGTAACTCAATGACACGAGCAATTTACTAGAGTTACCTTTCGGCACTCCACCGAGGAAGGTACAACTCCCCTCACAATCACCGGAGACAGCCACGAACAATCACCAACTCATGTCGATCCTCCACCACTGCACCAAACCATTTAGGTGGTGGCAACCACCAAGAGTAACAAGCGAAATCCACAGCGCAACATGAATACCAAGTGCCTCTAGATGCAATCACTCAAGCAATGCATTTGGATTCTCTCCCAATCTCACAAAGATGATGGATCAATGATGGAGATGAGTGGGAGTGCTTTGGCTAAGCTCACAAGGTTGTTGTGTCAATGAAAATGTGTAAGAGAGTGAGCTTAAGCTGACCATGGGGCTTAAATAGAAGCCCCCATGAAATAGAGTCGTTGTACCCCTTCACTGGGCACTGATCGGGGTGATCGGACGCTCCAGTCCTACTGACCAAACGCAGGGCTCAGCGTCCGGGCACCTGATGGCGGCCACATGTCATCCTGCGTTCAATAGGAGTCATCTAATTTCAACGGTCAATAATTGACCGGATGCTCCGGCACAAGTGATCGGACGCTAAACTCCCAGCGTCCGGTCATTTATAGTAAGGTTTCAAAACCGGTTTTCTTCAATTGGACATGTCTAGTGGAACTTGATCGGACACAGCCAGCATCTGATCAGTCACCCTGATTACTGTGTAGCTACGTCAGCTCTGACTAGACACAGCCTTCCGGTGTCCGATCAGTCAGAGACCCAGCGTCCGGTCACATGACTGACGCTAGGGTATCACTGCCATGCCTGACTGAACGCACTGGTTTCCCTAAGACCAGCATCCGGTCAGTTGTAAAATAGCAAGACTGACCCTCTATCATCTCTATCTCCTTCACCCTTGCTCAAATGTGCCAACCACCAAGTGTATCACCTTGTGCACATGTGTTAGCATATTTTCACAAATATTTTCAAGGGTGTTAGCACTCCACTAGATCCTAAATGCATATGCAATGAATTAGAGCATCTAGTGGCACTTTGATAACCGCATTTCGATACGAGTCTCACTCCTCTTAATAGTACGGCTATCTATCCTAAACGTGATCACACTCACTAAGTGTCTTGATCACTTAAAACAAAATAGCTCCTACATTTTATACCTTTGCCTTGAGCCTTTTGTTTTTCTCTTTCTTCTTTTCCAAGTTCAAGCCTTTGATCATAACCATGCCATTACCATTGTCATGATCTTCGTCATTGCTTCATCACTTGGAGTAGTGCTACCTATCTCATGATCACTTTGATAAACTAGGTTAGCACTTAGGGTTTCATCAATTAATCAAAACCAAACTAGAGCTTTCAATCTCCCCTTTTTTGGTAATTGATGACAGCCCTTATACAAAGATATGAAATAAGATTTAATTGAATTCATGTTGCTTGCCCAAGCATATTTACCATGTGTAAAGGATATGGACAAGTTTCATGAACTCTATATGGTAGCAATTGCTCCCCCTACATATGTGCTAAGAGTTTGGATTGAAGCTTTGCACATATGCTTAGATAGGAAATATAGGAGACAATTTCTACCAAATGATGCTAAGGTATAAGAGATGGACCTTTGAAGCGTGATACCAATCAGAGTGCACTATTATACCATCCTTAGCACCATTTGTAACTAGACATACATAAAAGCTAGAACACCCCATGAGATCAATATTACAAGTAAGGGTCTAGTTTCCATATGATGAACATAAGTCTAGTTACTTTAGCTAGATACCACTTGATAGCTAGGTACCACTTGTAAATACTTGGAAATGAAATCATTAGTTATCCTATGCATGCTAGTTTTTTATTTTATCATTCAAACCTACAACTAGCATACACCACACAAGCATGGATATTAAAATTTAAAACTTGTGCCATGCAAGCAATCATATGAAATGCACAATCAAATGCACCATACAAGTTCATGAGCTTGCTCCCTCTACTTGTGTGCTCAAGATTTTAATTGATCCCCTTTCTTTGTCATATCTTATCTCTCTACACTATTTCTCCCCCTATCACTTATCTTTGTTTCTCTCCCCCTTTGTCATCAATGACCACAAAGGCTTAAAGTATAGATAGGTTCAAATTATAGATAGGTTGGGGTGAAACCATGTGAAATGAGGATCATTTTTCAATTTGGTTCAATCTAGATTACTTGCAAAAGATATTTAACTAGGTTTGATCCAAGGACAAGCTTCTTCACACCTCTAAATAAGGGTTCTCTTGTACCATGTTGAGTTAAACACTTATAGCTCATTTTATAGATCAAACACTAGGTTTATAAGCCCACAAACATGTCATATGCTACCACTAGATCATTTCAAGCATACAAGCAATAGTGGTACCATACAAGCATCAATTTTATTTGATTTTCATGAATGAGCCTATTCAAATGTGAAATATGTCTAGATGCACTAATCATGTCCTTGAAAAGATGAATGTCATGCCAATCAATTTATACCTTGTATTGTTTGAAGGAGAGGCATGTCATATAATGGGGTTGCATCAACACATATTGGTGAAGTTAAGTATGTTCAATTCATTCCTTAGCTTGCAAAATCTCTTTTCATCAAGTGGTTTGGTGAATATGTCGACAAGTTGATCTTCTGTGCCCACACTCTCTATGCAAATGCCCCCTTTTTGTTGGTGATCTCTTATGAAGTGATGACGGACATCTATATGCTTTATTCTTAAGTGTTGAACTAGGTTGTTGGTTAGCTTTACGGCACTCTCATTGTCACATAGCAATGGCACTTGCTTGATCCTAATTCCAAAATCACTCAAAGTAGCCTTCATCCAAAGTAATTAAGCACAACAACTACCGGCCGAAATGTACTCCGCTTCGGCAGTTGAAGTGATATACTATTTTGCTTCTTTGATGACCAAGATACAAGTGATCATCCCAATAGTTGATATGTGCCTGATGTGCTCTTTCTCTCAACTTTGCATCCCGCATAATCAGAGTCTGAATATCCAATCAACTCAAATCTTGCTCCTTTAGGATACCACAATCCAACATTTTGTGTATGCTTCAAGTACCTCAATATTCTCTTTGTTACTTTTAAATGACTCTCTCTTGGTGAGGCTTGAAATCTAGCACACATGCATACACTAAGCATCATATCCGGTTTTGATGCAGTCACATAGAGTAGGCTTCCAATCATAGACCGATACATCTTTTGATCCACCATGTTGCCACTTACATCACTATCCAAGCTTCCACTTTTCCCCATTGGTGTACTAATAGCTTTACTATCATCCATTCCAAACTTATTGAGCATGTCCTTGATATACTTGCCTTGACTCACAAATGTGCCATTCTTTATTTGCTTGATTTGAAGACCAAGGAAGTAATTAAGTTCTCCAATCATGGACATCTCAAACTCACTTGCCATCATCTTGCCAAACTCCTCACAAAAATCTTGATTTGTTGACCCAAATATAATATCATCAACATAGATTTGCATTACAAACAAGTCATTTTAAGCTTTTTGGTGAAGAGAGTGGTGTCAACCTTTCCTATCTTAAATCCCTTAGAGAGTAGGAAATCTCTCAATCTCTCATACCATGCTCTTAGTGCTTGTTTCAATCTATACAAAGCCTTTCTTAACTTGTAAACATAGTTGGGTTTCTTTTCATCTTCAAAACCAGGAGGTTGCTCAACATATACAAGCTCATTGATGTACCCATTAAGAAATGCACTCTTCACATCCATTTGGTACAACTTGGTGTTGTGGGCACAAGCATAGGCTAACAAGATCATAATTGCTTCCAATCTTGCTACCAGGGCATATGTTTCTCCAAAGTCAAGACCCTCAACTTGAGTGTAACCTTGAGCCACTAATCTTGCTTTGTTCCTTATTACTATCCCATCTTGATCTTGCTTGTTCTAAAAGACCCACTTGGTTCTAATCACATTATGATCCTTCAGCCTCTCAACTAACTCCCATACTTGGTTTCTTGTGAAGTTGTTTAGCTCTTCATGCATAGCATTGACCCAATCAATATCCTTCAAAGCTTCATCTATCTTCTTAGGTTCTATGGATGACACAAATGAGAAATGCTCACAAAATGAAGCTAATCTTGATCTAGTTTGCACTCCTCTCAAAATATCACCAATGATAGTGTTCAATGGATGATCTCTTGCAACATTTATTGGTTGAAGCACTTGCACTTGATTGCTAGCATTTGATTGATCACTTGGTTGAGATAATGAACTAGCCACTTGTTGATCTTACACATTGCCAGCACTAGTGCTTACTTGGATTTGATCATGAGAACCACTAGCTTGCACATTTGAGTTAGAGAGCACTTGATTCTTGTTATCTTCAATATCAATCACCTCTCTAGGCCTTAACTCACCAATGTCCATGTTTCTCATTGCCTTGACCAATTGAGTTCCTTTCACATCATCTAGATTCTCATTTTTCTCTTGGGAACCATTTGTTTTATCAAACTCCACATCATGAACCTCCTTAAGAGTACCACTAGCCAAATTCCAAACTCTATAAGCCTTGCTAGTAGTGGAGTAACCAAGCAAGAAACCTTCATCACATTTCTTTTCAAACTTGCTTAATCTAGTGCCTTTCTTTAATATATAGCATTTACAACCAAATACCCGAAAGTATGCTATGTTGGGCTTTTTTCCATTCAATAGCTCACAAGGTGTCTTCTCCATCATGGGGTGACAATAGAGTCGGTTGCTATAGTAGCAAGCCATGTTGATTGCTTTGGCCCAAAAAGAATGACTCACATTGTACTCACTCAACATTGATCTTGCCATATCAATTAAGGTTCTATTCTTTTTTTAACTAACCCATTTGATTGAGGAGTATACTTGGCCAAGAATTGATGTCTAATTCCAAATTTATCACACAACTCATCAATTCTTGTGTTCTTGAACTCACTTCTATTGTCACTTCTAACTTTCTTGATTGTTGTTTCAAACTCATTGTGAACACCCTTGACAAAAGATTTGAATATTGCAAATACATCACTCTTGTCACCAAGAAAGAAGACCAATGTGTATCTAGTGAAATCATCCACAATCACAAATCCATATTTGTTTCTACCAATGCTAGTGTATGTGGTTGGTCCAAACAAGTCCATGTGCATCAACTCAAATGCCTTAGATGTACTCATCATGCTCTTCTTAGGATGTGTGTTACCAACTTGTTTTTCGGCTTGACATGCACTACATAGCTTGTCTTTCTCAAATGTGACATCTTTCAAGCCTCTAACTAAGTCATGCTTAATCAACTTGTTCAATTGTTTCATTCCAACATGACCAAGCCTTCTATGCCATAACCAACCCATGCTAGATTTAGTGATCAAATATGTTGTCAATTGAGCTTCTCTAGCATTGAAATCAACTAAGTATAGATTCTTATATCTAAATCCTTTGACTATCAAGTTAGAGCCATCTACACTTATGATCTCTACATCATCCACACCAAATATGTACTTGAAACCAAGATCACACAATTGAGCTACCAACAAAAGGTTGAAGTTCAAGCTCTCTACTAGTAGCACATTGGAAATGCTCAAGTCATTGGATATTGTAATCTTACCAAGCCCTTTGACCTTGCCTTTGCCATTGTCACCAAATGTGATACTATCAAACCCATTGCTCTTGTTTTCATTGATTGAATTGAATATTCTTAGATCACCGGTCATGTGTTGTGTGCACCCACTATCAAGCACCCAATGCCTTCCTCTAGCTTTATAATTTACCTACAAAAGAAGATCAATTCTTTTTAGGTACCCAAACTTGCTTGGGTCCTTAAAGGTTAGTTACCAAGGTCTTTGGTATCCAAATAGCCTTCTTCTTTGGGCCCACAATTGGTGTACCAATGAAGTTAGCATTTACACTGTTAGCACCCTTATAAAGCATGTAACAAGAATCAAAATTGATTGAGGATACATTAGGTAGCTTGTTCTTGTTAGTTTTATAATTTTGCTCTATATGCCCAACTTGCTTGCATCTATTGCAAAACCGACCATTGCCCTTCACAAAACTAGCTTTGGGAGTGACAAAGGCTGCCTTTCCTTTCTTGGGGGTATAGCCTAATCCCTCTTTGTTGAGAGAAAACCTTTGGCTACCCAAGCACTTTAGCAAGCGGGCTTCTCCACCATAGGCATTGCCTAAGGCATGAGTGATCTCATTCACCTCCTTCTTGAGGGTCTTATTTTCCACCATTAGTGAGGTTTCACAAGTGAGACCATCACTCAAAGGTGAAGTAGAAAGGATAGTGCTACAAGAAGTATTAGTGGGAGCAACAAAAATAGATTCATCAATAAGGTCACATGTTAGTCCCACATCGCATGATATGATCACTTGCTCCTTCTTGGCTTCCTCCACTTTGACTTGCTCAATAAGAGAGTGAGCCTTTTCAAGCTTAGAGTGAGCTTTGCCAAGCTTCTCATGGGCTTCCATTAGCCTCTCATGAGTAGCATTAAGCTCATCAAAGGATTACTCAAGAAGTTTTACTTTCTTGCGCAATTCTTTGCACTCCTTTCTCTTCATCTCATTGCAAGCGTGCACTTGCTCACACATGTTCAAGAGCTCCTCCTTGGTGTACTCTTCATCTTCATCATCATCATCATTTTCATTCCTACAAGAGTCACTTTTACATTCATCATCATCACTCTCATCATATTTTACCTTGGTAGGCTTTGCCATGAGGCATGTCGATGGAGTGTCAAAGATGGAGAGCTTCTTGTTGATGGCGATGCTTGCTAGTGCTCTCTTGATAGATTTCTTATCATCATCACTAGAGCTATCACCATCTGAGGAACTGTCGCTATCCCAAGTGACTACATAGCCTCCACCTTTCTTCTTCTTTTGGAAGGTCATTCTCTTCTCTTTCTTCTCCTTCTTTTCATTTTTATCTTTCTTGTGCTTCTTCTTCTCATCTTCATCATTATCACTATTGTAGGGACAATTTGCTACAACATAATCGGGACTCTTGTAATTGTAGTATATTCTCACATACTCTTTGCTCTTTGTGTGATCTCTTCTCTTTCTTGCACCATAGCCCTTCTTCTTCATAAATTTACCCATCTTGCGCACAAATAGAGCCATGGCTTCATCATCAATGTCACTAAGATCATCATCATCACTTGATTCTTTCTTGGACTTGCCCTTGTTCTTGGATGATGATGAGCTAGCCTTGAATGCTATACTCTTCTTCTTCTTGTCCTCTTCTTCCTTCTTGTCATCCTTGTCATCCCCCTCCCTTTCTACACGGTATGTCTCTTGTGTCATGACATCACCTAGTACTTGGTTGGAGGTAATCTCCTTCAATCCTTCTCTTATGATGAGCAATCTCAACATCTCAAATCTTGGAGGTAGGCACATCAAGAACCGATGAGAGACATCATCATCATTTATCTTCTCTCCCAATGCCTTCAAATCATTGACAATCACTTGCAAATGATGGAACATCTCAGGAATGCTCTCATCATCCTTCATCTTGAAACTTGTCAACTTGTCCTTGAGGATATACAATTTGGCACTCTTCACCGCCGGTGTGCCCTCATATGTTTCTTCCAATCTTTTCCACACCTCATTTGCTCTTTCACAATCCTTGATTTGCTCAAACACCTTGGAATCAATGGCATTGTATATGGTGTTGAGAGCCATTGTATTGCATTGCTTGTTGATCTTATCTTGGTTGGTGGGATCATCGGGTTCGATGATAGCATAGTCATTCTCGGTCACTTCCCATACTTGATCATTGATTGAACCAAGATACATCCTCATCTTTCTCTTCCAATAATCATAGCATGTGCCATCAAAGAACGGTGGTTTGCCCCCCACATGGTTGAACACAACTTGAGCCACAATTTGACACCGAGGTTGTTAAGGCTTCAATCAAACGGTGACCACAGCTTCGATACCACTTGAAAGGTCCTAATATGGCTAGAGGGGGGGGGATGAATAGCCTATTTAAAAATCTACAAATCAACTAGAGCAATTTGATTAGTATGACAAATAGCAAAATGCAAACTTACTCTAGCTCTACAAGGGTTGCAAGCCACCTATCCAATAATTCTAGTTGCAATGATTACTAGACACACAACTTGCAATGTTACTACTCACTAAGAGCTCTCAATCTTGCTACTCTAAAGAGCTCCACTAGATGAACTTAAAATAACAAAGCAAGCTCTCAATTCTAATTACACTAAAGAGCTTGCTACAACTAGTTTGCAAGAATGTAAATGAGTGAGTAGGATGATTATACCGCCGTGTAGAGGAATGAACCAATCACAAGATGAAGATTAAGCCAATCATCGAGAGAATACAAATGACAAGAGACAACCGATTTTATCCTGAGGTTCATGTGCTTGTCAACACGCTCCGGTCCTACTGACCGGATGCAGGGCTCAGCGTCTGGGTGCCCAATGGCGGCCATGTGTCATCCTGCGTTCAATAGGAGTCGTCTGATTTCAACGGTCGACAATTGACCGGACGCTCCAGCACAAGTGACCGAACGCTGAACCCCCAGCGTCCGGTCGTTTATAGTAAGGTTCCAAAATTGGTTTTCTTCGACCGGACACATCTGGTCAGTCACCCTGATTACTATGCAGCTATGTCAGCTCTGACCGAACACTACCTTCCAGCGTCCGGTCAGTCAGAGGCCTAGCGTCCGGTCACATGACCGATGTCAGGGTATCACTGCCACGCCTGACTGGATGCACTGGTTTCCCTGAGACCAACATCCGATCAGTTGTAAAACAGTAAGACTGACCCTCTATCATCTCTATCTCCTTCACCCTTGCTCAAATGTGCCAACCACCAAGTGTATTACCTTGTGCACATGTGTTAGCATATTTTCACAAATATTTTCAAGGGTGTTAGCACTCCACTAGATCCTAAATGCATATGCAATGAATTAGAGCATCTAGTGGCACTTTGATAACCGCATTTTGATACGAGTTTCACTCCTCTTAATAGTATGGCTATCTATCCTAAACGTGATCACACTCACTAAGTGTCTTGATCACTTAAAACAAAATAGCTCCTACATTTTATACCTTTGCCTTGAGCCTTTTATTTTTCTCTTTCTTCTTTTCTAAGTTCAAGCCTTTGATCATAACCATGCCATTACCATTGTCATGATTTTTGTCATTGCTTCATCATTTGGAGTAGTGCTACCTATCTCATGATCACTTTGATAAACTAGGTTAGCACTTAGGGTTTCATCAATTAACCAAAATCAAACTAGAGCTTTCACCAGCTAACTCCGTGGCTAGCCATCCATGGCCTGATGTTAACGTTGGAACACGTAAAGGTCCCCTACCTAGCGCGCCAACTATCGGTGTTTCGAGTAAACACCAACTAGTAAATTTGTATTTGTTGCGCGTTGGGTCCGGATGATGTGCTAAAAGACACAAGGTTGATACTGGTTTAGACATAATGTCCCTACGTCTAGTCTGCTATTGCTGCTCATATTATTAGCACTGAAAGGTTTGTAGTAGGGGGTACAAATGGTCGAGAGAGGGATATGTCCCAAGTCTCTGATAGAAAGGTTGAAAGGACGCTGAGAGCTGGTTGCTGCTCAGCTGTGTGTTATGTGGTGCATGGTGTGTTGAATCGATCCCCCCTTAGTGGGGTGCCCTACCCTCCCTTTTATAGATCAAGGGGGAGCAGGGATTATAGATGGGAGAAAGAGGAAAAACTAGAGGCAGAGAAAGTCCTTCGAAGGTGCCGGGTCTTCCTTTTCCTTTGAGCCTGTCCCGCTGACACGACAGACGGTGCCAGGGATAGCACGTTCACTGATCCTGATAGTGATGTACTCTGGCTTCGTTCAGCAAGTGGTCATGTCCCGTCCCGCCCCGACGGGCGGCGCGACGCACCAAGGTGCCGAGCCGTGACCCTATGGGGAGCAGATGGCGTAGAGGCCCCATGTTCGTTACTGTAGATGATATGAGTTTTCTTCTTGGACCGTAGTGGTTGTCGTATATTTCCATCAGGATTCGTGTCCGAGGGCAAATGCTGGCGCCCATAACACTGTAGGATAAATGTCGACGTCCGCAACACTGTTTGGGCTCTGACATGTCTAGAAGGGCTTAAAGCACCTATCTGGTCATATCCTGATGGTACTTCCTTGCAGGCGTGCAGGTATGGTCCTCGGTATTGCGGTTGACTTGAGTGCCCCACCTTATCTGCACGCGTAGTTATGAAGGAGTAGCACATAGACGTCGGGCGAGGCGGAGTTTGCCCTCGGACGTCGGGTGAGGCGGAGCCAGCCCTCGAACGTCTGGCGAGGCGGAGCCTGGCCTCGAACGTCTGGCGTGGCGGAGCCTGCCCTCGGACATCGGGCGAGGCGGAGTCTGCCCTCGGACGTCAGGTGAGGCGGAGCCAGCCCTCGGACGTCGGGCGAGGCAGAGCCTGCCCTCGGACATCGGGCGAGGCGAAGCCAGCCCTCAGTCGTCGGGCGAGGCGGGGTTTGCCCCCAGACGTCGGGCGAGGCGGAGTCTGCCCCCGGACATCGGGCGAGGTGGAGTCCAGCCCCTGGGCGTCCGGCGAGGCGGAGCCTGCCCTCGGTCGTCGGGCGAAGCGGAGTTTGCCCCAGACGTCGGGCGAGGCGGAGTCCATCCCTCGGGGGTCGGACGAGGTGGAGCTGACCCTCAGGGGTCGGACGAGGCGGAGCCAATCTTCAGTCGTTTGGGCAAGAAGTGTAGTTGCGTTCTTACCTGTTCGGAAGAATTAACGTTTGATGGTTATTAGCTCCTCCTCTTTGGGTACCCCAGTATTCGGTCCCGACACTGACCTTTCAAATTTTCTCAAAGTTCTTATGGCAACGCTGGGAAAAAAGGGTTTTCGAAATTTTTGTAGGTCAATCAAATCAACCAAAAGCAGCACACATGACATCCTCTATTTTCTGCTCCTCTCATGCATGATTTAAAGATTGCAGTGGATGATTTTTTTTCCCTTCCCACCATCAGCCTGTTCGGTTGGCTGGTTCGTATCGTTGCTGGTTCGTAAAGAAGTACTGCTGTCTGGTTTGTGTGAGAGAAAAATACTGTTCCGACTAGAAATTTACGATCGTTTACGACAAGCCACAGCCAAACGAACAAGCTGCATGACGATATACAAAAAAATGCAGTAACACTATCACCGACACCTCGGCCCCACCATCCTTCCGCCTAATTAAGTAAACCCTTGCGCGGTTTTACATTCCCCCTCCCCTCTAAGAGACAAAGTTATTAATTTTTATACTACACGCGTACGCACGCGCCGATGCATCGTATCAGCGCGTACTACACACTTTGATATAGAAGAAGATACACACACTCGTATACACTGACGACTGAGTAACACATGACACGACGGTACAACACGCGGGCGGAGCAATCAATCAGAGCCGTTGGATTTGATCGACGATCGGACGGATCATATGCTTGGTATAGCAGGGGGTACGTCGTCGTCGCGTGCCTCGTCGATCATCGATCAGTGGAGCATGGGCTCGTCGGCCATCTCGACGCCGTTGACGCTGCCGTCGGCGCCGGGTCGTCCGGCCTTGTACTTGTACCACCTGGCGGCGACGAGGTAGACGAACAGATTGGCGAGGCAGATGACGGCGAGCAGCCAGTAGAAGTTGTCGAGCCTGCCCTTGTTGAGGTCGTCGGCGATCCAGGGGTGGCGGTCGCCCGTGACCCTGTGCACGGCGGCGACGAGCGCGGAGCTGACGAAGAACCCCAGCGACAGGGTGCTGAGGAACAGCCCCGTGCTCATGGTCTTCATCCCCTTGGGGCACTCGCGGAGGAAGAAGTCGAGCTGGCCGATGTACGTGAACGCCTCGCCGGCGCCCACCAGGAAGAACTGCGGGATGAGCCAGAACACGGACATGGGCACCACGCCGCCCGCGGGCACGGCGGCGTCGCGCGCCACGCGGAGCCGCCTGATCTCCGTGAGCGCGGCACCCGCCATGGCCACCACGGAGAGGGCGAGGCCCACGCCGATCCGCTGCAGCGGGGTGAGGCCGTGCGGGTTGCCGCTCACGCGGCGCGCCACGGGCACCACGATCCGGTCGTAGACGGGGACGGTGAGGAGGATGGAGCCGACGAAGAAGACGGTGAGCGAACCGGCGGGAATCTGGAAGGAGGACCCGATGTGGCGGTCCATGGTGGTGGCCTGCGACACCGAGAAGGTGGTCATCTGCGCGTACACCGTCCAGAACATGATAGTGGTTGCCCAGATGGGCAGCATCCGCACCACCGTCTTCACCTCCTCCACGTCCGTCAGCGTCGCCAGCCGCCACTTGCTCGGCTCCGCCGCCGGCTCCTCGTTGATGGCGGCGTGGTCCAGGAAGCTGCAGTACCAGATTAAACACGCGGGAAAACCAAACCGTCAGCTGCTGCTGTTAGATTTTGAAAAAGATAAATATTCAAGCAACAGCATTCAATCAAAAGCTGAAAGGATAAACAAGCAGGAGCTTCTGTTCAGAGTTCAGACAGAGTAAATCTGTTTTTTTTTTTTTCTTGTGCTTTCTTCAGAAAACAAAGACACACAGTAAAGTTAATTATAATATCATTTTTTTCCCAATCAAGCAGTGACACACATATATATATTATATATAAGATGCTTATTAAAAAGTTCATTCTTGAAATGTTCTCTGAAAAAAAATTGCTCTTTTCAAGCATTCAGGTCGCTATCAGTGGACCACTTTAAGCTGAAACAGAGAGGCATGCAAAATGCAAAGTGGTTTTGGGCTTTGAGGAAAACACCAAGCAAGGCATGCGCAGACTAAAGCCGTGGTCACAGGCGCGAGATTCTGCACGAGATGGAGACACGAACCCAATCAGACACCTAAACAATTGTTCAGAGCTAGTGCTAGTTCAAGCAGATGGCCGGCCTACATACGACGATGCGTCCAGCATGCAGGGGCATCTGTATTTCTTACTCCGTATTATAGAAGACGCGATCACCATCTCAATAATCACTCGGGAGAGAGAAGAGAATCGTCGACGACACCTAATGAGTCGTCAGAGCTTATCATTTAAACAGGTCATCATCAGTATCAGCCTGCCTGCCAGAGGCCCTGCTATGGAATGAGAGTGAGACACGCCGGGTATTTTTTATTTTCAAGTTGAAGAAACAAGAGATTCAGTGCGTCAGGTGTGGCAATAATCTTTCCCAATCCCCTCCACATGGTGGGCTGGTGAACTGTTGAGGCCCAATCAGGTACAAGAAACAAACACCTGTTCATGCAGTGCAAATATGCAATGATGCAGGTGTAAGCAAAGCATCCTTCCTTCCCCAGATAGACCGGGTAGCATAGCATTGCATAGCATCACCATCATGGACGACGACTCAAAAGTGTGGAACTCTGAAGAGACTTAAACAAGCATTATGGTCAGGCTCAGTTGCGATGCCTTATCGATAAGATAAGGCACAAAGGAGAGGGTTAGTGGGCACATCTGACGTTAATCTGAGGCTTCCTCATGTGATCACTCAGCAAAGGGAATACCATACCCCTCCCCTGTCTTTGTCATATGCTGCTCATGTAGTCATGTGCAAAAGTATTGCGACCGAGATGAACCCAACTCACGGCAGGGAATTTGCCAGCAGGAGGACATGGGCCTCGAACCCTTCAGAAAACTGTGAGGAGTCCCGGCCATGTCCGTGCCGATCGATGCCGACCGCCATGCCCATTTGTCCGAACCCCGACGAGGTCACGTGTTCAGGTCCCGGACACCACTCACTAACACCGTCTTCTAAAAGTAACAGGAAAAGGGCCGTAAAAAAGAGGAGGGTCGGTTTCGAGTTTTGATGGCTGCAAGTAAGCAAGGGTTAGCAGCCACTAATCTTGATCAGGCCGGCGTAAGAGAGCACGGATGGGGGATGGCAACGGCAGGCACCATCACATGCCTGCAGTGCAGGCTGCTTTACCTACCACGTATGGTGATGGTCCATGCGTCCATGAGATGGTCTCGTCGATCCCTCCAGTGATCTTTGTCCACAGCTTTTCCACACCAGAGGACATGATGCATGGCCACACCATCACCACACCAAACACGTACAGAGAGAAAGAAAGAGATGCAGTGCCAAGGGAGCCATGCCAAAGACGACGGCCAACCTACCTAGACGGCAGCAGCAGCATGTGAGAGTGAGAGAGGGATGCAAAAGGTTGCTCCGATCGGTTAGATAGATAGATTTGGCCGTCGCCATCCATGGCGGCCACTCGTCGTCCGCCCGTCCGTCCGTCCGTTGGTCCATAGCAGCTAGGCGAGCAGGAAGGTTCCCCACACACACCACGTTGCTGCTGCTGCTCTGTCCCTCTCCAATGCAAGATCAACACTTCCCTGTGCCTTTGAGCCTTTCGCGTCCACCGCTGAATCATGCTGCCGATCTCCATTTCATTTGCCCCCCTGAAACTAACAATCATGCACCCGCCTTTCCTCTGGCTTTTGAGGGGCCTTTCGGTGTGCAGTGCACACGTCCTGGTAACAGTGATCTAATAATTGAGGGAATGCGTATCTGTAGGGCTCTCTTTTGGGGATTCAGATCAGCTATAGCCCTTCTAGACTTCTAGTGTTATGTTATATAGTGCCCCACTGTACTGTGAGTTCATATCATAACCCATATATGAAGGAATATGTTTAGTTTCAGCGCACACATGTCACACGTGTATGATCAAGTCTGTCTGTCTGTGAGTGTGTCAGTGGTCACTGTTGGTCACCAAACCTCTTTTTATTCCAGGATCAATCAGGTCTGTTGAAAGTAATTTCATCTGAAAGGAGCTTCGCTATGCCGTCAGCCGTCACCCTAGCTGAATCCCATTTTGGTTTCGTTTTGAAGCAAATGTCCGTGTCATTTTTCTTCCCTGATGTGATTCTACAGCGAAAGTCTCGAGATTTTGAAAGGCTACTATTGTTGGCTGGCTACACATATCGACAGGACAGACAATGTTCTACTGCAACTTAATTTCCAAGTGAGTGAGGAAAGGAAAAAGTTGATGCTGATGAGTCTGGCGTTTTCTTCTATGCTAGAGTAAATTAGGTTAGCTTTTGCTGTAACTTGGTCATTCCTCTATACTCATGTCATCATCACATCTCCAACAAGAAACCGTTCTTCTCCACGGTTCTTCTTCTGTAGGCTAGAGAGGAATGCAGAGCTAATGCCAATAATTAACTAATCTTATGCCACCAGCTGGATGCAGATTCTGACCCCTCCATACCAAGATCCCATATGTACACTCTTCCAGTCCTGTCTACATCCCATTGGAGCTACTTACTCACTACCACTATTCAACATTTCAATTCAAACCGCCAAAGTTACGACGCCTTGCTATATCACATTTTCAATGCAGCTGCAGCTCTCAGGAAAAGTCTAACTCCGAAAACTGATATGTCAGTACAAGTCTTGAGAAAGTGAAGCTACAAGCTACTAGGTGGGTGAGGGGCTGCTTTCTTCCTCCTCACAAGACTCCCCGTGGGGTAGTCGTAAGAGCTTTTGTGTTCTTGGGGGATCAGTGGGTCTGTAAGGTTTTTAGGCCTGGTTTTTTTTTAAAAACTAGGCCAATTCTATTCTACTTAATTGAAAGGTGCCATTACATTAAAAAATAAAAAAGACTCCCAAACCTCGCTAATGACAAAAAAAAACTGAGGACTGCAGCTAGACAACAAGCGAGATCAAGCCCTTTTGGCCTCGCATGCCGACCTCCCCCCCTGTTTTTCCTCGCATCTTCTTCCAGTTTTGTACTACTAATAGTACTAGTATATTCCGCCTCTCTGAATTTCAGCAGGTATTCAGTTGGACCATACAGTATAAACATGTATATATTGGTATTTATACAATACCTACACTCTGCCCTGAAAATTTCGTGCGGATATTTGCTAGTGTTGGATGGATGCAGCAGTAGCAGTGCAGAGCACCGGGCAGAGGAGGACAACAAGGGATGATCAGCCTGTTCGGCTGGCGCTGATACGATCGTATACGATCGTGGATTATTACTATTGACTGATTTAGTGTAAGAGAAAATACTGTTCTAGTTAGAAATTGTTTACGACCAAGCGAAAGGCTGGATAGCAGCGCACCCGGATGGCCGGGGGGACAGACAGCAACAGGGCAGGCAAAGAGGGAGGGAGCACAGCACAGTCCGTGACCCATCTCCGTCCCCCTAGGGAGCATTAGAATAGCGCAATTATTGGTCTGGGTGCTGCCAAACTCAGCCATTTGTCGCTCGCCGGAGGTCTTATCCTCTTTCCCTAAACATCATACGTTGCGTGGGCGACATCACTTAACATAAGATGTTCGCTAAAGCTACGCGAAAGGCTAAGTCAAGCGAGAGGGAGAGGTGCTACGCGTGTGCGGCGTCTAGCAAATGGGTGACTGGACAGGGAGGACGGGCCCGCCCCGGCGGCGATGGTTGACGTTGAGAGGGGGTGTACAGGACCACTTGTCAGTGACTGACCCCGTCTGCCATGCCAAGCAAGGAAGGTTTTGGGCTATGTTCGCTTGAGCTTATAAGGCATATTCAGTCATACATTTTCAGTCATGAAACAATGTTTTTTTCTCATAACAAATTAGCCCTATAAACCAGTCGCAGCAGCAATAAGTCCTGCAGAACGGAGCCTTGGCTGGCCACCGGCGAGGGACGGCATCGGCTGTTAATGAGATTGTGGACTTTAGTAGGGAAGGCATGCAATTGGCAGCTGTGGTATGAATGAATTTGCCATGAATTCATCCATAGTACATACACCACGTGAGCGGGCGATGCAAGCTGGGAGAAAACGATATAGGGAGATGGAGAGGACAAAACAGTGCACTCGATTGTGCAATCCATCCGTTTGCATCTACATGCATTGGACTGGTTTGGATTTGTACCCTAGCCTAGCTGGCAATTGTATATTGTTTTTGGAGAATGGAGACAGACAGTACATACACCCCCTTCCTCTCTGTTGTTTGTCTGCGATTGCTGTGTCTCTCACTTGCTCTAAGAGGGTGTTTGGACGTAGTGATTAAAATTTAGGAGGTATATCAGGAGGATGTTGTATGTGGTATTCGGATATTAATAAAAAAATAAATTACATAATCCGTCGGTACTCCACGAGATGAATTTTTAAAGCCTAATTAATCCGTCATTAGCACATGTTTACTGTAGCAAATCATTGTCAAATCATGGACTAATTAGACTTAAAATATTCGTCTCGCAAATTAGTCGTAAACTATGTAATTAGTTTCGTAATTAGTCTATATTTAATACTCCATACATATATCCAAACATTCGATGGGACAACGACTAAAATTTAAGAGGTGCAACCAAACATCCCCTAAGTCCCTCTCTCTGGTTACAATACAAGTGAGACTGACAAATGAGGTCAACCAATAGTAAGGCAAATAACCCTATTGGTGAGGACCGCATGTAGTGCGGTTGGCAATGACGCCAGGCGCACGTCCACGTACGTCTACGTTCGAGTCTCAGCTCACGCAAGTGCTCACCGGGACTTTGTTCCTATTTTCAACAGTCTCCGCTTGGACAGGTTCCAAGCGTGCGTCTCACGCGTGGGGTGGCGTGTGTTGTGTGGACGTGTGTGTTATACAGATGAGAGGCAAAAAAAAAAAAAAAACCTATTGGTGTGCTGCCAGTCCATCTTCCTTGGACTCTTGTTTTGACTGACGCCATCACTTAGCTAATTAATCCATTACATACTACTGAAGTATTATTAGTCAGATGGTAGTATAAGTTTTTTTTTTGGGCAACCGGCCTGGCCAGTCAAGTAAGTAAGGTAATTAAGCAGAAACTTGACTCATTTGGTAAGGTAATTACCATTACTAGAGCATGGCGATGACGATGGACAAAAGTAAACAAAAGCAGTAGATGTTTTGGAAAGTAGTCAGTAAGTAAAAGGTAGGTAGGCAAAAGCCAGCTAGAGCTTACCGGAACTGGTCGGTGTGGGGGAGGCGCTCCTTGCGCTTGCTCTTCTTGCCGGAACCTTCCTCGGCCGCAGCGGCGGCGGCCTTACCGACGTCGATGTCGTAGAGCATGGCGGGGTCAGCGGGGAGCGGGAGCCGGCGCTTCCGCCACGCCGCCACGACGACGGCCGCGATCTGCGTGAGCGGGCTCCCCACCAACTTCTTGAACCGGTACCTGCGCGTGCCGGCGAGGAAGACGACGAGCCCAACGGCGATGGCGCAGGCGCAGGCGCCGTAGCCCCAGCGCCTGCCCAGGTTGTCCTGGACGTAGACGAGCACGGTGACGGCCAGCAGGGAGCCGAGGGAGATGAAGAAGAAGAACCAGTTGAAGAAGCGCATCATCTGGTGCTTCTCGCCCCGGTCCGACTCGTCGAACTGGTCGGAGCCGAAGCCGGACACGCTCGACTTGAGCCCGCCCGTGCCCAGCGCCGTCAGGTACAGGGCGAGGTACATCACTCCCAGCTGCGCGCCCGACGCGCGTGCGCACTCACCGGTGTTGCCGGAGCACGCCGCCGGACGCAGACCCGGCGCCGCCGTCGAGATCGTCAGGATCGTCACGCCCTGCGCGCCCAATCACGCACGTACGCAAACAAACAAATTACTTACTGTACTTTGTATGTATCAACAGCTAGCAGCTGTATGTATTATTTGTCAAAATCCAACCTTTTAAATCTTTGGGTGATTATCAGTAGTATATAAACCGAAACAAACAAAACTCGTGCAGATTAAATTTAAAATTACTGCTCTTTTCCGGCGGGCGTGCAGTGTGCAGTAATAATAAATTAGAAATCTGTTTAGTTTTACGCTTTCATCAGGTGAGGTAGATTGACAGACAGATGATGTCAGGATCGAATCTAACTCTACTGATAATAATGGAAAGGAAATTGGAGTGACTTGGACCCCGGCTGTCCAGCACCATCACTCCATGCATGGGATGGGCATGGATCTTGTCAGCATGTATATATGTTCCATCCACAGGGACGGGAGATATATGACGACGGCGATGATGACTGAATTGAAATTGATTACATAGCCTCCTTTTGTTTGTTTGGGTCCGCGTTCTTTTCAGAGAAGGAGCATCTTGTGGATGCAAAGTTCCAATTTTTATTTGGTTTTTACTGACTACTAGTCCTGCTCCTACTAGGGAAGGGAATAATGATAATAACATGAAAAGCCCAAGCAGATTTTTTTTTTTGTCGATGATGAAATGACAGAGGGGATTGACCGGCGGACCCATCCAGCAAAACTGACTGACCGACATCTAGAGAGCAGAGCACGCCGGTGACATTAATGGACTTGAATGAATGAATGGATTATCGAAGCAGAGAACAAAAAAAGGAAAACAGAATCGAAAGAATCCCAAGTTTGTGGGAGGAAGGAGAGAGTAGCGATGATACTGACCGATGCCTGGACGGCGGTGAAGATGGCGATGGTGAGGTATCGGCCGAGGAATGAGTCGGCGACGAAGCCGCCGAGGAGGCAGAGCATGAAGGAGGTGCCCATGAAGTTGGTGACGACGTTGGCGGACTCGGCGTTGCCCAGGTGCATGGTGCCCGTGAGGTACGTCACCAGGTTCACGGCGATGCCCAGCGTGGTCAGCCGCTCGTTCAGCTCCGCCACTGCAGCAGCACCACAGACACAGGTCAGGAGTCAGGAACAGCCCATGCATTATTTTTCATCCTTCAGTACGTTCAGCGTCGACCGTCAGCGACAGCGAGCGATCGATCTCGATCGACGCATGCTAGATCTGCCTGCCGCCGGGTGGGATGGAACGAGAGAGGAACCCGGCCGGCCGGCCGGCCGGCCCGTGGCGGTCGGCCGGACTCGGATCAACCCAACCAACGTACCTAGGATCATGGCGGCGGCGCCCCAGCGGCCGGTGGTGGCGCGCGGGGCCGGGCGGCCCTTGAAGTCCCAGGCGTCGAGGAGGACGTCGGTCTCCGCCGCGGCATTGGTCTCGGGGAGGAGCCCGACCATCTTCTCTCTTCTCTTCTCTTCGCCTCCCTACTGCCGGCCGGGGCTACGTGGAAGGATTTGGGAGGAGACGAGACGGGAGACCCAGCCAGACACCCAGAGACGAGACCAGACTAGGTGCGGTTGCCGGCCGGCACCGGGCTGCCTCGCTGTGCTGTGCCTGTGCGGTGCGGGGTGCGGACTGCCGTGCTCTGCCGGGCTGGGCGTTGCCCGCTATATATAATAACCGTTCGCGCCGGGGGCATTTCCGGGAGAATCTCGCGCCTGCTCTGTGGGCCCCCCGGATCAGTGGATAATCACAGGAGGTGGATAACATATAACATGCATTCCGCCTTTTATTTATGCATAGCAGTTGTTACTTTTTGATATACTTACTAAATATATATTAAAAAAAGGCGATTTTGGGGGCAGGCAAGGCAAGACAAGGCGTGTTATGCCAGTCTCAGTGGAAGTTTCATCTCCCAGTTTTCAACATACCCATATTTTAGAAACAGTGCAGAAGAGTTTTATGGAGATAAAACTCTCTCTACTCTCATGAAACTTTTATCTTCTCTCTTCATCAAGATAGTGTCATGTCAGCATATTTAATGTCCATAAAACTCTATGAAATCCCCATTGAAATCCTCCTTGAAGGGCAGGCTACTGAAAACGAGTAGATAGAATAGAAGAGGGGATAAGGGCACTTGGCCTTGCCTAACGGAACGGGGGGATGTGCATGGACGGTAGTTATTATACGTTGATAAGTCTGGAGAAACGGAAACTGCTGCTGCTGCTACTACAAATCCACCTGCACTGTCCCACACGCGGCCAAGCACCACGCGCTTCTTTTCTTTCTCATTGTCCTCGGGACTCTTTTCCACAAGCAAAAAGGCGATTTTGGGCCCTCCTCGTTTGCTCGCATGCCTTTTGGCTACTACTTACTGTAATATACAAACCAACCCCACGAGCAAAAACGGGTAGGTAACCGTAAAACCACATCACATTGTTCACAACCTCATTTCAGGAGGTGTTTTTTCTTTTTCTTTTTCTCAAGGAATCAAGATGTTTCTTGGATATCTCACATCTTATATTTTCAAAACAGACATGCTTAGAGATATAAATGTCAATACTATTTTCTATAAATCTAGCCAGACTTGAAATTTGTTGACTCCTTAAGGTGCGAGATGTTCATTTGTTCTAGAATGGAAAGTATAAAAGGCACCGATTTTGAAATGGGCTTCCTATTATATGCGGGAGTTTTTTTTACATCCTCCTATTGGAATTATAAGAAGTTGGGTAAAAGCCATCGAAGTCCAAGGCCTTAGCATGCATAGACTAACCCGGTTTGGATATCCTTCTGATTATAATAATTAGATTATATAATCATATTTTGATCGTGTAGATTATATGATGGATTATTATAATTAAACTTCTTTATTACCATAATCCCATAATCCAGGTGAAACCAGGTTATGGGAGATTATGAATGCTGAAAGCCCAACTTGTAATCCTATGCATAATCCAGATTATAATAATCAAACCGGGATCAAACAAGCCCTTGACTTCTCATTGGTCACAAGAGGTACATAATGATGAAGGAGCTGGTCTACTACTTACGTTTCTTTGAAATATGCCCGTCCAGACTAAAATCTCTTGATTTAACATGGTGCTCGTATTTTTCTACATTTTATTATATAGTATTTAGCATCACTATGTCTTTGTCAATATCAGATGCCTTCGTTGATATTAAGACCTGCTAGCTTAGTCTTTCAAAGATGCTCATAGAGGTACGTTATTTTTGCGGCCATATGTGTACGTGAGCATCCACGTACATTAAAAAAAATGTACACAACAATAATGTCACGACGACCGAATTTTTTACATTTTGATCCTTTTTTTGAAAGTTTCTTACAAATAGACTTTTGACGGAAAGAATTCAGAAAATGGACTCTTAGCTCGGCGCCATTGGTGCTGGCGCCGAGCTAACATGTCTCGGCGCCAGCATCTCTGGCGCCGAGCTCCTGGGCACGGTAGATGACATGGCAGTCTGGCGCCGAGCTCGGCGCCGTAGATCTTTGCGCCGAGCTCGGCGCCGTAGATCTTGGCGCCGAGCTCGACGCCAGAGTGACTGACGCCGAGCCTTTAATACCGATGGCCCGCACCTCTCTTCCTCTCTTGCTCTCCCTCTCTCACCCTAGCATAGCCGAGCTCCGTGCCGCCGCCGCCGCCCGCGCCCTTCCTCCATCGGCTGCCCTCGCCCGCGCCCGCACCGGTCTGTGCCGCTCCACCGTGCCCGCTCGCGCGCCCCGAGCCCCACGGCCGCCCCGCGCCACGACCCAGCGGACGGCCCGCGCCCTGCCTTGTCGCGGCCCGCCTTGCCGCCCTCCACCGCCGGCCTCGCCCCGCCTTGCCTCCCTCCACCACCGCCCTCGGCCGCGGCCGCCGTGCCTCCCGCGCCCGTCGAGCCGGACTCGCCGCGCGGAGCCCCAGGCATCCCGCGCCCGCCGCACGCCACCGCTGTTATCGGTCGCGCCACCGCCGACCCCGCCACCTGCAGCGGCCAGCCGTGCCACCGCCGGCCCAGATCGTCGGCCCGACCCACGCCCTTCGTCCGCTGCGACTCCGTCGACGTCCACGGATCAGTCATTGAAAAGGTAAAAATTATGAATATGCAATGTACCTACTTAGTTGGCATTTGTTATTTACTAGTTAATGTGATGACTCAGGTCGTTGATTTAGTTAGTGATCTAGTGAGATATATATGTCGATAGATAGAAATATAGATACATAGGTACATAGATATAGTTAAATAGCTACTTAGATATGTAGTTATATATTTAGTTAACTACATATGATCTAGTTATTTAGTGAGTACATTGTATATATATACGTAGTTATTATCTTATTTACTTAGTTTGTAGTTAGAAAGTACTTGTTAGGTACTATCTATCGTCTAATTTGGACTAAATGACATGTGTTTCGTTACATGTTTGAACTAGATGGACAACCTAGTTACCATATATCATGGAGGCACCGTTGAAAGCGATCGCTATGGATATGTTGAGTTTGTTGACATGCAAAGCGTGCCTGTGCTATTCAATGATAGGCCTTCATTTAGTGAGATGGTTGCAAGGGCTCGGGAGGAGCTGCATTGCCTTGGAGATGATGGCATTACAGTTGATGGTGTACTGCACCTAGGTTCTCCTCCCAACATATTCAGGCGAATGATCTCAATTGGTTGTGCGGATCAGTGGGAGAATTATGTGAGATCGGCTATGAAGAGCCAGCTGTAATGTTTGGACGTGGTTGTGCGTCGGGTGTTAGTCGATCCCATCTCTCATGGGTTTACCCCAGCAATGGATCATCAGGCACACATTGACCCTCCCATTCCGGAACCTTATCTGCATGTGCAGATTGCACCTACGGTTCCCGATGCTCAATCTACCCCCAATGCGGTAGTTGGAGATGGTTGTCAGACTCATGTTTCCATGGCAGATCCTCCTTATGAGATCCCTTTGACACAGAATCATCTGAGTAAGTGTCTTAACCGTATGGTTTTTGGGAGCTTACCCCATTCCTTACATCTATTTCTTTCATTCTTTTCTCATTTCTCTACTGATGTTGCAGGAGACATTCCTGAGAATGTGGATGTGCCCCCCTGTTGCTGCGTAAGTGCACTTTGGAGATGAATTCCATGACTCAAATAGTATTGAAATTATGCATGATTCAGAGCCATATGAGATGGCTAGGGCTCTTGATTCTGATGATGATTGCCCTATTGAAGAGCTGACAGAGAGTGATGTTGAGATGATGAGGCGTATCTTTCCTGGCCGCCGTGATCCTAGAGTTCACGAGTTCAGCGATCTTGCTCATTCTAATCAGGCGTTTGCAGAAGGACATGATGATGAGCTCCTAGAAGCTCCTGAGGCTGGTCCTAACATGGTAATCGAGAATGGGAGGGTGTTCAATGACCTCCCTGCTTTGAAGAGGTGGTTGTAGGATTTTGCAGTGATACAAAAGAGGCCTTACAGGGTATTGCATTCATATGCGGAGCGCCGTTACACAGTTGTGTGTGACAAGGAACGCTGCCCATAGAGGGTTTATGCAAGGAAGCAACATATAACTGGAAAATGAAAGATCACAAAAGTTGTAGGGCCACACAATTGTGCTGACCATGAGCTGACACTGAGGCATCGACAGTTGACATCTACCCTCATTGCTAAGCGGTTGTTGGGAATTTTGCAGGGAGAACCCAACATGAAGGTGAGGACAATTATTAGGACCATTGAGGCGTTGTATGGAGGATATGTGATAACTTATGGTAAAGCATGGAGGGCTAAGCAGCGAGCGTGGAAGATGATATATGGGGACTAGGAGGATGGGTATGAGCAGCTGCCAGTTCTTTTCAATGTAATCAAAGTGGTGAATCCAGGCATAAATTATGAGTACATCCCAAAACCTAATGCATGGAAGGATGAGAGGCAGATATTCTTCTGTGCCTTCTGGTGCTTCCCTTAGTGTGTCGAGGCCTTTAGGCACCGTTGTCCTGTCTTCTCCATTGATGGTACGTTCTTGATTGACAAATACCAGGGCACACTTCTTATAGCCATATCCTGTGACGTGAATAACAAGTTGGTTCCTTTAGCATTTGCTTTGGTTGAGAAGGAGAATAATGATAGTTGGGGATGGTTCTTGAGGCTAGTCTGGATACACATGGTTGGGTCTGGCAGGGAGGTTGGCGTCATATCTAATAGGCACCAAGGTATACTTAATGCCATGCGAGAGCAGATAGAGGGGTATGCACCTTTGCACCATCGTTGGTGTACTCGGCACCTTGCCAAGAATCTACTCTGGAAGGATAGTGTGAAGGGTAACTTTGATTTGTTCCAGGAGGCTGCTCGATAGCTTGAGGACAAGTACTTTCTGGAAAAATTGGAGCAAGTCAGAACCGCATCAAATGCAGAAGGTAGACAATAGATCACAGGTTTGATGAGGGATTTGGAGAAATGAACGAGAGCTCACAACGCTAGTGGATGGAGGTATGAGTTTCAGTGCAGCAACATGGCGGAGTCATTCAATAAGTTGCTATTGGGGATACATGGTATGCCCATGAATGCAATCGTTCAATTTACCTTCTATAAGCTTGTTTCCTGGTTCAACGATAGACACGCTCATGCATTGCAGTTGCAGAGTGATGGAGAGATATGGGCTCCAAAACCAAAGGCACACCTAGAGAAGGCAAGAGAAAAGGCTGGCACACATGAGGTTACATGCTTTGACCATGCCATAGGGACTTATCAGGTCAAGCATAGGGGCAGTACAACGTTCGACGGTGAGGTCCGAGAGTCGAGGATACATGTGGTTGTCCTCCAAGATTTCAAGTGCACTTATGGTAAACCAAGGCAGTACCACTTTCTATGTTCTCATTTGGTGGCAGCAACTAGGCATCGCAACTATAATATCGAGAGGAGAATACCTCATGAGTTTAGTGTCGACACTCTTGTGCACACATGGAGCCCCCGCTTCGTGCCTTTCTAGGACCCTAGAGAGTGGCCTCCATATGATGGGCCGAAGTACATTGCGGACCTAGCTTACCGTTGGAACAAGCGTGGATCAAGGCAGAGGACGAGGCACAGGATGGTTATGGATCAGATACCCGAAAGAACGAGGCATGGGAGAGGAACTTCATTTGTTACTGACCCCGAGCAGTATGAGTGCGGCAAGTGCGGTAGACTTGGCCATAATTCATGAAGTTGCCAATGGCAGATTAGTGAGGTGGGACTATTGGTTGGTTTTATTATTTTATATTTGTTGTATTCATTTAATTAATTATGCATGTCTCAATTTATGCTTGTATTTGTGTCAATTACTTATACATTTCTAAGTTCATGTTTCATTGTATATTGAAATTCTAATTCATTCACTTTTTTTCTAGGATGGAGCAATTTCACCTGCTCGACCTAACGTACGAGGCAACCCACAGAGGACGTCTCATAGCGCTGGGGCAGGTAATAATCTTTAAGTTTTGTTCAAAATTTGGTGAGCGTACATGTGTTCGTGAAGTAACAGGAGACTGTTTTATTCGATGTAGGACCTTCCGCTCCTTCATCCTAGAACCCACAATGGGTTCTTGGACATGCGGTACGACGATAGGTACACTCCTTTTCTACAAAGAGCTGGCCTAGATGTCATCTCTTTTTAGGTCCATCGTGGGTTGCCCAAGTTCAACTCAGCGGCCATAACTGCGTTGGTTGATAGGTATTAAATTGAATCATTGCCTCCATTCATGGCCACTTGTTCATGCGATTGACTTTTTGATAAGTAATCTTGCTTTGTCTTTAATATAGGTGGTGGCCGAAGACTCACAGCTTCCACCTACCTTTTGGAGAGATGACAATCATGCTCCAGGAATGTCAGAAGATGCTAGGCCTAAGGATTCACGACAACCCAGTCATCGGGCAGTGCAGGTTAGAGGGCTAGAGAGCACAAGTGGAGGCCTTCCTTGGGTGTGAGCTTGGTGAGCAAGGGGCTCGCACTTCTGGAGTTCCCATCTCCTGGCTACGGGAAGAGTTCGCATAGTGCCCCGAGGAGGCAGATGAGGAGACAGTTAGGTACTACTATAGGGCGTGGATCCTACACCTGGTTTCCTACGTTCTCTTCCCCAATGCCACGGGTGACAGTGCGTCCTAGATGTGGATCCACTGCCTTAGTGACTGGGACTAGGCAGGTCACTATAGCTAGGGCTCTGTAGTCTTGTGTTTTCTATATCGGTAGCTGTGCGAGGGGTGTCGTCAGTCTTCGTCCAACCCATCACTTGGTGGATGCGTGTACCTGTTACAGCTGTGGATGTGGGCTTGTCTTCTAGTTGGCTGTCCAGAGGTTCTGGCTCATCGTGAGTGGTTCCAAGGTCAGCCTCCAAGTCGGCAGTCGACGTGGGCGTACCTTTGGTACTAGGTCAGGGTTCCATACGTGAGGTTAGACCGGGCGTATATTGAGTTCACGAACGAGCTAGACATGCTGACGGCGTCTAGTGTAAGTAAATTTTATTTTCTATGCTACTTTGAAAATGATTAGTATACCATCTAACATCCTTTTTGGACATGTTGCAGGTGGAGTGGGAGCCATACGGTGGAGAGGGCGCACTTCCTTTTCAGTTGAACAACGTTTGTGGGTTCGACGATGACTTCTATAGGATGAGGTGCCCTCTAATCTGCTTCTATACTGTTGAGTTTCACCAGCCAGATAGGGTTGCACGCCAATTTGGAGTGAGACAGCTTTGGCCTACGGCTTTGTTCTCGACTGGCGTTGACTTACACAAGTAAGTGTTTTGATATTTCAAATGTCTCATGATGGTCCATTTCTATTAATATGGTGACATGTACATGAATTCAAGTAACGATGACATACGTGCAGGTTGGATCGTGAGAAGAACAAGAAGATTTTTTACTGGGAGAGACACCACTAGTCCTTTATTGAGCAATGGGAGGAGATGCACGACAACGTGGATAGCAACAACGAGCCGCACACGAACCGTGAGTTTAGGCGGTACCAAGCTTGGTACCAGCGTGCGACACGTTGCAGGTAGAGGGTATAGTGGATAGAAGATGACTACGCCGACATCGAGTCCTCCAATGATGAAGACACGGCATACGACCAATCAACTCGTGCAGGAAGGCAGGTGGAGGCAGGACTGATCTTGAACAGAGTGGTAAGCCAATTGCCTTATTTTTCTATGTTAAGTTGCACAACAGTACATTAGACGTTCTTGGACCGACATTAGGAGTTATCTATTTTAGTTAGTGCCACCTTCGAGCCGTATCACCCTTATAATACGTTAGATTCTTATACAAAAGAAAACAAAACCTATTGCTATCTGTTCAGAAGTATTATTACTAAGAGCTTTGTTGCAGGGCAATACACTCAAATGCTTAGTTGAAGAGATTGAACGCATTCGGCCGAGAGTCAGTGACGACTACATACTTGGCTTCCTGGATGTAAGATTAAAAATATTCTTTCAAATATATCATTAATATGTTAGATTCTTTCAGTTAACATAGTTTTGTACAACAGAAGCTGTCCCGTCGTCTACGTTGTGCGGCTGGTCGTTGTGGTTGCAGGACAGACATGACGCAAGACGTGTACGTTCCTTCCGCATGCAGAGGAGGCTTGGGTTCCTCTAGCCAAGCAGCTATAGGGGATGGGGACGAGGATGAGGAAGACGACGATGACATGGACAAGAGGCACAAGGAGCTTGGCCCCTCTTAGCTCCATGACACTCCCTCGACTCATCCTACACCGCCTCTAGGCACTAGGTGACGCCGTCCGTGTGACCCTTACACTCCAGGTACGAGCGCTCTGGGTCACAAGGGTAAGGGCAAGAGTAAGAGGCAGTGAGGGATTTGGTACCTGTTAGTATGCACTATTATGGATTTTGTATTTACTTTTCTATAACTATTTAGGATTGTATAGACATTGTAGACTATTTGGACTGTGCAGGACATATTATGTTGGTTGTGATGTTCGTTGTGGTTGCATTTTGCTCCTTGGATGATTAAATGCTTAGAATATATAATGATGTCTCTGTTTGTAACTGTGGATGCTCACAAAACAAGGGAAACTCTTACAAATTTTTTTTCCGTGAAACATTAATCATACTACACTACTACAAAGGCACAAATGTAGTACACAGATTAACTATAAATTTATTAGAACGTGTATAATCCAAACGTACCGTACATACGCTTTGTAGATGAATCTAGGGTTACCAAGCAACAGTGAACGAATCTATGCTTTTCAGACAATAAAAATAGACTTTTCAGATACAAAGACAGCAGCGATTTATCACATCACTGACATAGTACTGGCATGCAAGGAAGCACAACTCCACTCTATCTCCACCATCCATCTTATGACTGTTTGATCCAAGGGCCGAGGTGAAGAGGCACATGGATCGCTGACATGGCACATTGAGAGGCCTCTATTCCTCCTTTCAACCTATAAATAACCACTCACTCCCTCTCATTCACACACACAATAAGGAAGAAGAACACTCCTTAGCATTTTCTTTCGTTGCAGTACCAATGTCTGGAGGGTCATCCAGAGGAAGAGGAAAGGGCAAGGGAACTACCATTAGGTGGGAGGGTCCTCTTGGTCCTAATTTCTTTGAGGAAGCTCTTTATGAGAGGTTCCCAGTTGAGAGCAAAAGTGATTTCACCAAAGAGGCACCACTGAGAGGATACGATGAATGGAAAGAAGAGTGGCTAAAATGCATGCATGGTGTGGACTACCTAGTGCAGATGTTCACCGAGAGAATAGATGGAGGTCATCGTTTGTTCAAATGCCCGTGAACATGGGTAATTGCTATTACTATTAGTTTCTTCAATATGTTCCTCTTGTATATAACTTACATGACATACTTATTGTAGTCTTCCTTGGCCGAAGACAACTGTGGGTTTAGTAGGTGGGTCGATCCTCGACCTATTTATCTGCATGCGGAGTACATCTACTACCTGTAGGACCATATCTTTGATCTAGAAAGGGAAGTTTGCAGCGGTTACAAGGATGACGGACAGGACGACAACAACAATGGTGTCGATTCATAGGAGGCACTCTACAATGATCCATATTGCACCTGCCCTAACCACAAGAACAAGGGGCCTCCCCCATCACCCCCGCCACCACCACCAACAACAACGGGAGGCTACTATTGAGAAGGTGCAACGTAATTTGCTATGTGGCCACACTACTAGGACGACTTTATGTTATTCACATAACACATCTATGTGCTTGTTGTTTGGTTTAATTACCTAAGGCATGTTAGGTTTAGTCAAAGGAAACTCTATACCCAGGTTCGATACATGTTCTCACATGCCATTTCATTTGTTTCGTGTGTTGAATTATATAATGCCGTACGTCATTAGGTTTTATTTGCAGCACGCGTTCACATTTCAATACGTTCGTATCATTAAGCGGACTATTAAGACCATAAATAATGAAAACAACCACATAATGAAAAGTTCAATACTATGCCACATTGCACAACATAATAATACTAGAAGTACGTGCCAACAGTAGACATAGGGGCAATTGCACTTCCAAATCTTTAGTCTGAAACGTACTGAGTAAGCAACTCATCATCCGAGTATCAGTCCTCTACTACAACCCTGTTGCCGTGGCTAGGCTCACCTACATTGCTTTGACCTACCTGTCGCTTGTAGTAAGCGGCCTCGCTTCATCTGCGACCACTACGTCCCCCGCTTCATCTACGGCCACTGTGGCCTGAGTGAAGAACGCATCGTCATCCCCTCCGCTTGTAAGCCCACCTCTGCTAGACTGATGAGCTCGCTCGGTCTGCCAGTGTCTTCCTCTGCCTGCTTCGCCTACAACCCCGCCTCTGCTAGAGTGATAAGCTCGCTCAGTCTGCCAATATCATCCTCAGCCTCCTGCGCCTGCAAGCCCACCTCTGCTAGAGCAATGAGCTCACTGAGTCTGCTAGTGTTGTCCTCATCCTCGTCCCCCTCATCAGACAACATAATCGGTGATTGAACGGTGTGACCAACTCGTGATCTATGCTCATCTAACTTCTTCTCCTCATACCTTGCATGAGCCAGCTCTGCGGCATGTTCCTCGCTGCAACCAATCCCTTCATGTATAAAATGCAATAAGTTAGCAACACGATTATATTACATTTAAAATCATGCAACAAAAAAAATACTTTCAAGCACTCTCTGCCACATAATGCAACAACATGCTCGTTCAAGACCTACATCTGTACTCTTGTCTCCTCCCTTGCCTCATTCCTTGCCCTCTCCTCCTCTAATGTCATTCGTCTCTCTAATCCCTATTTGTTAAGCCCAACATCGATCAGGTTACAAATACCGCGTTGTCTAGCAAACTCACGCATCTTTTCTTTGTGATGTTTAACGAATAGGTTGACGTAGTCAGGTCCATATCCCCTCTTTCGTGCAATTACTTGCCTCTTCTTCAGTTCATCCAAGAACTTAGCTTGACCATCATAACATTCCCACCTGCATTTACTAGTGCTCTGTTCAAATGGAAAATTCTATCATATATGTCTTAGCAAAAGAAACAAAATACGATTTCATGTTTACCACAAAAAATAACCAACCTCATCATACTCAACCATATGGCCGCAATAATGGCCTATTCCAAGCTCCGAAGGGACTAGGCCATAGTTGGATTTAACACCACATTCGCACATGACAGGAGGTGCTTTGTAAATTACCCTTTCTTTCTTCTTTTCCTTAACCTTTCGTGGTTCTTCCGGCCATTGGTTCTTAGGACCATACAACCACTCCTTGAAACGACACTTCACCATTGAAAACACCTAAATAAGTAGACATTAGTATATGAACACATATAGCTCAACATTTCAATACATACACTTTGCACTTACTTCATGCTTGTTTGGACACACAAACTCCAACGTATTCTCAGGGTTTATCACAGCTCGATCTCCATAATCGGACAGAGGAGGTTCCTCGAGTCGTCTAACTGTGGCTAGGTGCTTCTCCTTAGCCGTCATTGGCGAAGGGTTAGGGGGGGGTGGAACCCACCGCTTGAAGTGCTCACGTGGATGTCTCCCTCTAAACCAATCATCGAAAAGGAGGTACCTAGGATCAAACTTGTCTGCACCGTCGATCCACTAAAAGAAAATTCACCTATCATGGTCCTACACAACGAGATTCCAACATAATATTAGTAGCATACTTACACAAATAAAGAAAAAGGATAGTGGAAATAATTTCTTACATTAAAACGACTGCATGTGTAGAAGCAAAGCGTCGCTGTGTCCGGATGTTTCGATTGAAAAACATGGGCCAGAAAACCACAGTCACAGTTAGGAACAGGGAGGTCGGGAGGGACGGGAGCATCTTTGCTAGACGCGTCGGGGTATAATTCTCGAGGACGACCCTGTTTTCGCCAAAATTCCTCCCGAAATATTTCTTGCATCTAACAAAACGGATGTAATTTAACAAACATAAATCAAAACATCACAAATAAATGTCAATGAGAACCATAACTACAATACAACTAATTTCGTTCTAAGAACCCAAAGCAGTTAACATTAAACCATAAACCTATGGTTTCTCATTTGATGCACAACAATGAACCCATAATAACTACATGCGCCTAGGTTTGCTAGCTTTTTCATGTCTTGGCATTATCCTATGGTTGTATAATACATATATTGATGGATACAATGAAACCCTAAGTGATGACGATTATTACGTTAAAAAATCCGACTAATACATACCGAATCGATGCGAAAAAAACTAGGAGGAGAGCGATGATACCTTGCTCTCGAAGATCTACGGATCAAATCAAAGTTTTCAAGGTCCAATATGCCGATTCGTAAGGTAGGGTGAAGTGGGGAGAGAAAAAATCCGAGAGGAAGGAGAAAGAAGAGAAAGAACGCTCAGGCAGGAATGTTGGCCGGGGTTAAATGGCAGTGAGCTCGGCGCCAGAGTGACTAGCGCCGAGCTCGGCGTCAGTCACTATGGCACCGAGTTCACTGCCATGTCATTTACCGTGCCCAGGAGCTCGGCGCCAGAGACGCTGGCGCCGAGACGTGTTAACTCAGCGCCAGCACCAATGGCGCCGAGTTAAGGGTCTATTTTTTGAATTCTTTCCGTCAGGGGTCTATTTATGAGAAACTTAAAAAAAGGACTAAAATATAAAAAATTCGGTCATGGCCAGAGTTGGGTTTCTATCCTAGCTAGACTAGGAGAGTTGACCCTCGTGAGGATCGAGTTCGGAAGTACGTATGAACGACGATCATCGGCCATGAGAACCGTAGTTGACATCTGTGGAGATCACTTTTGTTGACATCTATGAGAAATGCCCAAGTGCCAAGCTAGTACTCCTACATGACATTGAGCCGTGACCTTTATCTGGCCACAAGAAACATAAGTTGACTGGTCAACCGGAAATAATGCAGGCTACTACTACTACTAGCTGCTAGATATATAACGCTGAAGCAATCGTTGGCCACAAGAAATAAACAAGCTGACATATACGTACGTGAGGAATACCAAAGTACAAATGCATCATTGAGACACGCGTGGTCGTGAGCCACAAGAAACAAGTGTCGTCGACTTGGGGCCACCAATTGAAAGCCAAGTGCATGCATGTATATGCTCTCTCTCATAGCTACAACACGTACAATCAACTACAACATCGGAGATGGGAAAAATGTGACCTTTACCTAGGGTTTCTGAGGCGATGACGATAGATCAATGTCACGCTCGCTTCGCTGATAAGCCATGCATAAAAGTACTTTTAGCTAATTTGTTGTGAGAAAAAAATAATGTTTATTGACTAAAAAAATACGGCTTATAAACCAAGTGAACAGGGCAACATCACACACATATTCTCTCGAGATGGCACATCGCACAAGCTAAGCTACCACTGTTGTACCTGCCACTCGCTTTTTAGCGTAATAATACAGCACTACGTCGTCACAACCTATACAAGGCCGACACAAGTGAAGGGGACCATGACATCTAAGAGAGGGTGAATTAGACAACTTAAAACTCCAACTCAAAACTGTGGCCTTTTTTTCAATCTTAGCAAAACCTATACAAAAGATAAACTATCTAAATTTACAACTACGATTTTTCTAGTGTGTTACTATCCCTACCGTAAAAGGAGTAATACAAACAATGTAAATGCGGAAGCTAAAGAGCAAGATAGAGATATGCAAACTCTCGACGATGACTTTTGTATTTTTACCGAGGTATCGAGAAGCGCGCAAGCTTCTCCCTAGTCTTTGTTGGAGCCCCTCGCAAGGAATCCCTCGCAAGGGCCAAGCTTCCGGTCAGGTAACTCCGTGGATAGCCCTGGGTCTTCCCCACGCGTAAATGGGTCTCTGGCGTGCCTTCCGGCAAGCCTTTCCCAGACCGCTTCCCGCTGTCTTCACTATTAAGCTTCCGGCTGAAACGTCGTGGGCCTTGTTCCCTCCGGTACACGGTGGCAAACCTCGCTAAACACTCGCTAAACACTAGGCCTAAACCTAGAGCAAGCACATAAGCGGTGGTCTAATCAACCTAAGCACTTCGCAAAGCACCTACGCTAATCATCTAATAAATCACTAAGTATTATGCAAGTAGAGAACACTAAAATGATGTACTAGCACCCTTGGTATGTTTTCTCAGCTCCACACTCCTCAAATGGCCGGTTGGTGGGTCTATTTATAAGCCCCACTGAGAAAGTAGCCGTTGGGAACGAAGTTCCACTTTTCTGCTATTGACCGGACGCTGATCACGTCCTGACCAAACGCGCCGGTCATCCCGACTGTTAGAGCCACGATCAACTGATCGGACGCTGGCAGCGTCCGGTCACATTCCACCAGACGCGTCCAGTCGTAATTTCACCGCTCTGGAACCTCTCTGTACTCGATCGGACGCTGCAGTCCTACGTCCGATCGATTTGTCGCTAGCGCCCAGTCTGTGCTGAATGTGTTGCTAGTGATGATGAATAGTGCCATCGGTGCGTCCGGTTACTTTACTATTCAGCGTCCAGTCGCTGCTGCTGACGCCCACTACCGTTGCCGAGCCACTGATCGGAGCGTTCGGTTGCTTTCCGTCAGCGTCCGGTCACCTCTGTGAGCTTGTTTCTTCACGATCTTGCGTTCGGCTTGGTTTCTATCTTCGTGCTTGGACTTTGCTTGATATCGTAGGTCTTCTCTTGTGCTTCAAAGGTCTTGCTTATGGTATTGATTGTGGGATCACCATGTCGACTTCGTCCAAGTCACGTCTTTCACCCTTTTGAACTATAAAATAATCACTTGCAAATTTATTAGTCTAATTTGGTTGTGTTGGTCATCAAACACCAAAATCCAAAGTAAATGGACCTAGGGTCTATTTTTCTTACAATCTCCCCCTTTTTGGTGATTGATGACAACACGACTAAAGCAAGCAAATACTAAGAATTTTGGAATTTAAAAAACTATCTACTTGCAAGGATGCAATGCAAAGGACAAGGTTATATGATGCTAAAAGATACCACATGTAAACATCTTTGGAAACTTATTTTGCCCTTACAAATGTTCCCATGTGGCATTATGGATTTAAGCCTCCCCCTAACTCCATAATCCACTATCCTCCCTTTCTTGGACAATTACCACTTGTAGATTATTATCACTTATAAATTATTATGATCTTGCTTTTGGTCCTACAAATTAATGCTTGCTTTTGGTCCAATAAATTCTCCCCCTTTGAAATCAAACACTAAAAAGAAAGACATTAGTAGCACAAGGAAGGGTCAAACTTTGTGATCCTTTGTATGTGGAGTGAAATAGATCACAAAATTTGACTCTCACATTACATAGACTAAGCTCCCCCTAAATATATGCATACATATGATGGAGAATGAAGTTTATGCATAATTAGCAAGTTAATGTTCAAGGGAATTTAATCTATATAATGCATGGAGAAAGCATATAAATATCAAAGTGATATCAACATGATGATATTGGTTTAGAAATACCACATGTGGAAACCAATTTGATTTACACCACTTGCAATAGGTGGTGAATATTTGAAGTATGATGCTTAACTCTGGGGACTCCATTTTCCTTGCAATGAGACTACTACACACAAGATAAGCTTGAAAAGGTGTTAGTCTCAAAGCATCCAACTTGTAGAGTAACCTTCCCCTAAACTTGTGCACACAAGTATGGAATACTTATAGGGGACATGCACATTGATTTTAGAATAAAAAATGCCACTTGAGAGATGACATCACATGAATGTGAGAATTATTTTCGAAGGTGATATTTAGAAGAAATTATCTATAATTTTGACTTTGGCACATATTAGATGAACAATTAAAATACAAGCTATGTGCCATGCTCCTAAACGTTTTAAACCATATAGGTTTACTTCAAGGGTTAAAAGTGAAACCGAGCAAGCCTACCATAAGATATACCTAGTGTATGTATGACAAAAGATTAAACATGTAAATACAAACCTAGGCATGAAAAGTAACTAGATGCTTAAAGATACCACTTAAAGTAAATTAAATCTCACCTGTAGGAAATTAAATCTAGTTACCTAACATGGGAAGGGGAATTTGGGTCCATAGTTTTCACTAACCCACTTGGCAATTAACATGATCCAATGTGACCCACCCCATGAAATACACCCATACTTTGCCAAGTCTCTAAATTCTCCGAAGTCCAAACAGACTCCTCACTTTCCTTTCGGGATCCAAACCTTCTTGGTGCTCTTCATATTTGAAATGATTTCCTTTGGCACCCAAAAATGTTTGACCCCATTGTTGGCTTGCTTGTTCACCTTGATGGCCACCACCTTGTTATTTTTCTTTCTCTTCAAGAGATAAGGTGTGGAGGCCTTCTTGTCCACCTTATTGGTGTAGGTGTTGGAGAGCTTGCTTGTTTGTTTTTTGTTTTTCTCTTTCTTCTTAGCTCCACCCCCATTCTTCACCTTGCACTCATAGGACTTGTGGCCTTCCTTGTGTCACACGTAGCAAACCATGGTTTGTCCTTCATCAAGCTTCTTCACTCCCTTGACAGTGTTATCTTGATGAAGTCGGGCTTGTTCCGTCTTGCCTTTCACTTGAGTCAAGTCCTTGGTGAGGCGAGCCACTTCTTGCTTTAGTTGCTCATTTTCCTTTACAACCGCTTGTGTGCATGTATCTATAACAACTTTCTCAACACAAACTTGGTTGCACAAGGGTGAGTCTAAATAAAATCATTGCAAGAAGTAGAGGCAACCTTTTTAGGCATGTTAAAGATAGAACTTTTCTTTTTAGGTGTCTTCGTGGGGGTTGTACGAACGGCTTCAAGATTAGCAACTTTATTAGTTAGCTCATCACAATGTTTGCACATGGTTTCCATTTTAGCAAGCAAACTTTTATAAGCATCTTGTGAGCTAGCTAACTTTTCTTTTATTTTTTCATTTTTCTTTGCAAGTTGCTCATCATTGATTGTGCATGCATTTATTGTTGTACTAGCCTCAAGTTGCTCAATTTTAGTAGATAGTTCAATGTTGAGATTAGCAAATGTCTCATATTGTTCAAGCAAAGTTTTATATGCTTCTTGTGAACTATCTAGCTTTTCTTTTATTTTTTCAAGCTTCTTTTGTTGACTAGTGCAAATTTAGCATAGTTAAGATTTTGTTGCACAATTTCATCATAAGAAGGTATTTTATTATCACTATCACTCTCACTAGAGGATGAGCTTTCATTATCTCGTTTTATAAGGCACACGAGAAGATCTTGATGATGAGTGCTTGCGTCCTCGCCTCTTGTGATGGTCTTCTTCTATACTTGAAGAATCATCCCATGACTTTATTGATATGAGGGCTTTGTCCTTGCACGCCTTCTTCTTTGTCTTGGGTGTGGGCTTGTTTGGACACATTTCCACAAAGTGCCCCAACTCGCTGCATCCATAGCATCCTCTCTTTCTTTGCTCATTTTTTGATTGATGAATATGAATCTTGAATTTGGATGGGCACACCCTTGACGTTGAGCTTTTGGATCATCTTCTCCACCTTGTTGATAAGTTTGATTGATTCTTCATCAAGGTCGGAGGTGGAGGAGGAAGATTGATCATCATTACTTGAATCATCATCATCATCATCATCCTCATCTTCTTCTTTATCTTCACTTGAGGAGCTTGAGCTTGAGCTTGTCTCAACTTGCTTGCCCTTCATCTTTTTTTTCTCACTACATGCGAGAGCTTTGCCATTGCTTCATGAAGAGACTTCTTCTTGACCCATCTTGCGTGACATTTCAAATGTCACTATCTTGCCAATGACTATGGCTAGAGTCATGGTGCTCAAATCCTTCATGTTGTGAATGATGGTGATGATGCTTGCATATTTCTTTTGTTGTAGCACGGAGATGATCTTCCTCACGATGTCCGCATCATCTAGCTTTGTTAATCCTATAGAATTGAGCTCATTGATAATTAGATTCAAATGAGGATATATATCACGAACAAGCTCATCATCATTCATTTCAAAGGAATCATAACTTTGTTGAGCTAGGTAATGTTTTTGCTCACGGACATTACTTGTGCCTTCATAGAGCTCTTGGAATTTTAACCAAATTTCATGTGCGGTATTTAAGGTGAACACTTGGTTAAACACATCCATGCTAAAAGATTCAAACAAATAATTTTTAGCTCTAGCATTAAAATGCATTTCTTTTTCTTCACTCTTTGTGGGTTTATCGAGATTCTTAATGGGTTTCATCCCGTTACGAGTGACTCTCCAAACACCCAAGTCTACCACCTCAAGATGACAAACCATTTTAGCTTTATAATAGGGGAAGTTAGTGCCATCAAAGTGCGGAGGCCTAGAGGCATCCATCCCAACCATTCTAAATAGCGTTGACTCAACGGTGGTTAAGCTAAAGGTCCAAATTGAGCCAACCGGCTCTGATACCATTTGAAGGAGACCGTGACGCCTAAGAGGGGGGTGGGTGAATTAGGCAACTCAAAACTCTAACTCAAAACTATGACCACCTTTTCAACCTTAGCAAAACCTATGCAAAAGATAAACTATCTAAATGTACAACTACAGTTTTGCTAGTATGTTACTATCCCTATCGTAAAAGGAGTAATACAAACAATGTAAATGTGGAAGCTAAAGTGCAAGGTAGAGATATACAAACTCCCATCGATGACTTTGATATTTTTACCGAGATCGAAAAGCGTGTAAGCTTTCCCCTAATCCTTGTTGGAGCCCCTCGCAAGGAATCCCTCGCAAGGGCCAAGCTCCCGGTCGGGTAACTCCGTGGATAGCCCCGGGCCTTCTCCATGCGCAAGTGGGTCTCTGGTGTGCCTTCTGGCAAGCCTCTCCCGGACCGCTCCCCGTCGTCTTCAATATCAAGCTTTCGGTCGAAATGCCACGGGCCTTGTTCCCTCTGTCACATGATGGCGGCCACACCATAAACACGGTTGGTGTGATCTCGTAAGACTATAAGCCCCTACGATGTACAACAATGCCGTGCGCAAGCACTAAGTGGTAAGGGGTATGCAAACCTCGCTAAACACTAGGCCTAAACCTAGAGCAAGCGCATAAGCGGTAGTCTAATCAACCTAAGCACTTCACAAAGCACCTACGCTAATTACCTAATAAATCACTAAGCACTATGTAAGTGGAGATCACTAAAATTGTGTACTAGCACCCTTAGTATGTTTTCTCAGCGCCACACTCCTCAAATGGCTGGTTGTGGGATCTATTTATAAGCCCCACTGAGAAAGTAGCCGTGGGAGATGAAGTCCCGCTTTTCTGCTATTGACCGAACGCTTATCACGTCCTGACCGGACACGCTGGTCGTCCCAACCGTTAGAGCCATGATCAACTGATCGGACGCGATCAACTGATCGGACGCTGGCAGCGTCTGGTCACATGCCACCAGACGCGTCCGGTCACAATTTTGCTGCTCTAGAACCTCTCTGTACTCGATCGGACGCTGTAGTCCTGCGTCCGGTCGATTTGCCGCCAGCGTCCAGTCAGTGCTGAATGTGTTGCCGGTGATGATGAACAGTGCTATCAGTGCATCCGGTCACTTTACTGTTCAGCGTCCGGTCGCTGCTGCTGACACCAACTGCCGTTGCCGAGCCACTGATCGGAGCGTCCGGTTGCTTTTCGCCAGCATCCAGTCCAGCGTCCGGTCACCTCTGTGAGCTCGTTTCTTCGCGATCTTGCATCCGGCTTGGTTTCTATCTTCGTGCTTGGACTTTATTTGATATTTTGGGTCTTCTCTTGTGCTTCAAAGGTCTTGCTTATGGTATTGATCGTGGGATCCATTTTCCTTACAACAAGCAAAGCATCGAATAAAAGTCTCAGACTAACATCGGTAGTTAGTGATATGATTATGACCACTGTTAGCTTAAATGGTCGTTTAGCCCTTTTAAACACCATGTGAGCGGTACGTGGTGGTACGCCGTTTGTCTCGTTTAGATAGCTGTTTTCACACGTGTAATATTTTGGCCGTTTTCCTGAATAATGACAACTATTGCTCCATTCGTTCCAAATTATAAGATATTTTAGATTTTTGGATACATAGCTTTGCTAATGCATTTGGATATACATTATGTCTATATATATAAGAGCAACTATAATAACACACTGTAAGCTGGATAAATGCTGAGGTGGAGGAGAGAGAAAAGAAGAGGGTTGTAAGCTTACAGTCGGCTTAGGCACAAGAGCCAAGAAACTTTTTGAGAGAAACAAATATGCAACATATTAATAATGAAAAGCTAACTACTATATGGATGGGCTAAGAGAAGGCTGCAAAAAAATTTTAGAGCCAACAAGCCAGCTGTATTATTAGCCTTACTCTAATAAAACCAATATATATCAACAAGCCAAAACGTCTTATAGTTTCGAATGACGAAGGGAGTAAATGATAAGTAACTGACTGTTTAGCGTTTAACGTTTAAGAAATCATTGATGATTATAATTTCACCGTACCATATAAGTTCTCTTAATTAGGCTCAAATATCTTTTTTTATTCTTTCATGTATTCTTTTTTAATTTAAAATAAATAAATAAATAAATATTCTATCTTCCAATGCAAGTATTTATGAGCAATAATAAAGATTTGATGTAAAAAGAACACGATCTAATCCGATGTACTGAATGGGATTTATCGGATAGGATCGAATAACAATATGATCGCGCGCACTCCAAGGGGTTTCAATCGGGGTGATTATCAAGTAACGACAGCAAATTCCTTCGCTCCCTCGAAAATACAGCATAAAAACAGGATCCGCCTTTCTAGAACAAGAGGTGAATAGGATTCATTCATGCGTACCGTTTAATTTCCTTTTTTACTAGTACTATACCATAATCGTATATATACTCCATATCACTGCTCTTAAAAAAAGAATCTTATATATACTACTGTCCACTGACCACTGGGTGGTAACATGAATAGTGTACATGTGTTTTTCTCTCCATCATATGTTTTTATTTTCATTTATTTTAATGATATCTTTAAGCTCCTTACATCAAAAGTACTATAGATAAGATGTGGCCAGTTGTTCCTTGCCACACGTACGGAAAAATACTGGTAAAAAAAGACACTTTTAATGTATAATCAACAACTCTTCTGCTTGATTCATTAAAAAAAAACTTTACACTAACGGTATGTTTTGGATTTTCACTTGGGGTTTTGTGAACCGCCATTGTGAAAGGTTAATAGAAATGACGATATTCCACCGACATCAGCTTGAGAATCCCTTGCGTAAATGTTTACACCAGTGGTTGGCTTAAAGCTGCCATTAGTGTAAATCGATTTATACCGGCAACATGCTTCTACAGTATAAATGGTTTTTACAAAATTCATAAATCGGTCAAAAATAGCAATCTTTTTAAATTGGGAGAAGCCTGCCAGCCAACCTCTGGGAAACTCACTACTGCGATTTTCACGCGAAATATGCGTGCATGCGGCTGTGGCACATTGTTTTCTTTTGACTATGCCTCAGAGTCACTTGTCACTAAGTGGCTAATACAATTATTTTGTATTCACTTTGTCAAATATTAGAATGCATATTTGAGACCCTAAACACATTTTAGTAAAAAGTTTAAACTAATAAAATTTTAGATTTCTTCAAGTACTACAACTTTTTAGGCCATTTCTTAATCTGAGGTCATTTGGAAAATTAAAAAAAATCAAAATATAAAAACTTAGAACATAATTTCCCGGCACTAAATGATATCAAACGAAAAAGTTATCAACCACAAATTTGCAGATCTCTTCGAGTAATACAACTTTGGTTTAGGTCGTTTCTCCATCCAAGGTACTCTGAAAAAAATAAAAAAAAACAAAATTTAAATTATTTATACTGGTGGTAAGTTAAGAAAGCTGTAAATGTAAACATATTTATAGTGATGATCTTTTAAGATTACCTCTAATATAAATCCTATATTTACAATGGTAGTCCCTTAAGCCAACCGCCAATATAGATCTAATTTACACGGACTGTTGTCTTAAGACTACAACCGGTTCAAATAGAGAATTTGTACCGGCAACAATCTTAGGAAATCCGCTAGCAGAGATGTATCTTCACTGGCTGCTCATAGCCATGGGCCCATAATTTTATTTGTACTGTCACCTATTCTTTATGAACCGTCAGTGAAAAAAATGCTTGGTGTCAACAAAAACCGATTTGTACTGGTGTCAACAAAAACCGATTTGTACTAGTGAAAACTGCTTGAAATTCACTAAGAAAATGCTTGTATATATGCTAATAAAATTTCTCAGACACCACATTACACACACCTAGGTAATGTACCAAGTAAGCTAGAAAGGGTACCCATGCATGCTAGTACATACTACCTCTATTCACAAAAGAATGTAATCTCGCTTTTCAAAAAAATCAAACAATTTGCACTATGATTAAAGTTATATAAAAAATAATAACATTCATAATACAAGATAGATACCATTAGATTATTATTATAGAATATATTTTTATAATAAATTTTATTGGAGATGTAAATGCTAATATTATTAATTATAAATTGGTCAAATTTAAATTAGTTTGACTGGCACAACTTTCATAGTTACATTCTTTTGTAGAGTATGAGACATCAACGGTAGTCCAAAATATTGTGCTAATGGTCCCAAAAAGGTACTCCTTCTCTGACAACCTTTGAGGCAAAGTACTATGCATCAATAAACTTCATTGGCATAGTTGGGATTGCCGTGGGTGTTTACATTTCTCTTGAAATAAAATTGATGTATTGCTTCCATTTTAAATTATAAGTTGTTTTAGCATTTTAGGTATATAATTTTTGTTGTATTTTTAGACATAGCGTGCACCAAAATACATAGCAAAAGTTATGTGTCTACAAAAGCTAAATCAACTTATAATTTGAAATGGGGAGAGTTGAAAATAATAACACGTGTCAGCGCCTCAGCGGTAGAAAACGGGTGGCCACCCTAGGCGTTTGTAGTTGTAGATTCCAATTTTGTTTACATATGCGTGCCAGTGCACGTTCCATATGGGTGTGTATGGACGTAGCGTGGTGTGAACCGCTGACTTAGAACTTGTGTAGAAATAGATCACTGACATTTACGTTACTTAGCGTACATTATAGAAAGTCCCACTACGATGATGCAATAATCTGCAACAAAATCTGCAGTATCTAGCGTGGAAGGTAAAGAAGGCCGTCATATATACTTGGTGGTAACTGTATTAGTTCTCTATTGATCTGATCTTTGTATGAAAAGAATTCGTAACGATGCTAATATCTAGGGACTAAAGAAAACTGTAAAAATCACTGTCTAAATTATTCTTCATTTTGTAGGGTTCGCTCCTAAAATTCTCTAGGCGAGAATGCAAGCATGATCGAGAGAGCGAAATTCTGTTCCAACAAAAGTTGAGAGAGCGAAAGAGTAGCTTGTATGCTACGATTACACCTGTATTGTTCTTACCTCACTTTCGAGCAGATGACGCTAAAATAATGTCAGCGATGAATGTGCTAATGAATGGTAGCATGCATTGTTGTAAAATACATATTTCATCCACCAGCTAAAAGGAAATGTAACTATTTTTCTCAATTTAAATAAAAGAATTTGGCATAAAGTGATCGAAATTGTAGCTTGTGACGGCATATATCTTACTAGTATCATTCTCTTGCACTGTACATTTTGGGTTCTCCGGACAACATGTGACCGAGTGATAGCTCTTAATGTTGGAATATCATACGGCAGTAGCTGTCACGCCTGTCAGTGCTCCATGAGCTACTTGCTACTACTTGCATAGGTTAGTAACCTCACCAGATACACCTTTAGGAAAGGCCATGGCATTGGAGAAATCAGGTGTATTTGGTCATGCTAAATTCCAAAGTAGAAGCTCCCTAGAAGTCCTTTCATGGTGGGTTGTTGCTTTGTAGTTGGTCTAGCTCTAAACATGTATGGGTTGGATTCAAAGATCCAACTCAATTAACCAATTATATATCTCTGGTAAAATTCACTGCATGTATAAATGGTAGCAACATTTGCCGTTTGTATAGTTGCTTTAGTAGCTTAATGTTGTAGCTAGTTGCTTTCTTGTTGTGGTTGCTTGAACCTTTGGGGGAGGGGTCTCTATTGCCCTATTCTATTTTTCAGTCTGGTTCTCCTTTTTTATATAATTAGCGGCTCTCATATCTAGTTTGTTTAAATTAAATAAATAGATAGTAGACCGTCGTTTGACAACCGACAAGGGTAGAAATAGATAGCAAGGAGGTTGGATTATCTGATACATCCGCGGTTGGTGGTCATTCTTTCTCACCTAATCCTGACCCTAACTTCACACCATTGATTTCGTACTTGGGCAATCCTACCAAAGAAAACTTCGCATGATTTGGTTGTAGCGGCATCATAGCGATTGGTGCTGGTGGCTGAAGTGTTTTGTCCCAAGCACATGTGCATCAATCTAGCCTTTGCATTAAAAAAGGTCATTAGAAGCCAAGAGTGCTGTCAAGTCTGTTATATCAACCCGATGTAGTGAACTTGAATCTTAACAAAATATTTGTTATAAAAAAGAATATCTCAATCTACATGCATAAATGGATAGCGGGAAATGCTATTGTTGCTTTACAACAAATAGGGGTAGAAATTGATAGTAGGAAATCAGAATTACCCGGGTAGCAGCGCGGGGTGAAGTGGTTGTTTTGTTGATCGACCCTGACTTAAATAATAACCATTATATATGTAACACCCTAAAAATTGCACTTTTTGAAATAGGGTTAAAAAGATTTAATTTTGGATTTTTATGCTCATTAAAACATAGGAAATAAAAATTTCATGAAATTAAAATTTATTATAAGGTTTAGAAACATGTTTGTGCATACATGCTGCTGCATATTTATTTTGTGACGAGTGATTTGATCCAAATTCAAATTTATTTAAAATATTTTTTTTTTGAAAAATGGATTCGAAAATAGAATTCATAAAAAGAAAATAAAATTTGAGAATAAAAGAATTTAAAAAGTTGCAAAAATTATTTTTGGAAAACTTACTAAAATTGCTCATTTTTGTTTGAATTGAAAAGTGTATTTGAAATCCTATTCAAACTTGATTTGGTTCATATTTGAATGGGGTTTTGAAATAGGAAAGAAAATAGAAAAGGAATTCTTTATTTTTTCCCTCACCTTAAATGGCATTAGGCCCGTTCTGCCTTGTTTCCCCGCGGCCCATCTCCTTCTCTTCTCTCGCGAAGCCTAGCAGCGCTGCGTCGCCCGCTCCCATTCCCGGCGGCCCATTCCCTCCTCTCTCCCGTAGGCGGCCCAACACCGCTCTCTCCTCGCTGCTGAGCCAGCCCAAGACGAAGCCACGTCGCCTGCGTGTTTCCCTCTCCTCTCTCTCTCTCGGACGCCGACAGGTGGGCCATCCCTGTTAGCTCTATCCCTCACCTCTGGTCGTATCCGACCCGGACTCGTGCGATGCCAAGGCCAGTGTCCGCGCCTCTCTTAACTCCTCCCTTGCCTTGCCTTGTGCCCTACGCTGCCCGACCCTTAAATAGCGAGCCTCCGCGCCCAGTGCCGTCCCCTACCAAGCCCTAGACCAAGCCGCAGCGAAGCCTGCCACCACCATAGTTGATCCGCCACCTGTCGTGTTCGCTGTTCCGCCACCTCTTCGCCTCGGCGACTGCCTTGTCGGGCTTGTACATGAGGTAAGCAAGCTTCTAGAACCTCCCTTGCTCCCTCCCTCGCTTTATACCGCCTGTGCCGCACCGTCAATGTTTCTCTGGCGAGCTCGAGCCGCCCCGTTAAGCATCGCGTCACCCCCGAGCTGTCGCCGCCACCCTAGCCCCCTCCATCATGTTTTCCTTGTTCTCCTCTTGCTCCCCGTTATTTTCCCAAGCCAAACGGTGTACGGAACATCAACATCGATGAACTCCGGTGAGGAGCAGAGCTTCCGGCCATGGCACCGCCGTCCTGGCACTATTCTAGCTGGCTCTCATCTCTTTCCTCCCCCTCTGATCTAATCCGAGCCATCCATCTTGGATCCAACAGCTCAGATTAGCCCGTACCTCTTCGCCTATCGTTTTGACAAAAAAGCCCTTATAATTATTTGGATCTGAACCCACCATCCTTGGTTTCTTTCAAAAGGACCCCTACCCCTTTCTCCTAATAGTGCCCGCAATCCTCAGCCAGATTTAAAAATCAGATTTTATTTATTTTAATTTTGAAAACCAAGTTCCATCTATTTACAAAATTGCCACTATCTTCATTATGACATATCTTCCCCGTTTTAACTCCAATTTGACCCATTCAAATTGCGATAGGTTCGTATTTACGTTGTCCACGTGTTCATACTACATTAAGTATGTTTTCAACTTTTAAATTTTGTGATTAGATTTAATCTATTATTTTACTAAAGGAAATCTTGTTTAAATCGTAACTTATTCGTTTTAGCTCCTATTCGGTCCATTCAAAATGTGTTGGATTCAGTGACGACTGTAAACTACGCATTAGTATCAATGTTTTGCATGTCAAGAACTCTAGAATATCATGGTTTAAAATCTAATTTGAATAATAATTATGCAACTAGATTTTATAAATAAAATATAATTTGTTTTACTTTAGTTTTATAATTCAAATCTAAATTTGGACTTAATACTATTTAGATAATTCTCTGAAGTATCTTATATATGGTTTATAATTAAAATAAATAAAGCCTATAGTTTTCTTTTTAAAACAAATCTTTCGGTAGATGTATCTTTTTTTACCGTAGCTTCGATTAGCGTGCTTTTCGCGTCTGTGTGTTCGTAGTGACGTGTACAACATCTTTAAAACCTTTTTACTTGTTGTTTCATATGTTTGGTGTATTATTCAAATTTAGTTCTATTGTTTGCTTCGTGTATGATTGTATGGGTGCTTGTGTGGTGCTTTATGATCATTTTCAGTCGGTGAACTTTGTGTTGGTGATATAAAAGAAGTTGGTGATCCAGAAGAAGTTCTTTGGATGTTACAATTCAGTAGAAGAAGGATCTAAGTTTTAAGGCATGTATAACATGGGATCTTCCTTGTTGTCCTATTCACCTTAATATCATTTTAATCATATGCATGTGTCTACCTTGGCAACCGTAGTAATTTTTCCTAGCTATTTGATATCCTGGATTCCTTGATACCTATGGGGTATTGTATTGGGTAGTATGATGCTAGTGCTCAACTAAAGCCATGATCTTGTAACTTGACTAATGGTATATGCAATAAATATTAAAAGATGCTTTTTTAGCAACATGGAACAAGGGGCTAGAGCATTGGACTATTTTTATGGTGCTCTAGATTTCTCTTCCCTAAGGACTTATCTGTAAGTGATAATCCGGGACTTACTAGTACAAGCTGTGATGGCTACATGGCTCTGGCTTTAGCTTAGTATGATGATCTTTTCTAGCTTGTTAGAGGTTACCTTTATTGGCTTAAGAATAGGCTTACCGAATCAGGGTATAGGACAGCCTCTACTCTTATGTGTATAGCCGTGATAGAATTGTGTCATTCGACAGGGGCTTCCTATATCTATTTGTCGAGTGAATCTAATGGCCCTAACTTGTTAGACGAACCTTTGAAAGGCTTCATAGTGAACCTATGCCGACCTTTCTTGGTAGTGGATCAAGAGGCTGATCATCTCGGATGAAAGGGTAAATCACGACTCACAGTGAAAGTGTACAACCTCTGTAGAGTATAAAACTGGTATATCAGCCGTGCTCACAGGTCATGAGCGGCCTTGGAACCCTTACGGAATAGATGATGAACACTAAAGATATTGATGATGAAGAGCTCACTAATGATTACTGTTTATGCTATTCATTATTCATGTTTACCTGATCATGTGTTTATATGGGTTTGTGAATAAACTTGTTGTCCACCCAATTGCTAAAAGATGACTCATTAAAAAGCTAATCATAGTTAAACAAGTGTCAGCCTTTTGTGCCTCATGAACCCCATGATATATTTGTTGAGTACGACATGTACTTACGCTTGCTTTATTTTTCAATTATTTGGAATAAAAATTCCGGAATGGGTACCAGATTGCTAGTCTGGAGGAGTTAGGTTCGTGATCAACCAATCAGTTGTCCCTGTGGATTGGAGTCTTCCCCTGAAGAATCGGAGTTATCTTTCTGCTATTTGCCGTCTAAGGTTATATCCTTTATACTAAGTATGTTATATATTGAGCATTGTCTTTCAGTATTACCCTTATTTGTAGCTATATGTGTGATTTGACTTCCTGGATTCACATATAGGTGTGTATCTGATTTTGTTCTTAAAATCAGGTGCTACAATATATCTCTAGCAAAATTCAACCATGGTCATCAATTTACCTAACTTTGATCATGACTTTATTATCGACACACGAACTGAATATCTTTATGGTGGAACCTGCTTATTAGGGCTTGTATGGATGCATTTGTATCCATGCCTCAGTTCACATGTACGTGCTGGAGTAGATTGAGATGTAAATTAGTTTAATTTTCACCCTAATACATCATAATATATGTGGAGTGCAGCCAAACAAGCCCTAGAGATACAAGTCCTCAACTTAATGCGAGTGCTTGTATTTTTTGAATTTGTTCTAGAATTTAATAGTCTGGGGTGACTTGACCCATCTAACCTTTACTATCGACACGGACACACAAAACTTATTGAAGATGGAGTAGTAATAATAAGGATATATAGGACATGGATTGATAAGGATACATAGGTCGGTTAAATAGCGATTTTATAAAAACTTCCAGGCACACTTGGTGCTACTAGAACTGTGTTTTTCTTTTTGAAAAAAAGGTATATTCTTTCTTCTAATATGAACGGTAGAGTTCCCAGCCGGCATTTTTTTTTCCAAAAAATAAAAATAAAAGTAGTTATCCAGAGATGCCCATTAATAACGTACACAATGGAAAAGTTAAGGGGGAGGCACAAAGACAAAGAAAACGGAGGAGGGAATGAACAAAAAAAATAATAAATCCGAAAACAGATGCTCCTATCGGGAAGGCCTCCAGCCTATCACAATATTCCCGAGGTCAACACGGGAGCACAGGTGCCTCCCAAAAGGCCTCTTTCGATCGAGAAAGCAAATGGAGGGGGAGGATGCGGTGGGCCGGCCGGCCGGACGTTGATGCGCGCCGCCCTCCACCATGGTTGCGTCTCGCGGCGGCAGCCATGACACATGGGCACAGCATCCTATCATCGGCGTCTCTGTCAATGGCGCACGGCATCTCTGGCGACGACTGGGGGATCGGATCGGAGCTTTTGCGTTGCTTGGGACCGGGCACGTCGGACAGCGCCGGTGCTGGCTTGTCTATGGCGGATTGGGCGGCGGGCGCCCACGCGGCGCTGCGCTGTCCGTAGCTCGCCGGGTAGACAGCGGATTCGATGCCCATTGCAGGGGAATGAGGGAAGGAAGGAGGTTGCTGTCAGTCTCCGTCTTGTCTCTGCAATAACCTTGCCCATGCATGGATGCCTGTTTTGGTAAAAGAGAGCACGTGCTGCTACATCTCTCTTTTTTTTTACCTTTATTACCATAGTGTTAAAAGTGAAACTTGTTAGAGATTCTTGGAATTTATTTAGGTTCTGTACGTATGTATCTGAGTCAACTCTTTTCTATTGACTTCCATTAGGAGCTGAAAATCCAAAAAAAAACACTATATATGTAGTACAACAATAACAACAAAAGGCTAATGCTACTGGATTAATTGGTGATGATCATGGAAATGCTGTACTAAATATATAATCCATTCAAATTGAAAGAATATTGAGAGACCAAGTTGAGAAGTATCTTGGTCTCATCTCATCCAGTTGTGTGATGAATGATTGACACAAGAGTCGAGAGGTTGGAGACTTTCTCGGTTGAGTCATATTTCATATGTGCTTGATTATGCTAATGGCTAACCGGAGAGACTCTTGTTCTTGAACTGTTTGCAATCCAAAGCTTACTGTGCTAGGAGTGGCTTGTAACTGGATATCTTGATCTAATCCCATCCTTCTTGGTGATTTAATTCACGCTCAAGTTGTAACTCCCTCTCCAAATCTGAAATTGGTCCTATTGAGGATTTTCGGAGCCATTTTTTTTGGTGATTTGTGATCTGCTGCTTTGGTTGAGTTGTAAGATTAATTTTGAAGTGTTTTGGGACCTTTGGAGCTTGTTCAAATCATGTATTGATGCCCAACGTACACCTATCTCTAAAGTTCCAATCCCCAAAACTCCTCTTTTCTAGCTTCTTTTAATAATTTTGTCGGATGGTCTTTGATATGAAGGTTTTGGGTTGATCTTTAAGTGATATGAGACCTTAGGATCTCATCTAGGCACGTGATTTTACAGATTTCCAACGAGCACACAGAAATCACCTTTTGGTGGTTTCTTGACAAAACGCTAATTTGATAGAGGAAATTTGAAATTACCATTGAAAATTTAATCTTTTTGGCTTGATCCCTTGGGAATAGCTTCTAAATTGGTTAACCAAGGTGTCTGAAAAATTTCACAATTTTTTGGAGGTCACTTGAATTGATTTCAAATTTTTCTTGGAAAGGATTTCGCTAAAAACTGCAAAAACCAGCTCGAGCCGGTTTCAAAACTAGCCTAGGCCGGTTTTTGAAGTTGCTCCGATTGAGCTGATTTTTGGTTAATATGTTACTTAGATGTTATAACCCTGTCAACCAAATTTCAAGTATTTTGAAAATAGTTTCCTTTTGACCTTTTCTCTTCGGTGAAATCTGAAAATCAGCTCGAGCTGGTTTGGAAACCAGCCCAAAACGAATTTCTAACTCTCTCCAATTGAGCTGATTTTTGGTGAGAAGTCTCTCACAGTGTTATAAACCCCTCCACAAAATTTTTTGTTGTTTGGAGGCCATTTGACTAAGGTTTGGACTTTTCCTTAAAAGCACTCCTTATCTTTTTAGCCTCGTTTATATGATCCGTAGGACTGCTGCGATCACGTGATCTCGGCTAGCGTTACTTGAGGGGGTTTTTGGATCAATTTTGACACATAGTCAACATATTGCTCATGTGTTCGATGAGAGAAAATTGAGGCTCTCATTCATCCTTCTCTGGTGTCAGTCTCCTAGTATAGGCTGTGTCATGCTACTCCTGTATTATAGAGGCCGTGTCAGTCTCCTACATAGTCAATATGCTCTCCTACATAGTAGTACTAGGAGAGAGGCCGTGTCAGTCCCCTATTAGAGGATGAATTTGAAGGAAGTGCAATAGTCTGAATAGAATCTGGGTCATATGTCTGCAAATTAAACGTGTGGCAAGGAGCGGTGGCGGATGCAGAACAGGATTGAAGGGGGCTGGTCTCTTCTTCTTTTCTCTCTCTTCATTTTTCTTCTTTCCTTCTCTTCTTCTTCCTCGTCCTCCCCATATTTCCATTGATGCACCAACTTTGAGGGCTGGACACCCCCCCCCCCCCCCACCAACTAGATCCACCCCTGGCGAGGAGCACACGTGCGGTGGAGTTTTCCTAAGAGATACTGGTCTTTTGGCACGACAAGTTACACAGTCAAGCCATGCATCCTAAAACGTACTCATGCAGTGAAACAAACAAACGATTAACTCACCTAACCCGAGGTAGGTAAGGGGTGGTTGAACGTATTATGGCCACACAAAGTTCCTCCTTGTGGGGAGACACGCATGATATGAGAAAGGACGTTTCTTTGCTCGGCCATGCATGCGTGGTAGAGTATGTAGAAGTAGAACATACGTGCAGACTACTAATTTTAATGGCTTCGATCAGAGGTCATCAAAATGCATGCATGCTCCACAGTTACAACAGGAAAATTCATCAATTCAGAACAAGATCGTCAAAAACCCATAATGAACTGACGTATATATATTCCATAGCTTGTCCATGCACAATATTTATTCGACACGCAAAGTTTATGTTCCCACAAAAATGTCCTGGAAATTAAAAGGCGAAATGTATATATGGCCATCAAATATGTGCCGTACAAGGTTATTAGTGTGTGTGTGTGGGTGTGTGTGTGTTCCCTTGATAGCATCCATATATATGCAAGCAATGCAAGGCTGACAAATTCCATAGGTAAATAGATACTCGAATCATGATGATGAATTGATATGTACATCTACAACCACTTGGGATAGGCATATATACTACTACGCGCTAGAGTATCCTCATCATATTTTCCTCGACGACGAAAAGCGAATCAGAAACACATCCACACACCATCGAGGATGTGCTAGGATGCGTGTGGCTATCGTTATCGTTATCGTGTGGCTATCGTGCCGTCTTGAACCTCACGCCGTCTCCGACCTTGCGACACTCGCCCCCGCGTATACCGCTGGCCTGCCCCGTCCTTGCGGTCTTCTGAATGCGCGCCCGACCCCGTTGCCCCACGCTGCGCTGACCTGGTGAAGTTGGTCATGTTCGTAGGGTATTAAAGCCGGTTAAAGCTGTTTTGTCATGAGAGAAAAATACTATAGATTAGCTGATAAACCGACTGATAAGTTCAAACGAACAGACCCGTCCTCATGGCATCTCCATGCCTCCCCACTCCTTCCTTGGCCCAACCGTCGTCTTTCTCCGCTCGCCGCTGGCAGTGGGCCCACCGCCTTGCTGCTCTGTTTATCTTCGCCCGTCTCCTCCACCTGGCCAGCCTGCTCCCTCAAACCCACTTCTATAGCTGCAGATCACTGCACCCGAACCCGTCGCTGGCATATGGAGAGCGGCGTCTAATCAATATCAATTTGAGGGGCCTGCAGTATAGGTGTGTGAAAGTACGTATAATCGAGCGTGCACGAATCTATGAGTATCTCTCTCTCTCTCTCTCTCTCTATATATATATATATATATATATATATATATATATATATATATATATATATATATATATATATATATATATATATATATGTGTGTGTGTGTGTGTGTGTGTGTGTGTGTGTGTGTGTGTGTGTATGTATGTGGTGGATACTATGGTCGTAGCGGCACACAATCGACAAATCTCTTCTTTCTACTATACACGTATTCCTCATTTCATATAATATTCGATGTGCGGCGTGTGGCATTTACATGTACATGCATATATGAATGAATGAGATGGAGCGTCATTTTCTGCTGTAGCTATTGAACTCAGATTGGAGCCAATCCCATCTGCAATTGAAAGCGCCTGGGCCTGGCTCTACTGCCGATCGATCTGAGACTACTCATCAGTAGTCTTGTAGTCTCTAGGAATAATAGCACATTTTAGCTCAAATTCCTGGTTAGGATAGGTCCACAATGGAGATGAGGGTGGAGAATCTCCCATCAGGGTTTACTTGATCCACGCACACACAAATTAAAGTAGTGTTGCTTCTTTACAAGCAACAATTGGCAGCCATTCCTTTCTCTTCTTGTGTAGGGTCCATACATAGTTGTACAAGAGAGAGAGAGATGAGATTATTCCTAATATTGCTTGTGCATACTATTCCAATATAGGAAACTCTCTCTCTCTCTCTCTCTCTCTCCCTCTTCTACCATAATTCAGATTGTTCACGTAAATAAATAGAAAAAAAAAACTTGAACGGATGTCCAGCCACATTCAACTAATCTCTAGTTTTTACTACCTCTGTTCCATAAAGAGTGTTACTCTATGAACATATTACTCCCTTGGTCATAAAATACAAGGTATCGAAGGTTTAAGTTAAATTTGTCCCAAGTAAGTAACTATAAGGTATTATGAATTACTAGACCACATTCATGTGTGCCTGTCTTTTAAACCCCATCTATGCATGTCTTTTAAACACCATCTTGTGCAAAGTCACTCCTATAATTGGTATCCAAAATCAATGACAAACATACATGCCTTTTTAAACTATGCATTACTAGGAAATTAAGCAGGTTGACAACCAAACTAACTAATTAGTGAGAGACATGTTAGTCTTTTGCCAAATTCTTTGTTTAGTTCTAACTTCTAAAATCTGTTGGATACCTTGTATTTTAGGACTGAGGAAGTAGATAAAATGTGAAATGAAATTGGATGTCCATATTTATTAGTCGCAGTTGAGATTTGCAAGTGCCATGTCACCTGGGTAATTGGCCGAATTAATTGCCATATGCATGCACAAGCTGGTCTTGGCGCCATACTGTTGAAAAGAACATCGCTACTAAGAACAAGGTTGTGAATTTAATATCTAGCAACGACGCCAGAAATGCTGGTTGGTAATTACTTGTGACTTGAAAGAATAAATATATGAAAGAAAAGCATCTACAAGTGCATAGATAATATACCATTGTAGCACTTCACTCGGAAGTATTCCATGTATCGTTGTTTTTATTTTTACCACAGGGAAGGTCTGGCATGAACATGTATTGATAACTTATACTATTGATGGAGAAGTAAACCATAACCAATTTCTACTCACAACAGGGGTAAGTCATAGGATAGAATATGTATATGATAAATATTGATCAATGATAAATCACTCAGAGTACTCATTTCTATGGCATTAGCATAGCTAAGAAGAATATTAGAGGGATAATTCCTAAGTCATTCTTAATTACAAGTCAAAGCATACAATGATTAGTGCAATTACACCTAGTAATCATGGCTAAAATCAACTTCATATCTACACATAAGGGACATTACTAAGGAAGATTAAGAACAAAGTTTGTCTTCCTTCGTAACCGGACCCTACTTGCACCTATATTCGGGGAGTGGACTACAAAGGACTCAACAGGAGTGTCACATCCGCAATCTTCCACATGACCCAGAATATAGGGTGTATCCACAGGTAAATAACGTATAAGCACCACGCTTACACAATGTCGACCACTCACCTCGTATACTTTAGAGTGAGCACAATACGAACTTATGCATAAATATAACGATAATCTAACTATACTAAGTATATAATCAAAGTAGACAATAAACATGATAACTAAGAACATGAATGAGATGAACACCAATGTTGTCATAACAATTGTAGCAAGCATATAAAAGTAATGGAGATACAAAAGAGAGGGGGTACAAAGATTATACCGAACCACGCTGTCTTTAAGAACTTCCTTGGGTAGCAAAGTGATTGATCTGCAAGCTACAAACATATATTTATGTACAACAAAGGATCTCTGTCGGCACGAAATTTCGTCCCGTGCCGAGGGCACATGAGCAAGCCAAAAGGGTCCGCTCGATGGAGCTGGAGATCCGTCTAGCTTCAGCACAGGGGTGGTCGATCCTGCGCACTCCTCCCGAGACGTGCCAGTCAATTTGACCCTACAATTGACAAGGAGAAAAAGTTTATCAGTAATTTAGGGCGGAACGTGCCAGTGTTGCCAGACAGTCCCGAATGTGCGGCTCTGAGAGCCGATATGGAAGGAGATCGACTAAATAGTCGATTCCATCATATTCATAAGAATAAATCAGTTAAAGCTCATGGGGTTGTGTAAGAAGAATCAGTTATCATTCAGGATGAATATCATTATTTAGACAAATATTTGGTCAATGGCAAAAGGATATCAACAATAATTAATTTATGTTAAACCAATGACTGTAAGTAACCGAACCCCTTTTATATGAAAGAAACAGTTCATCACCATTCAACCATTTAATAAAGATAAATCTAATAAACATATTAGATCTCATCTGTCGCTATGACTAGTGGGGCATGAGGCAGAATCATGCGGGCCGTAAAAACAACAATAGACTCGATGATCCTAACTTATCACTAATATAAGTGGGGCATGTGGCAAAATCATGCAGGCCATAATACAATAATAAGATTTTAACGATCTCGTGATATGAACTGTTCGTGAAAGCGTTTGATATCGGCTAAAACAACCGATTTAGGCATAGTGCACAGTTAAGTTCATGCCCTCTTAGGAACAGATCTACCAAATAATGATCCCCACTCCATGGTGCTAATAATGGGGTGTGAGGCAGAATTACACAGGCCGTGATAACGGGCCATGGAACAATTTTCGCTAGCTCAATCCTAATCGGATGAGGTGATATTGCTGTAATTAAATAAATAATGGAAGCAATAAGCAATACCGGTAACTTAATGAATCTATCCGAAGGAACGCCACCCTTAGGTAGAGCCGATAACTTGACCTTAATCTAGTTCGAGCAGTGGGGGTCAACTGGATCGATACAGCCTTACTTGAACTAGACAAGAATCGATAACTAACTTATACCAGAGTCACAGTGGAGGTCAACCGGATCGATGCAGCCGTACGAACAAAGGTATAAGCCATGACGGTACTTACAAACAAGCAGTGGAGGTCGACTAGATCGATGCAGCCGTACTTGCTGAAGAACTCATCGAGATCTACTCTATTCCTACTCCTAAGGGGTGGCCGAAGCCAAAAAAGTAAGTAACTTGTATTGGATTGATTGTGTGTTCTTACAATAGCCGGGGTTTGACATTTATACCCGGAGCCCAAAAATGAATCCTACTTGAGTATGACTCAGTACAATCTTTGGTACGAAGAAAACATTCCTATTTTAAGATAACTTGGACCCTAATCTTTCCCCTTTTGTAGAGTCCGACATGTATCTTCCCGACGCCAATCATATCTCATCATCGTTATCTGCTGACGTCATTTAGAAAGAACCAATCCCAGTGTCGCATTAGAACCGGCTGATATCAATCCTTATGCAATCGACTCCTTGATCGGCACAATCTTAGAAGCCTACGAGTTCCCGCGCTCTTCTCCCAAATCATGCCCCCCAATTTTAGGATAAAATGATTTTATTCCAAAATTCTGGTTCATTGGCTTACCATGCCGCAACCGTTTTATCCCAAGATATACGTATGACTCCTGACTTCTCGGCCTGAGTTTTATATAGCACCCCAACAATATTTTTTCCAACTCACTCAGCCTGTTTACTTTCTCCTTCTTTCTTGAGCCAACTTTAACAGCCGACGCCATCATCGCCAAGGCTTCCAACCCTAGCAAATCACCTATTCTAACAAGCCGTTATCCAAGCGATCCTCGCCAGATTCAAACCTATTTTGGCTGCAATAGCGACCATCGACCACATCCCTGAGGTATGTCGTCAAGTTTCTACTCCCCAATCATCGGCCGCTACCTTGTATTTCTTTTTTCCCCAAACTTATTTTGTCCGATTTCTTAGAAAATGAGGAACGAAATCCTGATTCCATTAGCTGTTGTCTCCAATATCTATTTTCTTAGGCCTATGGGTGATCCTGATCCATCTGATTTCATCCATCAAGAAATCAACCAAATCCCCTTTAAACAATCTATAGTGGATTTGTCCTCTTGGAATACCAAAACTCCCTTTAGAAGTTCGGCATACAACTGATGGTAAGAAAATTATACATCCCTTTTGCCCTTCTGCAATGATTATGAACTAACAATTTTCCTTGATACTTGCAGATACCAATGTTGAAAGTTTAGAGCTGATTCAACTAGTCCTCCCTAGTGCATCATCAGCCATCCCTTCTCTCTAGATGGAGGCTATCATAGAAAAGGTGTTGTATCCACTTCGCCATCCATTTTGTCATGAACTGATCCAAACCTTCTAATCAAGATTTATATATATAAGCACTCGATCTCCTAGCTTTGAGCTATTCATTCAACCTTGGGGAATATTTAGATGAAGATGAAGTCAGTTCGTTAGCCACCTCTTCTAAGGAAGCTTTGTCAGAAGAGACCAGAAATCGGCTAAGAGACATATTGCCAATGTTTGAGAAGAATATAGCTGATCTGGTCCAAGACACCAATTCAATGCAGAGAATCCTCTTGCCCATCAAGAGCAATCCATCCCCAGTTCTCTCTAGAGTCTTATCATCTTTATCCATTTTTTAAGTTCAGGCCTAGAAGGTAAAAAAGGCTCAGAGGAATCTGTTCGATCATGAAACTTTACTGGCCAAGAGGAACTTCAACAAGCAAGAAGCTAAAGAGCTGATGTAGTTGATTGATGATCTGAAGAACTTCTCCCTTAAGATCAATCCAGAATTGTCCCAACTGGAAATCAAGCGTGCAGAACTTGAGAGGGAGCTAAAGACATGAAGGCTACCATTGACCATCGCAAGTCCACCCTAGCCCAAATACCTAATGCCATTAAATAGAGGAAGCAAGAACTGCTGGCCAAAGTTAGAGAAGGCAGGGTCATCTGCAGTAGCCTTGAGGACATTCCTAGATCAGCCGAAGAAGATAAGCAATGAATTGTAGAAGCTGATGCTATTCGGCTAGAAGTACTGAACGCAATCCAGGATGTTCTAGCTATGTAATCTGTATGCTAACGCATGCCTTGTGTAGAATCGATCATACTCTCCATCGCCTAATTGTACTTTTTGTTTTGGCTAAAGAGCTGATTTGAAATAGCTGATCCCAAACTTCTAATCTAAATCTAATTAAATCTAAAAACATGACCTTCATTAAGCAAACCCCTCGATTTTTCTATCCTTAATCACCCAGCGCCGTATTTTCTTTGGCATTGGCGACGTGGTGCTTCGCCTTCTATTAATTATGGTTGCCTTTTATGCATCCCAAGGCATCCGTCTCTTCGCTTCATGTCTTCAAATACTGGCCGAGGGTTCCAACCTCGAGCACATCCGCATTTGCAACCGTTCTTATTCCTATGCATTTCTCCACCCTCGCAGAACACTGTAGCGGCCTTCCTCCCTTCTCGTAGATCCAATCAGCTCCATGGCCGGCGAGGAGAACCACGGCAAGCACGCGGCGGAGGAGGTTCTAGAGGAGAACATGCTAATGAACCAGCACCTCCGATGCATGAGGCAAGATTGACATCCTCTGTTCATGATGATGATTTCTTCTAACTCGCCTATAGGTTCATCATGAATGATAGCCTTTGTCCTCTTTCCAGGGTCGGTGAGCCCTCTGAAGTTGCATCTTTTGTGCCGGCCTCATCGTCGGATTCCTCTGACTCGTACAATGGTGATGACGGCCGGCGTTTTCTTCGAGAGTGGAGGGAGGCTCAGAACCACTATTCTGAGGCAACTCGGGAGAATGGCCAGCTCGACATCCTCCTCGGGGTCTCTCAAGATGCCCTTCATGCGTTCGAGGAGGAGGCCAGTGTCGTTCAAGCACGGCTAGCCGGATCTAACGTCGCGGTGGTAGGTAAGATGAGTTCCATGAATGCTTCCATTCTGATTTCCACTATCTTTATTTTGATAGTCTTTCTATTCCTGTGATTGTCAGCCCTGATAATGCAGTTGGAGTCTCTCCAACTGGCGGTGAACGTGGCCATGGATGTCGTCAATGCCTGGGGCTCCCTCATCAATGTGTGCCTCAATGATGTTCTGGCCCACGTTCAGGAGATCGCCCTCCACGGCATTCATCATGGTGCAGCGGTGGCGCTGACCACGGCACAAGTCCAGACTAGGTATGAGGTCCACGCCATGGAGACTGGTTTCCCAATGGGCGATGGCCCCGATGAGCATGAGGATTTGCTTGAGGAATTTGTTGTCGCGACGGAGGCCATTGTGGACATCATATCTGCTCAAGATGTGGTGAACAAGGTCTTCAATTAGCTTGTACTTAGGGTAAACTGATGAACAAAGACTCCTACTCTTTCATGAACGCATCTTAGTGTAATGCGCCTGTATGTGTCATAAACATTTTTGTTCTTTTTGTTTTTTTGCTCTGGAGGCGATACATATTGTATCAACTTTTATGTCTTTGAAGATTTTTCAATTTTTGGAACTAGAGACGATACTTTTCTAGTACCGGCTATTAGAGCCGATGACTGAATGAATCGGCTATCAAATGTTGATAACATGCTTAGGATAATGTCCCTTTAAATATTTTGCCATAGAACTTTTCATACCGAAGGTTAAACGATTGACCAACCAGATCAAGCATCCCACTAAGCAAAATAGAACTTCATTTAAGAAATCCATCAATTCTGACCCGTACTTAGGATTCCATTTAGCATTCATACATCGGCCTAAACCCATATTCAAAACTAATACTTATTTTTCTTTATTCCAACGGCCGACGCGAAGCCATGACTCCTAACTAAAATAAACTCTCAGAGCCGATTGCTTGCATTGGCTGTTGGCTTTTATTGCTAATCTTAATGAAGCCTCCTTTCCATAACTTGCTAGAAAAGCACTCAAAGTCTCCTAGTTCCTAGAAGACTAGATCGGTTGTTGTGATGCTCACAGACTCATCAGCGTGAACCAATTTGACATCATCTCTATGCCATTGAACCAAACACTGATGCATGGTCGATGGTACACAATAGTTCACATGAATCCAATCACGACCAAGGAGCAAACTGTATGACCCTTTTTCCATCGATGATGAAAAATGTGGTGAGCAGAGTCTTACTCCTAATTGTTAGTTCGACGTTTATTGCCCTCCAGGTCTTAGACGTATTACCTCCAAAATCCTTAAGCATCATGTCAGTGTCCATCAGATCTCCTGGTCCTTTGCCAAGTTTACAAAAAGTGGTGTAAGGCATGACATTGACAGAAGCACCTCCGTCCACCAATATCTTGTTCATCAGCTTCCCATCAACCAAACCTTTCATATATAAAGCCTTTAAGTGCCGATGGTTGACTAGTTTATCCAATATTGCTTGTTGTACAACTGTCAACTTGGAAACTATCTCCTCATACTCTGATTCATCAAAATCTGAATACACTTCTTGATCTGCCAGAGCTACCAGAGCTCTAAATTCTAATGACAACAAAAAAGCCATTTGGATATTAGCCGATGGTTGCTTTCTATTGGCTGTTTGCTTAGTACACCACACCTGAGGTTTACTGGATGGCCAAGCCTGTTCCAACTCTTTATTCCTTAAGCGTTGCACCCTTCTCTTCTGGCTTCTTATCAAACCTCCTGGACACCATTGGCCTTCCTACCAAATATATTTTCTCTCATTGCCTTCTTCTTCATAATCAGCCTAGTCTTGGTCAACAACTCTTTTTCCTAGCCAACTATGAACACATCCATTTTTAAGCGCCGATCCATGTTATTATGATGATATGCATCTTGAGCATGGATAGATCGACGGTTGGGTTGAGATTACCTAAACTCCCAATATTGATTACTGTATTATGGACAGTCATGCCTGGTAGGCAACTTCAAACCTTCATTCTAGCAATGTCTGAAGAAAGGACAATTCCAATGTGATTTGGCTTGTTTTCTTTCATACCTCTCTTTTGCTAGTTGACGCTGGTATTCTTGATCCTTTACCCAACGCTGATAATCCTTTTCCTTCTATCACTGCCACTTATTCAACAGGATCCGAGATGTAACTCATGGCTTTATCGCCCCATCTTTTGACATTTCTCCCTGCTCATATCAGCTCTTTTGCTTATCATAATGTCTCTTAATTTCCCTATATTTGTCGGCCGATATTTGCATCTTGGGATCGACTGTTCTAGCTTCTCTTGATTTGGTTGATATTAAGACCTTAGTCTTTCCTTTGAGTAGCCTAGCATCAACCATGTTTTGATCTCCTAGGAAAGGATTATCATCAACTTTCATTTTTCGAGGTGTATCAAATTTGAGCCTCCCTTACTGAATAGCCCTCTGTATATGTTGCCGAAAAATTCTGCATTCATTAGTGGAATGAGAAGTAGCATTGTGGAATTTGTAGAACTTCTTATTCTTCAACTTATTAGGGAGCAACATAACATGATTATCAGGCAACTTGATATGCCCCTTCTCAAGTAAGAAATCGAAGAGCTTGTCTGATTTTGTGACATCAAAGTCATAGCTCTCCTTGACTCCTCTTCTCCAAGGGTTTGGTACCATAACTGCCTACTTGCCCCAATTCTATTCAGCCACAACAACTTCTTCCTCATTGTCTTCATAGACATCATCGACTGAGTATGGATTGTAAGCCTCGGCCACTGTGGTACTCTTCTAGAATCAGGTATCTCTGTGTATACTCTGGAATTGGCTATTGAGTGCGAATACTTGTTGAGTCAATTGACCTAAGTTGTCAAATTCTTGTCCCAGCAGTTTTTCTTTCCACATTGGCAGCATTCCTTGCACGGCTAAAGCAGCTAGTTGATCATCAGCCAAGTTTAATGAAAAGCATAAGTTTCTAGTCTCTCAAAACCTCTGAAGAAACTTAGTACCTGATTCATTAGTCTTTTGCCTTATAGTTGTCAGATCGGTAATCTTCTTTTCTCCAGTCCCAGTATAAAAATATGTATGAAATTTCTTCTCGAGGTCAGCACAGTTGGCAATGGAGTTGACTGGTAGTGATGAAAACCAAGTGAAGGCTGGCCCTAACTGTGACAGAGAGAAGAAACAAACTTGATGGACCTCTTCAATGGATGCTTCACCCAACTGTGTAAGATACCGACTAACATATTCTATTGTACTTGTGCCATCTTGACCAGTGAACTTAGCAAACTCTGGAAGCCTATAATTTGTAGGAAGAGTGACCAAATCATACCATTCTAGATATGGGCGTTTGTACGAATAGGTCAGCCCTTTTGGCTTTAGACCGAACTGATTCTTCATCATCTTGGTCACCTTCAGCAACTACTCGTCAGCATGTGAATTTGGATTTCTCGGCACCTGTTGACCCATCTGTGGATTGAAATCCAGTGTGCCTTGATACCCTAGATTTAGAATCATGTGAAGGGTGTTATAATCTATACCATAACGATACCCTTGTGGATCTCTATGTGCTAGGTCCTTTGCTGGTTTGCAGCTTGAAGTCTCTGATTATAGACATGAGGATCTATATCTCTACGGATCCTTTGAACTAATGGTGTTATTTTTTGAGCCAACGACGGTATATGGCCTAATGTGCCAAAATTAATCACCTGATTCTAATCTTGCCCCGTTGGCTATTGCACATATTGCACTAATAATCTAGGATTATACTGTGTCTGATTCATAGTAGTACCTTGAGCTTGTTCAGATAAATTCTGAATTGCTTGGATAAAATCATTACCAGCTGGTGTTGCTTCATGATGGCTGGTACCGACTTGATTAGTCCCTTGGGTCAATGGATGTGGAATGTTGTAATAAGCCGGCCCAACTTGACAAACTAGAAACCCATGAACCACCTCTTTTATGGTGTTGTGGAATGTGTCCAAGAAAGCTTCATTATGGCTTGATATGGCATCATGAATAGATTTGTTTACAATTTCTGTGAATAAACGCCTGTCTTTAGCTTCAACTGTATCTATCTACCCGTGTAATAGAACTCTTGGTAGTGGATATTTCTAAATAATTGTGTTGTCATGTGTTTTGGTGTAGGACAACAAACACTTGTTAAAATTCTTCTATAGCTTTGCTGATGACATCTTTATCTCCATCAGGTAGATCTTCATAATGTACCATACAGATATCATTGTTGTTATGAACTACCATGACAATTGTGGTGTCCCACCGAGTGTGGGGGTATGGCCCCTGGTATTCACAAGACAAGACATGGGCCACAGCATCAGAGGTGGCCCAGCCCACAAGATCAAGGCATGCACGGAGCTACTCGGCGTGCACAACAAGATATTGTATAGTACCAAATAGGCTACTTTCCTTGTAACCCTACCCCTCCAAAGTATATAAGGAGAGGTAGGGGTCCCCTAGCAGACGGGCTACATCATGATCCATACATCTCAATGCAATACATCAGAACACATGATGTAGGTATTATGTCATACTGATAGCCGAACCTATCTAAATCTTGTGTCTTGGTGCTTGTATTACTATCTCGCTCCTGATCTCGCTCACCTCTATGACAAATCTACCATCGTGGGATACCCCTTGGTGGATTGCTGAGCATCTTTTGTCGACGGTTGGCGTGTCTGGTAGGGGTGTGCACTTCATCCATGGCGAGCCAGATGGACCTCAAATCAACAATGCGTTCTTGTCATCAATCTCGTGGAGATCCATGCCAGTCCACGACGATGATTCATCGCTGGCTACATCAGCCCCCATGATAGTAGATCCAATCTCGGAACCATCTCCGAGGACACCTTCATCAACAACTCGCCGCCCACTTCCTTGCTACCAAAGGAGGCAGATCAACAATGACAATCTGATCGTATCCATCGATCGGGTCGGTCTGAAGCTCACCGATTGCCTCTCCATCACCGAATCAGCTCTGGACACTCTGGTTTAGCGTCGACCACCCTTCGATCCAAATCTATCGAAGGCTGCTCGGGAAACTCTAGGGGTTATGGCCCTACCCTTTGGGTTCACCAACGCCACCGCCGCTTACCAACATGCCCTAAGGGGTAGATTCACCGACTAGGTTGAAGACATCCATCCTCTCGCCGACCCAATAGCGCCATACGCCACCGACCAGTTGTTCTATCTAAAGCTAAGTCACGCTTTAATATTCTTCTAAATATTCTCCAATCTCCGTATATCGCCATGATGTTTCTCCGAGCTGTTTTCTCTATGTTTGCTCTCCAAATGATTTTTTGAACCCACGAACAGTCTTGTTGATGCTCGAATGCCTCCAGAGACGGCTCTGTCTCTGGCTCCTCCCTACATGTGCACAAGCATTTGCCCTCTGCATTATGGGTGGTTGGCAGTGGCTCCTTAGCGATGCTTGTTCCTCCTACACGTGCACGGGCTCTGTGCTCCGCATTATGGTTAACAGGCTAGCTAGGGCTGGAGACTCAGCTACACACTAACTGTTTGGTCAGTTTATATTAAATACATCTTTGCTCCAACTGATCGCCAAGCTACATACACTATTTTTTTCTCCGGAGTTCATATATTTGTACATCATGTACTACCCGTTCTACATGTTTGTATTGCAAGATCATCATCCAGGTGATCGGATCACCTAGTGTTCGGGCTTCTCCACCGATCAACTGGTCAGGCCGCTCGGTTCATGGACTCCGTCGCCGACCAGTTGATCGGACTGTTCGCCGGTCGCTTCTATTCAATGCGCACTTCACCACCGACCAGTCGACCAGACTGTTCGTCGCTCGTGCAGTCATGCTTCATCGCCAGCTACGCCAGGGACTCCTCGACGCTCAGTTTCTTTGTGCTCGAGGAGTAAGTGGGCACACTTCACCACACGAACATCACCAGCTACGTTGGGACTCCTCGGTGCTCAGACCTCGCTAGCTTCACCTGGGACTCCTTAGTGCTCGAACATCGCTGCCTACATCAGGGACTCCTCGGTGCTCAGTCATCACCAGCGACACCGGGGACTCCTCGCTCCTCGGTGCTCGGACCTTGCTAGCTTCGCCGGGGACTCCTCGGTGCTCGGACATCACTGCCTACGCTAGGGACTCCTTAGTGCTCGGTCATCACCAGCGACGTCGGGGACTCCTCGCTCCTTGGTGCTTGGACATTGCCAGCGACGCCGAGGACTCCTCCCTCCTCAGTGCTTGGACATCGCCGCCTACATTGGGGACTCCTCAGTGCTCGGTCACCACCAGTGACGCCAGGGACTCCTCGCTCCTCGGTGCTCGAATATCGCCAGCGACGCCGGGGACTCCTCCCTCCTTGGAGCTCGAACATCGCAAGCGATGCCGGGGACTCCTCGCTTCTCGGTGCTTGGTCATCACCAGCGATGCTGGGGACTCCTCGCTCCTCGGTGCTCGGTCATCGCCAGTGACGCTGAGGACTCCTCGCTCCTCGGTGCTCAGACATCACCATCGACATCGGGGACTCCTCGGTGCTCGGTCACCGCCAGCGACGCCAGGGACTCCTCGCTCCTTGGTGCTCAGACATCACCAGCGACGCTGAGGACTCCTCGCTCCTCGATGCTCAGACATAGCCAGCGATGTCGGTGACTCCTCGCTCCTCGGTGCTCGATCATCACCAGCGACGCCGGGGACTCCTCGCTCCTCAGTGCTTGGACATCACCAGCGATGTCGGGGACTCCTCTCTCCTTGGTGCTCAAACATCACCAGCGATGCCGAGGACTCCTCGCTCCTTAGTGCTCGGACATCGCTAGTGACGCCGAGGACTCCTCGCTCCTCGGTGCTCAAATATCGCCAGCGACATTAGGGACTCCTCGCTCCTCGGTGCTCGGATATCACCAGCGATGCTAGGGACTCCTCACTCCTCGATGCTCGAACATCACCAATGACGCCGAGGACTCCTCACTCCTCGATGCTCGGACATCGCCAGCAACACCGAGGACTCCTCGCTCCTCGGTGCTCGGATATCACCAGTGACATTAGGGACTCCTCGGTGCTCTCTTGGTGGTCGGATCTTGCTACGTCTCATCAGTGCGCTATCAAGCTACTCCATGCTATTCGGATCAGGGTGCTGATCTTGGGCAGCACATCTGGGGTCTTGATATGCGCATGTCAGACGACGTCGGCAAGCTTTCATACTTCTTTTTCTTTGACCTTGCTACAAGATTCATTCTTCATCTTCCAGCAGGCTTGGAGACTAAGTGGGCACACTTCACCTTGCGGTGAATGTGCTTGTTCTCATCTCGAGGCTACGCCCTAGGACTGGCTGCCTGCTTAGCTGGTCTTCTACTTTCTGACCCTGGCACCACATGACTACGTCATCTACTGTCAGTCATGGGGACTAGCTGTGGGGGTATGGCCCCCGGTATCCACAAGACAAGACATGGGCCGCACCATCAGAGGTGGCCCAACCCACAAGATCAAGGCGTGCATGGCGCTGCTTGGCGTGCACTATAAGATATTGTATAGTACCAAATAGGCTACTTTCCTTGTAACCCTACCCCTCTAGAGTATATAAGGAGAGGTAGAGGTCCCCTAGCGGATGGGCTACATCATGATCCATACATCTCAATACAATACATCAAAACACAGGATGTAGGTATTATGTCATACTGCTGGCCGAACCTGTCTAAATCTTGTGTCTTGGTGCTTGTATTACCATCTCGCTCCTGATCTCGCTCACCTCTACAAAAAATCTACCATCGTGGGATACCCCTCGATGGACTATCGAGCATCTTTTGTTGACACCGAGCGTGCCAGAAACGAGTGTTGGCTTGAAATTTTGTCCCGTGCTAAGGGCACACGAGCAAGCCAGAAGGGTCCGCTCGATAGAGCTAGAGATCCGCCTAGCTTCAGCATAGGGGTGATCGATTCTGCACACTCCTCCCGAGACATACTAGTCAATTTGACCCTACAATTGACAAGGAGCGAAAGTTTATCAGTAATTTTGGACGAAACGTGCCGGTGTTGCCAGACAGTCCCAAATATGCGGCTCTTAGAGCCAATATGGAAGGAGATTGACTAAATAGTCGATTCCAGCATATTCATAAGAATAAATCAGTTAAAGCTCATAGAGTTGTGTAAGAAGAATCGGTTATCATTCAGGATGAATATCATTATTTAGACAAATATTTGGTCAATGGCAAAAGAATGTCAACAATGATTAATTTATGCTAAACCAATGACTGCAAGTAATCGAACCCCTTTTATATGAAAGAAACAGTTCATCACCATTCAACCATTTAATAAAGATAAATCTAATGAACATATTAGATCTCATCTATCACTATGACCAGTGGGGCATGAGGCAGAATCATGCAGGCCATAGAAACAACAATAGACTCAATGACCCTAACTTATCACTAATATCAGTGGGACATGAGGCAGAATCATGCAGGCCATAATACAATAATAAGATCATGGGGCTAACACATCTTTCTACCAATCCCTATTTCAATGATCTTGTGATGTGAACTATTCGTGAAAGCGCTCGATATCGGCTAAAATAGCCAATTTAGGCATAGCGCACAGTTAAGGTCATGCCCTCTCATGAATAGATCTACCAAATAACGATCCCCACTCTATGGTGCTAACAGTGGGGTGTGAGGTAGAATCACACAGGCCATGATAACGGACCATGAAATAGTTTTCGCTAGCCAATAGATCTACTCAAGATCAGACATGCCCTAACCGCACGCTATGCATGATCAAGATTGATATAAAACAACCGATAAAACATAACTCATCGTTTAAAATGCATATTAGATCAGTTTAGATTAACAAACGATGGGCTAAATAAGATATAAGTCGAATCTAGATCAATCCCAATAGGGCGAAGTGATATTGTTGTAATTAAATAAATAATGGAAGCAATAAGCAATATCGGTAACTTAATGAATCTATCTAAAGGAACGCCACCCTTAGATAGAGCCGATAACTTGACCTTAATCTAGTTTGACCTATGGAGGTCCACTGAATCGATGCAGCCTTACTTGAACTAGACAAGAATCGATAACTAACTTATACCAGAGTCATAGTGGAGGTCGACCGAATCGATGCAGCCGTACGAACAAAGGTATAAGCCATGACGGTACTTACAGACAAGCAGTGGAGGTTAACTAGATCGATGCAGTCATACTTGCTGAAGAACTCGGTGAGATCTACTCTACTCCTACTCCTAAGGGGTGGCCGGAGCCGAAAAAAGTAAGTAACTTGTATTAGATTGATTATGTGTCCTTACAATAGTCGGGGTTTGACATTTATACCCAGAGCCCAAAAGCGAATCCTACTCGAGTATGACTCAGTATAATCTTTGGTACGAAGAAAACATTCCTATTTTAAGATAACTTGGACCCTAATCTTTCTCTTTTTGTAGAGTCTAGCATGTATCTTTCCGACACCAATCATATCTCATCATCGTTATCTGTTGACGTCATTCAGAAAGAACTAATCCCAGTGTCGCATCTGAACTGGCTGATATCAATCCTTATGCAATTGACTCCTTGATCAGCATAATCTTGGAAGCCTATGAGTTCCCGTGCTCTTCTTCCAAATTTTGGTGTAAACAATCTCCTAAAATCTTCTCATATATTACCTTAGGCATGATGGTGGCACTCGCTCCAAAGTCACAAACAATTTCCTAGAAAATGTGAGGTCCTATGGCGATCGGGATGGCAGGTCTCCCTAGGTCGCCTTTCTTGTCAGGTAGGGAATAATCAATCTACCTTCCCGTTGATGGCTCCATGTAGCGGTAAGCTATATTGTGAATATCGACAAGATTTACAGTTTCTAGATCTTCCAGCTATCCCAGAATCTTACCTTTGTCGAATAGAGGAACAACAGCCGCCAACTGAGCTATTTATGATTCTATCATTTTATTAAAGCTATGCTGGTTCTTAATGGCAGAAGCAAAGCTATCCATTCTATTGATTAGCCAGCACTTAATTCTCTCAAGGGTGGTTGATTGAAATTATTATAATTGTTACCTTGAGGGTTACCTTGGTAATTCCCTTGGTAGTTCAGCCTCTATTGTTGGTTCCATCCTTGATTCTGTTAAGGATGAAAGTAGTTGTTATTGATGAAGTTCACATTCTCATGGGTTTCAAGATAGTTGTTCCCTGAATGCCCAATGTTGCCACACACTTCACATGTCATGCGAGAATCATGAATGTGCATGACTTGCTTCTCATTGGCTCGATCTTCAAGCTTCTTCATCAGTAGGTCCATCTTGGCAAACAACATGTCTACCTCCTTGAGTTGATGCATACACCCACCTCTCTTGCGGGTCTGAAGACGTTCTTCATTCCAACCTTGATTGGAGGCCATCTTCTCTACAAGAGCTATTGCAATTGGGATTATGAGTGATAGGAAAGCACCTCTAGCAGCAACATCCATAGTCTCACGGGCACTATTGGTCAACCCATGATAGAAAGTCTACATGAGTAGCCACTTCTCCATCCCATGATGAGGACATTCTACATTGTAGTCTTGAAAACGTTCCCATGCCTTAGGGACAGATTCATCATGTTCTTGCTGAAAGCTTGAAATTCTTCCATGTAGAGCATTGGTCTTTCTGTAGGAAAGAACTTGTCTAGGAAGGCAGTGGAGCAGTTATCCCATGTAGTGTTTCTATCTTTGTTGGTGTAGAACCATTGCTTCGCCTTCCCTAGAAGTGAGAATCAGGAGAGGCAAAGTAGTATGGCATCTTGGGTCACTCCTTTGATGGTGAAAGTGCTACAAATCTCTAGGAAGTGTTGGAGATGTGCACTCGCATCTTCATGTGCCTTCCTATAAAACTGGCTTGCTTGCGCCATATTGATGAGAGTTGGCTTGAGCTCGAATCCATTGTCTCCAACATTGATTGTTGGTCCAGTATGAATGTTGGCTGTAGTTGGAGCAGAGAACTCATGGAGAGTCTTATTGGCCATGGCTTCAAATTCTGGTGTTAAGCTTCACTCTGTCTGGTTGTCTTATGATTCTAAAGCTAAGACCTTCTTGAGTTTGGCTCTAGTTCTCCTAATTAATGCTTCTGGATCTTCAATGTAGTTTGTCAAAAGGTCAAAACCGGTCATACATTACCATGCATAAGATACACAAGTAGACAAAACAAGGATAAGCCTGGTTGAGCAGAGATCAATGGTTATCTCGATCACATCAATAAGTATAAGTTTATCAATACTTCCTTTGCCTAGCTACCTTCCCTCGCAATGGTGCTAGAAATGCTTGTTGACATTTATTAATGTCGCTACTATGAAAAAGGTTGTGAATTTAATCTCTAGCAACGATGCCAGAAATGCTGGTTGGTAATTACTTGTGACTTGAAAGAATAAATATATGAAAGAAAAGGATCTGCAAGCGCACATATAATATACCATTGTAGCACTTCACCCGGGAGTATTCCTGGTATTGTTATTTTTATTTTTACCATAGGGAAGGTCTGGCATGAACATGTATCGATGACTTATACTATTGATGGAGAAGTAAACCATAACCAATTTCTACTCACAATAGAGGTAAGTCATAGGATAGAATATGTATATGATAAGTACTGATCAATGATAAATCACTCAGAGTACTCCTTTCTATGGCATTAGCATGGCTAAGAAGAATATTAGAGGGATAATTCCTAAGTCATTCTTAATTACAAGTCAAAGCATACAATGATTAGTGCAATTACACCTAGTAATCATGGCTAAAATCAACTTCATATCTACACATAAGGGACATTACTAAGGAAGATTAAGAACAGAGCTTGTCTTCCTTCGTAACCGGACCCTACTTGCACCTATATTCAGGGAGTGGACTACAAAGGACTCAACGGGAGTGTCACATCTGCGATCTTTCACATGACCCGACATATAGGGTGTATCCGTAGGTAAACAACGTATAAGCACCACGCTTACACAATGTCGACCACTCACCCCGTGTACTTTAGAGTGAGCGCTATATGAACTTATTCATAAATATAACGATAATCTAGCTTTACTAAGTATATAATAAAAGTAGACAATGAACATGATAACTAAGAAAATGAATGAGATGAACACCAATGTTGTCATAACAATTATAGCAAGGATATAAAAGTAATAGAGATACAAAAGAGAGAGAGTACAAAGATTATACCGAACCACGCTCTTGACAAGATCGAGAATCCAAGCGAGACCTACTTGCCTCCCTCTCGACCTAGCCTAACTAGCTATGCCCTAGAATATGATAGAGTTTACACCAATTTATAAGAGCACAAGTACAATGGTAGCCCGTAAGCGGTCCCACTATCAAACTTGAACACATATAAACCCGATAGTCCATTGAGTACTACGAAGGGTCTCGATTAACCGCCCACATACAACCAAGATCGTACATGATTCAACATACATGTTACACATTACATAAAGTTCACAAATACAATCCCATACATCAGAGTATGATTAAAAGTTATTACAAACCATGTTCAAATAAGTAGTAGCGGAAGCAAATAAAGTTTGAAACCAACATCTCACATCATTATTCAAATACTATGCTAGCTTAGGACCACAATCCCACAAAAGCATAAGAGAGGGATTGATAAAAGATGATTTGCCTAGGGCCCTACTCCTCATCCACGGTGGAACAGAAGTAGTTCTTACAGTAGCCATGATACATCATACTATCTGCAATAATGGGAAATAAACTCTGAGTACAAAAAGGTACTCAGCTAGACTTACCCGTCATAAACCAAAAATAAAGTGACTTCAAGGATTATGCAAGGCAGTATAAGTGGAGCTAGCTTGACAACATTTTGCATAAAAAGCTTACCAATTCAAGTATACAGTTATAATTTGGTCATCAAGTTAATTATAGCTATTCATCTCTAGATTAGCAACTAACATATGCCAAACATGTGGTATATCATTTAGTAGCATACAATAGTAACCATAGCCAGTATAATAATTCTATGTTCATCCGAATCATCATATTCCATAACACAGTAACTACGATGTTGGGACTAGCCAAGTTTCTCACTATCCGGGAGAGATGGCGATTCGAATCGATTTCAACTAGTTGGAAATTTATTCCTAACACAATCCTAGGCAGACTAGATCAATGATCACCTTAGGTCACCTTTGGTATAACTCAGGTCCACATTTCACGGGTTCGACCAGCGCCGCACAATCAGGGATGACCAGCTGCTAGGATGTTTAGGCCCGGCATGCCCTTGGGCTCACATCTGGCTCCCACACATCCTTACTAGCATCCAGAGTGCACACTTTTATAGAACGGAGCCTAGCCCGAGTTGAGCTACTCGACTTTGCAGTCGAAATGAGTTATCTGGCTAGCTAAGTGAGAGGCATGCGTTTAATCGAGATAGAAGCGCCAACAACGATACGTTCCTTAATCAGCATAGACGGAATCATATGAGTCAACCTACACATAGACTCTACTTGGCCTCTAGTTATATTATCTCATGGTTCTTTTCCACGATAGCAAATATAGCCAACCGTGCTCTGGTATCCACCTATATCTCGCAGGTGACAGGAAATCATCTGACTTCTACCGGTCTAAGCATGGCTAAACATATATTCGATCCTAGACCTACATAGGGTTAAAGGTATATGTATTTGGATAAGGTAGTTCTATGCATCAAGTGTTTTCAATCAACTCTTATAACCTAATGCATAAAACATAAAAGACTCAAGTGATATGTTGCAAAGCATGGGAGGCTTAAAATGCCCTGGGACTTGCCTTTGATAAAAGAAGTTGGCCTGTGGTCTAGGCACTCGGGTAAGTCTTCAAGAGTTTGCTCCCCTCCTTCTGGAGCTATGGCCTAAGGTGCCTCCTGTTGTTCCTCTTCTTCTTTATTGAATTCCAATAGAGTGATCCCCTCGGACGATCCTATATGCATGAGCATGAAATAAGATATCATGAATACATATATAATGACATGTATAATATGATATAATGTGATGAATACATCCTCATAAGTGTTCTCAGCAGCATTGCATTATGGTGATAACAAGTTACATTTTCTTTTACTGAGTAGGTGCATATCTCTTCTCTAGTAACTTAAACAAACACTTTTGTAAATCATTTTCTGGACTACAAGATAGCAACCACTTGTTTTGACCATAACTAGAGTTATACACATCAGAATAATATGGTTATGGACATTTTGGAAATATTATGAAATTTCCTACAACTTTCTTTTAATCATATTAATGTGATTCAGCAGTTATCTAGGTCAAACAATTTAATCTTTCAGATCTATCCAGAGAGCAGGCATTTCAGATAGCCAACTTATAATAGCCATAATTCTTAAACCATAAGACATATGACTATGAAAATTTAATACCAGGTAGATAAGTGAGTTATATACATCTTTGTTATTAACAAGTTTTACATAAAAGATCATTATTATCATGAAATCATTACCACAATAGAAACTATACATGTAGCCATTTAGTTGAATTATAAGGCAATAATTAACTAGCTGTCTATAAACAAATACTTCTAAGCCTCACTAATAGTATCAACAGATTATATGCATCACACACACCACAAAAACATCATGGCTAAGCATAACTAATTTATTTATATTCATTTATTCATTTCCTTAGATAATAAGGTGATTTACAGAGTAAATATTTCCAGTGCTCAATAAATTCTAAGAAAATTATAGTAGGCTACACATGACCCTAATAGTCTACTGTACAAATTTACTGCCATTTGGATAAGTATATCTACCTCTACAAAAATGACAAGTTACATATGCTTATTTTAGCAAAAATAGTTTAGCATAGCAAAAAGTGTCAAGTAATAGATTTAATATTTTTCTTACTTTTCTCCAAGCATGAGAATATTGTGTAAAAATTTATATGATCATATGTTATGTATTTTTACTCTAATTAATTTCACAAGAAACTAGAAATTAATTAAGATTAAATAGGAAGACCATATTTCAAGTATGCTTACTATAGGTTAAACATTTTTTCTAGCTAGATCGAGTCAACATAAGACCAGAAAAATTGGAACCACAATTTTATCACCTTCCTAACTCATGTTATGCAATTTACAAGATATAAACTATTTTAAAAGCACTTATCTTGCTCAATTTGATTCTCCTATAAAAATACCCTAAACAATATATTTCATTTTTTATCAAATAGTACACTTCAATATGAATCCAACAAAATTTGGTTCACCCCATTTGGATACTCCTAGCTCTAGATATAATTTTTACAAGTTTACAACAAAATCTATGAAATAAATAAAGAAAATCAAATTTACTCGGGCGCTACAGCTAGGTGCACACGGTCTATACACCCACAGTGGCTAACAATGGGGCCCACAGGTCAACCCGGCCCCACGCGTCAGCGAGTCAGAGGCAGAGGCGGTGGTTAACTAGCGAAAAGCTCATCGACTGCGAGGTCACCAGCGGTAGCGTCACCACCGACATGTTCCCCAACTCAATCCACATTGACCAATACCCTAAGTTGGCTTAGAGACTCACTAGAGCTAGCTCGATGGTGGCCATGGTGGGTGGTGGCGCTGCGTTTTGGTGGGCTCATCGTCTCCGGCGATGGCAAGCCAAGGCGAGCACTGCTGTGGCTTTAGGGCTACCTAGTGAAAGACCTAGGGTTAGGTGAGGGTGACGGTGGAGCGGTGGTGAAGCTTGGCCGTGTGCATGGCATGGTGGCAGTGAGAATGCGGTGGTGAGCAGCCACATTACGGCACCAACACACCAGCATTGGCTTGACTGCTAGTGGAGTGAGCTAGATGTGACCCTATGCTAACCTTAACGAGAGAAAGGCGTGAGCGAGATGGCTCAGTGGAGCACGGCCACGGCGAGCACAAGTTCGGCGGTGCTCCAGCGAGGGCACGACTATGGTGAACTCGCCCTTAGGCATTTACCTTGGCTTGGGTTAAGGCAATGGGTGGTCAGCGAGGTGGAGTAGGTGATGGCCGAGCGGTGCGCGCGAGCAATCAGACAATGGCGCGGTGGAGGCAGTGAGGGAGCTTGGTGGAGGTGCGGTGGCGATGGCGTGGTGCTACGGTTTGCTCGGACGCAATGAGGGCGAGAGAGAGGTGAAGCAGAGGCAAGTGAGAGCGAGCGAGAAGGGAGGGCACATGAGTGAGAGTGGATAGTGAGCGCCCGACCTCTTCTTCTGTTTAGCACATGGATGCGCGGTTAGGCGAGCGACGACACACGACATGTGGCTCCTGGTGTGGTCGGCCACGACGTCGGCTGAGATTTTAAACCAGCAAGCTCCATTCAGTCGACTAAAACTTGATTTTTTGACCTTCCAATCTCCCAAACCATGGTGAATCAGTGAAAACTTCATTAATACAAGTGTAGAGCTACACGAGTACTACAAGATTGATTAAAGGAGTTTTATCTAAATCCACATGATTTTCAAACTACAGTGCTCCAAAGCAAGGTACTTTGAAACTGAAAACAACTTCAACACTTAGAAAAATTCTTAAGTCACCAAACAGTATTTTGTTGATACATGTGAGCTCCATTTGACCATGTTAGACCCTGAATTAGCTCAAGAGACCCTTAAATAAAGTTTTTTACCCATTATGTGAACTACAACTTTTATTTAGGTCACACAGCCATGCAAACAATCTAAGCTACTGTTTAACTTTGATCAAACTTGTATCTTGAAATTGGCATTCCAAATGAAAGCAACACTTAGAAGCAAATTTGGTATATGTCATGAATATAAGCATTGTTCCAATTATCATTCTTGGTGTGTCTAAGGTGTTTTCATGACCTCACAACCATTTCATACAATGGTCATACATGATTACAAGCATAAGCATATATATAAAATCAATATTTCATGTGATAAGGTATAAGAACGAGATGAAATTTCATATACTCATGTTCATGAATGCTTGGATGATGCTTGTGCTCATGAAATGCAAGTGCCAAATGCAATGCTTAACACTGGTGTGTTACAACCTATATTTGGGGAGTGGACTACAAATGACTCAATAGGAGTGTCACATCCACGATCTACCACATGACCTAGAATATAGGGTGTATCCATAGGTAAACAACGTATAAGCACCACGCTTACACAATTTTGACCACTCACCCCGTGTACTTTAGAGTGGGCGCTATACAAACTTATGCATAAATATAACTATAATCTATCTATACTAAGTATATAATCAAAATAGACAATAAACATGATAACTAAGAACATGAATGAGAAGGACACCAATGTTATCATAACAATTGTAGCAAGCATATAAAAGTAAGGGTAAAGTCCAATTTACAACATTGAACTCTCGCCAAAGTCCGGATTTCAACCTCAAACTCCAAAACCGGATAACTTTAGCCCTCCAACTCTTGAAATCGTTCAATTTTCAACCCTGGGCTAGTTTTGGTATATGAACAGTAACTTTTGATATTTTCGGGAGACGTCGAAATTTTATATTATTTTTTTAGCATCTTAACGTCCTTAAATGAAAAAACTCAAAACTACAAAGTTGTAGATCTTATTGAGAGCTACAACTTTGGTATAAAAAGCATTTTCATTTAACTCCATACAAATAACATATTAGTGCTTTAATGCGGCAAGCGCTATTAGGCGATTATTATGGTGCTAAAATTTTATATTATTTTTTCGAGCATCTTACTGTCCTCAAATGAAAAAAATTAAAACTATGAAGTTCTAGATCTCATCGAGGTCTACAATTTACATATAAAAATTATCTTCATCCAACATCATATTAAAGGGTTTTCTATTTTTTGAAATTTAAGTCTCATCACGCCACAGTATTATTTTGTCGCGTGATGAGACTCAAATTTCAAAAAATAGAAAACCCTTCAATACGATGTCGGATGAAGATAATTTTTATATGTAAATTGTAAACCTCATGAGATCTATACTTTATAGTTTTAATTTTTTCATTTGAGGAGAGTAAGATGCTCGAAAAAATAATATAAAACTTCAGCGCCATAATAATCGCCTACTAGCGCTTGCCGCATTAGAGCACTAATATATTATTTGTATGGAGTTAAATGAAAATACTTTTTATACCAAAGTTGTAGCTCTCAATGAGATCTACAACTTTGTAGTTTTGAGTTTTTTCATTTGGGGACGTTAAGATATTCAAAAAAATAATATAAAATTTTGACGGCTCCCAAAAATATCAAAAGCTACTATTCATACACCAAAACTGCCTAGAAACCAGCCCAGGGTTGAAAATTGAACGGTTTCAAGAGTTTGAGGGCCAAAGTTATCCGGTTTTAGAGTTTGAGGTTGAAATCTGGACTTTGATGAGAGTTCCAGGTTGTAAATTGGACTTTACCCTAAAAGTAATAGAGATACAAAAGAGATGGGGTACAAAGATTATATCGAACCACACTCTTGACAAGATTAGGAATCCAAGCGAGACCTGCTTGCCTCCCTCTAGACCTAGCCTAACTAGCTATGCCCTATAATATGATGAAGCTCTGAGGATGATTATGGTTTCTATCTTCTCAAATGACTTATGCCTTAGGGGATGGCAGGGGCTGGTATATATGGGCCGGAGAGTCCATCTTGAGCCCTTAGATCAAACTAACTTAAAGGACGACATAGATGCAATCTAGAAGGCAGTGGAGAACTGACATTGTGAAGGAGACCAACATGTGGGCCCCAAAGGATCTAGCGGCCTATAGGTGGGGCCGACCGGCCCCACCTGGCAGCGTCTCGCTGTCCGCTTCGTTGTGGAGTCCTCTCGAGTCTTCTAGAGTCTTCTGGTGTCTATTTTGCGGTGTCCTCTCACTGTTTGGCCTATAAGCATGATTAATTCTGATATATAGGTCCACCTTGATAGTTTTCTAGATAAACCCTGCAGAAAATACAGATTCACCAAAACTCATGGAATTTGTTAGTTTAAACCCCTAGACTTTTGTTGGTGATGATATTTATGCCCTTATGCACGTTAAATTGATGGTTTATAATGGTTAACTACCATCAATAGAGCCTGTGGGGTTCAATGAGATGGGCTCCATTTGGATGGTTCACATGCTAGAGTGACACTTTTTTGTGGGACATTTTCTCAATGCTACTGTCACTTTTATGGGATGAAGATTGTATAAAATTAAATTATAATAATAATATAAACCATATGACCATGAAACTTAAATTAATTTCATACATTTGTAATAAAGTAGGATGGATTAGGGTTATCAACAAAAAACATAAAGTTGAAATACATTTATGAGTCAAATGTTACTCTACATTTAGGATTATGTCATACTTTCATTGGAGTTTTGTAGTATATGACTCTTGGTGGATTTCATTATGCTTCTCATGGTCTAATGCCCCTTTTTCTTCATAGCTACCTGCTACAAATCATTGAATACCTTATTTTATCATTTTATCATCTTCTTTGTTGTAGTAGCAAAGATTGTGATACCAGTGACACACAACCACTACGATTACTTCAATATTATGGTGATCTTCCATGTATAAAGGTAGGGAAAAGCCAAAGCTTTCCTATTGAGGTTTGTTTTGCTTTTGCTTGGGCCCATCCTATTCTCCTTGTTCACTAAATATATCTTGCATTGTGTTACAAGAACTCCTCACTTGTTCTAGTATAGAGACACATTAATCCTTTGTATATTCTATGAAGGTCCACTTTGTCTTCATTGTTGTCCATAACTCGATAGCAATGTACTATGTATAAATGTTTAGTACTTACTTCTCACTTTGAAATACATTGATGAGTGAAAGATCTGGGAACTTATTTGGGTTATGGTAATTAATGACAACAGTTATGGACTAACATTTCATTTGAGTGTGTGAAGAAAAATGAGTTAGTCCACATGGGAGCTTGAGCAACCTGGATGTCATGGTGGATATGATGGAAAGCATTTTTGAGAAGCTCGAGTATTGTATGTCATGATGGTGAAGGTCAACCTAGAGGCTCAGGTACAACAAACCATTAAGGCAGTGAAGTGCAAGTAGAGAGCATGGCACTGATGGACCAAGAAAATGGTGAAGAGTGAGCAAGGCTTAGGCCAATGGACTATGATGGCCATGTGAAGCTTTGATTGATCCGCATCACTTATGAGAACAAGCCAAAGTGTTGATGATGTATATCAAGTGGCTTCATGGAAAATGTATGCTTGCAGGCATCAATTTGGAGTTAAATGGATTTGCACAAGGCAAATGTGTGAAATATAGGGTATTTCATTTCTCTAGGCATGAGGTGATTAGAGAAGTTTAAGATGCATCTTAAACTTCTACCAGCCGAACTATCCAATGATTGAGTGCATTTCCATAGAGCCACTAACCATAGCCTTTGTCTTTAGGGCCTATTTATTTCAGCTTTTTGTTGGCTTCTACCAGCTAGAAGCCAGAAGTTGAAACAAACATCCTAGCTATTGAGCTACCTTTTGGAAAAACTAGAAAACTAGCTTCTAAGGAAATACACTAAAAGTCGCAACCCACACTAAGAGAAGTTTTTCTAGATTTTGGTGTGTTAAGAAGCTGAAAATATATTAGAAAATCCAATAGAAAAAAAGTAAAGACTAGAAGCCAAAAGACAGACACCCAACTTTTGAGCCAAAAGGCCAAAAGCTGCAGCTCAAACAAACATGCCCTTGGTCCATTGATTGTCTGGTGCTTTCATCTTCCACTGGCCGAACCATCTGGTGCAAGCATTTGCACAGTTCCTTCACACAATGTCGTTGGTAGGACTCTAACTTGTTTGTCTGATGCGCATGCCTTTTCCTTGGTGTTGGATTGTCCCTTGAGTGCACTTTCTTCTATTCTCGCCTCAAACTTCTTCATATGAACTCAAACTGAGACAAAACTTGTTGCATTGGTTTCCTTGCACCATAAACCAAGCTCTCAGGACCATATGCTCATCAAGATTATACCACCATGCACACTTGAACATTTTGTTGATCCTTTGCACACATGACTCCCCTTTTTGTCGATCCTAACTCTTAAAAGGGTCTTGAATCCTTGAGTCTTCGCTTGTAAGACCTGAGTCCTCCATGATCCACTTAATCTTGAGTTTGTGATCGCTTCACTTGACTCCTTGATTGATCTCCTTCTTAATCATTGAGATCTTTGACCGTCTTGTCATCAACCAATGGGGATGTCACCATTCTTCATGCGTTGTGGTCTTGATCCTCCAATCCATACACTAGCAACACAAGCTAAATCTTTCCTCAAACTTGCTTCTTCATCAGTGCTTGAGGATACTCCTTTATCTTCACACATTGTGACCTAACATTAGACCTGTTTCTCCAAAACACACACATTAGTCACAAAAGCAAGGTTGTCATTAACACCAAAACTACTTACCTAAGGGGTCTAGAAGTTTGCACTCCTATGTGGGGCACCGCCTCCACATTGTGTTGCACCAAAAGTCATATCTGGAGTTGACCTAGGTGAGAATGTGCACATACACATGACACACCACATGGCGTGATACGTACATGCACCACCGACATAGCAAAACACTATGGGCCTTTTTTGGGAGTGTGGCCCAAGAGCCCGGCTGCACTCCTAGGCTGCAACTCCTATGTTTGGGAGGCTTGGCCTGCCTTGGAGCCTAGCCGGTGAGAGCAAAACAGCCCCAAGCGCCTAGCTCTAGGGTTCGTTTCTCCTAGGCGTGGCTCTATGTGGCGCTAGGGCGGGCGATTTCAGTGGCGGTAGGTGGCTCATGCTAGAAGAGGGAAAGCTCCGCACGCACTCTCCCCACCGGTGAAATCCTCTGCCTTTATAAGCGGCTCTTGGTGCTGCTTCTTCTTCCATCCTCTTCGTGCTTTTTGCCTTCCTCTAGCCACGTGAGAGACCGGCGGTGGTGATGAGCTGGTGTGCATCGCGACGGCATCCTCCCCCAATGATCTTCATCTCCGTTCCCCCACCTTGGATCTGCTACGATGAGGCGTCGCTCCGTCGACCATAGGGACTCCATGGAGGGGGCTGTCTTCTTCCCTCTTCTTCTATGGGTGCGGTGGTGGTGAAGCTATTCTTCCGGCCAGATCTGCTTCCTCTCCAGCCAGATCTGCTTCATCTGCCTCACCGGGTCTTGTTCTTCCTCCCATTGTGCTGCTCCTTTGCGCTGACACCGACCCTGAGGTGAAATCGACCCCCAATCCTCCCTCCTTCATGACGATGATGTTAGGGTTTCATATCCTAGTTGCTATTCATGATTGGTTCATCTAATTTGAGTACTACTTGTTGTTCCTCGATGGATTAGGGTTTGCTATCATAGTTCAGTGATGGTTGTTCTTACAGTCTTTCTTGCATGCTACTACGATGTGCTTGTTCCTTGCTGAGCTCTGTATACCCAATGCATTTCTTGTTGTTCATATGGTTTGCTTCTATATTTTTACGATATGGTCGATGATGTTGTCTTGAGCACCTAGAGGTATGTACCTAAATGAAGTCGTGCTTTATTTGCTTACTAAATCATTATACAATCATGTTGAGACTAGGCAGGGTATGATGATCTAAGTTTGTGTTACATTGTTATATGCATGTAGGTGTGAGTTGTGAGATGATGTGTAGGCAAGCAGCTGCCCTGGTTGTAGTCATGGTGTCCTTTGTTACCAGTAGGCTTAAAAGGAAAAGGCCTGGACTTGATAGTGAACCTGACCCTCTGCTGTATTGTGACAGAACCGTCCGAAATAGCACTCTTCCAGAGGTGCACGTCTTTCACCAGACACTAAGCACCTCGAAAGTAAGCTACATCGATAGTTCTATCGAGCACACCCCAAGGGAGAACTCAAACAATCCACGTTTTTTCTCTAGAATCCAATAATGAGAATGAGTTTACAATACTTAGTCTATTTCATACAACAAGAGTTCTTAGAAATACATTATTACAATACCAAGTTCATAGTGCAGAATTTAAACAACGGAATTAAAATACACATCTAACAATATGATACAAGGATCTGTCTGTGCCCACCAGAAGAATCCTCTATACAATAGCTACTCCTCAAGCTGCACCTGCAACAGGGGTAAATAAACCCTAAGTACACAATATACTTGCAAGACTTACCCGACTAGTAGGAATAATTTCCTGACTCCAAATGATATGATAAGCTTTATGGTTTGTTGGGTTTTCTTTTTGCAAAAGCATTACTAGTAGTGAATCCTTATGTATGTATTTTATTAGCAGTCATGATTAGTTCATTAGCAAACTATTCTATGTAAGCACCTGTTCTACTTTCAAGCAAGAGTTGAGCAATTAGATTTATTCATTCTCTTTCATCTTCTAGTTCTTACTACGGTGCTAGATCATAGATAAGTTGCACCGTATTACATGGCGATTCATGAACTAATGTAGCCCAGCTAGGTACCCTAAAACACACGCCCCACTTGTACCCCAAGCGCAGGACCAACTCACCACTCTCATGTTAAGGGGTCTAGGTCCACGTCTAAACTTGGACTCCAAGCCCCCACACCTGAGTCCCGGACTCAGTGTGGTGCTTAGACCTCCACCATCCTTGCCTCCAATCAGTTGGTCCGAAAAGAGCTAGAACCCACGATAAGAGAGCAACGATCCTTCCCTGCTCCCATAAACAAGTATGTGCTTAGGATAATAAGTCTGTGACCTAACTAGAATCTAATGAAATGGCCGGTCCTTAACTGACATAGATAGGGAAAATAGTATAACCAAGCTATGCTCCATTGGTCGTGGGACACAACCTCTTACATCCACCAATACCCATACCATATCCCTGCCCGGTCTTCATTTCTTTTCACCATTTTATCATGAGAGTAATATTGATAATCACCTATTATGAGTAATGGCAGGTTACTCACGCTACCAAAAAACCTAAGCATAGCAGCTATGCGGCCTAAGCTAGTAGGACTCATAGGTAGGTATATCTATGCATGTAGTTTCAATATAAATCCTATAATGTAAATGCACATCACATATATATATCTAGTGATTATTCAAAATAAGGGTTATGCACCGAGGCTTGCCTTGGGCAGGCGTGGTGTCAGCTCAATGAGTTAGTGGTGGCTCTGGGACCTCCTCCTGCATGAGGATCTCCTTGTACTCCTCAATCACCTCCTCAAACTTGTGATCTCCGATGGTCATGATCTCCGCCAACTCATTCTCTATATGCATGCGATGATGATGCAACACTTAGTATTTTGGCAACAACAACTTTTAAAATAAGAATACATCTACTAAGCCACTAAGCTAGCTCTAATGACTAAGGCAGTAAGCTAACTATCATCATTACCAAGCAAAGTGTTGGGTTCAACTAACAAACACCTAGCTTTACAAATGAAGGATATATCTCTATTTTTACTAATGATTTAATGTATATTTGAAACAAATAGCTTTTAACTACCCTTATGTTAAGTCTATTATAAATCTACAAAAATTACAGTGAGCACATAATAATACCATGAAGCTACGTAAAATTTTCAAAGCTAAAGCTATCACCATTTTGCCACAAAAATTCCTACAATATTGAACCTAATAATATTCAGCACTCTTAAATGATTTAATAGCTCCTGGTATCAACAAGTATATATGAACTAAATATACTAATAGATAGAGCATAATTTTAGGAACTTAACAAAATTAGTTTCATAATTTTTGGATACCTACATGATTTTATATTAATTACCAAAGTTCAGCTCAAAATTAAAATGAAAAGCTATTTCTATTCTACATGAAAAAACTAAACTGATTTCAGCCCAACGCGGCCCACATAGCGCAACGTGTGCGCACACAAGCGCTCGGCGGCCCATAGGCGTGGCCCACGCGAGGCCAGCCTGCAGCGCAAGGCAGGCCACAGTGGGGGAATCCCGCACACGCTGGTACATTAGCAAAAATGCCCCTAGACTATGAGCAAAACAACCCATAGTCTATGTTACTATTTCTATATACAACGACTTTGCAACAAAACCCTCGGATCTTTCTCCTCTTTACAACAGCAAGGCCCCTGGCCTCCCCTGCACGCTCCAGCGCGGTGAGCGGTGGCACTGGCGCTTGCGCTGGCCACATGGGACCCATGCTGACCTATCTACGAGGGTGACACTCACCTAGGGTTCAACGTGAGACGATGGATGGTGGTTGCATGAGCCGGGATGTCGTAGAAGACCTCTCCATGACGGTGGGCACCCTATGGCAATGGCGATGGGGTTCAGGTTTGCCGTAGCAACAACAAGGTGGTAGGGGTAGTGGGTGAGCAATGATAACTCACCAGTGACCTTACTGAGAAGCTAGCTTGGTAGGAGACGACCCGAGCGAGGTTGGCCATGTGCGCGCTGCGAGGTGAATGACGGACCGTAAAGGCACGACCGCATCAGCGGCAAGGAGGCGGCACTAGAGCCACAACTAGCATGCGCACAACTAAGAGGGAGCCAAGGCGAGCTAGTGGTGTAGAGGAATTGGCATGGGATGAAGTGGTGGAGGCTAGCCACGACGTGGGCGGTGACGGGCCTTAACGACACGGTGATGAGCAAAGCTCCAAAATTGGAGCTCGGCCTAGCCATAATCAAGGCGGGGTGGAGTCGGCTGGAGACAGGACGTGAAGACAGAGACGCGAGCATGAGGGATTGATGAGAGGTGCTCGCTCTCTGGCTTCACCATGACGTGACATGATGGCGGCGAAAAACAGAGGGAGAAAGAGGAAAAGAAAGAGACGACGTGGCATGTGGGCTTGGCTCGTCCATGCCTTAGTAGGACACAAGCAGCGAGATTAGAGACCCACGCGCTAGCGCTATGGACAATGTGTGCCCATGACCGACCAGCGTGGCCCATGCTCCATAGTGCCATAAATGGCATGGCGACGGTGGCCCATGACACGCACAGTGATGGCAACAACGCAGAGGTGTAGCGAACCAGCACGAACGTGATGATGATGCAATGGTAGTGGCAGCGTCATGATGTGAGGAGGGTCAGCAGTGCAGACACGATGGCAGCACAGCGCGGTCGCGGTGGCACCCAAGACGGCAGCGCGAGGCAAAGTAGTAGGGCGCGGGGCCAGTAGCTCGCTGTGGCTGGCCTCGGCCAAGCCCAAGCAGCTTGACTAGCCAAGCATGCTAGCATGGTTGATCGTGCAGGACATGGCCATGTGCATGGTGTGAGAAGGCCACACGGTGACCGCGCACCTGACACCAACCAACCTGAGACAGTGACACGCACAAATTTTAAAGCGTTCAACATGACCTAACGGTTGCTCCTAAACCTAAACCATCTTCACTATGCTCAAGATGGCACATGAGACTACCAAATTGAGCTATAAGACTACACCACCCCTTTAACCCAATCTCTCACAATAAATTGCTAAACATAGCAATGTCTAACAGTCGACAGACTTCAAAATTTCTATGTTTTTTGAGCTGAATTTGATTTCCATTTGTGATTTCTAAGCTAGTGGAAACATTAGATAGTAATATCATTTTTTGACCGCAAGTATTTCACTGTCATCTACAAAGTTTGTACTTCCAACTTTATTAAGGTGACACATATATGTTCTATAACATTTTTGCTTAATAAAAATTGGTTTTAAACCCTAAGTGATATAACATGACTATCGAATCAACTTTTGTTTCACATTTTAGTTGATCGTTTTGAGTTATGGAAAGATCTACACACCTTATTACCTGTATTAACACATAAACATGATGCTCATGATATGTTTTAGTAAATGATTTATGGTGTAACACCGAGGGTGTTACATGTATGCACTTAGTGATGAAGCTGACCAACACAGGTAGCACACCCTTAACCTAATCAATAACTACAATGATGAAGAGTGCCTAGCCATGCTTAGGATGACCAGAGCACCTTTTTTGCTTTATGCAACTTGTTTAGAGCTAGAAGCCTAGTTTCTGATAGAGAGGGGGGTCACAGTAGAGGAGCAGGTTGCAATGTTCCTCCATGTGGTTAGTCACAACCAAAGATTTAGAGTTGTCCACCAGTCTTTTAGGAGGTCCATTGAGATAGTGCACAGACACTTCCACCAGGTTTGTATGTTGTTGGTGAGCTTAGGAATGAGATGATCAAGCCTCCTAGCACTGCCATTCACCTAAAGGTACTTGGAAGACATAGATGGAATCCATTCTTCAAGGTAGTTGTGAAGCACATGTTCCTTCATTATATACATGTGCATGTTCACATGTACTATTACCTCACTTCCATGGTTTTTAGGACTGCAATGTGTTGGCAAGGGTGACCAGACACATGCAGGTTGCTTTCAGGGGTAGGAAACAACCCACACAAAATGTCATGGTTGTTGTGGACTTTGATCTCAAGTTCACATATGTCCTTGCTGGCTGGGAGGGCTCTACCCATGATGCACTTATCCTAGCTGATGCCATAAAGAGAAATGGTGGGTTCACTGTACCTGAAGATAACTGCACTACCTAGTCAATGCACTTATGTTCTTAAGATTGGCACACACACTCACAGTAGTTGTCTAATTATAGGTAAATTCTACCTGGTAGATGCTGGCTATGCATGCCGCAGTGGCTTCCTACCCCCTATAGGGGGTTAGGTACCACTTGACTGAGTTTGGGAGTAGAAACCACCCAACCAATGCAAGGGAGCTTTTCAACCTAAGGCACTCATCATTAAGGGCCACTATGGAGAGGGCTTTTGGTGCACTGGAGAACAGGTTTCGTATCCTAGACAACAAGCCCTTTCACCCATACAAGACTCAAGTCAAGCTTGTATTGGCCTGCTATATTCTGCACAATTGGATCCTAGGTTTTGGTGTTGACCAAGTAGTGCCACCTATGGAGGGTTTCACTAGCAGCCAACCTGACCCACTTGACAACCTGCCTAATAATGAGAGTCAGTCTCAAGACTCCACTGCCATGGCACTTAGGAGGGATGCCATCTATAATGCTATGTGGGAAGAGAGGGGTACCTCTAGGATTTGATCATGCAGTAACTTTGTTATTCAATTCAATTTGTTTACCAAGCTATGGAACTCATGTTTGTATGATGCTTATGTAATAATCTATTGGACAAGCCTGAGACCAATTTTATTTCTTTCTCAAGTGTTTATTGTTTGGTTCATGTTGTTTTTCATCATCTGTCACTGGTTCATGGTCTTTGGCCATGAAACTCAGCAATATAGTGGTAGTAGCATAGATCAATTATGATGCTCCTATTGCATGGCTATGTCCCATGGTGAAAGCTTATGTGTATTCATGATTGTGATGTTATTCTCCCACTTACTTTGAAATTGCAATACCAAATAGGATGGCTCCACTCCTAGTTGATCTGCTTGGTGCCTAGGGTGGGTTTGTGGCTGCTTCTGATGTAGTAAATGGGCTGCTGGGGGTGTTGTTGCTGCTGCTGTTGCAGCTGGTGCTGGTGCTGTAGCTGCAACTAGTATTGGTGCTAGTGCTACTGGTGCAGCAACTAGTGATGGTGTTGCTGGTGCTGGTGCTGGTGCTGCTGCAGGGGTCCTAGGGCCATAAGGTGGAACAACAACACCTCTGGCTTTGTCCTTAGGTGGATGGCTCAGCTTGTTAGTGATGGTAGTAAGCCTGACAAAGTCTTCAAGGATAAGGATGTTAACCATGTTGCCAAAGCCCTTAAGGAGTATAGTGAGGAGGCAGTGAGCCCAACTCAGGTGTACAACCACCTGAGGAAGTGGAGGTAGAAGTGGTCTAGGGTATGTAAGCTCAAGGACCAGAGTGGGGCACTTTGGGATAGTGACACCAATGCTATCATGCTTGAGTAGGAGCACTACCTTGGCCACTACAAGATAGAACTTTGTTTTCTTTCTTATGTGTCGTTGTACCTGTCTTTCCATTACTTGTCTAAAATTGTACCCTTTCCCTCCCCCCTTACTGCAGGACCATTCTAAAGATGTAGAGTTTCTAAACTGCCCTATAAGGTTCTACACTGAGATGGAGTCCATCTTTGGCCATGCTATGGCCACTGGTAGGTTTGCACTTGCTTCTGGTGAAGCCCTAGGGGCCAACCAGGCTGAGAGTGTTGCTGCTAATGTAGAGGGTCCTACCTCTACCCATGTTCTTGCTGAGAAGAACCACATTGTTGTAGGATGCAGTAGCAAGGCCACATAGATCCTCTCCTTAGCTGTGGGTGCAAAGAGGAAGAGAGGGAACTTCAGTGAGGATGAAATGTTTATGTTGACCAATATGTCTGATGCTGTCAACAATGTTGCCAATGCTCTTAGGGAGATTGGACCAGCCCATGTTGATGTTGACGTCTACCTTGTTGTGATGGAGATGCCTAGTGTTACTGAGGAGGCACTGATAGTGGCCTACACCTACCTACTGAACAACAAGGCCAAGGCAGGGGCTTTGTTGGCATGAGTGACAACCATAGGGATATTTGGCTCAGGAACTACCTAGTCAAGAACTACTACATGTAGTTCCTACACATATTGGCAACCATGTGCATTGAGGGGGTTGACTATTGAGATATATAGTTCCTCCACCTCCCTCACCCACTCTCTCTTCTTTTGACTATAGATGAGCTATAGGTATTTTGTGCAGGTTACTTGGCTGACCCACACCTGTCCTTTTGGGTTCTTTTTTGGGAGGGTGGCTAACTATATGTGCTAGAGGGCACCATGGTAGGCATTTGAACCTAGAACTATTGGGTAGAACAATCATGTTGTAAGGCAATATTTGTAGCCTCTGTTGGCTATTTTATTTGAGATCAGTTGTTCCTTATTCTCTTACTTATGAACTGTTGGTTTTGTTTCTTTGATTGGTGGTAACTGTGGGAAATCTATAAGGCCTATGATGCAAACAACATATACATGAGGTGGCTGCCTTGTTTACTTGGTTCTTGATCTTTTTCATGACTGTCATCAAACCCCATGTGTGCACATCCATTCTCTTAGCAACAGCACCTTCTATCTTATACTGATGGCAGTGAATGGATGTGCACACTAGGGTTCCATGGCAGCCATGATCTTGGATTTGCACTTGTTTGGTTCTTCTGTTGCCTGCAGTTTGTAACTTGTTGTTCTACTGGTTTTCTATTTGTATTGCCGCCACCAATGATTTCAACTTGATGAACACCACCACATTCTAAAGCTGAGGCCAATCTTTTCTTACAATGCATGTGATGTCATAACTGTTGATTTGAACTTGATGATGCTAGTCATCAGTGAGGGACTTAAGATCAATGATCTGTTTCATCGCAAACCATAGATCTCCGAGTTCCACACTCATGACTAGTTTCATGCATTACATTTGACTGAGACTAAACCACTGTTTCATTTCACAGAAATGGCAACTTGCTATGTGGTTTTCTATGGGAAGACTCTAGGGATTTACCTGACTTGGCATGAGTGCAGTAAGCAAGTTCTTGGGGTCAGAAATGCTATATACAAGAAGTATAGCAACTATGAGCAGGTTGTTAGAGATTTTTCAGGCAGCAATGAGAGATGTCAATCCATCTCATGGAGCAGCAGCTCCCCTCCCCTATGATCTAGTTCCTGATGCTTTTGCTCCTATCATTGCTCTTTCTTATGGTAATGATAAGGCTGGTTGGTGGAAGAAGGTGTTAATCACCTCACTTGTTATCCTGCTGTTTGGACTATGGATGAGGGGGGCAATACTGGCTGCTACGACTGCCCCACTTAGGCCTGCGATGACTACAACTAGATGAGTTGCTGCTGTGTCTTACTAATTTCTATCATCCATTTCTGTTACCTATCTCCTATGTGTTGTTGGGCTATTGATGTTGTTATTTTGCCTTGCTTCATTAGTACTTTTGTAACTGTGGGAATTAGGCCGATGATGAAAAAATGGATGGGTGCATTAGCTGGCTACATGTGCTTTTTGTTTGTGTAATCCATTTCTATGATCTTCTACCTGTGCTGGGCTTCACGGACTTGTCTTTGGTGGCTGACTGCTGCAAATGGACATGTTCTTCCTTGCTTACTTCTTTAATTGTACCGTGTAGCCAGCAATGTTATGGATTGATCAACTGTTAATTTGTCTGAGGCCTGTTAATTTGTCTGAGGCCTAGTGCTTTTAACAGCACTAATTGTATTATTTACTTGTTCAAAACTGTTGTAATGGATCTCCAACTCTTGCCTATTCCATTGCTATAACTGCATTTCTGCATCTTCACTATGGGCCTGGCCGAGGCAGCCAACAACCAAACACAATCTCGGTTTGGTAGTTGGAGTTAGTTGGCTCCTCAGCTCGGCTGCATGTGTGCAAACAAACACAATCTCAAGTGGGTCTGGCCTATTTCACACGGGATGTCAAACAAGAGCTGTTGCACCACTTGGGACAGGCCTGGACTGGCCTGGGCCAGGCAGGCGGGCCAAGCCGGCCTCAACCACCCTCCCAAACTGGCCTTATATGCATCTGTGCAACCCTTCTGTCGTCCCTTTTTTTACCTGTCGCTTTGAACGCGTGCTTCTATGCTTTATGATGAAAGGACTGTGTTTTTTCATCTCTTTATACACTTTTTTCAAACAAAATGCCGGTGAAAGTTTTACATGATGACATGAGAAACAAGCGGCCAACATTATTTAATTTGTTTGTTCTCTTTCAAAAATTTTAAAGAGGTGATTATTTTGGTTGGACACATCACTATTTTCAGTATTGTGGACTAGATAGACTGGGCGGAAGAAAATTATGGCAGTAGATACAACAAAAAGTTTTTACTTACAAATTAAGTGTAGCTCAGCTGGTTCCTCGTGGTGAACCTGTCTATCTAGGTTAAAGTTCTTCGTTACTTGTATTTTTCTAAATCTATTAGAGAATTTAATGTTGTTGTTCTTTTTATGGTAGGTGACGTGCCCGTATCTCTTGTGCGTGCATGCATGAATGTCTATATCTATACTGTGTTGTTAAAAAACAAAAGCTTACCTTTTTTTTATAAAGAGGATGGATTCATAAAGGTCTGAGCTTGTATTTGCTCAGCTGAAGGTGCCCATTGTTTGTGCTCATGTTCGTAGATGCACTATCACCAACACGGTCCTTGTTAATGCATTGGAATCATTTTATCATCTCCGGCCTGTTGCCACAAATGTAGTACTCCCCCCGTTCACAAAAAAAAAACCTTGTCTAAGATTAGGCAAACCTTTGAACATGCATTAATAACTATTACATTATTGAGTTCCAAAAAATGTCTAAGCTATACCTGTTAATTTGTATTTAAAATATTTAGAAATTTCTTATATTTGAAGGATTTTAAGAATAACTATAAAGAAATTAGAAGGCCATGCAAAGTAAATTGTGTCAGATATTTGCGACCGGAGGTGGTAGCATTTATCCTTGGAAAAGAACATAACACTTGCCCTTTTTCGTCAAAAGATACTCTTTAGTATTTATATAACTGCAAGTATTTCAAATCAAATGATCATTGATTTGTTCCATTTGCACATTGATAACAAAGCTGTGGTTCTCTCTCTCTCTCTCCCTCTGCCTGCATGCAGCTACCCTTTTGAATCACTTGGTCACGATTAAGATATAGAAGGAACACCAAAAGCCAGCTTTAAAGCATGTGGCTTTTCTCTTTATTCTTATAGGGAGAAAAGATATGCAAAGCAACAGACATTTATATATGCCAGGCCAAAAACCTACTGGATGATATCTCTATCTTGTCTGTTTCATTGCAAGTTTGTTAAACTGCACAATCTCTTGGATGCTCCAAAGAGCAATCAGAGCCTCCCGAAGTGTACTATGTGTGTGTGTATGTGTGTGTGTGTGTGTGTTGTGTGTGTGTGTGTGTGTGTGTGTGTGTGTGTGTGTGTGTGTGTGTGTGTGTGTGTGTGTCTAATTCTCTATATGCATATGTATGGCTTTTATTGGGAGGGAATTGTTGGCTTTAGACTTTAAGTGGTACATTTATTAATATCAACATTGCATATAAACTAGAAGAGAACCATCTTTAGCAACTACCTTTTTTCCCAAAATATATAATGCTACAGACCCCTTTTGTTTCCTTTATCAGATAACTTGCCCCTTTTAATTGCTGTGGACATTTTTTCCTTCAAAATTATCAATATATAAGACATTTTCTTGGCCCTTGCTTTTTGAAGTATAGAGAATATAATAAAACTTGTGTTGGTAGCCACTAGAACCTACACTAGGTTTTAGCTAATTAAACTACTTGTGCAAACTATATCGCGGCACAACTAGTGCTACTGCAGATGAACCGACGCGGTAAATAAACTTGAACAATGTTGATATATGGTCTATATATGCAGATTTAGGAAATATTCGTTTCCCAGAATTGAACGATAGTGTGCCGAGAAACTAATTTCCATATTCTACTAGTGATCAGTGATCACGAACCTAGATAGGGTATAGTTTCATCAGGGGTTAATGAACCTAATGCAATTCGTAGGAAAGCATCCTGGATTTGGAAACTAATTATCTTCTTCTGAGAACTTGTTCTCCATATAGATGCTGATAGCTGCAAGCCTGCAAGCCTGCAAGCCTGAAAGGGCATCTTCAAAATAGTTCCACAGTCTCCTGAAGTATTTCTATATGTTTTTACTATTCCATTTGTTTATGTGGCACTTCAGAGTTAAGGCCAATAAAATGCATTCCTTGGGGGCAAAATAACAACTAAATCTAATAGTTGAGTATCTGAACATTAAAAATATGTTGCACAAGCTGTTTTAGATAGCAAGGAGCTACCATTTGAAAAGAAGTTTCCTGTTTTTTGCTGAAAAAAAGAAATCCTTTGTTCGGTGGCCGTCACCATTTGTAAGAAACGTTGTTTTTCATCAATTTTGGTCAAGCAGTACTGAGATCAACTAATTTTCCTGGCTTGTATCTTCTGTAAAAAGAATATGACTACATTTAAGCCTACAATCACTGTTACATATTCGATGAATAATCTGACCGTTGGGTGCTCTGTCATTAGCTCTAATAATACCATGCATTTTCAAGCCTCGTGATAGAGCTCCCTTAACCCCAACAAACAGTACCTGGAGATGCCTTCTAATAGGCCCAAAAAAACTGATCACAAGGAAATGGTGGGCCCTTAAATCTTACCAAAACCCATGGGACAATGATATTGCAGGACTAAGAAGGACCCTAAACAATTGCTTTAATTTCTCACACCATCTTAATATTCCTTTAGGAGTGAGGATAATGCTACAAGAACAAACACATTGACAAGATTCCGCATTTAACAATGCCAGTAGTACAGGCACTCTACATGGTATAGGCCCAATGACAATGCCAGTAGTACAGGCACTCTACATGTGTCATCTTTTATCTATATGCTATTTGATCGCAGGAGCATTTTATATATGGAAACATATGCGCCTTGTTCGCTTGAGCTACTTTTCAGCTATAGAACAATGTTTTCCTCTCATAATATTTTAGCATAACATCAGCATAAGTCAAATTTCAGTATAAGCGAACAGAGTACATGAATGACAGGTATATTTTTATTAAGAACTCCTTGACTTCAATTATTGAAACTGGGTAACAAAACGTTCTGATCAGCATGCCTACGTGTCTTTTTGTACGTTGCGTTGTCGTGAAGGCGCGACAAAAAAAATTGTGAACCGCAATTTAAATGACATAATTGCTTCACAATACTAATTTCCTGCTTCATTATTGAGCTTCTCCTTTGACTTTGTTGATGGTGATCTGTGCCGAAAGACAGCCGTCTATCACTTTATTGACCCATGGTGATATCATGCTTATAGTTAATCTATAGAAGTTATAAGCAAACCAAAACTTTTGAGTAATCAATTACTAATACATAATAAGCCCGTACCATGAAGCAATTATTTAAATGACCTGTGCTTGCTGTTGCTGCTGCGGATAATGAAAGAAATTGACCTTATAGGATGGGGTACAAGGTTCAGAAAGCACAGTATAAATTGCAGTCCATTTCAGTGGCATGTCCGCAAGGCAATTGTAATCGCAGTCATTGTCTTCATTATTGAACTCAGGTACTAGTGACTTTTCGAATCCTTTTTCAGTGAAACAGAAAACAGCATAGGATCGTTCTTAACAACCGTTTTCAGACCTGGATGATAAGGATCCAGATTTATATGCACATATAAGTGCCCATCTGGATGGCTTGATCGACATCATGTTGAAAAACTCAAACTATTGCATGCCTTTTGCTGCATTACAGTTATACGCTACATAAGTCAGATTACGCTATAAAGTTGTCCCCTTTCATTATTTGATAGTAGGGTCAGACAATCACAACTGTACAATGATAAAAGGTTAAGTAGCCTGCCTAGATCCCAAGCAATATCAATTGGTATGCTGCATTATTGAACTGGTCGATCATGACACGTACCAGGTATGAAAGGTACAAGCATTTATGAAAAGTATATAGTGGTAGTCGGGTAGAACATTTTGTGAATGGCAAGTACTGTTTGCGAACACTGAAACTTCAGACGTTGATGGAAACCTTTGAGATCTCATTTTGCCTTTCAATTTATACCTCTATCTGTGATTATAACTGGTACTACCATTGAGCACCACACTGTCCACATCTCAAGCGAGTGCTAGAATTCCTGGTGGTACTGAAAAAAAAATCTGTGTTGCGACCTTCTCCAAAGGAAGTCCCAATCTCGGCAGCTCGATCTCCTGCCTCTTCGTGTAAAAAAAAAGGAAGTTCTATTCAGTCAATTGTGTCACTATATATAGAAGTTGGTGGCGAGTTTCCATCATAATTTCTTACATTGTTTGGATTGGTATGTGTGCAGGATTAGGTTTCTTCTGAAGATTTTCAGGTATATACTAATTAAATGGGTAGAGCTTGACACTCAAAACTGCATGGCAAAATAAGAAATCAAGAGAAGGAGACTCGATTGGTTCTCATTCTTGGAGATTTCGCAGTTCTGGTACAGACTTGTGATGTGCCATGGCTTCTGAAAATATAAATTACTAAGTGTCAAGTAGAGATACAAATGGCGGTATAGAAGACGTTTAAGATAATAATGCATTGTGTGCCATCCATCAGCAGCTACCTCCCTGTTTTGAACTCAAAAATTCACTTTATAAGTCTTCATATATTTTTCCCCTTTGGTCTAGGATGTAGTGATGTACAAGGCAAATAACCTATACGACACATTACAGATAGGATGTTTAGTATATGATTTGCCTACTGCATGATTGGTGTAGATGGAAATTAACAAACATATTTGGTACTTTGGAAGTCAAAGCTTAATAGGAGATCTCCATCACATTCACAAGCAGTGTCGACATAATATATGATCAGGAAAAAAAACAAGACAAAATTTGTCACAATCTCGCCTCCACCAAATAGCACGCATATTACAACGACAAAGCATCGTGGCTTCATATTTTTCTAAGAGACCATGACAATTAATCTTATCTAATGGTCTTTAACATGTTCTTATAATGTTCCATTATCTAAAAAAACATGTTCTCTTGGTAGTCTTCATGCTATCATTAGTGTTATTCTAAATCAGTGGATTTTGAATTTAGTGATAGATATATGCCAGTGTTTCTAAAAAATTATATGTTAAAGAGAAATATAAATGTAAGGGGAGCATGAGCATTCTTCCTGGGTCTTGGCGTGAAAGTTTTTTTTTTTGTTTTGTGTGTGTTCTTAAGATGAGGATTTATTGCAACTGTTTCTTTTATTATTTAATTTGAAGAAGCTGCTCATCCTTCCTATTTAGATGCCAACACAAGGTCTTGGATGTCATCGGCTGAAAACATTATTCAATTGACTACAATACAGTATATGTGTTACTCTGGACGATAATATAAATGATTTCAGCAATTGTCATGGATAACGATAGGCGGGGATGACATTTTTCTCCATGTGGAGACGACGCCTAGTTTCCATCATTTTAGAAGAAGGATATAATAGTTTTTATTCTGGCCTCAGCCTGGTTTCCATCTTAGCAGCAGAATTATTTCTGTTCAAATTCAGATGGACATACATTCAAGAACTAAGTGTGTCAATCTCATAAGCTTATCAAACACGATTTCTGGAATTACTGAAACTTAGCTCTCAGTTTAGATACAATGTTTGTGGAACTTGCAGTTGGATCTCAGGATACCTGACAAATGTATGAAGTTTGACAAAAAAAACATTTTTTCCTTTAACAATTAGACAGCTGTGGAATATCCTCTTGCACCTCGCAATAGCTGACAAAGCAAACCATTTCAACCAATTATAGGCCTCTCATGGAGGAGCTGTGATATGACATATACAATGAAACTTGAAAGGCTTCACCATTTATCAAATTCACTTTTTCTGCAGAAGGATATATTCCAACTGCACCATTACAAATTTGACTCCTTTTACTGAAGACTTTCTGTTCACCGCACATCAAAGACTGGTGCATCATGATGGACGTTTACACTATGATTGTGTATTTACCACAGAACAAGCACTGAAAGAGAAAGGCGTGAACGCATATGGAAATGCTCGATGATGATGGTGGCATCTAGTGGTATATATACACATAGCATATCTGCAGGATGTCAATTCTGTCATGTTATAATTTGGGGCACTGATAAGGTATTGCAATTACTAGGAGCTAAGAGTTCAAACAAATCTTATGAGTGGTAAATCAATTAATAATAAAAGAAGAAAGAAAAATAAAAATAAAATAAAATCTTTTATCCAATACCCCCTAGGCGCCGTAGCAGTTCCCAAAATTGCAGTTGCAGTTGAGATAAACAGATCGGCAATTTTCGTTCAGTGCATATGCTCGAGAGATGACCTCAATAGTCATTTTTTTTAAAAGTCAATAGTCAAATTAAAGCCACAAGATTTTATTGCTTTTTGAAGATAGTGGTGTTGAGCAAATAATGCATGTTATTAGTTGTTCTCTCTTTTTTCACTAGACCTTATAATTATTGCAGAAATTGTTGTAGACATAATGATAGAGTTGGCTCAACTCAAAGCCTCCAATCAACTGTCCTCAAAAGATTATGTGGGCTCAGCTCCCTAATAAGTGGTCAGCAGTTGAATGGCCAGCATTTTTTCACCAATGGAGAGAGGGAAGAAAAGCCAAAGAGAGAAATCAAAAGAAGTCCAGGGCAGTAAAGACTGAAAAAAAAGCATAGCACATTTTCTTGGTTGAATTCATTTTCATAATCATAATTTAGACACGGATTAATTAAGCTAATATGGTTGTATATGGAATATATTTGTATATTACTGTGGGTCATATGAGAGAGATCCTTATGTGTTGCATTTCTATCATAGGAGAGTGAGTTGAAAAGCATGTTATAAGTTGTAAAGTAGAAACATAGCATAGTGATCTATAGAAATAATTTTTATCTCTCGCCCTATGAATTTGAGATAGGCTTATGTGAACTTTGGAAAGTTGTGGAATATCAAATTCCGAGCCAAATAACTTAGTCTATATATTAAGTAGATTGCAATTCCCCCAAAATGAAAGAATCCAAAGGAAAATCCACATTTATACATCTATCAGGAAATAGAGAGCGATGCTGTATTTGAAGTGGTATAGACATCATTAGCAACTCAGCATGCAGCAGTGCAAGACAAAATGTACAATCCAACTGAACAACAAACACATGCATCCTACTACATGCATGTCAAAGCAGAATAGCATTTTCTTCTGACAAATTAATAAAGGTGACAATTTTCCAAAGATGGCTATATGATCTGAAAGACTGAATGGAGAAAATTGCTGGTGCAGATGGAGGGGTCCAATCAGGGAGGCGGTTTCCGGCCGACACATGACACGAGCTGATGCCGGCTGGCAGCACCGATCGGTTTCATTTGCTGCATCCGAGTATCCAACGACGATCCCAGACAGCATGAGACCTCATCCACTAAACCCGGCCCATCACGTAATAATAATCATGATTAGATATTCCAGCTCCTAAGAGGACAATCATGCTTATGCCTGGGCCCCGGGCCCGCGCGTCCCCCCTGCCGATGTGTCAATACCCGACTGGAGCGTGCGCGTGACGTGTCCGCCACGCGCGTGCCACGTCGTTGGCATGCATATGCATCCTTGGCTGGTTGGTGCTTGTGGGGTACTGGGGTAGCTAGCCGCCGTTGGGAGTTTGAGGCTGGAGAGAGTTGTAGGCTGTAGGCAACTTGTGGCTGGTGTGGTAGTGGTACCTCTCCTGGCCATGCAAACCGTGCTCAGGGTCGTCTGCTTGTGCTGGTTAGTGGCGGGAAAGGTTGTGGCGCCGGCCGGCCGGGTTTCACTTCGCCACCTTTATTCAGCTGCTGCCTTTGTCTCTGTCATCTGTCTCTCTCCAATCCAAGCTAGGTCGTCGTCGTCCACAAGAGGATCGGAAGCAGCAGCATGTGAGAAGCATATGCACGTATGTTCAGTGGCCGGCGCAGACAGAGGAGGGGCATGCAGAGAGACGTCTAGATCAGGAGGGTCGCCTATCGACCGGGCGTTGTGCAGTGGTCGCTCGGTACAATGCATGCTTTCGGTGGTTTGTGGGAGCCAGATCGACCACGTCTGTAGAACGCTTTGCTAGCTCTCTCGCCGTCTCACGTGTGTGCAAAGTGCAATCCAGCAAGCTTTTTTTTCATCTGGTCCCGTGCTCGTCTGGGTAAGTTTAGCTTCTTTTGATCGTGGCCTCGTCTTTATACTTTCTTCTAGAATGGAGTAGTAGTTGCGCTAGTTGGGCAAAAGAAAAACCTACTGCTGTGTGCAAGTTACCTGTGAACCAGATAGAACCTGCTACCACTAGTACATAAACGAGCTGTACTATCGGTTGGGAAACCCCTTCAGTCCCAGTTTCCCAACCAGGAGCACGAATGCGGGACTAAAGGCCCCTCCTTTGTCCCGGTCTCGTCCGGGACTAAAGATCGGTTGGTAATACCAACCGAGGCTAAAGAGGCTTCCCGGCCTGGCCATGGGCCGGCCCTTTAGTCCCGGTTGGTACCAACCGGGATTAAAGGTTTTCTTTTTTTTTCTTTTTTTTGTTTTATTTTCAAATGATGATTCATTTTGGTTTTCGAATAGGTTTCGAATACGCATTCTACGTTGCTAATAATATACGTATTCTACACGCTTATAATGTTCGAATATTTTGTACAAACTAAAGTATGAAACTAACATATATATTACATGCATATACATATATTGTACATATAATATGTATATATATATATATATATATATATATTACAAATAAAGCTTGCATTGTATATTCTATCATATCTTTGGGATAACAAATTCACTCCATCTGTTTTGGCTTCCATGTTTCGTTCACGTCATTGTAGAACTCGCCGGCGGGGTTTAAGACCTGGTCATTAAAAAATCCTGCTATGGTCTCTTGAATTGCTTTCAGTTGGTCACGTGGTATGACTTTTTCCTTCACCATAGAGTCTTCAATAAAAGTTAAAGAAAAAGTATTAATATATATATATATATATATATATATATATATGTGTGTATTGGTCACGTGATTACTTATATATATATGAGCAATAAAAGAAATTGTGAATATATGAATATATTTATATAACGTACTTTGAGGATCTCTTCGGGAGTTCTTTTTGCGTATGCCATGATGAACTCACAAACATAGTATCCGTAGTAGTTGGTCCCCTGTTCTTGCCTCAGAACCCACTTTTACGAGAAAAAAGATCCGGTGAATTGAAAGCATGCATGGTGTTAATTGAATTATATATATATATATATATATATATATATATATATATATATATATATATATATATATATATATATATATAGCTAGTACTTACTTTGTGTGCGATTACATTTAATGGCGCTTTGCAATGTTTCATGTGGTGTTCCTCAATGAAACTTTTTCAAACACTATGCCCAATAAAATAAAATTTTAATTTAGCCTTTAATAATTGTTGCAGTTAAGAGATCAGGGTATATATAGTTGCTATAGAGACCAAATTACCCTTGGATAATATATATCATGTCTTAGTACTCTGTTTGCTTTTTTGTTAACGAGTCTAAGATGCTCAACCGACTATTGGCCATATCGATGACCATCAATATCCAGTGATTGATGCATATGTTTTTATACACAAATATGATCGACATTAACTAGAGTCAACACATATATATGGGAGATAGCTTAGCTAGTAAGCAAATAATTGAACAAATATCCATATGATCGACATTAATTATTTAACACTCACTTAAAGTTGTAGGGGAAGAGTATGTCCTTGTTTTGTTGGTTTACTAAGAACCTCATGAGATTTTTTTTTCTCGAGTTTAGCTTTCCATTGAGGCGGGGGATTAGGGTGTTTGAATACGACATTTGGATCAATGAAACCAACATCATTATCCTTTCTCTTTCTGAGTTTTGTCATCTCATATCTGCATATATAAAAATATAGTGTGAGGATATATAATTTATATATATACATGTAGCTTTATATATATACACTTTAATAGTAGAAAATAATCACACTTACAGACAATAGCAACTAATGAGACTTTTGTCGAGAGAGTCTAGGTGGCATAGTTGATGTAATTCTAAAAACTCGACATATATAACATCATCGTCACGGAAGTAAATGTTGGTTTCTAACTCTGACAGAAACAAAGGCCTCTCCCCGTTCATACGCCGCCATGTACCACTTATTTAGCAGGTACATTTGCGTACCTAGTTCACCTAAGGCCTCAGGGTTGTATAGACTCTTTCCATGTTTAAATTTCTTCCAATGATCCACTTTCGGAGCAGATGGTCCTTCAGCGAGCACTTGGGCAATGTCCAAACCAGTATAGTCGTAAAACCGAACCAGGTCCTCAAAATCGACGTCTAGTAAGTCTAAGTTTGAACCATATTCATTACGAATGACAAGAGGGGGGACTGATTGTTGCGATTGTTGTCCGAGTTGTGCAACACCTTTCCCTGCTCTAGTCTTTTTCTGCGCCGCCTCAAATGACTTAGTGATGAGAGCGGTCGTAGTCCAATTTTGGCAGGGTCTTTTGAGATTCTCGCTTTTTCTGGCCCACCTTCTTTCTTAGAAGATCTGGAGGTAGGTAGAAGTACGGTTTCTCCGGGTTTTCCCTCGCTTCTCGTTGCTTTCTTACTTTTTCGAAGAAACTGTTCACATCTTTTTGTACTACAGCATTTAATTTCTTTTCACTTTTCTTGTAAGATAGTTTTGGAGAATAACTAGATTAGAGGAGGCTTTCTTCTTTGCTGGCTGGTGGGCCAATGGCTTCATTTGCGGGGCGGACCTCTTAGGAGCTGGCTACTTCTTGGTCATCAAGGGAGGCGAGGAAGCCGTTAGAGACCTCCTTGGAGGCATTGTGTAACACCTCGGGTGTTTGCCACCAGTTAAGCAATGGGTTTGAGCTCGAACATGGCATATTAAGTGATGATGAAGATGTCAAGGTCCAACCTATAGAAACGAGCCCCAACCTAAACTTGGATATTGCACCTTTGCTCGCCTATAGACCCCTTTTTCAAGATATATGCTTGGGTGGTGTTATTGGAATATCTTCGTGTGTCTCACATCAATAACCATCTATATTGATCCATGGAAAAGTTTCGTGAAGTTTGAAATCAAGAAGTCACATGAAATGACGAGTTATGTCGTTGCTTGAATTATTTTATAAAGTGAAGGGAATTCTCGATCATCAACCAAATCTTGCAACCATGCCCAAATGACTCTAGATGAACTCTACAATAAAAGTCATGAAAGGTTCATGTTGGGCAAATGCCACGAAAATGCTACAATGGATCAAAAAGGATAATTTAAGCTTCATCGTGATCCTACTTTGGTCAAAGTAGAATAGTAGGTTCTATACCAGTTTTGAGGTTGGACCTTAAATGAAAGTTGTAGTCCATATCATGTAGAACAAACTTTGTTTTTGGACTAAGAGCTAGATCATCCTGGAAGTAAGTCAAATTGAGGTCACAAGATCAAATTTGCTGCTGATTTCAGCACTTAGAAATATTCTAAGTCTGAAATTCATCGACATCGGCATTGGCGTCTCGCGTTCTCCAAATTTTGTTAAGTAACTTGACTTGACCCCAAAATAAAAGTTGGAGCATACATCGAGAGGAAGACCATGCAAAAGGATAGCACTCGTTGGACCTTTTTATGACCCTCAATTTTGGACTTGCTAATTGCCATCAATGCATTGACACTCTGCCACTTTGGAGATTAATTACCCACTGTTATGTTGCTCAAATGACTAGAGTGCCTTAATGAAAATGTAGAGCAGGCCGAGGTGATCAAACTTCATTTTGGCCCAAGGTTTGATTCGGCCCGGAAGTGGCCCAAATCAGCTCCCGACCTTGTCAACTCCAACGGCACGCCACGTGCTCGATGAATTGTCTCCGTGTCAGCCAAGCACCGGAGCGCGCTCCCACCATTGCCGCGTGGCCGCAGCTTGCCGACGTGCGTCCTACCCTAGTGCCACGCGCTGCTGCATGCCCTACTCCTCCTTAACCGAGCGTCAGAGCTGTCCCGTTCCTTCTCACTCTCTCGCTCGTGCTCTAGCCGCACCAGAGTGGAGCCGCCATGGCCGCCGCCGCCAAGCTCCCATGCCACCGCTGCTCCCTCGCTTACAGCCCTCCTACGCCTGCATCGAGCGTCGCTACGCATCCGTCGCATCACGACGCCCCTCCTACGCCCCTTTTTCGGTCACCACGGCCACCGCCAGTTCCGGCGGGCTCAAGCCACCGGCTTCTGTGCCGCGCCACCACAGGCTGCATCGGGCCAAGCTGGGCAGCCCAGCGTGTGCGCACGGACCCCCTTGGTGCTTCTCCATCACTCCACCGACGACGTACCTTCTCCGGCCGCAACAGCAAGCTCCGGCCATCCTCTGCTCTGTTTTTCCGACCAGGGACGTCGCGCAAGAATTCGAGTAAAGGGGAGGGCCTAACTGCATAACCTGTGACTCATATGAATAGTGCCGTAAGGACTGGTTTGTAATTATTTTGCAGGAACTTTGGAAATTCATAGTAAATTGTAGAAAATTCATAAAATAGTAAATGAGGACTTTTTGGAATCCTTGTGAAATTATCTATGCAGTGGATCTATAATATGGTATGTTTTAGTTTAAATATTTTGCAGTAAAAATAGATTTGTGCAGTAAGGTTGTAATGCTAGTTGAATTTGTTATTTTTCATAACTATAGATCTAGGGCTCCAAATGAAGTGAAATTTTTGTGGCATGCTACTCATGTGATAGTTGATGTGTGGTAAAAATTTCATGAGTATTGGATGAAGTATGAGTGAGTTATTGGTTTATCTTGCTCTCACATGAATTCTTGCTTTAGCAACTTGTCTTTTTTATAGAGGTTGCTATACATATCCAAATGGAGTGAAATTTGTACAGTAGACTATTGAGAGGATATGTGAGCCACTGTAATTTTTGTAGAAGTTATTGTGCACTTTTGGTATATGTTCATTAAGTCACCTTGTTATCTAAAATAAATTAAGAAATGCATTAAAAGAATTTATTTGGTCATGGACACTAGGTTTTCTGGTGTTCTTTAGTCATGTGTGAAAGGTTGGTAAAGTTGGTTTTGCCCAATTATGTATTTGCAACATAAGTTAATAATTATTTTCTTGCCGATGTGGTTTATGGATAGATCTAGGAACTTAGCAAAGTTCTTCATGATAATGTACTTTGTTGTGAAACTTGTTTATACAAAAGTTGTAGATAATTCATGTATCTAGCTTCTATTAAAATTTGGTGTCATTTGGCCAAGTAGTTTAAGAGTTACAGCTGTTTAAAGTTGAGTTTCAGAAATGGCTGTTTTCTGTCAATTGTGGACCAGTTTCTATAAATGGATATATTTGACTTAGTTAACTTGAGAATCATGCTAAGATGATTAAAGATGAATTGTAGAAAATTTCATAAGCTTTCCATAATGTCTTCTTGCAAGTCATTTGGATTTGTGTAACTCCAGTTATAGCTAAATATTTTAGCTGTTGTTTGCATGTCCAGAAATTGGCAGATTCCAATTATAGTGCTTGCTTGTATATTGTTAAGTGTGACGTATGCCTTGAATGATGACTGAGTTAGAGCACTTGAGATCTTGGGAAACTTGTGTCATGATTGGTGTTGTCGTCTTCTTTGCCATCTTAGCATGATAGATTGTGTGATGTTTAAGTTAAGCATCGCAAAGTACTTAAGTGTGTTAGTATAAACTATGCTTGTCTTGCTTGCTATTTTGTGATGTGTCTCATGGTACTATTCTTCATATTTATGCACTTGCATATTGCATCTCATCTAGGTACGCTAGATGAACCACGTGAAGGACGTGATGTGGAGCCGAACTCGAAGATTTGGTTTGGTGAATCTATCCCGAAGATGGAAGGACTAAGCAAGTGCTAGGACCGGAGATGTCACCATGACGGTGCAAGCTAACTGAACTGACTTGTGTCGGATCCCAGGCAAGCCCCAGAGCATTATAAGTCTCCTAATTTATAAAAGCAATTCTTTCTATATATGAGTTATATATTGTTGCATTAAGTTGTAGGAGTTGATTGAAACTGTTGATGCATTTATTACTATCCTTGCCTACCTTATTACCTTTTTACCCTGTTAGGTCAGGATCGAATAACTGCTTAGCCTTGCTTAGACCGGTAGCGATCGGTGATATCCGGTCACCTACATTATAGGTGGTTACTGGAAGAATTTAGCTATGGAAAGAATGATATCCTGGAATTAACCATGTGTGATGGATAATTGGAGACCGGACGGAAAAAGTTGGAGGCAACCAGACAGGGTTCTGGGGTGCTGTTAGTTTCCGTCTGTGTCGATTAAGGACCGACCGTTGTTGGGCCTCGAGTCATGTTGAACGCATGCCTTACATTTAGCTGGCCGGATAAAGTACCTTCCGACCGTGAAGCTAGGAGATTTTTCGGGGTGAGTAGATTGCTCGCAGCACACTGTGCCGGAGCAGGTGTGGTAGGACACGGGGGCAAGATGATAAGACCAAAGTGCAGTCGGTCGGCCCCTGGGTACATGTGGTTCCTGGCAAACTCAAGATTCCTAGAAAGTTGACTCAGTGATCATATCTCACTTTAGCGGGTGAGTGAGGTTTGTGTAAGGAATAAATCACCAGCTGGTTAGGAATCGATTCGAATCGCCATCGCTCCTGGATAGTGAGCACTTGACTTGAGTTACTGCATCGTAGTAATTATTATGGAACAATGATAGTTATCTGGATGGTATGGGATATGCTAAATCTAAATTGGTAACTAGATGTTATTGGTTAATCAAGTGATTGCTATAGTACAGGTGCTTACCTAGATGGATAGGTCATAATAAGATGATGCAAAGTACTTAAAATGGTTTCTTCATGATAGCTTATGCTTTTCGTAAACAAGTCAGCTAGCCCACTAAAGAAAGCCTTGCATGATCCTTGGTGTCATTTGTTTTGGTTTCCGATAGGTAAGTCTGGCTGAGTACATTCGAGTACTCAGGGTTATCCCACCTTGTTGCAGGTGATGTTCTCGACCTGTTGATGATGGTGGCTAACCACCGGTGGGCTCGGTGATTCTATACTTACTTCTCATCTATATGCTTTTGTCGGATGATGTCACTATGCTAGCAATATATTGGAACTTATATTAATGTAATCATTTGAAAGTTATGTTGTTTTCACTAAGCGGTTTTGAAACCCAAACTTGTACTAGTATTTGTTAACCCCCTTTGTAATATTATTTCCGCTTGCAACCCGATGTATGTGATGTGTATTTGCTTAATCACGCGATCTTGGTTGTGATGTTGATTTACCGAGGTCTTTCAGGACACTCGGCGGACATACCAGGTTTATATGAGTGAAAGTATGGGTGTGTCAATGTGTTAGCGGGGACAAACCATACTTGATCTTATATAAATTGGGGCGGTTCTGTCACACATTGGACACTGGTAAAAAAAGGGCTTCTATTCTTGGCTGCCAACCCCCTTTATTCCCGGTTATGTAGCCAGGAATAGGAGTTCGGGAAATAAAGGGTTAGTAGCCGGGAATAGAAGTGGACCTTTAGTCCTGGTTGGTGATACCAACCGGGACTATAAAGGTAGCCACGCCAGTGCCTGGGCTGGCCCCTTTATTCCCTGTTGGTATTACCAACCAGGACTAAAGGGTCTTTTTTTTCTTTTCCTGCTTATTTCAATTGATGATTCTTTTTTATTTTAATTTGGTTTCGAATACGCATTATTCGCTGCAAAGTAATATACGTATATGCGCGTGTACTATAAAGTTTTCGCTTGATCAATGCACGCAAGCAACACAAGTAAAAGTAAACTAAAACATAATATTACATTTCATCGTCACATGTAAAGTTTCATTAATTGTACATTTCATCATCACATGTTCTTTGGATCAATATGAAATTTGGCTTTCATCATCACATATTTGGGTCATAGTAAAACTCGCCGCCGTGAGTTAAGACCTGATCATTCAGAAATCCACCTATTGTCTCTTGGATTGCTTTGAGATGGTGTGTGTCCAGGGTTTTTTCCTTCAACCAACGAGTCTTCAATTTGAGATATGAGATAAAGAAAAAGTATATTAGTATATATATATATATATATATATATATATATATCAAGAATAATGATAAATAAATTGTATCTATCAGCGATATATATATATATATGTATGAAGAATATATATATATGTGTACACTTACCCTTTTTTGCTCTAGACTAGTTCTTTTTTAGCACACTCTCATGAACTCGCAAACATAGTATCCACAAAGATTGGTCCCCTAGGGCTGCAGCAGAACCCACTTTATGAGAAAAAGATTCGTCATCATCCTGAGCATAGGGAAATTGAACTAAGGTAGGTATATAGTACTTACTTTGTATAGCACTACTTTCAGTGGCACTTTGCGTTTCATATGGTGTTCCTGACAGACCTTTTCCCAACAACTACCAAATAACATAAAAAATATTTGGACCATTAATTTGCATGCAGAGAGACTAGAATAGTTTTGCTAGTGAGACTGCAATTACCTCTGAATAATATCTATCATCTCTTGGAACTCTTTTTGCTCTTTTCTCATCGAGTCCCAGATGCCTAGAAGACCTTTCTCCAGATCGAGTTCCATCAATATCCAGTGTTCACTGCCATGTCCATTAACACTCATTAATTAGCTAACAGGTACAGTGAACATATATATATGGATACACGATCGTCGACATTATGAACACTTACCTGAAGTTGTAGGGGAAGAGTATACATTTCTTGTCACGTTGCTTCTCTAAGAACATCTTGATATTGGCCTCCGTTTCTGCTTTCCATGTTGGTTGGGGTTTAGGGTTTTTGAATACGATATGTGGATCAATGAAACCAATATCAGTACACCCTCTCTTTTTGCACTCTCCCATCTCAAACCTGCATCATATATATAGAGTGAGGATAATAAACACAGACATGTACGTACGTAGCGACTTATTATTAATTAGTAGAAAGAATCACTTACAGACAATAGCAGCTGATGAGAGTCTTGTCGAGAGAGTTCCGGTGGACTAGTTGGTGTAATTCAGCAAACTCAATGTACATAACGTCATCAGCCACGGAACCAATGGTCGTCTTTGATTCTGACAGAAATATAGAACTCTTTTCGGTGACACGCAGTCGAGGTACAAGGTGTTTAGCTTGAACAATTGTGTACCCAGTTCATTGATGGTCTTAGGATTCCATAGACTCCTGCCATGCTCATATTTCTGCCATTCATCCGCTACCGGCGCACTTTCGAAGAGGAAATCGCCAAGGTCGATACCTCTCATAGCATAAAAGTTAGCAAGTTCCGCCATATCCACTTCTTTATCAGCAGGTATTTCCATCATATCCAGCATATCTATGTTTGAACCATATTCATTAGCAATAACTAGAGGAGGGACTGATTGCAATTCTTGTTCTCCGAGTTGTGCAACAGTTTTCCCTGCTTTAGCAGCTTTCTTGATTATCTTGCTAAGAGTGCGGTCAAAGTCTGATGGTGGCGAGGGCTTACGAGCTTGCCGCCTCTTTTTCTGCTCAGCTTCCACCATCCGCCTTAGTTTAGCTAGAGGTAGGTGGAAGTGCTTCTGCTCCTGCTGCTTCCTCTTCCCTGTGCCTGAGAAGAATGCTTCGACTGGTTTTTTTAACCGCATCATCTAACTCCTCTTTACTCATTTCACCAGGCAATTTCTGATGGAATTGGCCTTGGTTTCACGGGGGCCTTCTTGGTCGTCTTCGCCGGTGGGGCAGATGGCTTATTTGTTTGCAGCCGTCTTCCCTGGTTCATGGGAGGAGGTGGGGGAACAGGCGTTGGAGACCTTCGAGGCAGGCGTTGGGGAACGCCTTGGAGGCGGTGGCGGCGGCGGTGGAGACCGTCTTGGAGATGGTGGGGATGCAGCCGTGTCTTCTACCCCATCGTAACCGCCGCCCAGAGCACTATGCTGGTCTGGTGATTGTACTATTGGACTTAGGTTGGGGAGAGCCCTGCTGTGTGCGTACAGAAGACAATGAGTCAATTGTTATTTAAGAGGCAATATAAAATTAATAAAAAAATTGTTTTCGTTCACTTTCATCCGTACCTATTGTGCGGCAACGGCTTCCAGGAATATTGATGTAGCGCTTGCGCCATGCAATGAATGACTTCTCTGCTTCTCCCACGGTCTTCTCCCCATCACCTCCATGAATGTCAAGAGGCACATCGCTAAAACCTTCAATAGCTTTATCCACCGAGACGGTAGCATATCCAGCTGGTACTACTGCCCATGGATTCTTGGTGTCTTGGTACGGTCGATAGGGTTTACAACACCAATAGCCACCTTCACTGTGCCATTATCTTTTGGAATGTGCAGCTCACATGATGTAAAAGGTTCAGTGACTGTCATCCACGGGGAAGCGCAGCTCTGCATCTTTTATGGCATCAGGCAGCTCCGTAGAAGCACAACTGCTTCTCAACTGATCGGGGGGGCTAATGTTGATTCCGGAGCTGTTGTAATCCCGTGGGCACTCAATTGTATTTGCACTTGCCTTGCGACTTCCTCTTGCATTTTCGCTTGCATTTCTTTTTCTCGCCTTTGTGATTCAAGCACCGCTTCCCGTGACTCAATAACATATTGCTGCAAGATGCGGATCCTCTCTGCCTCCTCATCCTTCCGTCTCTGGCGGCTTCTGTACGAATCGATCCATTCAGGGAAACCTTGCACCCACGGAACGGCCCCTTTGCCTCTAGTTCGTCCACAATGCTTCAGCAGTCCTGATGGAATATGTCAGTTCATCTTTCTCTCTGTTGGGCCAGAATAGTCCACTATCTCTAGCTTTTAGAATTTGAATCAACCTTTCTGTTGCTCTTTCGAGTTTTGTGCCATGGACGAGCTTCCGGTGACTGGGTCCAATCCTCCCCCATGACCTAAAAACCAACGCTTTGTGCGTTCAGGCCACGTGCTGATTCAGGTACGACCCCCTTGGCAATAAGGTCTGCTTCCATTTTTTGCCACTTGGGAACGGAAGTCGCGTAGCCACCTGATCCCATGTTATGGTGGTATTGCTTTTGTCTAGGAATTCTCTTGGTTCCTTCTCGCCCGTTCCGCACCCTCTTCTGATGTCTTGTACTGTACAAATTCCTCCCAGTAGGGCCTTGCCTTCGTGATTGGGCCCTTATCGTTCCAATTTGGAGTCTTGTTCTTCTTGACGTATGATTTGTACAGCTGCTTCTTCCAAGATTGGAATTGGGTGGCCATCTTCTTCATTGTCCAGTGCCTAACTCGCTCCGTCAACCTTTCGTGGGTGATGTCTTCATGATAATCATCTGTTTGGAGCGTGAAATGTGCAAGAACATCTTGCCAAATCAGCTCCTTGTCCTTATCAGAGACATAACTAATATGAGGAGCATTGTTATTTTTTTCCATTCACGGGCATTGATCGGGAGCTTGTCCCTTACAAGGTACCCACAGTGGTACACGAATTTCTAGTGCATATTGTCCTAGTGGTTCGCCTGTAGCCACGTTGAATTCTGAGATGATGTAGCGGCCTTCCAACGGCTTTTTGGCCCCTCGAACATTCTTTGTGTTCCCCTGTCGTCGTCGTCGATCCAGACGGCTATGTACGCATAGAAACACAAAAAGTATTATAAAACGAAGGTCGATCCAGTGGGCTACATGTATGCATAATAAATAAATGAGAGCTAGATATTGAGAAATATATACCTCGCCGGAATTATCTTCATGAACAACTTCCTCAACAATATGATCGAGATTCAAGTATTGACTCCCGTCGTCTTCCTGCTGGTCATTATCAACATTGGCACAATGTTCAGTGCCGGCGTTGATAATATCCATCATTTCCGCCTCCAGGTCATCGTCTCTCGGGTCGGCCATAGAGAGCCTAAACAATTATAAAACAATAATTATGCAATTAGGGTTTCATAGACATTTCATACACATTTCGGGGCGGTGGTGCCTGCGGGGCGCCGGCCAGCGTCGGTGGCCGAGGGAGGGTTTAGGGTGGTTTAGGGTGGTTTAGGGTTTAGGGTGGTTTAGGGTTTTAGGGTATAGGCCACATGGTATCAGAATATAACACAATTGATTTTTTTTCCTAAGGAAAAATTATACATGTATACATTAATTGATATATATATATACACACACATTAATTTCATACATATATACATTAATTGATATATATATACACATTTCATACATACATAATTTCATACATATATACATTAATTGATATATATAGTATACACATTTCATACATATATAATTTCATACATATACATTAATTACACTTTCAGTCAATATAATTCATAAATATAATAAATATAATATATTATATATACCGGCGGTTAGAATTAATGGAGTGTTGGCGACGGGGCGGTGTGGACAGCGGCGCTGGATCGAGGCACGGGGGCTCCTGGCCATGGCGTGGCGTCAGTCGGGGCTACTCCGGCGAGGGTGTGGGTGGGCGTCGGGATGTCCCTCCGGTGAGAAAGAAGGGCGCGGCGTCGGGCCGGGGTGGCCTGGGGAGGAAGAAGCAAAATCGGCGTCGGCGTGGTGCGCGCGCGTGCTGTCGGGGGCAACCAGGGGCTCCTCCTGGAGGGGGCATCGGCCTCGGGGCTACTTCCTGGCACAGGTGGGGCGGGCTGTCGGGGTGCCCTCCTAGTGAGGAAGGCGGAATCGTCGGGGGATGGCCGGAAGGCGAAATCATGCGGTGGCGTGCATGGCAGCGACGCCGGGCTGTCATGGGGCGGCCAGGGGGCTCCTCGAATGAGGGGGCGTGCGCTCGGGAGCTACTCCGACTGATGGTGAGCGAGGCCTCGGGGTGCCCTCCAATGAGGAAGGCGGCATGTCCGGGGGTGGCCAGGGAGGTGCGAATCGGACTGGCGGGACGGAGCTCTAGGGACGCAGCTGAAGACGAAGACGATCGATGAGGAGGAAGAGAGAAGGGAGGCAGGACGGTATATAGGAGAGGGACCTTTAGTCCGGCTCCATCCACCGCCGAGACTAAAGCACCTTTAGTCCCGGCTCCTGCCACCAGCCGGGGACTAAAGTGGGGGGACCTTTAGTGCCCGGCTGTTGGAAGGAGCCGGGACTAAAGGATTTTTTGGTGGGCCGCCAAATGCAGCCCACCTTTAGTCCTAGCTGGTGGCAGGAGCCGGACTAAAGGTGGGCTACATTTTCATTTCCGCCAACTTTTAAGCAGATCAGTTTATTTTATATATGTTTTGTATTTAAATGTTTAAGTCTTATTATTTGCGCAGTAAATTCAATACTAGGCATAAATTTTCTAGAAAAAGTAATAAACTTTATTTTCATTTACTGCACAAAAAAAATATGTGACCTAAACTATTGTGTTTTTTATTATAAATGTTGAACATAATGCAACTAATACTCACTATTTTCGTTAATGCAAAAATGTAGACTTTATTGAAATTATTAAATTTATTGGTTTTCGACAGGAAATTAGTTTTACGTAATTGTAACATAAATCTTTAGGTTCTTCATTAATCATTGTATAATTAATCGGTGAGTTCGGGGCGAAATTCAATTAAAGTTAAAAAGTACCAAACCACCTTAGAAAAATCTAACTTGGTGGTGGCTACACACAGGGTATTTCTAGTCTGAGAAAAAGTTTGAGACCAATTCGGCACTGGAAAGCAAATGGACTTCAGAGTCCTAGAGAACCTAGGTGTATAGATAGGGTTGACGAAAGATTTTTATACCTCTATGAAGCACGTCGACTCCGCCTAAGTTGAAATGGCTTTGAAATTTTTTTGGCAATCATTTACACCCAAAATATGGCCCCACACAAGATCTTAGATTTTTCTGATAATTATTTTTATTATTACATTTTTCTTTGTGCCGTGTGAGACGAAATACGGTGGAATTACATATTGAAAACAATAATATTTTGCATACAACCTCCACAAATATTGTCTCCTAGGGCACAATAGACCATGTGGCAAAGTTTGGTGCCATTCTGGATCATTTTAGGGGGTGGACCCAGTTCATATATAATTATATCGGATGAGTTCCGGGCGGAAATTCAATTAAAGTTAAAAAAGTATCAAACCACCTCAGAAAAATCTCAAACTTGGTGGTGGCTACAACACAGGGCATTTGTAGTCTTGAGAAAAAGTTTTGAGACTAATCCGGCACTAGAAAGCAAATGGACTTCAGAGTCCTAGAGAACCTAGGTGTATAGATAGGGTTCGACGAAGGTTCTATATACCTCTGTGAAGCACGTCGACTCCACCTATGTTGAAATGGCTTGAAATTTTTTTGGCAATCATTTACACTCAAAATATGGCCCCACACAAGATCTTAGATTTTTCTGATAATTATTTTTATTATTACATTTTATTTGTGCCGTTGTGAGATGAAATATGGTGAATTCCATATTGAAAACCATATAATTTTGCATCAACCCTCCACAAATATTTGTCTCCTAGGGCACAATAGACCATTTTGCAAAGTTGGCACCATTCTGGATCATTTAGGGGGGTGGACCCAATTCAATGTATAATTAATCGGTGAATTCACGTGAAAATTCAATTAAAGTGAAAAAAAGTACCAACCACCTCAGAAAAAATCTCAAACTTGGTGGTGGCTACACATAAGGCATTTGAAGTCTTGGTAGAAAGTTTCAGCCCAATCCGGTACTAGAAAGCATATAGACCTCAGAATCCTAGAGAACCTAGGTGTATAGATAGGGTTCAACGTAATGTTCTATATACCTCTAGGAAGCACGTCGACTCCACCTATGTTGAAATGGCTTGAATTTTTTTTGAAGTCATTTACACCCAAAATATGGCCTCACACAAGATCTTAGGTTTTTCTGATAATTATTTTTATTATTACATTTTTGTTTGTGCCGTGTGAGACGAAATACGGTGAATTACATATTGAAAAAAATATAATTTTGCACCAACCTCCACAAATATTTGTCTCCTAGGATACAATAGACCATTTGGCAAAGTTTGGTACCATTACGGATCATTTAGAGGGTGGACCTAGTTCAATGTATAATTAATCGGTGAATTCGTGCGAAAATTCAATTAAATTAAAAAAAGTATCAAACCACCTCAGAAAAATCTGAAACTTGGTGGTGGCTACACAAAGGGCATTTGTAGTCTTGAGAAAACGTTTTAGCCCAATCCAGCACTGGAAAGCACATGGACCTTAGAATCCTAGAGAACCTAGGTGTATAGAAAGGGTTCGACGAAAGGTTCTATATACCTCTATGAAGTACGTCGACTCTACCTATGTTGAAATGGCTTAAAAAAATTTTGGTAGTCATTTACACCCAAAATATGGCCCCACACAAGATCTTAGATTTTTCTGATAATTATTTTTATTATTACATTTTTCTTTGTGCCGCGTGAGACGAAATACGGTGAATTACATATTGAAAACAATATAATTTTGCATCAACCTCCACAAATATTTCTCTCCTAGGGCACAATAGACCATTTTGCAAAGTTTGGCACCATTCTGGATCATTTAGGGGGTGGACCCAGTTCAATGTATAATTAATTAGTGAATTCGCATGAAAATTCAATTAAACTGAAAAAAATACCAAACCACCTCAGAAAAATCTCAAACTTGGTGGTGGCTACACATAAGGCATTTGAAGTCTTGAGAAAAAGTTTTAGCCCAATCCGGCACTAGAAAGCATATGGACCTCAGAATCCCAGAGAACCTAGGTGTATAGATAGGGTTCGACGAAAGGTTCTATATACTTCTGTGAAGCACATCGACTCCGCCTATATCGAAATGGCTTAAAATTTTTTTGGCAATTATTTACACCCAAAATATGGCCCCACACAAGATCTTAGGTTTTTCTGATAATTATTTTTATTATTACATTTTTCTTTGTGCCGCGTGGGACGAAATACGGTGAATTACATATTCAAAACAATATAATTTTGCATCAACCTCCACAAATATTTGTCTCCTAGGGCACAAGAGACTATTTGGCAAAGTTTGGCACCATTCCAGATCTTTTTGGGGGTGGACTTAGTTCAACATATAATTAATCGGTGAAGTCGCGTGGAAATTCAATTAAAGTGAACAAATTACCAAACCAATTCAGAAAAATCTCGAACTTGTTGGTGGCTTCACATTAGGCATTTGAAACCTTGATAAAAATTATGAGATCAATCAGGCACAAGAAAGCACATGGACTAGAAAATTCAAAGTATAGTTAACAAAAGAATATAATCAATTAAAGGGTCTTTTCTCTTATTAAATAAATGTTTGGGTGCTTTCTTGTCGAGAAAATGACTTGGTTCAGATGGCTAGCTAGTGTGCTACGATTTGGACCTTGGCTATGAGGTCGTGGGTTCAATGCCTGGCTGCCTCATTTTTTTGTCCAGCGTGACTATATTATTTTATCAAGAAAGATTTTATCCCGGTTATAACTGAGAGCCGGGACTAAAGGTCCTTTAGTTCTGGCTAGATCCTCAAGCCGGGAGTAAAGATTATTCTCGGTTGGAGGGTCTAGTCAGGACTAAAGGATAACCTTTTGTCCCGGATCTGGGCTATAACCGGGACTAATTGTTGCCTGCCATCGCCACACACTTAGGGCAGGAACTTTGTATCCTTGTTTGAGAATACAACCAGGACTAATAGTCCCTTTAGTCCTGAACACAAAAATACTGGGACTAAAGGCAAAAACAGAGGTGGGATGAAAGGTCTGTTTTTTAGTAGTTGGAGACCTCCTTGGAGGTGGCGACGGTGGAGACCTCCTTGGAGGTGGCGACGGTGGCGGCGTTGCATAATCATTACCCGGAGCACTATGATGATCTAGAGATTGAATAATTGGACTTAGGTTGGTGGAGGCCCTGCTGTGTGAGTACAAAAAAGAATAATTAGGTATAAGAAATTGTTATTATTAATCATGCATGTCAATAGAAAATTGGTAAAAAAATTGTTTCGTTCAATTTTGTCTACACCTATTATCTGGCAGTTGAGGAAGCAGTGATAGACTAGAGACCCCAGGAATAATGATGTAGCGCTTGCGCCATAGTATGAATGTCTTCTCTGCTTCTCCTAGAGTCTTCTCTCCATCACCTCCTAGAATGTCAAGAGCCAGATCACTAAAACCTTTGTTAACTCTATTCACTGAGACGCTAACATATCTAGGTGGTATTATTGCCCCATGGATTCTTGATATCTTAGTAGGATCTGGAGGAGAAATAACACTGAGAGCCACCATGATTGTGGCATTCTCTTTTAGAATATGTAGCTCACATGATGTAAACGGTGCAGTGATATCATCTACGGGGAAACATAGCATTGCGTCATCTTGATTTGGCAACTCCGTGAAAGCGCAACTGCTTTTCAACTAATCAGGGGGGCTAATATTAATGTTGATTCCTAGATCTGATGCCTGCCTTCAGACACTCATTGCTATTTGCACTTGCTTTATGATTTCGTCCTACATTCTAGCTTGCATGTCTTTTTCATGCTCCTATGCTTGAATCAACGCCTCCCGTGACTCACGAACATATTCCTCCAACCTGCTGATCCACGCTGCTTCCTCATCCTTCCTTCTCTATCAGCTTCTGTAGGTATCTTTATTGTTAGGGAAACCATGCTCTCAAGAAATGTTCCGTCCTAAACATCTTGTTCGGCCATTGTGTTCAATAGTCCTGATGGCATATGTCAGTTCATCCTTCTCTCTATTAGGCCTAAATGCACCAATAGCTTTAGCTTGTAGAGCATAAGAAAATCTTTGTATTGCTCTTTCAAGTTTTGGGCCATGAACCAGCTTTCCGGTCTCTAGGTCCAGTCTTCCCCCATGAGCAAAAAACTAATTCTTCGCGTGTTTGGGCCAATTGAGTGATTCTGGTGTGATACCCTCGGCAAGAATATCCGCTTCCATTTTTTCCCACTTGGGAATGGCAGTCGCGTAGCCACCTGATCCCATGCCATGGTGGTATACCTTCTGTCGAGCATTCTCTTAGTTCCTTCTCACCCGTTCCTCACCCTCTTCCGATGTCTTGTGCTGTATAAAATCATTCCAGTAGGGCCTCAACTTTGCGAGCGGGTCCCTAGTATTAAAATTGGGCGTTAGGTTCTTCTTGACGTATTTTATATATAGGGATTTCTTCCAAGTCTAGAATTGTGTGGCCATCTTCTTCATAGCCCACTTTCGAACTAGTTCCTTCAATTCATCATTGTTGATATCATCATAATCATCCGCTTGCAACGTGAAATGTTGAAGGATATCATTTTAAATTAAATTCTTATCAAGATCAAAGACAAAACTAACATGAGGCTCGTTGATCTTTTGCTTCCATTCATGGGCACTGATCGGAAGTCCGTCCCTTATAAGGTACCCACAGTGTTGCATGAATTTCCTTGCATGTGGACCAAGTGGTTCTCCTATCTCGATATTTAATTTCGATATTATGTAGCGCCCCTCCAATGGCTTTTTTGGGCCTCGAATATTTTTGCTTTTCGCCGTTGTGGTCGTCGATCCAGAGGGCTACATATAAAAAAGAATAAATAAATATCATGTGTACACATAATAGATGATAGATATTCAAATATATATATAATATTCAAATATATATATAAATATATACCTCACCAGTATTTTCTTGCACAATATTTTCTTGATTATTTTCAAGAGCTAGGTATTGACTCCTGTCATCTATATCCTACTGGTCACCATCAGCAAATTGAGTGTCGGTGTTGATAATATCCATCATTTCTTCATCCATGTTGTCTCTCGGGGCAGCCATCTAGCTTTTATACCACTAGATATATCTATAAAAAATAAAAACCATATATCTATAAAATGGATTGAGTCATGTGCTTAAAATTAATTAAATAACTACACTCAAAAATCCATTCATTTTTTTTCTACATAACATTTATATATATAAATGACTCTTTGGGGAGGCGGAGGGCAGCAGGATAGGTGGTGCTTTGTTCATGGAAATACAGAAGCTTGGTAGTTGTAAACTGGTATACTAACTGCTCCCTCCATCCTGAAATATAAAGTATCCTAACGATATTTAGATAAAAAATAAGAAGATTAACAAAGACCACTTTGCCCCTCATTAATTAGAATATAGGGGAGTAGTTTAGTTGTTATTTTCCTTATTTACTAACCGATTGTTTTAGATGAAGCTAATAAGTTTAAAAAGAATCTCAATACATCCTGGCCAAAAAAAGAGAGGAGGTTAAGGATCCAGGATATCTTGTATTTTGGTACAAAAATTTGAATTTCTAGCCTTTATATTTTAGGATGCAGGGTCCATCATCCATTTGGGTATAATACTATTAAGTACTTCATGCATGCCCCTGGTAGCTAGATTTGTTGTAGAAATAAACCTTCCTACGTGTCCCTCACGCTCCCCTCGGCACTATAGCGCTGCTGAAGCATAAAAATAGCACTCGCCTCAGCATCACACATTATTGCTACACTAGCCTATAGTGGTAGCTACCTTAGTCTACTCATCGTCCCATCCCATCGTATAACATAGGCGCAGCGAGCTTCCATGGCTGACGCGTCTGTAGAGGTGGGCAGGTTCAGTAGCGCATGGCACAGTAGTCGGCAGCTGCAGCTTGTGTGGCACATGTTTGAATCTTATATAGAAGAAAGGGTGTGTTTAACAAGGATCAGGATTATTTTAGCTCTAGGCTACAATTGCATTGATTGATGGATTGAAGTCGCATTTGTTATTAATTATTAAGTATAATCTCCCTTTAATTTGGACAGTACTAGTTGTACATAACTTGTACGTGCTTTCTGATTTGAAAACTTTTGGTTTTTGATAGAGCCTTTCAAAAATCAAATCATAGGGCCATCCAGCGAATCTAGGGTTTTCCTTCTTGCTGCAGCAGATCGATCAGAATACTGTGTCATTTGAACTTGGAACACCAGCTAGCTGTGTCATGCTATGCCAATAGGCATCCTGTTAGATTTCATCAGCGTTGTCCTGGATCATGTTCTGTCAGGTTTGATAGAGACTGGGTAATCCGACAGCTTATGAAGCAAACAAAATTGAGAAAAAACACACGCTCTCATGACCTCACACATCTTCTAAGATCACATAAGCCGCAGCTTTGTCGATCCGATCCGATGGGGTTTCACCAGCGCTGAGCATCGTTTAGGTTGCCTTGTTCGATGGTTCATTCATGATTCATGCTACTGATAGGCACATACAAGATATCAAACGATCGTCGTCTTCCAAACAAAGACCCAATTGATGTCAAACCGCAAGAAATCAAAACGAGCAAAACATAGACCCAATTGATGGCTCTGGAGCTCCTCGTCCTCGGCGGTGCGTCGGCTTGGGCGCGCTCTCCGGTGTGGATGAGGACGAGCGAGGCGGCGCCAGGGCGCTGAGGGATGAGGATAACATGCGCTCCGGTGAGGACGAGCGAGGTGGGCCGGGACAAGGAGGACACACGCTCCAGCGAGGACGAGAGAGGCACATGGGCTAGGGACGAGCGAGGCGTGCACTGGCCGGTCGGAGAAGAAGTGCATGTGATGAGGCGAGGCTAGGGTGGTTGCCTGGGGGCGGCGGCGCTACTGGATCAGATCTAGTGGAGAAGATGAGGTGACGGAGTGGCTTGGCGGCTACTGGATCCGGTTGGAGAAGAAGGCGCACTACGAGTTGAGGTAGAGATGACGACAAACGGCGTGGGGATGGCTGCGAAGATCGAAGCGAAGCGTGGTGGCGGTGGCGCGGCCGGGCCTGGATCGATCGGGCGGTAGAGACAGAGAGGAAGAGAACTAGAGAAGGGAGAATAGCGTGGTTTATAAAGGGGGGCCTTTAGTCCTGGGTGATGGTTAGAACCGGGGCTAAAGGTTCTTTAGTCCTGGGTGATGGTTAGAACCGGGACTAAAGGTCTGACCTTTAGTTCTGGGTGTAGCCATGGCTCGGGAGTAAAGGGGATTTTGGCGGGCCATGAAAACACAGCCCATCTTGTGTCCCGGGTGGTTGATCCACCCGAGAGTAAAGGTGGGCTGCAGTTTGGCTTCCCGCTAGTTTCAAGCTCCATTTGTTTTTTATATATTTCTTTCTATAAAATGTTAAAGTCTTGTTAATTGCACAGTAAATTAAATACAAGGTATAAAATTGTTTTAAAAGAATATGGATTTACTTTTGCTATATTGCACACAGGAAAATTATGTGACCTAAAGTTTTTTGTTTTAAATATTGAAACATAATGTCATTAATAATTACTATTTCGTTAATGCAAAAATATAGTGTTTAATTTAAATCATTAAAACTTTTGTTTTTGATTGGAAATTTGTTTTCACATCATTTTAACGTAAATCTTTTCATTTTTTCATCACTCATTGTCCAAAAGCGACATGGAAATCCCACCATCAAATACAAATTTAATCTAAACATAGAAAAAAAGGAAACACCTAATAAACATCTCTGAATTCATAATTGTTACATAATACCTCTAATACACACTATTAAACATCACTGTATATATCAAGCGGACACAGTAGTGAACTTCTTCTTAACGTATATCCCTTGGTTATGATCACGCCATAACCATGGAGTGTCCTCATCAATTAGCTGGATGCTTGGGTCTTTGTTCACTGTGAAGGGTGGAATTCGGTCATCCTTTTCATAATCTTCTGATATGTCTGACTTGTCTTCAATTTTGATGATTTTTTATTTCCCTGAAAGAATAATGTGGCACTTTGGCTCATTGATTGGGTCATTGTTGTTTTTCCCTCTCTTTGGTTTTGTAGACATGTCTTTGACATAGAACACCTTATTCACATCCTTGGCAAGGAAAAACGGTTCATCTTTGTACCCAATATTGTTGAGGTCCACGGTTGTCATTCCATACTGGTTGTTGACTGCTACCCCGCCTCCAGTTGCCTTTACCCATTGGCACTTGAACAAAGGTTCTTAAAAGTAGGTGCATAGTTAGTTCCCATATCTCCTCTATGCGGCCATAATATGTTTGCTTATTTCCATTAGGGTCAGTGGCATCTATGCGGACCACTGTTTTGGTTGGTGCTCCTTTTATCTTGGGCTACTATGTAAAATGTATTCCCATTTATCTCATAGCCTTTGTATGTGAGGATATGCCACGATGGCTGCCTAGCCAATAAATACAGTTGCTCATCAGTACTCTCATCACCCTAACATTCTTTTTGCAACCAGTTGCTAAAAGTTTCCATGTGCTGACGCGTAATCTAAGCTTAGACTTCCCTAGAAACTCGGATCGGAGCAACTCTTTATGTGTCTCAATATACAGATCCACCAAGGAGGAGTTTTGCATAACTGTGTAGTGTGCTTTATTTAAAATAATTGTCCTATGTACCAATATATGGTTTCTTTCTTAGTGTCCCCTTTCCACTTAGTCTCCCCTCGTGTCGTGATTCAGGAACACCATCGGGTTAAGGTTGGGAATAAAGTCAACACAAAACTCAATGACCTCCTCTGTTCCATAGCCCTTGGCGATGCTTCCTTCTGGCTGAGCATAGTTGTGAACATATTTCTTTAGGACTCCCATGAATCTCTCAAAGGGGAAACATGTTTGTGCAGGAACATAGGACCGAGAATGCTAATCTCCTTGACCAGGTGAACTAGGAGGTGTGTCATGATATTAAAGAAGGAAGGAGGGAACGCCAACTCAAGCTGACAGATATTGAACCACATCATTCTATAGTTTAGCTAGATCCATTGGATCGATTGCCTTCTAAGAAATTGCATTGAGGAATGCACATAACTTTACGGTGGCTAGATGTACATTTGGAGGTAGAATTCCTCTTAATGCAACTGGAAGCAATTGCATTATGAGCACGTGGTAGTCATGGACTTTAAGTTTAGGAATTTCTTCTCTGGCACATTTATTATACCCTTTATATTTGAGGAGAATCCAGATGGTACCTTGATGCTTACTAGGCATTCAAACATGCTTTCCTTCTCTTCTTTGCTAAGAGTGTAGCTGGCAGGATATAAGTAATGGCCCCATCATCTGTCTTCTCTGGATGTAGATTGTCTCATTCTTTCAAACACCACAGGTCTTGTCGTGCTTCAAGTGTGTCCTTAGGCTTCCCATACACACCCATGAAGCCTAGCAGGTTCGCACAAAGATTCTTCATTAGGTGCATCACGTCGATCGCGCTACGGACCTCTAGGACTTGCCAATAGGGTAGCTCCCAAAATATGGACTTCTTCTTCCACATGGGTGCATGACCATCGGCGTCGTTCAGAACAGGTTCGCTGCCATGTGCCTTTCCAAATACTACTTTCACATCCTTAACCATATTGAGTACATCCTCACCAGTTCGGTTGCCTGGCTTGGTCTGGTGGTCTGCCTTCCTTTAAAATGCTTGCCTTTCTTTCTTAGGGGTGATTTGTAGGAAGAAATCGATAATGGCTAAGGCACACGACCTTTCGACATTTTTTCAAGAATATACCTTTAATGTCATCGAAACAGTGCGTGCATGCATTTTATCCCTTGTTTGATTGTCCTGAAAGATTACTTAGAGCAGGCCAATCATTGATTGTTACGAACGACAATGCTCGCATGTCAAGTGCTCCTGTTTGTGCTCATCCCACACACATATACCTGGTTTGTTCTACAAAGTAGAAGTTCTTGAACTAGTGGCCTCAGGTACATATTGATGTCGTTGCCAGGTTGCCCTAGGCCTTGGATGAGCACTGGCATCATAATAAACTTACGCTTCATGCATAACTAGGGAGGAAGTTGTAGATACATAGAGTAATAGGACAATGCTATAAGCTACTAACTACTGCTCTACTCCCCGAAAGGATTCATACCATCCGTACTTAAAGCAAACCATAAGTTACTTGCATCATTTGCAAACTCCGGGAATTCTCTATCGATTGCTCTCCACTGGGACCCATCAGCAGGGTATCTCAACATATTGTCTACCTTACGGTCTTATTTGTGCCATCACAACAACTTTGTATGGTCTTTGTTTCTAAATAGATGTTTCAAGCGTGGTATTATAGGAGCATACCACATAATCTTGGTAGGAATTTTCTTCGTGGGACATTCACCCTCAACATCACCAGAGTCATCTCGCCTAATCTTATATCGCGATGCATGACATACCGGGCATGCATCTAACTTCTTATACTCCTCACCATGGTAGAGGATGCAGTCATTAGGACATGCATGTATCTTCTAGATTTCTAATCCCAAAGGGCAAACTACCTGTTATGCTTTGTACGTAGTGGCAGGCAATTTGTTATCCTTCGGAAGCATCTTCTTTTTGGATTTTCAGTAACTCCCCAAATCCCTTGTTAGATACACCATTCTTTACCTTCCATTGCAGTAATTCTAGTGTGGTACCCAACTTTTTCTTCCCCGCATCACAAGTTGGGTATAGCAATTTCTTGTGATTCTCTAGCATGCGCTCGAACTTGATCTTCTCCTTTTCACTTTTGCATTCTCTTTGTGCATTATGAATGGCCTGACCAAAATCATCAGCGGGCTCATCTTCTGCCCCTACCTCTTCTTCAGCTTCCCCATTGCAGTATCATTGAAGGCACCATATTCAGCAATAATATCATCATCGTCCCATTGTTCTTTTTCACCTTCTTCCATTACAACCCCGGTTTCTCCATGCTTTGTCTAGCAAATATAGTTTGGCATGAAACCCGACTTCAACAAGTGTGAATGAAGACTCCTTGAGCTAGCATATTCCTTCAAATTCTACATATGGCACATGGGCAGCACATGAAATCATCGCGTTTGTTTGCCTTGGCCACACGTAAGAAAGAATGCAGGCCCTCAATGAACTCTTAGGAGCGGCGATCAGCGTTGTACATCCAATGCTGGCTCATCTGCATTACATGACATACATACCATATTAAAACTAGAACATAATTAGTTAATTATATGACATCCATGCCACCACACAAGGTATTAATTTAGAAAAGTCTCGCTACAATGTAGATAATCTGTGGCAGAACCGCCCGAAATAGCGTACTTACAGAGGCGCTCATCTTCCACCAGACACTAAGCACCCCGGAAGCAACTACAGCGAGTTGTGTCCGTCGGGCACACCCCGAGGGAGAACCCGAAAGATCCACATTTTCCCAAGGATCCAATAATGAGAATGAGTTACAACACAACATCCATCTCATACATTAGTTTCTTAAAAAGTACATTATTACCATACCAAATACAGAGTAATAGAATGATAAACAGCAGAATATTAAAAGATAACATCTAGCAATAAGATAACGTGGATTCCATCTGAGCCCACTAGAAGGATCCTCCACACAAGGTATGCCTCAAGCATCACCTGCAACAGGGGTAAATAAACCCTAAGTACATATATACTCGCAAGACTTATCCGACCAGTGGGAATACTTTCTCGACTCCAAGGAGTATGCTAGGCTTTATAGTTGCTGGTTTTCTTTAGCAGAAAGCAATACTAATAGTGAGTCCTTATTGATGCTTTATTATTATCAGCCGTATTAAGTTTTCATCTAGTAAATCTATATAAGCACCTGTTCTAATTTCAAGCAAGGGTTGAGCAATCGGTGCTGTTCCTTCTCCTTTTTCACTTCCAGTTCTTACTATGGTGCTAAACCGTAGACAAGCCGTACTGGATAGCTCGGCGCACCATAAACCAAGCTCTCAGGACCATATGCTCATCAAGATTATACCACCATGCACACTTGAACATTTTGTTGATCCTTTGCACACATGACTCCCCTTTTTGTCGATCCTAACTCTTAAAAGGGTCTTGAATCCTTGAGTCTTCGCTTGTAAGACCTGAGTCCTCCATGATCCACTTAATCTTGAGTTTGTGATCGCTTCACTTGACTCCTTGATTGATCTCCTTCTTAATCATTGAGATCTTTGACCGTCTTGTCATCAACCAATGGGGATGTCACCATTCTTCATGCGTTGTGGTCTTGATCCTCCAATCCATACACTAGCAACACAAGCTAAATCTTTCCTCAAACTTGCTTCTTCATCAGTGCTTGAGGATACTCCTTTATCTTCACACATTGTGACCTAACATTAGACCTGTTTCTCCAAAACACACACATTAGTCACAAAAGCAAGGTTGTCATTAACACCAAAACTACTTACCTAAGGGGTCTAGAAGTTTGCACTCCTATGTGGGGCACCGCCTCCACATTGTGTTGCACCAAAAGTCATATCTGGAGTTGACCTAGGTGAGAATGTGCACATACACATGACACACCACATGGCGTGATACGTACATGCACCACCGACATAGCAAAACACTATGGGCCTTTTTTGGGAGTGTGGCCCAAGAGCCCGGCTGCACTCCTAGGCTGCAACTCCTATGTTTGGGAGGCTTGGCCTGCCTTGGAGCCTAGCCGGTGAGAGCAAAACAGCCCCAAGCGCCTAGCTCTAGGGTTCGTTTCTCCTAGGCGTGGCTCTATGTGGCGCTAGGGCGGGCGATTTCAGTGGCGGTAGGTGGCTCATGCTAGAAGAGGGAAAGCTCCGCACGCACTCTCCCCACCGGTGAAATCCTCTGCCTTTATAAGCGGCTCTTGGTGCTGCTTCTTCTTCCATCCTCTTCGTGCTTTTTGCCTTCCTCTAGCCACGTGAGAGACCGGCGGTGGTGATGAGCTGGTGTGCATCGCGACGGCATCCTCCCCCAATGATCTTCATCTCCGTTCCCCCACCTTGGATCTGCTACGATGAGGCGTCGCTCCGTCGACCATAGGGACTCCATGGAGGGGGCTGTCTTCTTCCCTCTTCTTCTATGGGTGCGGTGGTGGTGAAGCTATTCTTCCGGCCAGATCTGCTTCCTCTCCAGCCAGATCTGCTTCATCTGCCTCACCGGGTCTTGTTCTTCCTCCCATTGTGCTGCTCCTTTGCGCTGACACCGACCCTGAGGTGAAATCGACCCCCAATCCTCCCTCCTTCATGACGATGATGTTAGGGTTTCATATCCTAGTTGCTATTCATGATTGGTTCATCTAATTTGAGTACTACTTGTTGTTCCTCGATGGATTAGGGTTTGCTATCATAGTTCAGTGATGGTTGTTCTTACAGTCTTTCTTGCATGCTACTACGATGTGCTTGTTCCTTGCTGAGCTCTGTATACCCAATGCATTTCTTGTTGTTCATATGGTTTGCTTCTATATTTTTACGATATGGTCGATGATGTTGTCTTGAGCACCTAGAGGTATGTACCTAAATGAAGTCGTGCTTTATTTGCTTACTAAATCATTATACAATCATGTTGAGACTAGGCAGGGTATGATGATCTAAGTTTGTGTTACATTGTTATATGCATGTAGGTGTGAGTTGTGAGATGATGTGTAGGCAAGCAGCTGCCCTGGTTGTAGTCATGGTGTCCTTTGTTACCAGTAGGCTTAAAAGGAAAAGGCCTGGACTTGATAGTGAACCTGACCCTCTGCTGTATTGTGACAGAACCGTCCGAAATAGCACTCTTCCAGAGGTGCACGTCTTTCACCAGACACTAAGCACCTCGAAAGTAAGCTACATCGATAGTTCTATCGAGCACACCCCAAGGGAGAACTCAAACAATCCACGTTTTTTCTCTAGAATCCAATAATGAGAATGAGTTTACAATACTTAGTCTATTTCATACAACAAGAGTTCTTAGAAATACATTATTACAATACCAAGTTCATAGTGCAGAATTTAAACAACGGAATTAAAATACACATCTAACAATATGATACAAGGATCTGTCTGTGCCCACCAGAAGAATCCTCTATACAATAGCTACTCCTCAAGCTGCACCTGCAACAGGGGTAAATAAACCCTAAGTACACAATATACTTGCAAGACTTACCCGACTAGTAGGAATAATTTCCTGACTCCAAATGATATGATAAGCTTTATGGTTTGTTGGGTTTTCTTTTTGCAAAAGCATTACTAGTAGTGAATCCTTATGTATGTATTTTATTAGCAGTCATGATTAGTTCATTAGCAAACTATTCTATGTAAGCACCTGTTCTACTTTCAAGCAAGAGTTGAGCAATTAGATTTATTCATTCTCTTTCATCTTCTAGTTCTTACTACGGTGCTAGATCATAGATAAGTTGCACCGTATTACATGGCGATTCATGAACTAATGTAGCCCAGCTAGGTACCCTAAAACACACGCCCCACTTGTACCCCAAGCGCAGGACCAACTCACCACTCTCATGTTAAGGGGTCTAGGTCCACGTCTAAACTTGGACTCCAAGCCCCCACACCTGAGTCCCGGACTCAGTGTGGTGCTTAGACCTCCACCATCCTTGCCTCCAATCAGTTGGTCCGAAAAGAGCTAGAACCCACGATAAGAGAGCAACGATCCTTCCCTGCTCCCATAAACAAGTATGTGCTTAGGATAATAAGTCTGTGACCTAACTAGAATCTAATGAAATGGCCGGTCCTTAACTGACATAGATAGGGAAAATAGTATAACCAAGCTATGCTCCATTGGTCGTGGGACACAACCTCTTACATCCACCAATACCCATACCATATCCCTGCCCGGTCTTCATTTCTTTTCACCATTTTATCATGAGAGTAATATTGATAATCACCTATTATGAGTAATGGCAGGTTACTCACGCTACCAAAAAACCTAAGCATAGCAGCTATGCGGCCTAAGCTAGTAGGACTCATAGGTAGGTATATCTATGCATGTAGTTTCAATATAAATCCTATAATGTAAATGCACATCACATATATATATCTAGTGATTATTCAAAATAAGGGTTATGCACCGAGGCTTGCCTTGGGCAGGCGTGGTGTCAGCTCAATGAGTTAGTGGTGGCTCTGGGACCTCCTCCTGCATGAGGATCTCCTTGTACTCCTCAATCACCTCCTCAAACTTGTGATCTCCGATGGTCATGATCTCCGCCAACTCATTCTCTATATGCATGCGATGATGATGCAACACTTAGTATTTTGGCAACAACAACTTTTAAAATAAGAATACATCTACTAAGCCACTAAGCTAGCTCTAATGACTAAGGCAGTAAGCTAACTATCATCATTACCAAGCAAAGTGTTGGGTTCAACTAACAAACACCTAGCTTTACAAATGAAGGATATATCTCTATTTTTACTAATGATTTAATGTATATTTGAAACAAATAGCTTTTAACTACCCTTATGTTAAGTCTATTATAAATCTACAAAAATTACAGTGAGCACATAATAATACCATGAAGCTACGTAAAATTTTCAAAGCTAAAGCTATCACCATTTTGCCACAAAAATTCCTACAATATTGAACCTAATAATATTCAGCACTCTTAAATGATTTAATAGCTCCTGGTATCAACAAGTATATATGAACTAAATATACTAATAGATAGAGCATAATTTTAGGAACTTAACAAAATTAGTTTCATAATTTTTGGATACCTACATGATTTTATATTAATTACCAAAGTTCAGCTCAAAATTAAAATGAAAAGCTATTTCTATTCTACATGAAAAAACTAAACTGATTTCAGCCCAACGCGGCCCACATAGCGCAACGTGTGCGCACACAAGCGCTCGGCGGCCCATAGGCGTGGCCCACGCGAGGCCAGCCTGCAGCGCAAGGCAGGCCACAGTGGGGGAATCCCGCACACGCTGGTACATTAGCAAAAATGCCCCTAGACTATGAGCAAAACAACCCATAGTCTATGTTACTATTTCTATATACAACGACTTTGCAACAAAACCCTCGGATCTTTCTCCTCTTTACAACAGCAAGGCCCCTGGCCTCCCCTGCACGCTCCAGCGCGGTGAGCGGTGGCACTGGCGCTTGCGCTGGCCACATGGGACCCATGCTGACCTATCTACGAGGGTGACACTCACCTAGGGTTCAACGTGAGACGATGGATGGTGGTTGCATGAGCCGGGATGTCGTAGAAGACCTCTCCATGACGGTGGGCACCCTATGGCAATGGCGATGGGGTTCAGGTTTGCCGTAGCAACAACAAGGTGGTAGGGGTAGTGGGTGAGCAATGATAACTCACCAGTGACCTTACTGAGAAGCTAGCTTGGTAGGAGACGACCCGAGCGAGGTTGGCCATGTGCGCGCTGCGAGGTGAATGACGGACCGTAAAGGCACGACCGCATCAGCGGCAAGGAGGCGGCACTAGAGCCACAACTAGCATGCGCACAACTAAGAGGGAGCCAAGGCGAGCTAGTGGTGTAGAGGAATTGGCATGGGATGAAGTGGTGGAGGCTAGCCACGACGTGGGCGGTGACGGGCCTTAACGACACGGTGATGAGCAAAGCTCCAAAATTGGAGCTCGGCCTAGCCATAATCAAGGCGGGGTGGAGTCGGCTGGAGACAGGACGTGAAGACAGAGACGCGAGCATGAGGGATTGATGAGAGGTGCTCGCTCTCTGGCTTCACCATGACGTGACATGATGGCGGCGAAAAACAGAGGGAGAAAGAGGAAAAGAAAGAGACGACGTGGCATGTGGGCTTGGCTCGTCCATGCCTTAGTAGGACACAAGCAGCGAGATTAGAGACCCACGCGCTAGCGCTATGGACAATGTGTGCCCATGACCGACCAGCGTGGCCCATGCTCCATAGTGCCATAAATGGCATGGCGACGGTGGCCCATGACACGCACAGTGATGGCAACAACGCAGAGGTGTAGCGAACCAGCACGAACGTGATGATGATGCAATGGTAGTGGCAGCGTCATGATGTGAGGAGGGTCAGCAGTGCAGACACGATGGCAGCACAGCGCGGTCGCGGTGGCACCCAAGACGGCAGCGCGAGGCAAAGTAGTAGGGCGCGGGGCCAGTAGCTCGCTGTGGCTGGCCTCGGCCAAGCCCAAGCAGCTTGACTAGCCAAGCATGCTAGCATGGTTGATCGTGCAGGACATGGCCATGTGCATGGTGTGAGAAGGCCACACGGTGACCGCGCACCTGACACCAACCAACCTGAGACAGTGACACGCACAAATTTTAAAGCGTTCAACATGACCTAACGGTTGCTCCTAAACCTAAACCATCTTCACTATGCTCAAGATGGCACATGAGACTACCAAATTGAGCTATAAGACTACACCACCCCTTTAACCCAATCTCTCACAATAAATTGCTAAACATAGCAATGTCTAACAGTCGACAGACTTCAAAATTTCTATGTTTTTTGAGCTGAATTTGATTTCCATTTGTGATTTCTAAGCTAGTGGAAACATTAGATAGTAATATCATTTTTTGACCGCAAGTATTTCACTGTCATCTACAAAGTTTGTACTTCCAACTTTATTAAGGTGACACATATATGTTCTATAACATTTTTGCTTAATAAAAATTGGTTTTAAACCCTAAGTGATATAACATGACTATCGAATCAACTTTTGTTTCACATTTTAGTTGATCGTTTTGAGTTATGGAAAGATCTACACACCTTATTACCTGTATTAACACATAAACATGATGCTCATGATATGTTTTAGTAAATGATTTATGGTGTAACACCGAGGGTGTTACATGTATGCACTTAGTGATGAAGCTGACCAACACAGGTAGCACACCCTTAACCTAATCAATAACTACAATGATGAAGAGTGCCTAGCCATGCTTAGGATGACCAGAGCACCTTTTTTGCTTTATGCAACTTGTTTAGAGCTAGAAGCCTAGTTTCTGATAGAGAGGGGGGTCACAGTAGAGGAGCAGGTTGCAATGTTCCTCCATGTGGTTAGTCACAACCAAAGATTTAGAGTTGTCCACCAGTCTTTTAGGAGGTCCATTGAGATAGTGCACAGACACTTCCACCAGGTTTGTATGTTGTTGGTGAGCTTAGGAATGAGATGATCAAGCCTCCTAGCACTGCCATTCACCTAAAGGTACTTGGAAGACATAGATGGAATCCATTCTTCAAGGTAGTTGTGAAGCACATGTTCCTTCATTATATACATGTGCATGTTCACATGTACTATTACCTCACTTCCATGGTTTTTAGGACTGCAATGTGTTGGCAAGGGTGACCAGACACATGCAGGTTGCTTTCAGGGGTAGGAAACAACCCACACAAAATGTCATGGTTGTTGTGGACTTTGATCTCAAGTTCACATATGTCCTTGCTGGCTGGGAGGGCTCTACCCATGATGCACTTATCCTAGCTGATGCCATAAAGAGAAATGGTGGGTTCACTGTACCTGAAGATAACTGCACTACCTAGTCAATGCACTTATGTTCTTAAGATTGGCACACACACTCACAGTAGTTGTCTAATTATAGGTAAATTCTACCTGGTAGATGCTGGCTATGCATGCCGCAGTGGCTTCCTACCCCCTATAGGGGGTTAGGTACCACTTGACTGAGTTTGGGAGTAGAAACCACCCAACCAATGCAAGGGAGCTTTTCAACCTAAGGCACTCATCATTAAGGGCCACTATGGAGAGGGCTTTTGGTGCACTGGAGAACAGGTTTCGTATCCTAGACAACAAGCCCTTTCACCCATACAAGACTCAAGTCAAGCTTGTATTGGCCTGCTATATTCTGCACAATTGGATCCTAGGTTTTGGTGTTGACCAAGTAGTGCCACCTATGGAGGGTTTCACTAGCAGCCAACCTGACCCACTTGACAACCTGCCTAATAATGAGAGTCAGTCTCAAGACTCCACTGCCATGGCACTTAGGAGGGATGCCATCTATAATGCTATGTGGGAAGAGAGGGGTACCTCTAGGATTTGATCATGCAGTAACTTTGTTATTCAATTCAATTTGTTTACCAAGCTATGGAACTCATGTTTGTATGATGCTTATGTAATAATCTATTGGACAAGCCTGAGACCAATTTTATTTCTTTCTCAAGTGTTTATTGTTTGGTTCATGTTGTTTTTCATCATCTGTCACTGGTTCATGGTCTTTGGCCATGAAACTCAGCAATATAGTGGTAGTAGCATAGATCAATTATGATGCTCCTATTGCATGGCTATGTCCCATGGTGAAAGCTTATGTGTATTCATGATTGTGATGTTATTCTCCCACTTACTTTGAAATTGCAATACCAAATAGGATGGCTCCACTCCTAGTTGATCTGCTTGGTGCCTAGGGTGGGTTTGTGGCTGCTTCTGATGTAGTAAATGGGCTGCTGGGGGTGTTGTTGCTGCTGCTGTTGCAGCTGGTGCTGGTGCTGTAGCTGCAACTAGTATTGGTGCTAGTGCTACTGGTGCAGCAACTAGTGATGGTGTTGCTGGTGCTGGTGCTGGTGCTGCTGCAGGGGTCCTAGGGCCATAAGGTGGAACAACAACACCTCTGGCTTTGTCCTTAGGTGGATGGCTCAGCTTGTTAGTGATGGTAGTAAGCCTGACAAAGTCTTCAAGGATAAGGATGTTAACCATGTTGCCAAAGCCCTTAAGGAGTATAGTGAGGAGGCAGTGAGCCCAACTCAGGTGTACAACCACCTGAGGAAGTGGAGGTAGAAGTGGTCTAGGGTATGTAAGCTCAAGGACCAGAGTGGGGCACTTTGGGATAGTGACACCAATGCTATCATGCTTGAGTAGGAGCACTACCTTGGCCACTACAAGATAGAACTTTGTTTTCTTTCTTATGTGTCGTTGTACCTGTCTTTCCATTACTTGTCTAAAATTGTACCCTTTCCCTCCCCCCTTACTGCAGGACCATTCTAAAGATGTAGAGTTTCTAAACTGCCCTATAAGGTTCTACACTGAGATGGAGTCCATCTTTGGCCATGCTATGGCCACTGGTAGGTTTGCACTTGCTTCTGGTGAAGCCCTAGGGGCCAACCAGGCTGAGAGTGTTGCTGCTAATGTAGAGGGTCCTACCTCTACCCATGTTCTTGCTGAGAAGAACCACATTGTTGTAGGATGCAGTAGCAAGGCCACATAGATCCTCTCCTTAGCTGTGGGTGCAAAGAGGAAGAGAGGGAACTTCAGTGAGGATGAAATGTTTATGTTGACCAATATGTCTGATGCTGTCAACAATGTTGCCAATGCTCTTAGGGAGATTGGACCAGCCCATGTTGATGTTGACGTCTACCTTGTTGTGATGGAGATGCCTAGTGTTACTGAGGAGGCACTGATAGTGGCCTACACCTACCTACTGAACAACAAGGCCAAGGCAGGGGCTTTGTTGGCATGAGTGACAACCATAGGGATATTTGGCTCAGGAACTACCTAGTCAAGAACTACTACATGTAGTTCCTACACATATTGGCAACCATGTGCATTGAGGGGGTTGACTATTGAGATATATAGTTCCTCCACCTCCCTCACCCACTCTCTCTTCTTTTGACTATAGATGAGCTATAGGTATTTTGTGCAGGTTACTTGGCTGACCCACACCTGTCCTTTTGGGTTCTTTTTTGGGAGGGTGGCTAACTATATGTGCTAGAGGGCACCATGGTAGGCATTTGAACCTAGAACTATTGGGTAGAACAATCATGTTGTAAGGCAATATTTGTAGCCTCTGTTGGCTATTTTATTTGAGATCAGTTGTTCCTTATTCTCTTACTTATGAACTGTTGGTTTTGTTTCTTTTGATTGGTGGTAACTGTGGGAAATCTATAAGGCCTATGATGCAAACAACATATACATGAGGTGGCTGCCTTGTTTACTTGGTTCTTGATCTTTTTCATGACTGTCATCAAACCCCATGTGTGCACATCCATTCTCTTAGCAACAGCACCTTCTATCTTATACTGATGGCAGTGAATGGATGTGCACACTAGGGTTCCATGGCAGCCATGATCTTGGATTTGCACTTGTTTGGTTCTTCTGTTGCCTGCAGTTTGTAACTTGTTGTTCTACTGGTTTTCTATTTGTATTGCCGCCACCAATGATTTCAACTTGATGAACACCACCACATTCTAAAGCTGAGGCCAATCTTTTCTTACAATGCATGTGATGTCATAACTGTTGATTTGAACTTGATGATGCTAGTCATCAGTGAGGGACTTAAGATCAATGATCTGTTTCATCGCAAACCATAGATCTCCGAGTTCCACACTCATGACTAGTTTCATGCATTACATTTGACTGAGACTAAACCACTGTTTCATTTCACAGAAATGGCAACTTGCTATGTGGTTTTCTATGGGAAGACTCTAGGGATTTACCTGACTTGGCATGAGTGCAGTAAGCAAGTTCTTGGGGTCAGAAATGCTATATACAAGAAGTATAGCAACTATGAGCAGGTTGTTAGAGATTTTTCAGGCAGCAATGAGAGATGTCAATCCATCTCATGGAGCAGCAGCTCCCCTCCCCTATGATCTAGTTCCTGATGCTTTTGCTCCTATCATTGCTCTTTCTTATGGTAATGATAAGGCTGGTTGGTGGAAGAAGGTGTTAATCACCTCACTTGTTATCCTGCTGTTTGGACTATGGATGAGGGGGGCAATACTGGCTGCTACGACTGCCCCACTTAGGCCTGCGATGACTACAACTAGATGAGTTGCTGCTGTGTCTTACTAATTTCTATCATCCATTTCTGTTACCTATCTCCTATGTGTTGTTGGGCTATTGATGTTGTTATTTTGCCTTGCTTCATTAGTACTTTTGTAACTGTGGGAATTAGGCCGATGATGAAAAAATGGATGGGTGCATTAGCTGGCTACATGTGCTTTTTGTTTGTGTAATCCATTTCTATGATCTTCTACCTGTGCTGGGCTTCACGGACTTGTCTTTGGTGGCTGACTGCTGCAAATGGACATGTTCTTCCTTGCTTACTTCTTTAATTGTACCGTGTAGCCAGCAATGTTATGGATTGATCAACTGTTAATTTGTCTGAGGCCTGTTAATTTGTCTGAGGCCTAGTGCTTTTAACAGCACTAATTGTATTATTTACTTGTTCAAAACTGTTGTAATGGATCTCCAACTCTTGCCTATTCCATTGCTATAACTGCATTTCTGCATCTTCACTATGGGCCTGGCCGAGGCAGCCAACAACCAAACACAATCTCGGTTTGGTAGTTGGAGTTAGTTGGCTCCTCAGCTCGGCTGCATGTGTGCAAACAAACACAATCTCAAGTGGGTCTGGCCTATTTCACACGGGATGTCAAACAAGAGCTGTTGCACCACTTGGGACAGGCCTGGACTGGCCTGGGCCAGGCAGGCGGGCCAAGCCGGCCTCAACCACCCTCCCAAACTGGCCTTATATGCATCTGTGCAACCCTTCTGTCGTCCCTTTTTTTTACCTGTCGCTTTGAACGCGTGCTTCTATGCTTTATGATGAAAGGACTGTGTTTTTTCATCTCTTTATACACTTTTTTCAAACAAAATGCCGGTGAAAGTTTTACATGATGACATGAGAAACAAGCGGCCAACATTATTTAATTTGTTTGTTCTCTTTCAAAAATTTTAAAGAGGTGATTATTTTGGTTGGACACATCACTATTTTCAGTATTGTGGACTAGATAGACTGGGCGGAAGAAAATTATGGCAGTAGATACAACAAAAAGTTTTTACTTACAAATTAAGTGTAGCTCAGCTGGTTCCTCGTGGTGAACCTGTCTATCTAGGTTAAAGTTCTTCGTTACTTGTATTTTTCTAAATCTATTAGAGAATTTAATGTTGTTGTTCTTTTTATGGTAGGTGACGTGCCCGTATCTCTTGTGCGTGCATGCATGAATGTCTATATCTATACTGTGTTGTTAAAAAACAAAAAGCTTACCTTTTTTTTATAAAGAGGATGGATTCATAAAGGTCTGAGCTTGTATTTGCTCAGCTGAAGGTGCCCATTGTTTGTGCTCATGTTCGTAGATGCACTATCACCAACACGGTCCTTGTTAATGCATTGGAATCATTTTATCATCTCCGGCCTGTTGCCACAAATGTAGTACTCCCCCGTTCACAAAAAAAAAACCTTGTCTAAGATTAGGCAAACCTTTGAACATGCATTAATAACTATTACATTATTGAGTTCCAAAAAATGTCTAAGCTATACCTGTTAATTTGTATTTAAAATATTTAGAAATTTCTTATATTTGAAGGATTTTAAGAATAACTATAAAAGAAATTAGAAGGCCATGCAAAGTAAATTGTGTCAGATATTTGCGACCGGAGGTGGTAGCATTTATCCTTGGAAAAGAACATAACACTTGCCCTTTTTCGTCAAAAGATACTCTTTAGTATTTATATAACTGCAAGTATTTCAAATCAAATGATCATTGATTTGTTCCATTTGCACATTGATAACAAAGCTGTGGTTCTCTCTCTCTCTCTCCCTCTGCCTGCATGCAGCTACCCTTTTGAATCACTTGGTCACGATTAAGATATAGAAGGAACACCAAAAGCCAGCTTTAAAGCATGTGGCTTTTCTCTTTATTCTTATAGGGAGAAAAGATATGCAAAGCAACAGACATTTATATATGCCAGGCCAAAAACCTACTGGATGATATCTCTATCTTGTCTGTTTCATTGCAAGTTTGTTAAACTGCACAATCTCTTGGATGCTCCAAAGAGCAATCAGAGCCTCCCGAAGTGTACTATGTGTGTGTGTATGTGTGTGTGTGTGTGTGTTGTGTGTGTGTGTGTGTGTGTGTGTGTGTGTGTGTGTGTGTGTGTGTGTGTGTGTGTGTCTAATTCTCTATATGCATATGTATGGCTTTTATTGGGAGGGAATTGTTGGCTTTAGACTTTAAGTGGTACATTTATTAATATCAACATTGCATATAAACTAGAAGAGAACCATCTTTAGCAACTACCTTTTTTCCCAAAATATATAATGCTACAGACCCCTTTTGTTTCCTTTATCAGATAACTTGCCCCTTTTAATTGCTGTGGACATTTTTTCCTTCAAAATTATCAATATATAAGACATTTTCTTGGCCCTTGCTTTTTGAAGTATAGAGAATATAATAAAACTTGTGTTGGTAGCCACTAGAACCTACACTAGGTTTTAGCTAATTAAACTACTTGTGCAAACTATATCGCGGCACAACTAGTGCTACTGCAGATGAACCGACGCGGTAAATAAACTTGAACAATGTTGATATATGGTCTATATATGCAGATTTAGGAAATATTCGTTTCCCAGAATTGAACGATAGTGTGCCGAGAAACTAATTTCCATATTCTACTAGTGATCAGTGATCACGAACCTAGATAGGGTATAGTTTCATCAGGGGTTAATGAACCTAATGCAATTCGTAGGAAAGCATCCTGGATTTGGAAACTAATTATCTTCTTCTGAGAACTTGTTCTCCATATAGATGCTGATAGCTGCAAGCCTGCAAGCCTGCAAGCCTGAAAGGGCATCTTCAAAATAGTTCCACAGTCTCCTGAAGTATTTCTATATGTTTTTACTATTCCATTTGTTTATGTGGCACTTCAGAGTTAAGGCCAATAAAATGCATTCCTTGGGGGCAAAATAACAACTAAATCTAATAGTTGAGTATCTGAACATTAAAAATATGTTGCACAAGCTGTTTTAGATAGCAAGGAGCTACCATTTGAAAAGAAGTTTCCTGTTTTTTGCTGAAAAAAAGAAATCCTTTGTTCGGTGGCCGTCACCATTTGTAAGAAACGTTGTTTTTCATCAATTTTGGTCAAGCAGTACTGAGATCAACTAATTTTCCTGGCTTGTATCTTCTGTAAAAAGAATATGACTACATTTAAGCCTACAATCACTGTTACATATTCGATGAATAATCTGACCGTTGGGTGCTCTGTCATTAGCTCTAATAATACCATGCATTTTCAAGCCTCGTGATAGAGCTCCCTTAACCCCAACAAACAGTACCTGGAGATGCCTTCTAATAGGCCCAAAAAAACTGATCACAAGGAAATGGTGGGCCCTTAAATCTTACCAAAACCCATGGGACAATGATATTGCAGGACTAAGAAGGACCCTAAACAATTGCTTTAATTTCTCACACCATCTTAATATTCCTTTAGGAGTGAGGATAATGCTACAAGAACAAACACATTGACAAGATTCCGCATTTAACAATGCCAGTAGTACAGGCACTCTACATGGTATAGGCCCAATGACAATGCCAGTAGTACAGGCACTCTACATGTGTCATCTTTTATCTATATGCTATTTGATCGCAGGAGCATTTTATATATGGAAACATATGCGCCTTGTTCGCTTGAGCTACTTTTCAGCTATAGAACAATGTTTTCCTCTCATAATATTTTAGCATAACATCAGCATAAGTCAAATTTCAGTATAAGCGAACAGAGTACATGAATGACAGGTATATTTTTATTAAGAACTCCTTGACTTCAATTATTGAAACTGGGTAACAAAACGTTCTGATCAGCATGCCTACGTGTCTTTTTGTACGTTGCGTTGTCGTGAAGGCGCGACAAAAAAAATTGTGAACCGCAATTTAAATGACATAATTGCTTCACAATACTAATTTCCTGCTTCATTATTGAGCTTCTCCTTTGACTTTGTTGATGGTGATCTGTGCCGAAAGACAGCCGTCTATCACTTTATTGACCCATGGTGATATCATGCTTATAGTTAATCTATAGAAGTTATAAGCAAACCAAAACTTTTTGAGTAATCAATTACTAATACATAATAAGCCCGTACCATGAAGCAATTATTTAAATGACCTGTGCTTGCTGTTGCTGCTGCGGATAATGAAAGAAATTGACCTTATAGGATGGGGTACAAGGTTCAGAAAGCACAGTATAAATTGCAGTCCATTTCAGTGGCATGTCCGCAAGGCAATTGTAATCGCAGTCATTGTCTTCATTATTGAACTCAGGTACTAGTGACTTTTCGAATCCTTTTTCAGTGAAACAGAAAACAGCATAGGATCGTTCTTAACAACCGTTTTCAGACCTGGATGATAAGGATCCAGATTTATATGCACATATAAGTGCCCATCTGGATGGCTTGATCGACATCATGTTGAAAAACTCAAACTATTGCATGCCTTTTGCTGCATTACAGTTATACGCTACATAAGTCAGATTACGCTATAAAGTTGTCCCCTTTCATTATTTGATAGTAGGGTCAGACAATCACAACTGTACAATGATAAAAGGTTAAGTAGCCTGCCTAGATCCCAAGCAATATCAATTGGTATGCTGCATTATTGAACTGGTCGATCATGACACGTACCAGGTATGAAAGGTACAAGCATTTATGAAAAGTATATAGTGGTAGTCGGGTAGAACATTTTGTGAATGGCAAGTACTGTTTGCGAACACTGAAACTTCAGACGTTGATGGAAACCTTTGAGATCTCATTTTGCCTTTCAATTTATACCTCTATCTGTGATTATAACTGGTACTACCATTGAGCACCACACTGTCCACATCTCAAGCGAGTGCTAGAATTCCTGGTGGTACTGAAAAAAAAATCTGTGTTGCGACCTTCTCCAAAGGAAGTCCCAATCTCGGCAGCTCGATCTCCTGCCTCTTCGTGTAAAAAAAAAGGAAGTTCTATTCAGTCAATTGTGTCACTATATATAGAAGTTGGTGGCGAGTTTCCATCATAATTTCTTACATTGTTTGGATTGGTATGTGTGCAGGATTAGGTTTCTTCTGAAGATTTTCAGGTATATACTAATTAAATGGGTAGAGCTTGACACTCAAAACTGCATGGCAAAATAAGAAATCAAGAGAAGGAGACTCGATTGGTTCTCATTCTTGGAGATTTCGCAGTTCTGGTACAGACTTGTGATGTGCCATGGCTTCTGAAAATATAAATTACTAAGTGTCAAGTAGAGATACAAATGGCGGTATAGAAGACGTTTAAGATAATAATGCATTGTGTGCCATCCATCAGCAGCTACCTCCCTGTTTTGAACTCAAAAATTCACTTTATAAGTCTTCATATATTTTTCCCCTTTGGTCTAGGATGTAGTGATGTACAAGGCAAATAACCTATACGACACATTACAGATAGGATGTTTAGTATATGATTTGCCTACTGCATGATTGGTGTAGATGGAAATTAACAAACATATTTGGTACTTTGGAAGTCAAAGCTTAATAGGAGATCTCCATCACATTCACAAGCAGTGTCGACATAATATATGATCAGGAAAAAAAACAAGACAAAATTTGTCACATCTCGCCTCCACCAAATAGCACGCATATTACAACGACAAAGCATCGTGGCTTCATATTTTTCTAAGAGACCATGACAATTAATCTTATCTAATGGTCTTTAACATGTTCTTATAATGTTCCATTATCTAAAAAAACATGTTCTCTTGGTAGTCTTCATGCTATCATTAGTGTTATTCTAAATCAGTGGATTTTGAATTTAGTGATAGATATATGCCAGTGTTTCTAAAAAATTATATGTTAAAGAGAAATATAAATGTAAGGGGAGCATGAGCATTCTTCCTGGGTCTTGGCGTGAAAGTTTTTTTTTTTGTTTTGTGTGTGTTCTTAAGATGAGGATTTATTGCAACTGTTTCTTTTATTATTTTAATTTGAAGAAGCTGCTCATCCTTCCTATTTAGATGCCAACACAAGGTCTTGGATGTCATCGGCTGAAAACATTATTCAATTGACTACAATACAGTATATGTGTTACTCTGGACGATAATATAAATGATTTCAGCAATTGTCATGGATAACGATAGGCGGGGATGACATTTTTCTCCATGTGGAGACGACGCCTAGTTTCCATCATTTTAGAAGAAGGATATAATAGTTTTTATTCTGGCCTCAGCCTGGTTTCCATCTTAGCAGCAGAATTATTTCTGTTCAAATTCAGATGGACATACATTCAAGAACTAAGTGTGTCAATCTCATAAGCTTATCAAACACGATTTCTGGAATTACTGAAACTTTAGCTCTCAGTTTAGATACAATGTTTGTGGAACTTGCAGTTGGATCTCAGGATACCTGACAAATGTATGAAGTTTGACAAAAAAAACATTTTTTCCTTTAACAATTAGACAGCTGTGGAATATCCTCTTGCACCTCGCAATAGCTGACAAAGCAAACCATTTCAACCAATTATAGGCCTCTCATGGAGGAGCTGTGATATGACATATACAATGAAACTTGAAAGGCTTCACCATTTATCAAATTCACTTTTTCTGCAGAAGGATATATTCCAACTGCACCATTACAAATTTGACTCCTTTTACTGAAGACTTTCTGTTCACCGCACATCAAAGACTGGTGCATCATGATGGACGTTTACACTATGATTGTGTATTTACCACAGAACAAGCACTGAAAGAGAAAGGCGTGAACGCATATGGAAATGCTCGATGATGATGGTGGCATCTAGTGGTATATATACACATAGCATATCTGCAGGATGTCAATTCTGTCATGTTATAATTTGGGGCACTGATAAGGTATTGCAATTACTAGGAGCTAAGAGTTCAAACAAATCTTATGAGTGGTAAATCAATTAATAATAAAAGAAGAAAGAAAAATAAAAATAAAAATAAAATCTTTTATCCAATACCCCCTAGGCGCCGTAGCAGTTCCCAAAATTGCAGTTGCAGTTGAGATAAACAGATCGGCAATTTTCGTTCAGTGCATATGCTCGAGAGATGACCTCAATAGTCATTTTTTTTTAAAAGTCAATAGTCAAATTAAAGCCACAAGATTTTATTGCTTTTTGAAGATAGTGGTGTTGAGCAAATAATGCATGTTATTAGTTGTTCTCTCTTTTTTCACTAGACCTTATAATTATTGCAGAAATTGTTGTAGACATAATGATAGAGTTGGCTCAACTCAAAGCCTCCAATCAACTGTCCTCAAAAGATTATGTGGGCTCAGCTCCCTAATAAGTGGTCAGCAGTTGAATGGCCAGCATTTTTTCACCAATGGAGAGAGGGAAGAAAAGCCAAAGAGAGAAATCAAAAGAAGTCCAGGGCAGTAAAGACTGAAAAAAAAGCATAGCACATTTTCTTGGTTGAATTCATTTTCATAATCATAATTTAGACACGGATTAATTAAGCTAATATGGTTGTATATGGAATATATTTGTATATTACTGTGGGTCATATGAGAGAGATCCTTATGTGTTGCATTTCTATCATAGGAGAGTGAGTTGAAAAGCATGTTATAAGTTGTAAAGTAGAAACATAGCATAGTGATCTATAGAAATAATTTTTATCTCTCGCCCTATGAATTTGAGATAGGCTTATGTGAACTTTGGAAAGTTGTGGAATATCAAATTCCGAGCCAAATAACTTAGTCTATATATTAAGTAGATTGCAATTCCCCCAAAATGAAAGAATCCAAAGGAAAATCCACATTTATACATCTATCAGGAAATAGAGAGCGATGCTGTATTTGAAGTGGTATAGACATCATTAGCAACTCAGCATGCAGCAGTGCAAGACAAAATGTACAATCCAACTGAACAACAAACACATGCATCCTACTACATGCATGTCAAAGCAGAATAGCATTTTCTTCTGACAAATTAATAAAGGTGACAATTTTCCAAAGATGGCTATATGATCTGAAAGACTGAATGGAGAAAATTGCTGGTGCAGATGGAGGGGTCCAATCAGGGAGGCGGTTTCCGGCCGACACATGACACGAGCTGATGCCGGCTGGCAGCACCGATCGGTTTCATTTGCTGCATCCGAGTATCCAACGACGATCCCAGACAGCATGAGACCTCATCCACTAAACCCGGCCCATCACGTAATAATAATCATGATTAGATATTCCAGCTCCTAAGAGGACAATCATGCTTATGCCTGGGCCCCGGGCCCGCGCGTCCCCCCTGCCGATGTGTCAATACCCGACTGGAGCGTGCGCGTGACGTGTCCGCCACGCGCGTGCCACGTCGTTGGCATGCATATGCATCCTTGGCTGGTTGGTGCTTGTGGGGTACTGGGGTAGCTAGCCGCCGTTGGGAGTTTGAGGCTGGAGAGAGTTGTAGGCTGTAGGCAACTTGTGGCTGGTGTGGTAGTGGTACCTCTCCTGGCCATGCAAACCGTGCTCAGGGTCGTCTGCTTGTGCTGGTTAGTGGCGGGAAAGGTTGTGGCGCCGGCCGGCCGGGTTTCACTTCGCCACCTTTATTCAGCTGCTGCCTTTGTCTCTGTCATCTGTCTCTCTCCAATCCAAGCTAGGTCGTCGTCGTCCACAAGAGGATCGGAAGCAGCAGCATGTGAGAAGCATATGCACGTATGTTCAGTGGCCGGCGCAGACAGAGGAGGGGCATGCAGAGAGACGTCTAGATCAGGAGGGTCGCCTATCGACCGGGCGTTGTGCAGTGGTCGCTCGGTACAATGCATGCTTTCGGTGGTTTGTGGGAGCCAGATCGACCACGTCTGTAGAACGCTTTGCTAGCTCTCTCGCCGTCTCACGTGTGTGCAAAGTGCAATCCAGCAAGCTTTTTTTTCATCTGGTCCCGTGCTCGTCTGGGTAAGTTTAGCTTCTTTTGATCGTGGCCTCGTCTTTATACTTTCTTCTAGAATGGAGTAGTAGTTGCGCTAGTTGGGCAAAAGAAAAACCTACTGCTGTGTGCAAGTTACCTGTGAACCAGATAGAACCTGCTACCACTAGTACATAAACGAGCTGTACTATCGGTTGGGAAACCCCTTCAGTCCCAGTTTCCCAACCAGGAGCACGAATGCGGGACTAAAGGCCCCTCCTTTGTCCCGGTCTCGTCCGGGACTAAAGATCGGTTGGTAATACCAACCGAGGCTAAAGAGGCTTCCCGGCCTGGCCATGGGCCGGCCCTTTAGTCCCGGTTGGTACCAACCGGGATTAAAGGTTTTCTTTTTTTTTCTTTTTTTTGTTTTATTTTCAAATGATGATTCATTTTGGTTTTCGAATAGGTTTTCGAATACGCATTCTACGTTGCTAATAATATACGTATTCTACACGCTTATAATGTTCGAATATTTTGTACAAACTAAAGTATGAAACTAACATATATATTACATGCATATACATATATTGTACATATAATATGTATATATATATATATATATATATATATATTACAAATAAAGCTTGCATTGTATATTCTATCATATCTTTGGGATAACAAATTCACTCCATCTGTTTTGGCTTCCATGTTTCGTTCACGTCATTGTAGAACTCGCCGGCGGGGTTTAAGACCTGGTCATTAAAAAATCCTGCTATGGTCTCTTGAATTGCTTTCAGTTGGTCACGTGGTATGACTTTTTCCTTCACCATAGAGTCTTCAATAAAAGTTAAAGAAAAAGTATTAATATATATATATATATATATATATATATATATATGTGTGTATTGGTCACGTGATTACTTATATATATATGAGCAATAAAAGAAATTGTGAATATATGAATATATTTATATAACGTACTTTGAGGATCTCTTCGGGAGTTCTTTTTGCGTATGCCATGATGAACTCACAAACATAGTATCCGTAGTAGTTGGTCCCCTGTTCTTGCCTCAGAACCCACTTTTACGAGAAAAAAGATCCGGTGAATTGAAAGCATGCATGGTGTTAATTGAATTATATATATATATATATATATATATATATATATATATATATATATATATATATATATATATATATATATAGCTAGTACTTACTTTGTGTGCGATTACATTTAATGGCGCTTTGCAATGTTTCATGTGGTGTTCCTCAATGAAACTTTTTCAAACACTATGCCCAATAAAATAAAATTTTAATTTAGCCTTTAATAATTGTTGCAGTTAAGAGATCAGGGTATATATAGTTGCTATAGAGACCAAATTACCCTTGGATAATATATATCATGTCTTAGTACTCTGTTTGCTTTTTTGTTAACGAGTCTAAGATGCTCAACCGACTATTGGCCATATCGATGACCATCAATATCCAGTGATTGATGCATATGTTTTTATACACAAATATGATCGACATTAACTAGAGTCAACACATATATATGGGAGATAGCTTAGCTAGTAAGCAAATAATTGAACAAATATCCATATGATCGACATTAATTATTTAACACTCACTTAAAGTTGTAGGGGAAGAGTATGTCCTTGTTTTGTTGGTTTACTAAGAACCTCATGAGATTTTTTTTCTCGAGTTTAGCTTTCCATTGAGGCGGGGGATTAGGGTGTTTGAATACGACATTTGGATCAATGAAACCAACATCATTATCCTTTCTCTTTCTGAGTTTTGTCATCTCATATCTGCATATATAAAAATATAGTGTGAGGATATATAATTTATATATATACATGTAGCTTTATATATATACACTTTAATAGTAGAAAATAATCACACTTACAGACAATAGCAACTAATGAGACTTTTGTCGAGAGAGTCTAGGTGGCATAGTTGATGTAATTCTAAAAACTCGACATATATAACATCATCGTCACGGAAGTAATGTTGGTTTCTAACTCTGACAGAAACAAAGGCCTCTCCCCGTTCATACGCCGCCATGTACCACTTATTTAGCAGGTACATTTGCGTACCTAGTTCACCTAAGGCCTCAGGGTTGTATAGACTCTTTCCATGTTTAAATTTCTTCCAATGATCCACTTTCGGAGCAGATGGTCCTTCAGCGAGCACTTGGGCAATGTCCAAACCAGTATAGTCGTAAAACCGAACCAGGTCCTCAAAATCGACGTCTAGTAAGTCTAAGTTTGAACCATATTCATTACGAATGACAAGAGGGGGGACTGATTGTTGCGATTGTTGTCCGAGTTGTGCAACACCTTTCCCTGCTCTAGTCTTTTTCTGCGCCGCCTCAAATGACTTAGTGAGAGAGCGGTCGTAGTCCAATTTTGGCAGGGTCTTTTGAGATTCTCGCTTTTTCTGGCCCACCTTCTTTCTTAGAAGATCTGGAGGTAGGTAGAAGTACGGTTTCTCCGGGTTTTCCCTCGCTTCTCGTTGCTTTCTTACTTTTTCGAAGAAACTGTTCACATCTTTTTGTACTACAGCATTTAATTTCTTTTCACTTTTCTTGTAAGATAGTTTTTGGAGAATAACTAGATTAGAGGAGGCTTTCTTCTTTGCTGGCTGGTGGGCCAATGGCTTCATTTGCGGGGCGGACCTCTTAGGAGCTGGCTACTTCTTGGTCATCAAGGGAGGCGAGGAAGCCGTTAGAGACCTCCTTGGAGGCATTGTGTAACACCTCGGGTGTTTGCCACCAGTTAAGCAATGGGTTTGAGCTCGAACATGGCATATTAAGTGATGATGAAGATGTCAAGGTCCAACCTATAGAAACGAGCCCCAACCTAAACTTGGATATTGCACCTTTGCTCGCCTATAGACCCCTTTTTCAAGATATATGCTTGGGTGGTGTTATTGGAATATCTTCGTGTGTCTCACATCAATAACCATCTATATTGATCCATGGAAAAGTTTCGTGAAGTTTGAAATCAAGAAGTCACATGAAATGACGAGTTATGTCGTTGCTTGAATTATTTTATAAAGTGAAGGGAATTCTCGATCATCAACCAAATCTTGCAACCATGCCCAAATGACTCTAGATGAACTCTACAATAAAAGTCATGAAAGGTTCATGTTGGGCAAATGCCACGAAAATGCTACAATGGATCAAAAAGGATAATTTAAGCTTCATCGTGATCCTACTTTGGTCAAAGTAGAATAGTAGGTTCTATACCAGTTTTGAGGTTGGACCTTAAATGAAAGTTGTAGTCCATATCATGTAGAACAAACTTTGTTTTTGGACTAAGAGCTAGATCATCCTGGAAGTAAGTCAAATTGAGGTCACAAGATCAAATTTGCTGCTGATTTCAGCACTTAGAAATATTCTAAGTCTGAAATTCATCGACATCGGCATTGGCGTCTCGCGTTCTCCAAATTTTGTTAAGTAACTTGACTTGACCCCAAAATAAAAGTTGGAGCATACATCGAGAGGAAGACCATGCAAAAGGATAGCACTCGTTGGACCTTTTTATGACCCTCAATTTTGGACTTTGCTAATTGCCATCAATGCATTGACACTGCCACTTTGGAGATTAATTACCCACTGTTATGTTGCTCAAATGACTAGAGTGCCTTAATGAAAAATGTAGAGCAGGCCGAGGTGATCAAACTTCATTTTTGGCCCAAGGTTTGATTCGGCCCGGAAGTGGCCCAAATCAGCTCCCGACCTTGTCAACTCCAACGCACGCCACGTGCTCGATGAATTGTCTCCGTGTCAGCCAAGCACCGGAGCGCGCTCCCACCATTGCCGCGTGGCCGCAGCTTGCCGACGTGCGTCCTACCCTAGTGCCACGCGCTGCTGCATGCCCTACTCCTCCTTAACCGAGCGTCAGAGCTGTCCCGTTCCTTCTCACTCTCTCGCTCGTGCTCTAGCCGCACCAGAGTGGAGCCGCCATGGCCGCCGCCGCCAAGCTCCCATGCCACCGCTGCTCCCTCGCTTACAGCCCTCCTACGCCTGCATCGAGCGTCGCTACGCATCCGTCGCATCACGACGCCCCTCCTACGCCCCTTTTTCGGTCACCACGGCCACCGCCAGTTCCGGCGGGCTCAAGCCACCGGCTTCTGTGGCCGCGCCACCACAGGCTGCATCGGGCCAAGCTGGGCAGCCCAGCGTGTGCGCACGGACCCCTTGGTGCTTCTCCATCACTCCACCGACGACGTACCTTCTCCGGCCGCAACAGCAAGCTCCGGCCATCCTCTGCTCTGTTTTTCCGACCAGGGACGTCGCGCAAGAATTCGAGTAAAGGGGAGGGCCTAACTGCATAACCTGTGACTCATATGAATAGTGCCGTAAGGACTGGTTTGTAATTATTTTGCAGGAACTTTGGAAATTCATAGTAAATTGTAGAAAATTCATAAAATAGTAAATGAGGACTTTTTGGAATCCTTGTGAAATTATCTATGCAGTGGATCTATAATATGGTATGTTTTAGTTTAAATATTTTGCAGTAAAAATAGATTTGTGCAGTAAGGTTGTAATGCTAGTTGAATTTGTTATTTTTCATAACTATAGATCTAGGGCTCCAAATGAAGTGAAATTTTTGTGGCATGCTACTCATGTGATAGTTGATGTGTGGTAAAAATTTCATGAGTATTGGATGAAGTATGAGTGAGTTATTGGTTTATCTTGCTCTCACATGAATTCTTGCTTTAGCAACTTGTCTTTTTTATAGAGGTTGCTATACATATCCAAATGGAGTGAAATTTGTACAGTAGACTATTGAGAGGATATGTGAGCCACTGTAATTTTTGTAGAAGTTATTGTGCACTTTTGGTATATGTTCATTAAGTCACCTTGTTATCTAAAATAAATTAAGAAATGCATTAAAAGAATTTATTTGGTCATGGACACTAGGTTTTCTGGTGTTCTTTAGTCATGTGTGAAAGGTTGGTAAAGTTGGTTTTGCCCAATTATGTATTTGCAACATAAGTTAATAATTATTTTCTTGCCGATGTGGTTTATGGATAGATCTAGGAACTTAGCAAAGTTCTTCATGATAATGTACTTTGTTGTGAAACTTGTTTATACAAAAGTTGTAGATAATTCATGTATCTAGCTTCTATTAAAATTTGGTGTCATTTGGCCAAGTAGTTTAAGAGTTACAGCTGTTTAAAGTTGAGTTTCAGAAATGGCTGTTTTCTGTCAATTGTGGACCAGTTTCTATAAATGGATATATTTGACTTAGTTAACTTGAGAATCATGCTAAGATGATTAAAGATGAATTGTAGAAAATTTCATAAGCTTTCCATAATGTCTTCTTGCAAGTCATTTGGATTTGTGTAACTCCAGTTATAGCTAAATATTTTAGCTGTTGTTTGCATGTCCAGAAATTGGCAGATTCCAATTATAGTGCTTGCTTGTATATTGTTAAGTGTGACGTATGCCTTGAATGATGACTGAGTTAGAGCACTTGAGATCTTGGGAAACTTGTGTCATGATTGGTGTTGTCGTCTTCTTTGCCATCTTAGCATGATAGATTGTGTGATGTTTAAGTTAAGCATCGCAAAGTACTTAAGTGTGTTAGTATAAACTATGCTTGTCTTGCTTGCTATTTTGTGATGTGTCTCATGGTACTATTCTTCATATTTATGCACTTGCATATTGCATCTCATCTAGGTACGCTAGATGAACCACGTGAAGGACGTGATGTGGAGCCGAACTCGAAGATTTGGTTTGGTGAATCTATCCCGAAGATGGAAGGACTAAGCAAGTGCTAGGACCGGAGATGTCACCATGACGGTGCAAGCTAACTGAACTGACTTGTGTCGGATCCCAGGCAAGCCCCAGAGCATTATAAGTCTCCTAATTTATAAAAGCAATTCTTTCTATATATGAGTTATATATTGTTGCATTAAGTTGTAGGAGTTGATTGAAACTGTTGATGCATTTATTACTATCCTTGCCTACCTTATTACCTTTTTACCCTGTTAGGTCAGGATCGAATAACTGCTTAGCCTTGCTTAGACCGGTAGCGATCGGTGATATCCGGTCACCTACATTATAGGTGGTTACTGGAAGAATTTAGCTATGGAAAGAATGATATCCTGGAATTAACCATGTGTGATGGATAATTGGAGACCGGACGGAAAAAGTTGGAGGCAACCAGACAGGGTTCTGGGGTGCTGTTAGTTTCCGTCTGTGTCGATTAAGGACCGACCGTTGTTGGGCCTCGAGTCATGTTGAACGCATGCCTTACATTTAGCTGGCCGGATAAAGTACCTTCCGACCGTGAAGCTAGGAGATTTTTCGGGGTGAGTAGATTGCTCGCAGCACACTGTGCCGGAGCAGGTGTGGTAGGACACGGGGGCAAGATGATAAGACCAAAGTGCAGTCGGTCGGCCCCTGGGTACATGTGGTTCCTGGCAAACTCAAGATTCCTAGAAAGTTGACTCAGTGATCAATATCTCACTTTAGCGGGTGAGTGAGGTTTGTGTAAGGAATAAATCACCAGCTGGTTAGGAATCGATTCGAATCGCCATCGCTCCTGGATAGTGAGCACTTGACTTGAGTTACTGCATCGTAGTAATTATTATGGAACAATGATAGTTATCTGGATGGTATGGGATATGCTAAATCTAAATTGGTAACTAGATGTTATTGGTTAATCAAGTGATTGCTATAGTACAGGTGCTTACCTAGATGGATAGGTCATAATAAAGATGATGCAAAGTACTTAAAATGGTTTCTTCATGATAGCTTATGCTTTTCGTAAACAAGTCAGCTAGCCCACTAAAGAAAGCCTTGCATGATCCTTGGTGTCATTTGTTTTGGTTTCCGATAGGTAAGTCTGGCTGAGTACATTCGAGTACTCAGGGTTTATCCCACCTTGTTGCAGGTGATGTTCTCGACCTGTTGATGATGGTGGCTAACCACCGGTGGGCTCGGTGATTCTATACTTACTTCTCATCTATATGCTTTTGTCGGATGATGTCACTATGCTAGCAATATATTTGGAACTTATATTAATGTAATCATTTGAAAGTTATGTTGTTTTCACTAAGCGGTTTTGAAACCCAAACTTGTACTAGTATTTGTTAACCCCTTTGTAATATTATTTCCGCTGCAACCCGATGTATGTGATGTGTATTTGCTTAATCACGCGATCTTGGTTGTGATGTTGATTTACCGAGGTCTTTCAGGACACTCGGCGGACTACCAGGTTTATATGAGTGAAAGTATGGGTGTGTCAATGTGTTAGCGGGGACAACCATACTTGATCTTATATAAATTGGGCGGTTCTGTCACACATTGGACACTGGTAAAAAAAGGGCTTCTATTCTTGGCTGCCAACCCCCTTTATTCCCGGTTATGTAGCCAGGAATAGGAGTTCGGAAATAAAGGGTTAGTAGCCGGGAATAGAAGTGGACCTTTAGTCCTGGTTGGTGATACCAACCGGGACTATAAAGGTAGCCACGCCAGTGCCTGGGCTGGCCCCTTTATTCCCTGTTGGTATTACCAACCAGGACTAAAGGGTCTTTTTTTCTTTTCCTGCTTATTTCAATTGATGATTCTTTTTTATTTTAATTTGGTTTTCGAATACGCATTATTCGCTGCAAAGTAATATACGTATATGCGCGTGTACTATAAAGTTTTCGCTTGATCAATGCACGCAAGCAACACAAGTAAAAGTAAACTAAAACATAATATTACATTTCATCGTCACATGTAAAGTTTCATTAATTGTACATTTCATCATCACATGTTCTTTGGATCAATATGAAATTTGGCTTTCATCATCACATATTTGGGTCATAGTAAAACTCGCCGCCGTGAGTTAAGACCTGATCATTCAGAAATCCACCTATTGTCTCTTGGTTTGCTTTGAGATGGTGTGTGTCCAGGGTTTTTTCCTTCAACCAACGAGTCTTCAATTTGAGATATGAGATAAAGAAAAAGTATATTAGTATATATATATATATATATATATATATATATATATATCAAGAATAATGATAAATAAATTGTATCTATCGCGAATATATATATATATGTATGAAGAATATATATATATGTGTACACTTACCCTTTTTTGCTCTAGACTAGTTCTTTTTTAGCACACTCTCATGAACTCGCAAACATAGTATCCACAAAGATTGGTCCCCTAGGGCTGCAGCAGAACCCACTTTATGAGAAAAAGATTCGTCATCATCTGAGCATAGGGAAATTGAACTAAGGTAGGTATATAGTACTTACTTTGTATAGCACTACTTTCAGTGGCACTTTGCGTTTCATATGGTGTTCCTGACAGACCTTTTCCCAACAACTACCAAATAACATAAAAAATATTTGGACCATTAATTTGCATGTAGAGAGACTAGAATAGTTTTGCTAGTGAGACTGTAATTACCTCTGAATAATATCTATCATCTCTAGAAACTCTTTTTGCTCTTTTCTCATCGAGTCCCAGATGCCTAGAAGACCTTTCTCCAGATCGAGTACCATCAATATCCAGTGTTCACTGCCATGTCCATTAACACTCATTAATTAGCTAACAGGTACAGTGAACATATATATATGGATACATGATCGTCGACATTATGAACACTTACCTGAAGTTGTAGGGGAAGAGTATACATTTCTTGTCATGTTGCTTCTCTAAGAACATCTTGATATTGGCCTCCGTTTCTGCTTTCCATATTGGTTGGGTTTTAGGGTTTTTGAATATGATATGTGGATCAATGAAACCAATATTAGTACACCCTCTCTTTTTGCACTCTCCCATCTCAAACCTGCATCATATATATAGAGTGAAGATAATAAACACAGACATGTACGTATGTAGCGACTTATTATTAATTAGTAGAAAGAATCACTTACAGACAATAGCAGTCGATGAGAGTCTTGTCGAGAGAGTTCCGGTGGACTAGTTGGTGTAATTCAGCAAACTCAATGTACATAATGTCATCACCACGGAACCAATGGTCGCCTTTGATTCTGACAGAAATATAGAACTCTTTTCGATGACACGCATCGAGGTACAAGGTGTTTAGCTTGAACAATTATGTACCCAGTTCATTGATGGTCTTAGGATTCCATAGACTCCTGCCATGCTCATATTTCTACCATTCATCCGCTACCGGCGCACTTTCGAAGAGGAAATCGCCAAGGTCGATACCTCTCATAGCATAAAAGTTAGCAAGTTCCGCCATATCCACTTCGTTATCAGCAGGTATTTCCATCATATCCAGCATATCTATGTTTGAACCATATTCATTAGCAATAACTAGAGGAGGGACTGATTGCAATTCTTGTTCTCCGAGTTGTGCAACAGTTTTCCCTGCTTTAGCAGCTTTCTTGATTATCTTGCTAAGAGTGCGATCAAAGTCTGATGGTGGCAAGGGCTTATGAGCTTGCCGCCTCTTTTTCTGCTCAGCTTCCACCATCTGCCTTAGTTTAGCTAGAGGTAGGTGGAAGTGCTTCTGCTCCTGCTGCTTCCTCTTCCCTGTGCCTGAGAAGAATGCTTTGATGGTTTTTTTAACCGCATCATCTAACTCCTCTTTACTCATTTTACCAGGCAATTTCTATGGAATTGGCCTTGGTTTCATGGGGGCCTTCTTGGTCGTCTTCGCCGGTGGGGCAGATAGCTTATTTGTTTGCAGCCGTCTTCCCTGGTTCATGGGAGGAGGTGGGGGAACAGGCGTTGGAGACCTTCGAGGCAGCGTTGGGGAATGCCTTGGAGGCAGTGGCGGCGGCGGTGGAGATCGTCTTGGAGATGGTGGGGATGCAGCCGTGTCTTCTACCCCATTGTAACCACCGCCCAGAGCACTATGCTGGTCTGGTGATTGTACTATTGGACTTAGGTTAGGGGAGACCCTGCTGTGTGCGTACAGAAGACAATGAGTCAATTGTTATTTAAGAGGCAATATAAAATTAATAAAAAAATTGTTTTGTTCACTTTCATCCGTACCTATTGTGCGGCAATGGCTTCCCAAGAATATTGATGTAGCGCTTGCGCCATGCAATGAATGACTTCTCTGCTTCTCCCACTGTCTTCTCCCCATCACCTCCATGAATGTCAAGAGGCACATCGCTAAAACCTTCAATAGCTTTATCCACCGAGACGGTAGCATATCCAGCTGGTACTACTGCCTCTTGGATTCTTGGTGTCTTGGTACGGTTGATAGGGTTTACAACACCAATAGCCACCTTCACTGTGCCATTATCTTTTGGAATGTGCAGCTCACATGATGTAAAAGGTTCAGTGACATCATCCACGGGGAAGTGTAGCTCTGCATCTTTTATGGCATCAGGCAGCTCCGTAGAAGCACAACTTCTTCTCAACTGATCAGGGGGGCTAATATTGATTCTCGGAGCTGTTGTAATCCCGTGGGCACTCAATTGTATTTGCACTTGCCTTGCGACTTCCTCTTGCATTTTTGCTTGCATTTCTTTTTCTTGCCTTTGTGATTCAAGCACCGCTTCTCGTGACTCAATAACATATTGCTGCAAGATGTGGATCCTCTCTGCCTCCTCATCCTTCTGTCTCTGGCGGCTTCTGTACGAATTGATCCATTCAGAGAAACCTTGCACCCACGGAATAGCCCCTTTGCCTCTAGTTCATCCACAATGCTTAGCAGTCCTAATGGAATATGTCAGTTCATCTTTCTCTCTGTTGGGCCAGAATAGTCCACTATCTCTAGCTTTTAGAATTTGAATCAACCTTTCTGTTGCTCTTTCAAGTTTTATGCCATGGACGAGCTTCCTGGTGACTGGGTCCAATCCTCCCCCATGACCTAAAACCAACGCTTTGTGCGTTCAGGCCACATTGCTGATTCAGGTACGACCCCCTTGGCAATAAGGTCTGCTTCCATTTTTTGCCACTTGGGAACGGAAGTCGCGTAGCCACCTAATACCATGCTATGGTGGTATTGCTTTTGTCTAGAATTCTCTTGGTTGCTTCTCGCCCGTTCCACACCCTCTTCTGATGTCTTGTACTGTACAAATTCCTCCCAGTAGGGCCTTGCCTTCGTGATTGGGCCCTTATCGTTCCAATTTGGAGTCTTGTTCTTCTTGACGTATGATTTGTACAGCTGCTTCTTCCAAGATTGGAATTGGGTGGCCATCTTCTTCATTGTCCAATGCCTAACTCGCTCCGTCAACCTTTCGTGGGTGATGTCTTTATGATAATCATCTGTTTGGAGCATGAAATGTGCAAGAACATCTTGCCAAATCAGCTCCTTGTCCTTATCAGAGACATAACTAATATGAGGAGCATTGTTATTTTTTTCCATTCATGGGCATTGATCAGGAGCTTGTCCCTTACAAGGTACCCACAGTGGTACACGAATTTCTATGCATATTATCCTAGTGGTTCGCCTGTAGCCATGTTGAATTCTAAGATGATGTAGTGGCCTTCCAACGGCTTTTTGGCCCCTCGAACATTCTTTGTGTTCCCTGTCGTCGTCGTCGATCCAGATGGCTATGTACGCATAGAAACACAAAAAGTATTATAAAACGAAGGTCGATCCAATGGGCTACATGTATGCATAATAAATAAATGAGAGCTAGATATTGAGAAATGTATACCTCGCCAGAATTATCTTCATGAACAACTTCCTCAACAATATGATCGAGATTCAAGTATTGACTCCCGTCGTCTTCCTACTAGTCATTATAAACATTGACACAATGTTTAGTGTCGGTGTTGATAATATCCATCATTTCCGCCTCTAGGTCATCGTCTCTCGGGTCGGCCATAGAGAGCCTAAACAATTATAAAACAATAATTATGCAATTAGGGTTTCATAGACATTTCATACACATTTCGGGGCGGTGGTGCCTGCATGGGGCAGCCGGCTAGCGTCGGTGGCCGAGGAGGGTTTAGGGTGGTTTAGGGTGGTTTAGGGTTTAGGGTGGTTTAGGGTTTAGGGTATAGGCCACATGGTATCAAAATATAACACAATTGATTTTTTTCCTAAGGAAAAATTATACATGTATACATTAATTGATATATATATATACACACACATTAATTTCATACATATATACATTAATTGATATATATATACACATTTAATACATACGTAATTTCATACATATATACATTAATTGATATATATATATACACATTTCATACATATATACATTAATACACATTTCGTCAATATAATTCATAAATATAATAAATATAATATATACATATACCGGCGGTTTAGAATTAATGGAGTGTTGGCGATGGGTGGTGGTGGACAGTGGCACTAGAATCGAGGCACGGGGGCTCCTGGCCAGGCGTGGCATCATCAGGGCTACTCCGGCGAGGTGTGGGTGGGCGTCAGGATGTCCTCCGGTGAGGAAGAAGGCGCGGCATCGGGCCGGGGTGGCCTGGGAAAGCGAAATCGGCGGCGGCGTGGTGCGCGCGCGGTGTCGGGGGCAACCAGGGGCTCCTCCTTGAGGGGCATGGCATCGGGGCTACTCTGGCAAGGTGGGCGGGTGTCAGGGTGCCCTCATGTGAGGAAGGCGACATCGGGGGTGGCTGGGAAGGCGAAATCGGCGGTGGCGTGGCGCGCGCGCGGTGTCAGGGGCGACCAGGGGCTCCTCGATGAGGGGCGCGGCGTCGGGGCTACTCCGACGAGGTGAGCGAGCCTCGGGTGCCCTCCAATGAGGAAGGCGGCATTGGGGGTGGCCAGGGAGGCGAATCGGTGGCGGCGGAGTTCTGGGGACGCGCTGAAGACGAAGACGATTGATGAGGAGGAAGAGAGAAGGGAGGCGACGGTATATAGGGGAGGGACCTTTAGTCCCGGCTCCATCCACCGCCCGAGACTAAAGCGCCTTTAGTCCCGGCTCTTGCCACCAGCCGGGACTAAAGGGGGGACCTTTAGTCCCGGCTGTTGGAAGGAGCCGGGACTAAAGGATTTTTTGGTGGGCCGCCAAATGCAGCCCACCTTTAGTCCGAGCTGGTGGCAGGAGCCGGGACTAAAGGTGGGCTACATTTTCATTTCCCGCCAACTTTTAAGCAGATCAGTTTATTTTATATATGTTTTGTATTTAAATGTTTAAGTCTTATTATTTGCGCAGTAAATTCAATACTAGGCATAAAATTTTCTAGAAAAAGTAATAAACTTTATTTTCATTTACTGCACAAAAAAAATATGTGACCTAAACTATTGTGTTTTTTATTATAAATGTTGAACATAATGCAACTAATACTCACTATTTTCGTTAATGCAAAAATGTAGACTTTAATTGAAATTATTAAATTTATTGGTTTTCGACAGGAAATTAGTTTTTACGTAATTGTAACATAAATCTTTAGGTTCTTCATTAATCATTGTATAATTAATCGGTGAGTTCGGGCGGAAATTCAATTAAAGTTAAAAAAGTACCAAACCACCTTAGAAAAATCTTAAACTTGGTGGTGGCTACACACAGGGTATTTCTAGTCTTGAGAAAAAGTTTGAGACCAATTCGGCACTGGAAAGCAAATGGACTTCAGAGTCCTAGAGAACCTAGGTGTATAGATAGGGTTTGACGAAAGATTTTATATACCTCTATGAAGCACGTCGACTCCGCCTAAGTTGAAATGGCTTGAAATTTTTTTGGCAATCATTTACACCCAAAATATGGCCCCACACAAGATCTTAGATTTTTCTGATAATTATTTTTATTATTACATTTTTCTTTGTGCCGTGTGAGACGAAATACGGTGAATTACATATTGAAAACAATATAATTTTGCATCAACCTCCACAAATATTTGTCTCCTAGGGCACAATAGACCATTTGGCAAAGTTTGGTGCCATTCTGGATCATTTAGGGGGTGGACCCAGTTCAATATATAATTAATCGGTGAGTTCGGGCGGAAATTCAATTAAAGTTAAAAAAGTATCAAACCACCTCAGAAAAATCTCAAACTTGGTGGTGGCTACACACAGGGCATTTGTAGTCTTGAGAAAAAGTTTGAGACTAATCCGGCACTAGAAAGCAAATGGACTTCAGAGTCCTAGAGAACCTAGGTGTATAGATAGGGTTCGACGAAAGGTTCTATATACCTCTGTGAAGCACGTCGACTCCACCTATGTTGAAATGGCTTGAAATTTTTTTGGCAATCATTTACACTCAAAATATGGCCCCACACAAGATCTTAGATTTTTCTGATAATTATTTTTATTATTACATTTTTATTTGTGCCGTGTGAGATGAAATATGGTGAATTCCATATTGAAAACAATATAATTTTGCATCAACCTCCACAAATATTTGTCTCCTAGGGCACAATAGACCATTTTGCAAAGTTTGGCACCATTCTGGATCATTTAGGGGGTGGACCCAATTCAATGTATAATTAATCGGTGAATTCACGTGAAAATTCAATTAAAGTGAAAAAAAGTACCAAACCACCTCAGAAAAATCTCAAACTTGGTGGTGGCTACACATAAGGCATTTGAAGTCTTGGTAGAAAGTTTCAGCCCAATCCGGTACTAGAAAGCATATAGACCTCAGAATCCTAGAGAACCTAGGTGTATAGATAGGGTTCAACGTAATGTTCTATATACCTCTAGGAAGCACGTCGACTCCACCTATGTTGAAATGGCTTGAATTTTTTTTGAAGTCATTTACACCCAAAATATGGCCTCACACAAGATCTTAGGTTTTTCTGATAATTATTTTTATTATTACATTTTTGTTTGTGCCGTGTGAGACGAAATACGGTGAATTACATATTGAAAAAAATATAATTTTGCACCAACCTCCACAAATATTTGTCTCCTAGGATACAATAGACCATTTGGCAAAGTTTGGTACCATTACGGATCATTTAGAGGGTGGACCTAGTTCAATGTATAATTAATCGGTGAATTCGTGCGAAAATTCAATTAAATTAAAAAAAGTATCAAACCACCTCAGAAAAATCTGAAACTTGGTGGTGGCTACACAAAGGGCATTTGTAGTCTTGAGAAAACGTTTTAGCCCAATCCAGCACTGGAAAGCACATGGACCTTAGAATCCTAGAGAACCTAGGTGTATAGAAAGGGTTCGACGAAAGGTTCTATATACCTCTATGAAGTACGTCGACTCTACCTATGTTGAAATGGCTTAAAAAAATTTTGGTAGTCATTTACACCCAAAATATGGCCCCACACAAGATCTTAGATTTTTCTGATAATTATTTTTATTATTACATTTTTCTTTGTGCCGCGTGAGACGAAATACGGTGAATTACATATTGAAAACAATATAATTTTGCATCAACCTCCACAAATATTTCTCTCCTAGGGCACAATAGACCATTTTGCAAAGTTTGGCACCATTCTGGATCATTTAGGGGGTGGACCCAGTTCAATGTATAATTAATTAGTGAATTCGCATGAAAATTCAATTAAACTGAAAAAAAATACCAAACCACCTCAGAAAAATCTCAAACTTGGTGGTGGCTACACATAAGGCATTTGAAGTCTTGAGAAAAAGTTTTAGCCCAATCCGGCACTAGAAAGCATATGGACCTCAGAATCCCAGAGAACCTAGGTGTATAGATAGGGTTCGACGAAAGGTTCTATATACTTCTGTGAAGCACATCGACTCCGCCTATATCGAAATGGCTTAAAATTTTTTTGGCAATTATTTACACCCAAAATATGGCCCCACACAAGATCTTAGGTTTTTCTGATAATTATTTTTATTATTACATTTTTCTTTGTGCCGCGTGGGACGAAATACGGTGAATTACATATTCAAAACAATATAATTTTGCATCAACCTCCACAAATATTTGTCTCCTAGGGCACAAGAGACTATTTGGCAAAGTTTGGCACCATTCCAGATCTTTTTGGGGGTGGACTTAGTTCAACATATAATTAATCGGTGAAGTCGCGTGGAAATTCAATTAAAGTGAACAAATTACCAAACCAATTCAGAAAAATCTCGAACTTGTTGGTGGCTTCACATTAGGCATTTGAAACCTTGATAAAAATTATGAGATCAATCAGGCACAAGAAAGCACATGGACTAGAAAATTCAAAGTATAGTTAACAAAAGAATATAATCAATTAAAGGGTCTTTTCTCTTATTAAATAAATGTTTGGGTGCTTTCTTGTCGAGAAAATGACTTGGTTCAGATGGCTAGCTAGTGTGCTACGATTTGGACCTTGGCTATGAGGTCGTGGGTTCAATGCCTGGCTGCCTCATTTTTTTGTCCAGCGTGACTATATTATTTTATCAAGAAAGATTTTATCCCGGTTATAACTGAGAGCCGGGACTAAAGGTCCTTTAGTTCTGGCTAGATCCTCAAGCCGGGAGTAAAGATTTATTCTCGGTTGGAGGGTCTAGTCAGGACTAAAGGATAACCTTTTGTCCCGGATCTGGGCTATAACCGGGACTAATTGTTGCCTGCCATCGCCACACACTTAGGGCAGGAACTTTGTATCCTTGTTTGAGAATACAACCAGGACTAATAGTCCCTTTAGTCCTGAACACAAAAATACTGGGACTAAAGGCAAAAACAGAGGTGGGATGAAAGGTCTGTTTTTTAGTAGTTGGAGACCTCCTTGGAGGTGGCGACGGTGGAGACCTCCTTGGAGGTGGCGACGGTGGCGGCGTTGCATAATCATTACCCGGAGCACTATGATGATCTAGAGATTGAATAATTGGACTTAGGTTGGTGGAGGCCCTGCTGTGTGAGTACAAAAAAGAATAATTAGGTATAAGAAATTGTTATTATTAATCATGCATGTCAATAGAAAATTGGTAAAAAAATTGTTTCGTTCAATTTTGTCTACACCTATTATCTGGCAGTTGAGGAAGCAGTGATAGACTAGAGACCCCAGGAATAATGATGTAGCGCTTGCGCCATAGTATGAATGTCTTCTCTGCTTCTCCTAGAGTCTTCTCTCCATCACCTCCTAGAATGTCAAGAGCCAGATCACTAAAACCTTTGTTAACTCTATTCACTGAGACGCTAACATATCTAGGTGGTATTATTGCCCCATGGATTCTTGATATCTTAGTAGGATCTGGAGGAGAAATAACACTGAGAGCCACCATGATTGTGGCATTCTCTTTTAGAATATGTAGCTCACATGATGTAAACGGTGCAGTGATATCATCTACGGGGAAACATAGCATTGCGTCATCTTGATTTGGCAACTCCGTGAAAGCGCAACTGCTTTTCAACTAATCAGGGGGGCTAATATTAATGTTGATTCCTAGATCTGATGCCTGCCTTCAGACACTCATTGCTATTTGCACTTGCTTTATGATTTCGTCCTACATTCTAGCTTGCATGTCTTTTTCATGCTCCTATGCTTGAATCAACGCCTCCCGTGACTCACGAACATATTCCTCCAACCTGCTGATCCACGCTGCTTCCTCATCCTTCCTTCTCTATCAGCTTCTGTAGGTATCTTTATTGTTAGGGAAACCATGCTCTCAAGAAATGTTCCGTCCTAAACATCTTGTTCGGCCATTGTGTTCAATAGTCCTGATGGCATATGTCAGTTCATCCTTCTCTCTATTAGGCCTAAATGCACCAATAGCTTTAGCTTGTAGAGCATAAGAAAATCTTTGTATTGCTCTTTCAAGTTTTGGGCCATGAACCAGCTTTCCGGTCTCTAGGTCCAGTCTTCCCCCATGAGCAAAAAACTAATTCTTCGCGTGTTTGGGCCAATTGAGTGATTCTGGTGTGATACCCTCGGCAAGAATATCCGCTTCCATTTTTTCCCACTTGGGAATGGCAGTCGCGTAGCCACCTGATCCCATGCCATGGTGGTATACCTTCTGTCGAGCATTCTCTTAGTTCCTTCTCACCCGTTCCTCACCCTCTTCCGATGTCTTGTGCTGTATAAAATCATTCCAGTAGGGCCTCAACTTTGCGAGCGGGTCCCTAGTATTAAAATTGGGCGTTAGGTTCTTCTTGACGTATTTTATATATAGGGATTTCTTCCAAGTCTAGAATTGTGTGGCCATCTTCTTCATAGCCCACTTTCGAACTAGTTCCTTCAATTCATCATTGTTGATATCATCATAATCATCCGCTTGCAACGTGAAATGTTGAAGGATATCATTTTAAATTAAATTCTTATCAAGATCAAAGACAAAACTAACATGAGGCTCGTTGATCTTTTGCTTCCATTCATGGGCACTGATCGGAAGTCCGTCCCTTATAAGGTACCCACAGTGTTGCATGAATTTCCTTGCATGTGGACCAAGTGGTTCTCCTATCTCGATATTTAATTTCGATATTATGTAGCGCCCCTCCAATGGCTTTTTTGGGCCTCGAATATTTTTGCTTTTCGCCGTTGTGGTCGTCGATCCAGAGGGCTACATATAAAAAAGAATAAATAAATATCATGTGTACACATAATAGATGATAGATATTCAAATATATATATAATATTCAAATATATATATAAATATATATACCTCACCAGTATTTTCTTGCACAATATTTTCTTGATTATTTTCAAGAGCTAGGTATTGACTCCTGTCATCTATATCCTACTGGTCACCATCAGCAAATTGAGTGTCGGTGTTGATAATATCCATCATTTCTTCATCCATGTTGTCTCTCGGGGCAGCCATCTAGCTTTTATACCACTAGATATATCTATAAAAAATAAAAACCATATATCTATAAAATGGATTGAGTCATGTGCTTAAAATTAATTAAATAACTACACTCAAAAATCCATTCATTTTTTTTCTACATAACATTTATATATATATAAATGACTCTTTGGGGAGGCGGAGGGCAGCAGGATAGGTGGTGCTTTGTTCATGGAAATACAGAAGCTTGGTAGTTGTAAACTGGTATACTAACTGCTCCCTCCATCCTGAAATATAAAGTATCCTAACGATATTTAGATAAAAAATAAGAAGATTAACAAAGACCACTTTGCCCCTCATTAATTAGAATATAGGGGAGTAGTTTAGTTGTTATTTTCCTTATTTACTAACCGATTGTTTTAGATGAAGCTAATAAGTTTAAAAAGAATCTCAATACATCCTGGCCAAAAAAAGAGAGAGGAGGTTAAGGATCCAGGATATCTTGTATTTTGGTACAAAAATTTGAATTTCTAGCCTTTATATTTTAGGATGCAGGGTCCATCATCCATTTGGGTATAATACTATTAAGTACTTCATGCATGCCCCTGGTAGCTAGATTTGTTGTAGAAATAAACCTTCCTACGTGTCCCTCACGCTCCCCTCGGCACTATAGCGCTGCTGAAGCATAAAAATAGCACTCGCCTCAGCATCACACATTATTGCTACACTAGCCTATAGTGGTAGCTACCTTAGTCTACTCATCGTCCCATCCCATCGTATAACATAGGCGCAGCGAGCTTCCATGGCTGACGCGTCTGTAGAGGTGGGCAGGTTCAGTAGCGCATGGCACAGTAGTCGGCAGCTGCAGCTTGTGTGGCACATGTTTGAATCTTATATAGAAGAAAGGGTGTGTTTAACAAGGATCAGGATTATTTTAGCTCTAGGCTACAATTGCATTGATTGATGGATTGAAGTCGCATTTGTTATTAATTATTAAGTATAATCTCCCTTTAATTTGGACAGTACTAGTTGTACATAACTTGTACGTGCTTTCTGATTTGAAAACTTTTGGTTTTTGATAGAGCCTTTCAAAAATCAAATCATAGGGCCATCCAGCGAATCTAGGGTTTTCCTTCTTGCTGCAGCAGATCGATCAGAATACTGTGTCATTTGAACTTGGAACACCAGCTAGCTGTGTCATGCTATGCCAATAGGCATCCTGTTAGATTTCATCAGCGTTGTCCTGGATCATGTTCTGTCAGGTTTGATAGAGACTGGGTAATCCGACAGCTTATGAAGCAAACAAAATTGAGAAAAAAACACACGCTCTCATGACCTCACACATCTTCTAAGATCACATAAGCCGCAGCTTTGTCGATCCGATCCGATGGGGTTTCACCAGCGCTGAGCATCGTTTAGGTTGCCTTGTTCGATGGTTCATTCATGATTCATGCTACTGATAGGCACATACAAGATATCAAACGATCGTCGTCTTCCAAACAAAGACCCAATTGATGTCAAACCGCAAGAAATCAAAACGAGCAAAACATAGACCCAATTGATGGCTCTGGAGCTCCTCGTCCTCGGCGGTGCGTCGGCTTGGGCGTGCGCGCTCTCCGGTGTGGATGAGGACGAGCGAGGCGGCGCCAGGGCGCTGAGGGATGAGGATAACATGCGCTCCGGTGAGGACGAGCGAGGTGGGCCGGGGACAAGGAGGACACACGCTCCAGCGAGGACGAGAGAGGCACATGGGCTAGGGACGAGCGAGGCGTGCACTGGCCGGTCGGAGAAGAAGTGCATGTGATGAGGCGAGGCTAGGGTGGTTGCCTGGGGGCGGCGGCGCTACTGGATCAGATCTAGTGGAGAAGATGAGGTGACGGAGTGGCTTGGCGGCTACTGGATCCGGTTGGAGAAGAAGGCGCACTACGAGTTGAGGTAGAGATGACGACAAACGGCGTGGGGATGGCTGCGAAGATCGAAGCGAAGCGTGGTGGCGGTGGCGCGGCCGGGCCTGGATCGATCGGGCGGTAGAGACAGAGAGGAAGAGAACTAGAGAAGGGAGAATAGCGTGGTTTATAAAGGGGGGCCTTTAGTCCTGGGTGATGGTTAGAACCGGGGCTAAAGGTTCTTTAGTCCTGGGTGATGGTTAGAACCGGGACTAAAGGTCTGACCTTTAGTTCTGGGTGTAGCCATGGCTCGGGAGTAAAGGGGATTTTGGCGGGCCATGAAAACACAGCCCATCTTGTGTCCCGGGTGGTTGATCCACCCGAGAGTAAAGGTGGGCTGCAGTTTGGCTTCCCGCTAGTTTCAAGCTCCATTTGTTTTTTTATATATTTCTTTCTATAAAATGTTAAAGTCTTGTTAATTGCACAGTAAATTAAATACAAGGTATAAAATTGTTTTAAAAGAATATGGATTTACTTTTGCTATATTGCACACAGGAAAATTATGTGACCTAAAGTTTTTTGTTTTAAATATTGAAACATAATGTCATTAATAATTACTATTTCGTTAATGCAAAAATATAGTGTTTAATTTAAATCATTAAAACTTTTGTTTTTGATTGGAAATTTGTTTTCACATCATTTTAACGTAAATCTTTTCATTTTTTCATCACTCATTGTCCAAAAGCGACATGGAAATCCCACCATCAAATACAAATTTAATCTAAACATAGAAAAAAAGGAAACACCTAATAAACATCTCTGAATTCATAATTGTTACATAATACCTCTAATACACACTATTAAACATCACTGTATATATCAAGCGGACACAGTAGTGAACTTCTTCTTAACGTATATCCCTTGGTTATGATCACGCCATAACCATGGAGTGTCCTCATCAATTAGCTGGATGCTTGGGTCTTTGTTCACTGTGAAGGGTGGAATTCGGTCATCCTTTTCATAATCTTCTGATATGTCTGACTTGTCTTCAATTTTGATGATTTTTTATTTCCCTGAAAGAATAATGTGGCACTTTGGCTCATTGATTGGGTCATTGTTGTTTTTCCCTCTCTTTGGTTTTGTAGACATGTCTTTGACATAGAACACCTTATTCACATCCTTGGCAAGGAAAAACGGTTCATCTTTGTACCCAATATTGTTGAGGTCCACGGTTGTCATTCCATACTGGTTGTTGACTGCTACCCCGCCTCCAGTTGCCTTTACCCATTGGCACTTGAACAAAGGTATCTTAAAAGTAGGTGCATAGTTTAGTTCCCATATCTCCTCTATGCGGCCATAATATGTTTGCTTATTTCCATTAGGGTCAGTGGCATCTATGCGGACACCACTGTTTTGGTTGGTGCTCCTTTTATCTTGGGCTACTATGTAAAATGTATTCCCATTTATCTCATAGCCTTTGTATGTGAGGATATGCCACGATGGCTGCCTAGCCAATAAATACAGTTGCTCATCAGTACTCTCATCACCCTAACATTCTTTTTGCAACCAGTTGCTAAAAGTTTCCATGTGCTGACGCGTAATCTAAGCTTTAGACTTCCCTAGAAACTCGGATCGGAGCAACTCTTTATGTGTCTCAATATACAGATCCACCAAGGAGGAGTTTTGCATAACTGTGTAGTGTGCTTTATTAAAATAATTGTCCTATGTACCAATATATGGTTTCTTTCTTAGTGTCCCCTTTCCACTTAGTCTCCCCTCGTGTCGTGATTCAGGAACACCATCGGGTTAAGGTTGGGAATAAAGTCAACACAAAACTCAATGACCTCCTCTGTTCCATAGCCCTTGGCGATGCTTCCTTCTGGCTGAGCATAGTTGTGAACATATTTCTTTAGGACTCCCATGAATCTCTCAAAGGGGAACATGTTGTGCAGGAACATAGGACCGAGAATGCTAATCTCCTTGACCAGGTGAACTAGGAGGTGTGTCATGATATTAAAGAAGGAAGGAGGGAACGCCAACTCAAAGCTGACAAGATATTGAACCACATCATTCTATAGTTTAGCTAGATCCATTGGATCGATTGCCTTCTAAGAAATTGCATTGAGGAATGCACATAACTTTACGGTGGCTAGATGTACATTTGGAGGTAGAATTCCTCTTAATGCAACTGGAAGCAATTGCATTATGAGCACGTGGTAGTCATGGGACTTTAAGTTTAGGAATTTCTTCTCTGGCACATTTATTATACCCTTTATATTTGAGGAGAATCCAGATGGTACCTTGATGCTTACTAGGCATTCAAACATGCTTTCCTTCTCTTCTTTGCTAAGAGTGTAGCTGGCAGGATATAAGTAATGGCGCCCATCATCTGTCTTCTCTGGATGTAGATTGTCTCATTCTTTCAAACACCACAGGTCTTGTCGTGCTTCAAGTGTGTCCTTAGGCTTCCCATACACACCCATGAAGCCTAGCAGGTTCGCACAAAGATTCTTCATTAGGTGCATCACGTCGATCGCGCTACGGACCTCTAGGACTTGCCAATAGGGTAGCTCCCAAAATATGGACTTCTTCTTCCACATGGGTGCATGACCATCGGCGTCGTTCAGAACAGGTTCGCTGCCATGTGCCTTTCCAAATACTACTTTCACATCCTTAACCATATTGAGTACATCCTCACCAGTTCGGTTGCCTGGCTTGGTCTGGTGGTCTGCCTTCCTTTAAAATGCTTGCCTTTCTTTCTTAGGGGTGATTTGTAGGAAGAAATCGATAATGGCTAAGGCACACGACCTTTCGACATTTTTTCAAGAATATACCTTTAATGTCATCGAAACAGTGCGTGCATGCATTTTATCCCTTGTTTGATTGTCCTGAAAGATTACTTAGAGCAGGCCAATCATTGATTGTTACGAACGACAATGCTCGCATGTCAAAGTGCTCCTGTTTGTGCTCATCCCACACACATATACCTGGTTTGTTCTACAAAAGTAGAAGTTCTTGAACTAGTGGCCTCAGGTACATATTGATGTCGTTGCCAGGTTGCCCTAGGCCTTGGATGAGCACTGGCATCATAATAAACTTACGCTTCATGCATAACTAGGGAGGAAGGTTGTAGATACATAGAGTAATAGGACAAGTGCTATAACTACTGCTCTACTCCCCGAAAGGATTCATACCATCCGTACTTAAAGCAAACCATAAGTTACTTGCATCATTTGCAAACTCCGGGAATTCTCTATCGATTGCTCTCCACTGGGACCCATCAGCAGGGTATCTCAACATATTGTCTACCTTACGGTCTTATTTGTGCCATCACAACAACTTTGTATGGTCTTTGTTTCTAAATAGATGTTTCAAGCGTGGTATTATAGGAGCATACCACATAATCTTGGTAGGAATTTTCTTCGTGGGACATTCACCCTCAACATCACCAGAGTCATCTCGCCTAATCTTATATCGCGATGCATGACATACCGGGCATGCATCTAACTTCTTATACTCCTCACCATGGTAGAGGATGCAGTCATTAGGACATGCATGTATCTTCTAGATTTCTAATCCCAAAGGGCAAACTACCTGTTATGCTTTGTACGTAGTGGCAGGCAATTTGTTATCCTTCGGAAGCATCTTCTTTTGGATTTTCAGTAACTCCCCAAATCCCTTGTTAGATACACCATTCTTTACCTTCCATTGCAGTAATTCTAGTGTGGTACCCAACTTTTTCTTCCCCGCATCACAAGTTGGGTATAGCAATTTCTTGTGATTCTCTAGCATGCGCTCGAACTTGATCTTCTCCTTTTCACTTTTGCATTCTCTTTGTGCATTATGAATGGCCTGACCAAAATCATCAGCGGGCTCATCTTCTGCCCCTACCTCTTCTTCAGCTTCCCCCATTGCAGTATCATTGAAGGCACCATATTCAGCAATAATATCATCATCGTCCCATTGTTCTTTTTCACCTTCTTCCATTACAACCCCGGTTTCTCCATGCTTTGTCTAGCAAATATAGTTTGGCATGAAACCCGACTTCAACAAGTGTGAATGAAGACTCCTTGAGCTAGCATATTCCTTCAAATTCTTACATATGGCACATGGGCAGCACATGAAATCATCGCGTTTGTTTGCCTTGGCCACACGTAAGAAAGAATGCAGGCCCTCAATGAACTCTTAGGAGCGGCGATCAGCGTTGTACATCCAATGCTGGCTCATCTGCATTACATGACATACATACCATATTAAAACCTAGAACATAATTAGTTAATTATATGACATCCATGCCACCACACAAGGTATTAATTTAGAAAAGTCTCGCTACAATGTAGATAATCTGTGGCAGAACCGCCCGAAATAGCGTACTTACAGAGGCGCTCATCTTCCACCAGACACTAAGCACCCCGGAAGCAACTACAGCGAGTTGTGTCCGTCGGGCACACCCCGAGGGAGAACCCGAAAGATCCACATTTTTCCCAAGGATCCAATAATGAGAATGAGTTACAACACAAGTCCATCTCATACATTAGAGTTTCTTAAAAAGTACATTATTACCATACCAAATACAGAGTATAGAATGATAAACAGCAGAATATTAAAAGATAACATCTAGCAATAAGATAACGTGGATTCCATCTGAGCCCACTAGAAGGATCCTCCACACAAGGTATGCCTCAAGCATCACCTGCAACAGGGGTAAATAAACCCTAAGTACATAATATACTCGCAAGACTTATCCGACCAGTGGGAATACTTTCTCGACTCCAAGGAGTATGCTAGGCTTTATAGTTGCTGGTTTTCTTTAGCAGAAAGCAATACTAATAGTGAGTCCTTATTGATGCTTTATTATTATCAGCCGTATTAAGTTTTCATCTAGTAAATCTATATAAGCACCTGTTCTAATTTCAAGCAAGGGTTGAGCAATCGGTGCTGTTCCTTCTCCTTTTTCACTTCCAGTTCTTACTATGGTGCTAAACCGTAGACAAGCCGTACTGGATAGCTCGGCGATTCATGAATCAATGCGCCCAGCTGGGTGCCCCAAAGACACACGCCCCGCTTGTACCCTAGGCACAAGCAGGACTAACTCACCACTCTCTTGTCCTAGGTGTCCAGGTCCCCGTCCAAACTTGGACTCCAAGCCCCCGCCCCTGAGTCCCGGACTTAGTGCGGTGCAAGGACCTCCACCACTTCCTCTTCCCATCAATCGGTCTGGAAAAAGCTAGATCCATGACAAGAGAGCAGCAAGTCTTCCATACGCCCATACCCAAGTATGTGCTCGGGACAATAATCTATGACTTGCCTAGAGTCATATGCAATGACCGGTCCTTAATCGACACAGATAGGGAAAAAGTGTAACCGGGCTATGCCCTATTGGCCGTAGGACACAACCCCTCACACCCACTAGTACCAAATCCACATCCCTGCCCGGTCACCATTTTCCTTTCCATTATTTCATCATGATATCATAGTTTAATCACCTATATGCGAGTAATGGCAGGTTACTCACGCTACCGACATCCTGAGCATAGCAGCTACTCGACCTGTACTATATGTTTGAGATCTCCTCCACCTAGGGATCTCCGCCTGTGAGATCTCATTATCCTAGATTCTTCACGGATGAATGCCCTCTATATTCCATATCTACTGAAGAGGTTGCCTCTGCCCTTTCTATCCGGCAAGGCCTGCTCCATCCTCCATCTCTACTTTCAAGATCTGCCCCTCCCTCCCTCTTCGCGCTGCCTTTGATCGAGCTCTCTATCGGCGAGGTCCTCTCCGTCTTCCACATTGCTTCCTCCCTTTTTCTCTATCGACTAGGTCCACTATTGTTGACACAGAATTTTTGCCTTCGTGTCGAGGACACACGCAGCAAGCCAGAAGGGTCTACCTAATGGAGCGGATCCGCCTGGCTTCAACGCAAGGGTAGTCGATCTTACGCAATCCTCCCGAGACATGCCAGTTAATTTGACCCTGCAATTAACAAGGAGAGAAAGCTTATCAATAATTAAGGGTGGAACATGCTGGTGTTGTCAGACAGTCCTGAATGTACGGCTCTGAGAGCCGATATGAGAGTAAATCGACTAAATAGCCGATTCCAGCATATTCACAAGAATGAATCGATTAAAGCTCATGGGGTTGTATAAGAGGGATCAGTTATTATTTTGGATAAATGTTATTTAAGCACATATTAATCAATGGCAATAAGATATCAACGATGATTGGTTTATACTAAGCCAATGATTATAAGTAACCGAACCCCTTTTATTTAAAGAAACAATACAACACCTCTTAACCATTTAATAAAGATAAATCTAATGAACATGTTATATCTCATCTATTGCCATGACCAGTGGGGCATGAGGCAGAATCATGCAGGCCGTAGAAACAACAATAGACTTGACGACCCTAACTCATTACTAATATCAGTGGAGCATGAGGCAGAATCATGCAGGCTATAATACAATAACAAAATTATGGGGCTAACACATCTTTCAACTTATCTCTACTTCAATGATCTCGTAATATGAACTGTTTGTGGAAGCATTCGATATCGGCTAAGCAGCCGATTCAGGCATAGCGCACAGTTAAGGTCATGCCTTCTCAGGAATGGGTCTACTAACTAATGATCCCCACTCCACAGTGCCAATAGTGGGGTGAGAGGTAGAATCCCACAGGCCATGATGACAGGCCATGGAACGATTTTCATTAACTAATGGATCTACTCAAGATCGGACATGTCTTAACCGCACGCTATGCATGATCAAGATTGACGCAAAACAGCCAATGAAAAACATAACTCATCGCTTAAGATGTAGATTAGATCAATTTTAGAAGAGCAAATGATGAGTTAAACAAGATATAAGGCAGATCCAAATCAATCTCAATTGGGCAGAGTGATATTGTTGTAATTAGATAAACAATGAAAGCAATAAGCAATATCGGTAACTTAATGAATCTACCAAAGACTGTCATACTAAGGTAGAGCCAATAACTTAACCTTGATCTAATTCAAGCAGTGGGGTGTGAGGCAGAATCACACAGGTCATACTTGAATTAGACAAGAATCGATAACTAGCTTATACCAGAGTCACAGTGGGGGTCGACCGGATCGATACAGCCATATGAACAAAGGTATAAACCATGACGGTACTTACAGACAAGCAGTGGAGGTCGACCGGATCGATGCAGCCGTACTCACTGAAGAACTCACTGAGATCTACTCTACTCCTACTCCTAAGGGGTGGCCAGAGCCAAAAAAGTAATTGACTTTGTATTTGATTCATTGATGTCTTTACAATAGCTAGGGTTTGGTTTTTATACCCGGAGCCTAAAAACAAACCTTGCTTGAGTACGACTCAATACAATGAAAACATTCCTAATTTAAGATAACTTAGACTCTAATCTTCCCTTTTTATAGAGTCCAGCATGTCTCATCCCAGCACCGATCATAGCCACTGTCGTCATCTGTTGGCGCTATCTGAAGGAAGCTGATTCTAGCGCAGCACTCGAATTAGCTGGTGTCACACCCAATTCAAGGATAAAATGGGGTGCAAAACCTTATGTGCGCCCAGAGATCAGTCACACATATAAGCTGACAAATTATGAATAGTATCATCACCAATGTTTATTACATCACGAATAAGACATAGTTATTACATAAGTATAGCAGAAATAATAAAAAGATTTATCGCGGAAGCTCCAATTCACAGGGACGTCGACTGATTGACCACAAATCTAGTAGTCCTCAGGGAAATCATCATTCTCAAGGTCATCTATTACCCATCCGGGATTTTTATCCAAATAATGAAAATAAACAAGCGTAAGTACATGTCGTACTTAACAAGTGTAACATGGGGTTCATGAGGCTCAAAAGGCTAGACACAGGTTTAACAGCGTTTAGCTTTTAGTTGTCACAATTTTAGCTTATGAGTAGCATCAAGTTGTTTCAGTTCCTAAGGTAGAACACATGATCAAATGTAAACATGAGTAATGAATAGCATAAACAGATAAAGTTTAATGTTCATCTATTCCATAAATGTTCCTAGGCCGCTCATGACCGTGAGCATGGCTGATATACCAGTTTTACACTCTGCAGAGGTTGTACACTTTCACTGTGAGTCGTGATACCCATATGCCCGGGTTTATAACTCCCAAAACACTTCCAAGGTGAGCAGGCAGGGGTCACTATGAAGCCTTTCAAAGGTTCGTCTAACAAGTAGGGGCCATTAGATTCACTCGACAAACAGATATAGAGCCCCCCTTCCTGATGGCACATTGACACGCAGCCTATACACATAAGGCTAGAGGCCGCTCTATACCCGATTCGGCAAGCCATTCTTACGCCAATGAAGGTAACCACTAACAAGCTAGAAAAGGTCCTTATACTGAACTAAAGCCAGAGCCATGTAGCCCTCACAGCTGTACCGTAAGCCCTGGATGATCACTTACAGATAAGTCCTTAGGGAGAGGAATCTGAGGCATTTAGAAAGTAGCTAAATACTCTAGCCCTCTGTTTCCATGTTGCTAAAAAGTCATATTTTATGTTTATTGCATATACCATTAGTCAAGTTACAAGATCATGGTTTAACTGAGCTCTAGCAAAGCTACCCATATGCATAACCCCTAGGTGACAAGGCAATAGTCCAATTCTAGGAAATTCCTAACAAGAAGACACATCCAACATGAATTTAATGAATTAAAGTGAATAGGAACAAGGATGATCCCATGCTATACTTGCCTTGAGTAACATACTCCTGCTGGTCCTGCTCGTCAAAGTCATACCCTTGACCTTCCAAGAACTGCTCACCGTCTATACTCGATAACCACAGCAACATACAAGCATCCAGGAGCAATCATGCAAAGCAAACAAGACTACAGATTAGAACAGTACACCAACAGCAAAGAATCAAGATGAAAAGTTTGGAAAACGGATCTACGTCTCGCTATGAACAAACAGACGCGAAGATCACAAAAATCGGATCTAAAACGGAAAAGTTATGATTTAAACAAGATTTCCTATAGACAAATAATAGATTAGATCTAAGCTCGAATTATAAAAGTTGGAAACCTACTTTATAGTAGCGTAAACATGTAGATTACTTAATTACGAACCCAACGCAACTTGAACGGATCAAATCAGAGTTAAAACGGAGAAATTATGGCTAAAACAAGTTGAATGGCAAAACTATAAATAATTGAAAACGTATTTAAGTCCAAACGAACGAAAATACGCTTTCAAAAGAAAGAAACGTAAACTGTGAAACGCGCAAAGGACCGCGGGTTAACACCGAAATAATTATAAGGGTGTAATTGCAAAATTGGCATCGAAAGGGTATCTTTAGATCTGGGCCATTGGATTAGAAACCGACGGCTGAAAACCAATCTGGCAGAAAAAGAAAAAAAGAAATCGCCGGCACAGTACCGACGGCGGCTTGAATCAACGGCGGCGCCATGGCCGGCTTCAGGAGCTCGTGGTACATGGCTTCTAGGGCACATTTCAACGAAAGAAGAGTATAGGGAGAGAGAGGAAGGAACGGCGAACTCACCGGACACGAGCACCGAGAACGAGAGGCAGTAGAGGCGGTCCGGCGCGAGCTGGCAGCGGAGGTCGGTGGCAGCGCTCGAGCGAGAAGTGGCTGCGGCTGCTTGGTGAAGAAAAACGGCCATCAGATGGGTTAGGGGATAAAGGAGGGGTGCGGGCACTATTTATGGAGACGGAATTCCTTGGGCGCAACGGCATCGAAGATCGTAGCAGCGTCAGACTCAACGGCGACGGCACAGTGTCTGCCTGGGACACAAACAAGAGGAAGGAGGTGGGTCTGACTTGCAGGCCCGGCTGGTCAGCAGCGATGGAGGCTTGCGCGGCGTGGCTTGCAGCTGGCGCGTGACTGGGCCGGGGGAACCAGGCTTTGGCCCAATCAGTGAAGCGCGCGGGCCAGCTCTAGGGTGGCCGAACGGAGCACAACGGGGAGAGAAACACGGGCCGGTGCGGGAAAAAGATGGGCCGCGGCAGCAGCAGGCCTTCGGGCCGAAAAGAAGGAGGAGTGATTCCATTTATTTTCCAATTCCTTTCCAAAGCAAATTTTGAAAGCAAGAATTCTAATCAAATTCAAACTTGAGTTCAAATCAAACCACTCCAAAAATTGATATGCAGCAGCATGAATGCACATTCATTGTTGTTAAACTTTATTAAAATTTTAATTTGGCATACTTTCTTATTCTTCCTAAATTTAAATGCTCACAAAAAAATGCTTAGTAAATCAATTTCCCCTATTTAAAAGTGTTGTAAAATTTAGGGTGTTACAATTCTACCCCCCTTAAAATGAATCTCGTCCTCGAGATTCGGACGATGCTTACTCAAATAACTGTGGGTATGTTTTCCTTAGATCCTCTTCTCTTTCCCAAGTAGCCTCATCTACTGTATACCGATTCCACTGAACCTTGCACATCTTTATGACTCGGCTCCTTGCATCTCTTTCTGCCGTCTCCAAAATTCTTACCAGAAACTCCTCATATGTGAGATCCTCCTTAACTGTAAGCTCTTCTAATGGTATCTGCTCCTCGGGTACATGCGGACACTTCTTCAGTTGAGACACATGGAACACATCATGCACACCTGACAAACTCTCAGGCAATTCCAACTAATAAGCTACCTCTCCACGTCTCTCTAAAATCTTAAAAGGTCCAATATACCTTGGCGCTAACTTCCCTTTCATGTTAAACCTCCTCACACTTCTCATAGGTGACACCTTCAAGTACACATAATCACCTACTTTGAAAACCAATTCTCTTCTTCTAGTATCGGCATAGCTCTTCTGTCGAGACTGAGCCACTCTCAAGTTATCCCTGATCAACCTTACTTGCTCTTCTGCGTCTCTCAAAACATCTAGCCCAAACACTTGAGTTTCTCCCGTTTGGTTCCAAAACAACAGGGTTCTTCACTTTCATCCATACAAAGCTTCGAAAGGTGCCATATTGAGACTTTTCTGATAACTGTTGTTGTACGAGAACTCTGCATAAGGCAAACTCTTGTCCCAACTTGTATCATACTGCAACGCACAAGCTCTCAACATATCCTCCAATATCTGATTAATTCTCTCAGTTTGCCCATCTGTCTAAGGATGATATGCTGTACTAAAATTCAACTTGGTTCCCAACGAACTATGTACTTGCTGCCAAAAATGAGATGTGAATTGGGTACCTCGATCAGACACAATTTTCTTGGGAACCCCATGTAGACAAACTATTCTCTACATATATAGCGCAGCCAATTGGGGTCCAGTATAGGTAGTCTTAATCGGTAAGAAGTGGGCAACCTTAGTTAGCTGATCTACTATTACCCAGATTGAATCATATCCTCTCTGAGTATGTGGTAACCCAACTATAAAATCCATACCAACTTCTTCCCACTTCCACTCAGGTATCTTCATTGGTTGTAACAATCCTGTAGGTCTTTGATGTTCAGCCTTGACCCTCTGATAGGTATCACACAAAGCAACATATTTAGCAACATCTCTCTTCAGTCCGTACCACCAATACTTCTCTTTTAGATCCAAATACATCTTGGTACTTCCAGGATGAATAGAATAAGCAGACTCATGGGCCTCACGAAGAATTGCCTCTCGTGTAGCCTTATCCTCAGGCACACACAGCCTTTTCCCAAACCATAGAGTTCTATTATCATCCATACTAAAACCTGGTGCCATACCAATCACTATGTTTTCCGCTATCTCCTTCAACTTCGCATCCTGTAACTGTCCCTTACGTATTTCTTGCTCCAATTTAGGCTCCAACACCAACTCCACTACATTGGTAACAAAGCTTAAATTCAGTCGCTAAAATTCAGCACACAACTCACTTGACATTGATGTCACTTGCACCTCATTGACATAACTCTTCCTACTAAGAGCATTGGCAACAATGTTCACCTTCCCAGGATGATAGTGTACCTCCAAATCATAATCTTTGATCAACTCTAACCATCGACGTTGTCTCATATTCAGATCTGTCTAAGTGAAAATGTACTTCAGACTTTTGTGATCAGTATAGATGTCACTCTTATGTCCAATGAGATAATGCCTCCATATCTTCAAAGCATGAACCACTGCTGCTAACTCCAAATCATGAGTAGGATAATTCAACTCATGCCTTCTCAACTACCGAGATGCATAAGCCACTACTCTACCTTCTTGCATAAGAACACATCCAAGTTCTTGACGAGATGCATCACAATAGATCAAAAAGCTTTTATTTAGGTCTAGCAAAGTCAACACTAGGGCTGTAGTCAACCTCTTCTTCAACTCTTCGAAGTTAGCCTGGCACTTCTTGGACCACACAAACTTAGCATTTTTCTCCAATAAGGCTGTCATTGGCTTAGCAAGCTTAGAGAAACCTTCAATGAACCTTCTGTAGTATCCAGCTAATCCCAAGAAACTACGTATCTGTCCCACATCTGTTGGTGGCTTCCAATTCAGCACATCTTTCACCTTACTGGGATCTACTGTAATTCCACCGTTGGAGACAACATGACCAAGAAATGAAACTTCCTTCAACCAAAATTCACACTTGCTTCGCTTGGCATACAACTTGTGTTCTCTGAGCTTCTGCAGGACCAACCTTAGATGTTTAGCGTGCTCTTCTTCTGTTTTGGAGAATATCAATATATCATCGATGAACACCACCACAAACTTATCCAAAAACTCCATGAACACCTTGTTCATCATGTACATAAAGTAGGCAGGTGCATTGGTCAAACCAAATGACATAACAGTGTACTCATACAAACTATACCTCATAGTAAAAGCTGTCTTGGGTATATCTGTTGCATGAATCCTCAATTGATGGTAGCCAGAACGAAGATCAATCTTAGAGAAAACACAGGCACCTCTCAACTGATCAAACAAATCATCAATTCTAGGCAACGGATACTTGTTCTTGATAGTAACCTCATTGAGTGACCGATAATCAATACACATCCTCTGAGTACCATCTTTCTTGTCAATAAATATAACTGGTGCTCCCCAAGGTGACGAGCTAGGACGAATAAAACCTTTCTCATGTAACTCCATAATTTGTTTTTTAAGTTCTTCTAATTCTTTAACCCCCGTTCTATATGGACACTTAGCTATAGGTGTAGTTCTAGGTAATAATTCAATAATAAACTTAATATCACGGTCAGGTGGCATACCTGGCAAATCATCGGGGAACACATCTGGAAATTCATCCACCACTGGGTCCTCCTTGTTACCGCTATCATCAAGCTGGTTCACTATGGCGGTCGGCTGTGCTTGTATGACAACATCAACACTGATTCTTTCTCCACTGGGTGCGGTCACAGCAACTACCTTTTCTTTACACTGGATCACTACTTGTTGTTGCTTCATCCAGTCCATACCCAGAATCACATCTATACCAGATGCTCTCAACACAATAGGGCTCACTTTGAACTCTACCCCCCTTAAGAATAGACTAGTCGGAAGACAACGATATGAAGCTTGCATACTTCCACCTAGTGAGTTTACTAATATGGGATTTTGCATGGCATATAATGGTATGCTATGGTTTCTAACAAATGCTTGTGATATGAATGAATACGAAGCTCTAGAATTGAAAAGAATAGTAGTGGGGGTTGAGTTGACATTGAACGTACTGAGCATGACTTCCGGTTCAGCAAGCGCCGTCTCGATAGACACATGGTTCACTTTTCCCGTGTTGGGTGCTGGCTTCTGATAGCTGTTCTGCCTTTGAGGGGTTTGCTGATTGGGCTTCTCAGGGCAATTATAAGAGAGGTGACCTTCTTTGCCACAATGGAAACACTTGCTAGGGGTGCTAGGGGCACTAGTCTTCATAGGAGTGTTGTTGGGCGCTCCTTGTCGTGGTGTCTGCTGACCACTCTATTGCTGAGGACGTTGATTGGCATTCTACTGCTGGTTTTGGTTGCGCTGAGGATACTAACCACGATTCCATTGACTGGGTGGTCCCTGAAACCTCTGCTGGAAGCCTTGTTGAGAATTGACACGTGGACGAGTATTGCTCCTAGAGGCCTGACCCTGAAGCCTTCTCTTCTTGGCCTCCATTTCTTTGCGCTTGTTGTCAATAACAATAGCGTGATTTACCAGCGTATGAAAATTGGGATAGGTATTGGACATAAGCTGGAGCTGCAGACCATCATACAAACCTTTGAGAAAGCGGCGTTGCTTATCAGCATCGTCAGCCACTTTATTTGGAGCATAACGTGATAACTAAGCAAACTTGTCGCGGTACTCAGCGACGGACATAGATCCCTGCTTCAAAGCTCTGAATTCCTCTTGCTTAAGTTCTATCAGTCCTTCTGGTATGTGATAAGATCTGAAATTCTCTTTGAACTCCTGCCAGGTGATAGGAGGAGCGTTGGCAGGACGTCCATACTCGAATGACTCCCACCAGTCCTGAGCTTCTCCTTGAAGTTGTCCTGAAGCGTACAACACATTTTGCTGATTATCACATTGAGCTATGTTGAGCTGCCTCTCTACTGCACGAAGCTAATCATTTGCTTCTAGTGGATCAGTGGCACAAGAGAACACCGGGGGGCGGCCCTTCAAGAATTCACCACGCTTATCATGTGGTGCTCCACCACCCTGTTGGTTCTGCTGATTCTGCACCAATGTTTGCATGGGCTGCGTCTGTATTGCCAAGAGTTGTTCAATAGTCGGTGGTGGTGGTGGTGGTGGATGTGGGGGAACACCTCCTCGACCTCGGTCTCTTCCTCTTCTAGACATCTGCTTATCAAATATTCAAAATTTATACATTTCCAGGTTAGAATACATTCTGAAAATTTTCTGGATGAGTCTCAACATCAGCAGTTCTGTAAAACAGTCGTATCTCGAGTTCCATAAATCCAAATAGGGTGTACTTTATATGGTTGGAAAGATTACGAAATTTTCTACAACTTTTATTCAGACCACTTTCCCAGATTATGTCATTAGATTACTCATAAACAGGATACAACCGAAACTGTTCCCAGATTCCAGACTGTGCAGTAACTTTAACTTGAAACAGAGATATCTCACGAACCAGATCAGATATGGGGGTGATTCCAGAGGCATTGGAAAGATAATTAAGTCTAGTTATTCCCATAATAATTTCATAATTTTTGGTAATGTATATTTTATTTGGCATTAATATAAAGGCAGACTGCTCCGAAAAATAGATTCCGAGAGAGCAAGATGCAACAAACCCAACTATTTATTTATTGACCCAAACTTTAATATTCTTAAATATGAAACTTGCGGACATGCCCACATAGTTCCAGCACACATTACAAAGATCCAACTCATGCATAAACATATTAACAAATCAACTAAACACACAATGTTCACACCGCACTAAAAACTCGACCCGACTCGACTCACTCATTCTACTATCGTGTTATTACATAAAGAGGGACTCCATCATCTAGGGGCGATACTTATGAGGAAGCTCCTCATACATCTTTGGCAAATTGAGGCACACCCTTTGTTCGTCTATCACCTGCCGGTGCCTCTTGATTGCTTCCTGCTGTGCCTTCAATTGATTCTCCAATCGGCGAATCCTTGACACAGACTCGTAACCAAAGTGTACCATCGCTTCAGTGGTTGGATCCATGCCCTGCAGGTCCATCGTCGCCCATCCCAATTCTAGGTGTTGATGAGGAAGGAATCGATATTGATCATCCTTCATAACATCGAATCGGCGACCACGGAGGCCTATGCAAGCTTCAGCGGCTGCATCTTCTATGCCATCCTCCATGGTAGCGCGGTGACCATGGTGTGCGTAGTTTGAATCCAGCTGATACGCGTCTTTCTGCTCATCCTTGATGGTGATGCACACCCTAACCTTCCAGTAGGTGTCTTCAAGAGGGTGTGTATGCTCTTCGCAAGCGTATTCTACAGCTGCATCCCAGTCACTGTAGTATGTCTGAAGCAGGCCCATGAGTCGGTGATGTGAAACGGAGAATTCACATCCTGGCTTATACCACACCTTTATTGTCCACCCCAATGGCAGGATCGGCTCATCCTCTTCAACAATGTCTTCCTCTTCATTTTCAGAAAAGTCAACGATCTCGACTTCTTGAGGGTCATCCTAGGCTGGCTCAGGTGTGGACTCAGGCGTTGGCGGTGTTGGCGAATCCAATTCCTGTTCCTAAGGTTCTTCCTCCTCAGGCTCCATGGACAAACCTTGTGGCGGGTAGTACCCCCCAGTGCTGATGCGGGCAGTCTTGTGGGCACGAGGCATCTACAGAATTAGATTTAGTTAGATTAGGTCAGAAGCAAAAATTTTCATAGTAGAATAAGATGAAAGAAGCATAAACTTTAGCAAATACCAAGGGTGAGACAGAAAGCATGAAATGAGTGAAGCAAAAGAAGCTAAACACGACCATTGCTAACTAGGCTTGTGTCCTACAGTCAATACGGCTCTGATACCAATCTGTCACACCTAATTTTAAGGATAAAATGGGGTGCAAAACCTTATGTGCGCCCAAAGATTAGTCACACACATAAGTCGACAAATTATGAATAGTATCATCACTAATGTTTATTACATCACGAATAAGACATAGTTATTACATAAGTATAGCAGAAATAATAAAAAGATCTCTCGCGGAAGCTCCAATTCACAGGGATGTCGACTGGTTGACCACAAGTCTAGTAGTCCTCAGGGAAATCATCATTCTCAAGGTCATCTGTTACCCATCCAGGATTTTTATCCAAATAATGAAAATAAACAAGCGTAAGTACATGTCGTACTTAACAAGTGTAACATGGGGTTCATGAGGCTCAAAAGGCTAGACACAGGTTTAACAGCGTTCAGCTTTTAGTTGTCACAATTTTAGCTTATGTGTAGCATCAAGTTGTTTCAGTTCCCAAGGTAGAACACATGATCAAATGTAAACATGAGTAATGAATAGCATAAACAGATAAAGTTTAATGTTCATTTATTCCATAAATGTTCTAAGGCCGTTCGTGACCGTGAGCATGGCTGATATACCAGTTTTACACTCTACAGAGGTTGTACACTTTCACTGTGAGTCATAATACCCATATGCCCGGGTTTATAACTCCCAAAACACTTCTAAGGTGAGCAGGCAGGGGTCACTATGAAGCCTTTCAAAGGTTCGTCTAACAAGTTAGGGCCATTAGATTCACTCGGCAAACAGATATAGAGCCCCATTCCCGATGGCACATTGACACACAGCCTATACACATAAGGCTAGAGGCCGCTCTATACCTGATTCGGTAAGCCATTCTTACGCCAATGAAGGTAACCACTAACAAGCTAGAAAAGGTCCTTATACTAAGCTAAAGCCAGAGCCATATAGCCCTCACAGCTGTACTGTAAGTCCAGGATGATCACTTAGAGATAAGTCCTTAGGGAGAGGAATCTAAGGCATTTAGAAAGTAGCTAAATACTCCAGCCCTCTATTTCCATGTTGCTAAAAAGTCATATTTTATGTTTGTTGCATATACCATTAGTCAAGTTACAAGATCATGGTTTAACTGAGCTCTAGCAAAGCTACCCATATGCATAACCCCTAGGTGACAAGGCAATAGTCCAATTCTAGGAAATTCCTAACAAGAAGACACATGCAACATGAATTTAATGAATTAAAGTGAATAGGAACAAGGATGATCCCATGCTATACTTGCCTTGAGCAATGTACACCTGCTGGTCCTGCTCATCAAAGTCGTACCCTTGACCTTCCGAGAACTGCTCACCGTTTATACTCGATAACCACAGCAACATACAAGCATCCAGGAGCAATCATGCAAAGCAAACAAGACTACAGATTAGAACAGTACACCAACAGCAAAGAATCAAGATGAAAAGTTTGGAAAATGGATCTACGTCTCGCTATGAACACACAGACGTGAAGATCACAAATATCGGATCTAAAACGGAAAAGTTATGATTTAAACAAGATTTTCTATAGACAAATAATAGATTAGATCTAAGCTCGAATTATAAAAGTTGGAAACCTACTTTACAGTAGTGTAAACGTGTAGATTACCTAATTACGAACCCAACGCAACTTGAACGGATCAAATCGGAGTTAAAACGGAGAAATTATGGCTAAAACAAGTTGAATGGCAAAACTATAAATAATTGAAAACGTATTTCAGTCCAAACGAACGAAAATACGCTTTCAAAAGAAAGAAACGTAAACTGTGAAACACGCAAAGGACCGTGGGTTAACACCGAAATAATTATAAGGGTGTAATTGCAAAATTGGCATCAAAAGGGTATCTTTAGATCTAGGCCGTTGGATTAGAAACCGACGGCTGAAAACAAATCCAGCGGAAAAAGAAAAAAAGAAATCGCCGGCACAGTACCGACGGTGGCTTGAATCAATGGCGGCGCCATGGCCGGCTTCGGGAGCTCATGGTACACGGCTTCTAGGGCACGTTTCAACGAAAGAAGAGTATAGGGAGAGAGAGAGAGGAAGGAACGGCGAACTCACCAGACCCGAGCACCGAGAACAAGAGGCAGTAGAGGTGGTCCGGCGTGAGCTGGCGGCAGAGGTCGGCGGCGGTGCTCGAGCGAGAAGCGGCTGCGGCTGCTTGGCGAAGAAAAACGACCGTCAGATGGGTTAGGGGATAAAGGAGGGGTGCAGGCGCTATTTATGGGGACGGAATTCCTTGGGCGCGACGGCATCGAAGATCGTAGCAGCGTCGGACTCAACGGCGACGGCACAGTGTCCGCCTAGGACACGAACAAGAGGAAGGAGGTGGGTCTGACTTGCGGGCCTGGCTGGTCAGCGGCGGAGGAGGCTTGCGCGGCGTGGCTTGCAGCTGGCGCGCGACTAGGCCGGGGGAACCAGGCTTTGGCCCAATTAGTGAAGCGCGCGGGCCTGCTCTGGGGTGGCCGAATGGAGCACAGCAGGGAGAGAAACGCAGATCGGCGCGGGAAAAAGATGGGCCGCGACAGCAGCAGGCCTTTAGGCCAAAAAGAAGACGGAGGAGTGATTCCATTTTTTTCAATTCCTTTCCAAAGCAAATTTTGAAAGCAAGAATTCAAATCAAATTTAAACTTGAGTTCAAATCAAACCACTCGAAAAATTGATATGCAGCAGCATGAATGCACATTCATTGTTGTTAAACTTTATTAAAATTTTAATTTGTCATACTTTATTATTCTTCCTAAATTTAAATGCTCACAAAAAATGCTTAGTAAATCAATTTCCCCTATTTAAAAGTGTTGTAAAATTTAGGGTGTTACAGCTGGCTCCGATCCGCACGCAATCGATCCCTTGCTGGCATGATTTTAGGAGTTCTCGAGCTCTTGAGATCCTCCTAAATTCTGGTGTAAACACATGCCCCCCAATTTTAGGATAAAAGTAATTTTATTCCAAAATTATCCTGTCTGCATCCTTGATTGGTCCACAGTCACAGGTAGAGAACCTTGATCTAGGGTCCACCATTTGTCGCCGCTTACATCCATTCATGAGCCCATGCCTCTAAACCTTTGCAAGAGCACCACTATTTCACTGGCATTTGGATTCACCTTCCCGAACAGGCTATAAAACGCTCGTCTGACCCTGGTGAGACCAACTCAATACTTCAGCCATGTTTTTCTTCCATCTATCTTTTCGAGTGCTCCTAACCCCGCTAGACCCTCCATGGCCTATCTTCTTGCAATAAAGATCTTGAGCGGTTAGAAGAATTCTTGTGCATAGGGTGATTGTGTCACCCATTCTAGCACCTTGTTGGGCAAGAGGATCAGCTGCTACGGCTAGAAGAAGTCTTGTGACGCACCTGCATCTTCTCACCATGCTCGCAGAGCTATTCTAGTGCTTACAAGGGCTAGAATGTGTGGACACTTTACCCTTGTTTGTTCCATCAAATGCCTATCAGGAGGCTTCTTTCCAGCGGCTTCCCCAGTCACCCAAAAACCTGTGGATATCTGCTAGTCAGGCGGCCTTTCCTTTTCTTGTCGCAATTTTACCAATGGGCCGATGTGACTTGGTTCATGATGACTTTCAGCCTTGTGGGGATTCGAACTCCCTTCAACCCAAAGAGGCCTTGGTGTGTTGATCGCTGGTAAATATAAATCTTTTGTATTTATCCCATGGCATTCTATAACTTGGGAGAGCAATGAGTTTGAATCTGTTATCTCTTCATTTTTGTTACCTGAATCTTCGGAGTATCGACCCCTTTCCGTATCTGATTTCAAATTCATACCGCTAGCGAGATCTCCCCCCCCCATGGGCTATATATGTAAGGCCATGGCTAGGGATCGAAAAACGACTCGCTTCAATTGATCGGTATTGCCAGAATCTCGCTGAATGTCTCTCCCTTGCAGAATTGGCTCTAGCCATGGTTCGATGTCGATCACTTCTCGAAGCCGATGATATATAATAGCCAAAGTGTTCCCCAGCCTGTAGTCTATAATATGTGATATTAGCAAATAATTCCTCTGTCTTGGATGATTTCTTCTTTTGTTCCGTACTTCATGCTACGTGCATTACTTTGTTCATGTTTGCTTTGCTCTTGTGGGCGACACACGTTGTACCAGCTTTTACCCCTCTGGGTTTATTTTTGTGCCGGAAGCGATACCCTCATGGTACCGGCTATTAGAGTTGTTAGTCAAGCAAATCGGTTGCCTAGTATTAATCCAAACGTTAGGGTAATATTCCTTCAAACATTCCCTATCTGATTGCTTTGTAGAATCCTTCTTCTTCTTTTAGTATTTCCAAAATATAAGTATCACCTGGCACACAGCGCTTGACCCAATAAGGTCATTCTTAATCAGACAACCATTTCTGCCGAATTTGCTACCCTCTGATTCCATCGTCAATTTTACTCTCTAGTCCAAATCTTCCTCAGAGGATTACTCATTCTCGACCTTTTAATCATAATATTTTGCAACCTTTGGTTTATTGGTTTCAATGCCCTTTCAAGAACACGTAGCCGAAGGCAACTCAAGTCTTCTAAGTCACCCATCACGAGACCCTGGTGGACTTCAGCTGATAAATTACTCTGCATCATAACACGCCTTGATCCATTTCGAACTTCCCAAGAATAGACTGCATCATGTTTTATGCACAAGTTCATAAGGCGATCACGTCAGCTCCTCTGCCCCTGGTCATTAAGGGCAATCCATTCCCAATCTTCCCTAGAGCCTTGTCTCCTTTTTCTAAGATGAAACAGGCTTAGAGGAGTTTGTTCGATCGTGAAACCCTCTTGGCCAGGGGGACTCGAATAGGCAAGAGGCTAAAGAACCATTACAGCCAATCGATCACTTCTGCTTTGGCTAAAGGGCCGATTTTGATAATAGCCGATTCTAGACTCCCGATCTTAATCCCACTTAGGTCCGAAAAATACGACTTTCATTAAGAGAGACCTCCAATCCCCCATCCTTAGTCACCAGATGCCGCATTATCTTTAGCATCAGTGAAGCGGCGTTCTGCCTTCTATTAACTGCGGTTGCCCTTTGCGTGTCCTGAGGTGTCTGCCTCTTCGCTTTGCGCCTTCAAATACCAGGCGAGGGCTTTGGCCTCAAACACATATCCATTCGCAACTGTTCTTTCGCTCTCTTCCGCCTACCAAAAACCATGTAGCAGTTTTCTTCCTCCCTTCTGTAGTTCCAACTATCTCTTATGGCTAGCGAGGGTAACCGAGGCAAGTGTGTGGCAGAGGAGGTTCCCGAAGGGGACATGCCGACGAACCGGCGTCTCCGACACATGAGGTAAAACTGCTAACTTTTCTGTCCCTAATGATGATGACATATTCTGACTCTCCTATAGGCTCGTCACGAATGACAGCTTTCATCTTTTCTTCAGGACTGGCAAACCCACTGATGCTACATCCTCCACGCCGGCTTCATTGTCGGGCTCGTCTAACTCGTATGACAGTGATGATGCCCGGCGCTTCTTCCGGGAATGGAGGTCGACTAAGGATCGCTATTCCAAGGTGATCCAGAATAACTGCCAGCTCAAGATTCGTCTGGGGGTTTTTCAAGCGGCCCTCAATGCGGCTGAGGAGGAGACCAGCGCCGTCCGAGCATGGCTGATAGAGTCTAACACCGCGGTAGCAGGTAAGATGAATTCCGAGAATGCTTCTATTCTGGTCCTCATTATCTTCATCTTGATAGTTTTCTGTAATCGCCAGCTCATATGGTGTAGTTGGAGTCTCTCCAACTAACGGTGAACATGGCTACAGACACCATTAATGCGCAGGGTTCCCTTATTGATGCTCATCTCCAAGACATTCTAGCCCGTGGCCAGGAGGTTGCTCTTCATGGCGTTCGCTATGGCACGTCTGTGGCACTAACCATGGCGCAGGTCCAAACCAGGCACGATCTTCACGCCATGGAGGTTGGCTTCCCGATTGGTGATGGCCCTGAGGGGCATGAAGATTTGATAGAAGACTTCACCGCAGCAGTAGAGGCCATCGTGGACATTACCTCCGCTCAGGATGTAGTGAACAAAGTCTTTGATTAGTTTATACTTAGGGTAATCCTGACGAATAACGACTCCTGTTCCTCCATGAACATGCTTCAATGTAGTGTCCTTGTGTATGATCATTTTTTATTTTGTTTTTTGCTCTATAGGCGATACATATCGTATCAGCTTTTATTATCTTCGAAGATCTTTCATTTTTGAACTAGAGGTGATACCTTCCTAATATCGGCTATTGGAGCTAAGAACGAATTGGCTATCAAATTCATATGTCAGAATAACATCTCTTCACGCATTTTTTATTCCAAAGATCAAACGATCGATCAATCCGAGCCAAGCATCATATCAAGTGAAACAGAACTTCTCTTTAAGAAATCCATTAATTCTGAATTGCACTTGCACTTTAATTCAGCATTTATATATGTCGGCCTAAACTCATTTCCAAGACTCAATGTTTATTTTCCCTTAACTCAATGGCCGACGCGATGCCACGATTATTGATTAAAACAAACTTTCAAAGCCAATTGCTTGAACTGGCCGTTGGCCTTCATTATTAATCCTGATGAAGCCTCCTTCCCATGTTTTGTAGGAAAGGCATTCGAAATCTCCTAATTCCCAAAACACTGGATCGGTTGTTGCGATGCTCATAGACTCATCAGCACGAACCATCTCAACATCATCCCCATGCCATTGAATCAAACATTGATGCATAGTTGATGGCACGCAACAGTTTGCGTGAATCCAGTCACGACCGAGGAGTAAATTGTATGCGCCTTTTCCATCGATGACAAAGAACGTGGTGAGCAGAGTTTTACTCCCAATTGTTAACTCGACGTTTATTGCCCCTCGGGTCTTAGATGTATTTCCTCCGAAGTCTCTAGCATCATGTCAGTCTCAAGCAAATCTCCTGGTCCCTTGCCAAGCTTACAAAAAGTAGTGTAAGGTATAAGATTGACAGAAGCACCTCCGTCCACAAACAGTTTGTTCACCGGCTTCCCATCAACAAAATCTTTCATGTATAAAGCCTTCAAGTGCCGATGTTTGTCTGGCTTATCGAATATCACTTGGTGTGTAACTGCCAACTTGGCAACCATCTCTTCATACTCTGATTCATCGAAGTCTGAGTAAACTTCCTGATCCGCCGAAGTTCTGAATTCTGATGGCAACAGAAAAGCCATTTGGATATTAGCCGATGGTTGCCTCTTATCAGCTATTTGTTGGCTAAGCCTGTTCCATCTCCTTATTCCTTAGGCGCTGCACTCTTCTCTTCTGGCTTCTTGTTAAACCTCCGGGGCACCATTGGCCTTCCTGCCAAACATGTTCCCTCTGATTGTTTCCTTCTTCATGATCAGCCCAGTCTTGGTCAACAACTCTCTTTCCTAGCCGATCATAAATACTTTTATCTTTTAAGCGCCGATCCATGTTATTATGATGATATGCATTCTAGACATGGATAGACCGGCGGTTGATTTGAGATTGCCTAAACTCCCAATATTGATTACTGTATTCCGGACAGTCATGTCTGGTAGACAATTTTAAACCTTCATTCTAGCAGTATCTAAAGAAAGGACAGTTCTAGTGCGATTCATCTTGCTTTCTTTCATACCTTTCTTCTTCTAGTTGACGCTGGTATTTTTGATCCTCTAACCATTGCTGATGACCTTTTTCCTCCTGCCGCCGCCACTTATTCAATAGGATCCGAGATGTGACTTGCGGCCTCATTGCTCTATCCTTCGATGTTCCTCCCTGCTCGTATCGGCTCTTCTGCTGATCACGATGTTTTTCAACCTCTCTGCATTCATCAGCCAATATCTGCATCTTGGGATTGACTATTCCATCTTTTCTTGATGTGGCCAATGTTAGGACCTTAGTTTCTCCTTTGAATATCCTAACATCAACCATATTTTGATCTCCTAGGAAAGGATTATCATCAACTTTCATTTTCCGAGGCGTATCGAACTTGAGCCTCCCTTGCTGAATAGCCCTCTGTATATGCTATCGGAAAATTCTACACTCATTAGTGGAATGAGAAGTAGCATCATGGAACTTGCAGAACTTCTTATTCTTTAACTGTTTGAGGGGCAACATAACATGATTGTCCAGCAATTTGATCTGGCCCTTCTCAAGTAAAAAGTCAAAGAGCTTGTCCGATTTTGTGACATCAAAGTCATAGCTCTCCTTGACTCTTCTTCCTTAAGGATTTGACACCATTACTGTCTTCTTGCTCCAATTTCATTCAGCCATAGCAACCTCCTCTTCTTCATCTTCATAGCCACCATCTGCTGAGTATGGATCATAAGCTTCGGCTATGGTGGTATTCTTCTGGAATCGAGTGTCTCTGCGCATACTCTAGAATTGGCTATTGAGCGCTGCTACTCGTTGAGCCAATTGACCCAAGTTATTAAATTCTTGTCCTAGCAGCTTTTCCTTCCATATTGGCAGCATTCCTTGGATAGCTAAAGCAACTACCTGATCATCGGCCAAACTTAATGAGAAGCACAAATTCCTAGTCTCTCGGAATCTCTGAAGAAACTTAGTGCCCGATTCATTAGTCCTCTGTCTCATGGTCGTCAGATCGGTGATCTTCTTTTCTCTAGTTCTAGTGTAAAAATATGTATGAAACTTCTTCTCTAGGTCAGCCCAATTGGCAATGGAAATGATTGGAAGTGACGAGAACCAAGTGAAGGCTGGCCCTGACAGGGATAAGGAGAAAAACCGAACCCAATGGGCATCCTCAACTGATGCTTCACCCAATTGTGTAAGATACCGACTGACATGTTCTATTGTGCTTATACTGTCTTGACCAGTGAACTTGGCGAACTCTGGGAGCCTGTAATTTATAGGAATAGCAACCAAATCATACCATTCTGGATATGGATGTTTGTATGAAAAGGTCAACCCCTTCGGCTTTAAACCGAACTGATTTCTCATCATCTCGGTCACCTTCAGCAGTAACTCATCAGCTTACGGATTTGGATTTCTTGGTACTTGCTGACCCATCTGTGGATTGAAATCTCACGTGCCTTGATATCCTGGATTTGGCATCATGTGGAGGGTGTTATAATCCATGCCATAGTGATAGCCTTATGGAATCTTAATCTGTTGGGTCCTTTGCTGACTTGCTGCTTGAAGTCTCTGATTATAGACATAAGGACCTATATCTCTATGGATCTTTTGAATTGATGGTGCTATTTTTTGAGCCAACGACGGTATGTGGCCTGATGTGCCAAAATTGATCATCTGGTTCTGACTTTGCCCCATTGGCTATTGTACATGCTGTATTAACGGTCCAAGATTGTACTGTGCCTGATTCGTAGCAGTGCCTGGAGTTTGTTCAGATGAACCTTGAAGCATCTGGACATCATCATTACCAGCTAGTACTGCTTCTTGATGGCTGGTACCGACTTGATTAGTCCCTTGAGTCGACGGATCTGGATTGTTGTAACAAGTCGATCCAACCTGACCAACTGGAATCCCATGAATCGCCTCTTTCATGGCATTGTGAAATGCGTTAACAAAAGCTTCATTGCGGCTTGATATGGCATCACGAATAGATTTGTCTATGGCTTCTGTAAAGAAACGCTTGTCTTTAGCTTCAACCGTATCTATCTGCCCGTGTAATAGAACTCTTGGTAGTGGATATTTCTGAATAATTGTGCTATCACATATTTTGGTGTAGGACAATAAACACTTCTTCTAAAAATTCCTCTGTAGCCTTGCCAATGGTATCCTTATCCTCATCAGGTAGGTCTTCATAGTGTACCATAAGGATGTCGTCGTTGTTGTGAGCCGCCATGACGATTGTGGTGTCCCACCGGGCGTGCCAGAAACGTGTGTCAACATAGAATTTTCACCTTCGTGCCGAGGACACATGCAGCAAGCCAGAAGGATTCGCCCAGTGGAGCGGATCCGCCTGGCTTCAGCGCAAGGGTGGTCGATCCTGCGCAATCCTCCCGAGATGTGCCAGTCAATTTGACCCTGCAATTGATAAGGAGAGGAAGCTTATCAGTAATTAAGGGCAGAACATGCCGGTGTTGCCAGACAGTCCTGAATGTGCGGCTCTGAGAGCCGATATGAGAGGAAATCGACTAAATAGCCAATTCTAGCATATTCACAAGAATGAATTGATTAAAGCTCATGGGGTTGTATAAGAGGGATCAGTTATCATTCAGGACAAATGTTATTTAAGCACATACTAATCAATGGCAATAAGATATTAATGATGATTGGTTTATACTGAGCCAATGATTACAAGTAACCGAACCCCTTTTATTTAAAGAAATAATTCAACACCTCTTAACCATTTAATAAAGATAAATCTAATGAACATGTTAGATCTCATCTATCGCCATGACCAGTGGGGCATGAGGCAGAATCATGCAGGCCGTAGAAACAACAATAGACTTGATGACCCTAACTCATTACTAATATCAATAGGGCATGAGCCAGAATCATGCAGGCCGTAATACAATAACAAGATCATGAGGCTAACACATCTTTCAACTTATCTCTATTTCAATGATCTCGTAATGCGAACTGTTCGTGGAAGCATTCGATATCGGCTAAACAGCCGATTCAGGCATAGCGCACAGTTAAGGTCATGTCTTCTCATGAACGGGTCTACTAACTAATGATCCCCACTCCACGGTGCCAACAGTAGGGTGAGAGGCAGAATCCCACAGGTCATGATGACGGGTCATGGAACGGTTTTTATTAACTAATGGATCTACTCAAGATCGAGCATGCCTTAACCGCATGCTCTGCACGATCAAGATTGACGCAAAACAGCCGATGAAAAACATAACTCATCGCTTAAGATATAGATTAGATCAGTTTTAGACTAGCAAACAATGAGTTAAACAAGATATAAAGTAGATCCAAATCAATCTCAATCGGACAGAGTGATATTGCTGTAATTAGATAAACAATGAAAGCAATAAGCAATATCGGTAACTTAATGAATCTACCAAAGACTATCATACTAAAGTAGAGCCAATAACTTGATCTTGATCTAATTCAAGCAGTGGGGTGTGAGGCAGAATCACACAGGCCATACTTGAATTAGACAAGAATCGATAACTAGCTTATACCAGAGTCGTAGTGGGGGTCGACCGGATCGATGCAGCCATACGAACAGAGGTATAAACCATGACGGTACTTACAGACAAGCAGTGGAGGTCGACCGGATCGATGCAGCCGTACTCGCTGAAGAACTCACCGAGATCTACTCTACTCCTACTCCTAAGGGGTGGCCGGAGCCAAAAAAGTAATTGACTTTGTATTTGATTGATTCATGTCTTTACAATAGCCGGGGTTTGGTATTTAGACCCGGAGTCTAAAAACGAAACCTTGCTTGAGTACGACTCAATACAATGAAAACATTCCTAATTTAAGATAACTTGGACTCTAATATTTCCCTTTTTGTAGAGTCCAGCATGTCTCGTCCCAACGCCGATCATAGCCTCTGTCATCATCTGCTAGCGCTATCTGAAGGAAGCCGATTCTAGCGCTGCACCCGAATCTGCTGGTTCCGATCCGCACGCAATCGATCCCTTGCTGGCATGATTTTGGGAGTTCTCGAGCTCTTGAGATCCTCCTTCCAAATTCTGGTGTAAACAACTATATCCTCCCTCTCTACCGGCAAGCCCCCTCCACCCTCCCTCTCCGCGTCGCCTCTGCTCAAGCTCTCAGCCAGCGAGGTCCACTCTACTCGAGCCATCATAGGCATTGTGGCAAGGGTTTGTCAGGGTGAACCTCTGCGACGATGGTGGGTGGGACTCTCTGGTGGCAGTGGCAGTCTTGGAGCTGGTCTTATTTGAGATTGGTTCGTTCTCCGAATTCTCTCCAATACAGAGGGGGTGAACTCTGTATTAAAGATGAGCAGATTCAGTCGATGAGTGCCATTCTGACTTTTCGAGGAGTCAATGAGTCTCATGTTTAACCAGATATATACAAAACGTACTAATAGTTATGAAGTGTAACAAGCACCATTAGATGAATTATGGAATATATCTTTCATAACTGATCTATTCGGAGATATAAATGTTGATATTATTAAATTTAGTTAAGTTTTAAAAAGTTTGACCGTAATGACACTCTTTTTAGAGTAAATAAATTTTATTTTGGAAGCAATGTTAGTAAATAATTGGAGGGTCTTGGAAGGGTGGAGGGGCCGTGACCTGTGAGCCTGTAACAGGAAGTGGGTTGCCCGATTGAGCGGCAAAGCGTGCTACCAGCTACATGAACGACTTTGTGGGCTAGCTTTGCTGCCGCAACATCTCTTGTTACGGCGAAGCTTCATAGCACCGCACCCTGACCATGCATACTCTGTTTTTCTCATGAAACACGAGTCAGTTAAATGTTGCAGAAACTGTCTACTCTGCATACGACAATGGGTCCAAAATGTGTGTCATTTCCAAAAGCTGGTTTGCATGCTCTCTCTCTCTCTCTCTCATGTGATGTGAATCTCTCGGTGGCTGCTGAGAGGCTAGCTTTTGGACAAACATGGTAGCCGGCTGCACTTGTCGTTGCTAAGAAGCCTTTAGCCGCTGAGCTTGAGAGGGATATGATGGCTACACGCACCAAGGAACGAAACACACACCCGGTACCTAAGAATGACAGGAACCCCGCGCAGTTGCGTGGGCTACCAAGCATCACAAAGTGCAATGTTTTCATCATAAAATACAATGTGTCTGTGTTAGACGGAAAATAAAAACCCTTTTGAGTTGTTGGCTATGCTTTGGCAGTCTGTAATATAGTGTAAGCAAAACGTCTTCGAAATTGAAGGCACTGTGGAAGGGGGAAAAAAAGATGAGATAAAGGGTAAGTGTCAGTTAGCAAAGAATGAGCACGTCAAAAGTGAGAGGACTATAGGGTGACCAAAATTGTGCTACCTGTAGTGGCTTGCGTATGCATTGACGAAATGGCAGTTTCTATTAAATAATAATAACTGTGGAAAAAAACACTTTGTTGTGGTCCTGTTAGCTCATATGTTTAACTATTGTAGTTGAAATGTATTAAGCACAGGTCCAAAGGGCAGACCTAGTGACAGAGGCTCTCACATGAGTGGGGTCTGGAGAAGGGAAAAACCGAGGCAAGTCTTTCCCCCGCAAAATCTACGGAGAGGCTACTTCGAACCCATGACCTGGTAACTCAGTGAGACGACTCTCACCACTACACCAGGCCTGCCCTTCTATTAAGCACAGGTCCAATCACTTAAAAACTGACAAATGGGTCATTGATTAAAACAAAATCATTTTATGGAAGGAGTTTGTTTGCATCAGATGGAAGCTGTGTATTTTGCAATATAACTTGATTTTCCTATGAACCAAAGAAAAATATTGGCACAGACATTGTTAATGGTAGTTAAGAAATTTATATGTACATGTGGAGGCCAAAATAAGCCAGGTAGGGCGCTAGATTTCTTTAGATCTATGTGCATATTTCCTATCTGTTTACGTTGTCTATGTAAATACTCCTATCTGTTTGCAGAAGGGTATATGCGCTAGTGGGTGGTCTGATCAGAATAAATTAGGAGTAGATCTGTCACGGTTTGTCAAACAAATCATAGTTTATATGTATCTGCCACATTCACCTTCAGAAGAGATAACACAGAGACCTGATGAAGCAGAGGAGGAAGAGGTATCGATGCAGCCATCCAAGTCCATGGACCTGCAGCAGAAAAGTGTAGAAGATCAACAAATGTTCGTTGAAGCTTGGATCATAACTGCTTAGGTAACCAAGTAAGTTGAGTTCCTGTGCAAGAAAATCAAACAGAGCACATGGAGAGCATGTAGGTCAAGTGACTTTGTAATAAAAAGAATTTTTACATATAGTATGAAAACATACCTAACCAAGAAGCAATAAACTATATAGCAGTAGGCAAATGTAGTTTCTTAGATAACAGGAGGGAAATGCAGGGCCAAAGGAAGGTAGTAAGCAGCATGGTTTTATTGGTTGAATAGTGCGTTGGTTTCCTGGGATTGAATCACGTGCCTCCTTGTGTTGGTTGAAGTATATGTAGCATGAGAAGGCACTAACAATGCAGATGACACTTTGAAGAATTAACACTGAGTAGTTAACGGGCCAGAAAATGTTTGTGTATCTTGTATGCTTCTATCAGCTATGATACTTTGAAGTAGGACATGAAATGGATAAATCATAGAGCTAAGCAGCAAGTAGACAGTAGGAGTTTTTTTAAAGCATAATAATAATATTAAAGTTAACCATGGCAGAAATCAGGAAGTAAAGTAAAGAGGACCACGTATATTTATATAATTTGGGGAAAAAAGTATGTTGAGGCAAGGAACGATACGTAGGCCAAAGGAGCTATGAATGTACAGGTAGCAAAATTTTCAACCAAAATTTGTTCAATGCGTACATGGTTTTCTGCATTTTTCTATGGAAACCATGTACAGAAGAAGAGTGTAGTTAGGTTCACAGTCTGAGGTTCAGCAGCTAGTATAGAAGTAGGGAAAACATTTACAGGAACACATGGCAATCTGTCAGAGCTATTGCCTACAGAGTCTAACTACTTCAGGTAGGAAAAAAAAAACTGAACTTCTTCTCTTTGCATGCTGCGCATATAAGATGGCAATGTTAGGCATTCTTAAAAGAATCCAAGCATGATGAAAAGACTACAGAGTCCGTGTATATATCTGTACAGGGCTTATTGGTTTATAGTCTTAAGAACGGTAGACATGGCATGTAGTAAAATTAAATAACCAATGGGAAGACAGGAGTAATAACAGCAGGTTAGCTTACGACGGTGTCGATTGCACAGCAAGGGCGCCAAATATTCTGCAAGTAACAGAGACGTGTGAAGGAATATTAATAAAAGAGGAACTGTTGATGGGGTGTCATGGAAGCCCAATGCGGCTTGTTTGGATGGTAAAATATGAGCACGTACCCTTTTCTGCTCCGGAAGCTATAGCGGACGTACGCCTTTTGCGACTTTCAGTGGCAATGAATGACCCTGGGTGTGGCATATCTGTTGCAAACAAAGAACAGAGATTGGTCAGTATGATGACATACGTAGTCTGTGCAGGCATAGATGGACAGATTTTATTGATCATAGGAAGAATCATCATACTGATTATAGAAAAAATATGTAACAGGCCATAGAAGAAGCAGGCGTACAATAGATTCGGCATGGCTTGCGAAAATTGGAAAGTTGACATCAGAGACAGGGAAGTATTAGATATAATATACGTAGCAGTAGGCAACATCAGAGGGGACTAAAGATTAAAATCGGGAATCACCTAGCCGTCGCCGGACCAGGCGTGGTTGTGAGACCGCCATTCTGAAATCAGAAGGTGACATAGAGGAAGCGTCACAATGTAGTTGTCCGCTGGTACGGGCGGCTATATCACGAAGGGAAATTAATGATTGGTTGTGTATATGCCTATGAAGGCAAACACTGAATCAGCAAAGCAAATGGAAGCAGTAGCTTTGACAATGAGCAGGCCTGCACTTGCGGCCTTTAACCATAATCGAAGGAACTACTCCACAGGCAGTGGGAGGGCGACCAGCAGTACAATAAGCAGACTGATAGAGCGCCTGAAATAGAAGCAATTTAGTTCTTTCTCCCTGACGATGAGTAAATGCATCGAATTTATGTGACAACTGTCCTATAACATTTTCTAGAAAAGAAAGATAAATCATTTTATCACCCAGAGGAGGAGATGATCTCTGCACCACTCGAAGTGCAGAAAAGGATAGAACAAAGATAAAAATAAAAATAAAAAAAGAAGTTATCGTCTGCTTTAGTTGCTGTGATTGTTCTGTACATAACTGTGGGGAAGTCATTATATAATATAGTAAAAGTACTGAATAAGTCAGAATATTAATCATGCATTGTTTGAGCAACAGGACCAAGAGACTTTAGCCTTAGGTAAATTAGAATTTTGACCTCATGAACAGGGGAATCCAGAAAAGGTCAACGGGCCTAGTGGCGCTAGTGGCTTGAATAATGCAGGTGACCGGGCCCCACCGGTACACGTGGCTGGACCTCCTTGGGTTGGCGGTCGGGAGGACAGCGTGTTGAATTTCAACAGGTCATTTGTGACAGTCACCACCACACAATATATACATACCGCGTTTTGCATTGCTTGCGTCGAGATTCCACGTACGCAAGCCATCTAATAAAAAACATGATCCACGTAGGCTCGCGATGTGCTGCTGATAACAAACAAACGAACATGCATGTCATCGCAACATTTCTTTTTCTTTCGTTTATTAGCATGCATGTATAGATGCACGCCAAACACATGCATCATATTGTGACGGCATACTTGGAAGAGGATGCCACTTTATAGTAATAATATTTTCTTTTTGCGATTGCACGATACAACGCGGATACTCGTAACGCATGCACACTCAGCCCCATGAGGCATTGCTTTAGCTGGCTTCAAGAGTTTTCATGGAGTTATTAGAGCTACAATTACGTGTACTCGGACCAAGAAGAAAGTGGTTTACTTCTCTCGAAAGGATAAGAAAGTGATTAGGCTAAACTAGAGGTTTAAATCACTTTATTTTAATATTTCAACTTCCAAGTAAAGCTGGAAAATGACAGGCCTGAGATATGAGATAGCACAAGTATGCCCGCAACTATATATGGTGGACGCGTGCTAATAATAACATGGTTGCTTGAGAAGCAAAGATGATGATCATTAATTGTTGTTTGTTGACTAATTAATACTACTGTTGTAAGAACCATGACCCTAGTTGGGACAAAGAGATCGAGAACGAAATGAGTTGGATCTTTCTCATGAATTTTGACTGTGTGACCCTAAATGAGATCGATTTCCGTAGTATAATCATGTAGAGCTCTTCGTTAAGACTTCCAACATCACGAAGATCGAAGTTCGGAATGAAAAGTTATGGCCAAAATATAAAGTAATACTCTGCTAAAAATGTACACGGTGGACTATCCCGCATAGGTTCACCTGGTAGAAAAATGAACATACCGTACCTTCCGGCGTTCACAAGGCTTTACACGTCAGATGGCCCGACGTTCACAAGAAATTTTCAGAAGAGAATATTTTTCCAAAGAGGTTGCAAAAGTGGCTTGTATGCACGATGTAAATCCGGCATTGAAACAAGCCATCATACGGGACCTTGCAGCGTTCACATGAAAGAAAGGGGTCCCAAGGTAGTTCGCGTGGATTGTGCATACCGGATGTTTCTACACTTGTAATGTTTGCTTACGCCAAATCAATCGGTATATGCAACAAAATTTAACCATTGTTGAAACAACAGTTTAAGGGGCTGAGGCTATAAGCCTACAGATATCGTTTTGGAGGCGATGGAGTCCAAGATAAGCTCACATACATTCAGGGCTCGTTCGGTTGGGTCAAATCCAACCAGGACCCTTCCAGCTGATCAAAACTAGTATAAATTAGTGAAGTATTCCCGATAGAAATGATCCAGGGGTCGGTTCCCTGCCAAAAGAACAGGCCCTCAGGGATTATTACAAAGCCACTAATAAAGTGCTATGAGCTAGCATGAACTAATCCTACCCACTGCATGCATTTTAATGATAAGTACAATACAGGAGAACGAAAGATCAAGAAACGTCAGGGAACACCCATTTCGCTCTGATTCAGAAAACGCCAGAGTCTGAGACAAAGTTGCTCTGATTCAAGCGTAAGTTAACAAGAAAAAAAAGTAACTCCGACAAGTGCAGTTAACTAACACTGCAGATGCAAGAAAATAACTGTGATTAGTGTTTCCGCAGGCCTATGATGTATAGAATGTGACATGACTGTATTTTCAGAGCAGCCGTGTATATTTCATCACCCAACACATGCTGCTGGATATCTTGGAATCTCCTCGGCACTCGATCCATTGAAGCCACAGTGAGGCCTCTACCAATCTTGGAAAAATCGCTACATGAAGATGGTGGTTTTCGTGAGATTTGTAAGAAGAAAGTATTGATCAGCATCCAATGTAGTTTTCATCTGGAAAAGTAGTTTTCATGTTAATAGTCTTCCCAGCCTTTGATCTTTCTTCACTTATTAAACCACAGTTTTTATAAAAGCAAATAGGTCGAAGCAACAGTACAAACAAGCAAATAAGCAACAATAGTACAAACTGATAGCCTGTGACAAATGGTTCTGGGAAGAATTTTCCAAATAACCATTCAAGTAACAGCAGTACAAACAGCACATTTATAGATGGCCCAAACATCTCCAGGTGCTAAACTGAATCTTGCAGCTAGTCATTGGAAGCTTTCTTAGTAAGCTCGACGTAAAGCAACAAGGAGACCCTTGAATTCTTGATGGGATGTGCGAGGGTCTACTCAGGAAAGCTGGTCTATTGCCTTCCCAATACTGTAGACCTGTTCAGATGTAGCCCAGACCATGTGCGACTTGGATCAACTTATGATCCATAAGTTCCAGCACTCCAGACAAGAAGTGAAGCTTAACCAGAAGAAACATTGCAGTTCCAAAAAACCACCCGGAACATAACCATCCAACGAGAAAACTAGATCTCATGGTATAGACGCACGGTATAGTAGTACCAATAATACCTTCACGATCTTATCATCATCAGTTACTATGTTACTCTGAACGGCCACCATGCGGTGAACCACTTAGCAAGTCGCAGCACAGTTCAGTCCTTAGTTCTAGTATCATACATAAACAACTCTCACTGCAATTAGCAGCTCAAGAAAAATAAGTTTGCTCTCAGAGTTCATCAACCATACAAAAACATTAGCAAAAAAAAAAGGAAACGAAAAGCGAGGCACGACAAGCTCGATCTTCCCATGTAGCCATCACCGGTCCTCCAGCGCCCTCAACGAGTGCTCTCATCATCCTTGTCATTACCTTGGCCTGTGGACGATGGGGAGTAGCCCGGTGCAGTTGGGGAGTAGCTTCCACTAGGGCTGCAGTGTGCAAAATGAGATTTGTCAGAACACAAAACGATGTCTTGCATGAAAGGTAGATATCTGTCTGACACTACAATGACTTGCCTGTAATTTGGAGAGGTTGGGCTATAATCCGGGCTAGGTCCTCCAGAGGTGTTGAACGGGCTGCATTAATTGGGTAATGTGTAAGACAGACGATGGCAAGCAGAATAATAGTATCCAAGCATATATATGTATGAAGATGCACCAAAGGCAATGGGATCTGAATGTGCACCTTGTTGGGCTGTACGATGGACTTGGTTGTGAATATGATGGTGATGTAGGAGAGTATGTCGGTGACGTTGGACTGTCATAACAGAAACAGTAATTCAATGCAGATATGTATGGACAGAGTACCCTTTGAGGCAATAATACTAAGAATACAGATCTTCGTATAATTATGCGCACCTGTAGCTTGGAGAAGTCTGACTATATGGAGTCATCCTGGGGCTGCTTGGAGAGTATGCGTGCGAAGGGCTGTACTTGGCTGATGAAGGATTGTAGCTCGGAGAAGTAGGACTGTAGCTCGGAGAAGTAGGACTGTAGCTTGGTGATGTTGGGCTGTATCCTGGCGAAGTTGGGCTGTATGCAGGTGATGTCGGGCTGTACGAGGGGGAGGTAGGGCCATATGAGGGGGAAGTAGGACTGTATGAGGGGGAGGTAGGGCTGTATGACGGGGATGTTGGGCTGTATGATGGTGATGTAGGGCTATAAGATGGCGAAGTTGGACTGTAAGATGGTGATGTGGGGCTGTATGCGGGAGATGTAGGGCTATATGCTGGTGAGGTTGGACTATAAACTGGTGAGGTGGGGCTGTAGCTTGGTGATGTAGGACTATAGCTAGGAGATGTAGGGCTGTAGCTTGGTGATGTAGGACTGTAGCTACGAGATGTTGGGCTGTAACTCGGAGATGTGGGTGAGTATGATGGACTGGTAGGCGAGTAAGTCGGACTTGTTGGGGAGTAATTTGGGCTTGTGGGACTGTAGGTGGGAGAGCCAGGTGTATATGATGGTGAGGTGGGACTATAGCTTGGCGATGCAGGGCTGTATGATGGAGAAAGAGGGCTATATCCTTTCTCTGGGGTGAAAACTGGAGAAGATGGACTGTATCCCCCTGACGATGGAGAGTAACCACCTGGTGAAGGGAATGGTGAGAATGCCATGTGCCCAACATATGGTGAGAACGAAGCATCTGCATTAATGGGGGAAGCCCTGATATTTGGACTCAGCAGATAACTTGGGGACATCATTCCTTCATGGTAAGGTGTCCCGGAGATGGGTGATCGTGCTGGTGTCATGCCGAAGTCTAGGCCTTCCACATAGCTTGGAAGTTGAAGTTCAATTGCCTGCTGCAACATCTGGTCATTAAGATATAGTGCACAGCCTCCAGTACCAATAGGAGCAAGCTGACCAAGCATTATGTTTTCAGTGACACCTCTCAGGTGGTCAGATTCAGCATATACAGCAGCATCAAGTAAGATGTCAACAGTCTCTTCAAAGGAACATCTCATAAGAGGCCCAGTGTCATTGCGGTTGATACCGTGCCTTGTAATCGCCATTAAGTGACCTCTGTATGTCATTGTATCACAAAGAATGGCCAGATGCCTGTAGTTCACATAGGATCCATCGAAAGATATCACCACCCGAAGCTCATCCAAGAGAGAACGACGAACAGCCTCAATTCCAAGTACCTCAATCACTTCAATCAGATGGTTACTTGTTGTCCTTGTAGCATCAACATCCTCATGACACATGACAGCTAAGAGATTCACACCTTCTGTATCAAGCATCCATTCATTAGCTGCTTTGAAACCTTCGTCTTGATAAAAAGTATTGACCTTCCCTTCTTTGATGAACACTTTGTTGATATCTGGAATGCCTCGAAGTGCCATCTCTGTCAACATATTACCCTCTATCTTTTTTAGGAAGACATCATCCTCAGCAGACTCATCTTGTATTTCTCCTTTTGGAGCTTCATCATTTGTGATGCGGATACGGAGGATGAGCTTATCCGCATTATCATCATTAAAAATGCATGATAAGTCATCATCAAACTCACGGTTAATCTTGTCAGCAATATCAGCCATGCTCAACTTCTTATCAACCATCATCTCACGGTTAAGCTCAATACGCAGCAGCCAAGGAGAAATTTTATCCGGGTCAATATCCTCATCAGGCATTTCGTAATAGGACTGAACAAACTCTGCGTCCTCTTCAATGATGGTTCCTAGAGGATCAGGATCATACCATATCTCTGTGGCGTGGGTAACACTACGCAGTGTGGTGTACTCCAAAGCACACTGGACATTCTTAGCCAATTCTTTCTTCTGGTTCACCTCAGGCTTCAGGTAAACAGACAAAGATGGAGTCTTTATCTTCTTGGCAACATTAATGATCTCCCTCAACCTGGGAACTCCAAGGGTGACATTCTTGGCACTGACACCAGCATAATGGAAGGTATTCAGGGTCATCTGTGTTGCTGGTTCTCCAATTGATTGTGCAGCCACACATCCAATCATCTCACCAGGGGCCACCAAAGACTGAAGAAACCTCGATTCAATCTCACCGATAACCCATTCAAAAGCTTCCTTTGTAAGCCTGTATTCCTTCAAGACCCTCTTGCTAGCAAACGTGCTACGAAGCAGGATATTAAAGAACAAGGTTGCATTCTTCTGAGCCTCAATGCTCAAAGGATCATCACCAGGTACAACCTTAAGTCTTTCTTGCAGTTTATCTACCGCTTCCACAATTTCCATCGGGTGCATGTCAGAAGGTCTTCTAAAATCAATCCTGAATGTCTTCTGAGCATTCCAGATGAGCCGCTTGAGGTTCACAGGCATAGGCCACGAATTGTCACCAGTTGTGGTGATCTCAGTCCCAAGCTGGTACCGATCAGCTTCTAGCTTTTGAACCTCTGCCTCAAACACATTTCTGAATTCACGTATGGTCTTCAAATCGTCAACATGTTCAGGTAGCATGTAGTTAGGTCTCCAGTTCTCATCATCCAGCTCATAACGGAATAAATTATCGAACTCAGGCTTCTTCATCTTCAATGAGTCCAATTTTTGAAACTCAATCCAAACAGCATCCATGCCATCTTCTCCATACAAGAACTGAATGACATCTCCCAGAGAATTTCTTACAGTACCATCATATTTCACCATGATGTCCTCCATAGCTTTCACAAGTCTCCTCTGGATATACCCAGTCTCAGAGGTCTTCACAGCAGTATCTATAAGACCTTCTCTACCACCCATAGCATGAAAGAAAAATTCTTGTGGTGTCAGACCTCGGAGGTAAGAATTTTCCACAAATCCACGACTTTCAGGACCACAGTCATCTTTTGTGAAATGTGGCAATGTCCGATCAATGAAACCAAAAGGGATCCGCTTGCCCTCAACATTCTGCTGTCCCACACAAGCAGTCATTTGAGAAATGTTAATGAAACTTCCTTTTGAGCCTGCAGTGACCATAGCCTTCAAATTGTTGCTTTCAGACAAGCTCTTCTGAGCACTGCTCCCAGCATCATCACGAGCTTTGTTAAGAACCTGAACAGAAAGGGATTGTATTGAGGTTAAAACAGCTCAACCTAAACGCTGAACACTCCTCTGAATGACATAAACAAAGGCTATATATATATATATATATAATAATGAAAGCAAAACAGAAGCAATCAGTACCTGGTTCACTCTGTTTTCAAATGATTCCATCATGGTGCGTCCTGGCTCAGCTTCCAACTGCTTCTCATGTGCTTTTTTAATAAGCCCCTTCACAGCATCCTTAGCATCAGAAATTGTTTTATTAATTGATTCCATGGTGGCAGCATCTGCAATGGTATCCCCAATTCCAATACTGAAACCATTTTGAAGAAGCCAGTAGTTTACAAGCCACTGCGTATGTCCTAAGAACTTCCTGGCTGCATCTGGACCAACCTCTTCCCTGAAAAGAACAGGTTAAAATGTGATTTGCTTAGAAAATGGAAATGGGCAATATTTCTTATTGTCACGCAATTTTCAACAAGTAAAATTCAGATTAGGCATAATTACCAAATGACATGGATAAGACTTCCAGAGCCTGTTCCAAGACTCTTCTTGCAAAGTGTACCAGACAGAAGCTCTCCCTTCTCAATCCTGACCATAGTATCACCAGGAGTAATAAATCCCTTTTCTTCTTCCGAATGCCATGCTGAAAACCGTATTAAATTTATTTGCTTGGGTATAATTAAGTTAAAAACTTGTTTCCCAGTCCAAATAGGCCTAGGTTTCAAAATGGCAGGTGCAGGAATCTTTCCGTCGAAGTCTTGCCACCACATCAAGATGTTCATAAATACATCCTGGAATGAAATTTAAATGAGCCACAAAACTGAACAGAATACAATTGGAAAGGACAAGTGAAATTTCTCTTTATTAACCTTTTCAATTAGAGTGTCCCTTTTAGTAATTTTGCGACAGCCAAGCAGTGTGTCTTGGACAATGCCCATGACAGGCCTATTTGATTGTGGAGAGACAATGCATTTTGGCACCATCATTAACTCCAGAACTTCTGCCCTGGTCTCAAATGACTGGGGGACATGCATATTCATCTCGTCACCGTCAAAGTCAGCATTGTATGGTGAAGTGACAGACAAGTTCAACCGGAAAGTTGAGTAGGGCATAATTTTGATGCGATGCCCCATGATAGACATTTTATGAAGACTTGGTTGCCGGTTGAAAAGAACAAAATCCCCATCATTGAGATGCCTCTCCACCTGATGAAATCCGGCACAAAATGAGTCAAAACATAAAACAATTTTACAATGAGAATGTTTAGAAAAGCAGCAGCTTCTATAGTCATGGGGAGGTTGATACTCACCTTGTAACCAAGCTCCAGATGCTGGTCGCTGCTTTTCTTCACATATCGAAGATCAAGCCTCTGACCATCTTCCCTGATAATGTACTTTGCACCGGTCTTCCCTGGGGGAGGGTGAGGCCCATATTCGACAAGTTCCTTCAACCTGAAATTATTGGATTTAGCTGCAAATGATCAGCAAAAGCACAGTAATTAAGTAACATTTGTCAATAAAAACAAAATGGTTCACCTCTCAATATTATATGGAGTAACAGTTTCAGGATATGTCAGGTTCAAAGCAATACTCCATGGTACTCCCAACTCATCAATGTTTATGTTTGGATCCGGTGTTATCACAGTTCTGGCCGAGAAATCAACACGCTTGCCCATCAAGTTCCCTCTAATCCGGCCTTCTTTAGCTTTCAGCCTGCTGCAAATTGATTTAATAGGCCTTCCAGAACGCTGTGTGGCCTGAGCATTTCAACAACAAAAAAAAAATCATGAAAACTATTCTGATATCCATAGGTTTTATACATGCAAAGTAACATTCTAAACCACTCACCCTGGGTTGGCCAGGAAGATCATTATCGAAGTATGTTGCAATATGAAATTGCAACAACTGAGCAAACTCTGTTATAATGTGAGCTGGAGCGCCATTCCTCTCTTGCTTCCTCAAGTTCTCATTATGCCGTATTATCATAGCTAATTGATGAGTCAAATCATCCTGTACAAACAGCACAAAAGCAAAGAAAAATCACAGTGAGGAGCTGCGAAATAATACCTCCTTTACAACAGGGACTGAAGTAGTAGCCCTCAAACATAGAACAAGGTTGCACTTATCCATCCATGCAACAACAATTATACACATAATAACTACTCCCTCCGACCCAAAATAAATAACTTTCTGAGGTTTAAAATTTGTCCCAAAAAATAGCATTCTAAAAAAAACATGGGACATTGACTCCTAATGCGGAAGCTAATCACGGGTGCATGCAAATGATAACTACCAAATTCAGGAGATATCCTATGGGGAAGGAAAGGAGATGAGGATACATGTGTCTTTTGCCAGCATTCTTAATCTGTCTGAAAATTTCTACAAAGTTATTTATTTTGGGACGGAGGGAGTATATTGGTATTAGGCTTACCTCACTTCTGGAAGAAGTGTCCATCATGACAGATGGTCTAACAGGGGGTGGAGGGACTGGAAGCACTTGAAGTATCATCCAATCAGGGCGGGCAAATTTGGGATTCAGGCCCAACAGAAGACAGTCCTCATCACTTATACGCTTCAGAACATTAAGGACCTGGTCAAACAAGCCATGTAAGAAACCAATTACAAGAAGTAGCATAACTTGCTCAACTGAATAGAGATTATAGAAATACCCTCTCGGCTGAGAGGATTTGCTTGCGTTCCACTGGCTCAGGGAGTTGATCCTGATCATCATTTTTCTTCTTTGGAGCTTTAAACTCTGCAACCATCTTCATACCATCGACTGTAATATTGGGCTGCTGAGCACCACAGCCACCTCTTTTCTTAACAGGCTCGTCAGTATCCTGCTCCTGAACATCAAGGTCATCGCCACCTGCACAGACTTTTTTGCTCTTGCAAGCATCATATATTCTCTTCAATCTATTCTTTGGATTCCTGATTTTTAGAGCCTGCTTAAATTTGGTTTCATCCTGCATGATAAAAAATGGATAAATGGTGATTAAAATGTGAAGTTAATTTGGTTTCGAAACACAAATGCTAAAGCATCTAATTAAGTGGTCAAATGTCTGAACACTTGAACCAGAGCTCATGAAAAAGACTCAAAACTTAGTGTTTGATCGGTTCTACTGTCCTGATCACTATAGGAATAATGCAATGAATACAAAATATACACACATAAGCTTATAAGCTTCATCAAACATGTTAGAACAAACCATGAAGACATATTAGGTCATAGAATGGTCAAGGAAAAGTAAAATAATCACAGTTTACATGCTATAATTGATACCTAAAAAAGTTAATGGCTAGTGAGAAAACATGCTAACGATGAACAACACCAGGTAGAGTAAAATGAGGCAACAATACTTTTCATATGTATTGAAGGGTGAGAACACACAAGGAGTCTTCCATTTTCAGTTTACCATGCCTCAATTTAAAATGACAAGTCCTTCCAGTATAGCAAGATGTACACACATATCAAGCAACAACGAGCCCAAGGGGTACCTCATCAGCGAGGATCTTGGAGCAGTTAAAGCAGACGCAGCGCATGATAGAGAGCACAGTCTTAATGAATCCAATGTGGAACATCGGCTTGGCAAGCTCAAGGTGTCCAAAGTGGCCTGGGCACTCTGCCATCCCTGCCATGCATGTCTCGCACTTAATTTTCCGGTCAATAGTCCCCAATCGAGGGTCACTAAGCCCACCAGGCTTCGGTTTTCCCCTCTCCATGGTCTCTGCGTGTTCTATTTGAACCACCGACATTTGTCTCTACACAAAAGCAGAAAGAAATCAATAGTCATTAGTTTCTATCCCCAGAAACCTGTACCTCACTCACCGCATACAAACAAAGCAGAATAACCTTTTAATGAAGCGTTACTATTCAGCACAATAAATTATACGGTTAAACAAACTCAGGAGTAACGTCGTCTTGTTACTAACTGACATGGAATTTCCGTTATGTTCGTACGGAACACACAAATGTTTCAGTTGAAGTTGAACTCGACAGAATCAGAATTATACTACATGAAACAGATTAGGTCACTTAACAAGAACATACAGATGTGCCCAGACCGTAAGGCACACAACAACCAGGTTGAAGCTCTATCATGGACTGTGTGAATCACAACATCACATTAATTCATCATATCACTCGAAACCTATGTACAAAGTAATTGCCAAGTTCAAATTGAACCATGCATTTTCTCTCTGTGTAATACTTTCCATACTTCCAGCAGCGTATATACATAGTTCCAGGTTTCAAGCAGCAATACATTTTGTTTTTTTCCTAATGATGCTAGAATTTTATGGGACGAAGGTCTGTACGGTTGTACTAAACTCGAATTGCTTGAATTCACCCAGACCAACCCAGGCATGCCGATAGTGAAGCTCAAACCACTCAAACCCGGCACTAATTACACAAAATCGTGCCCTGAACCTGAACTAGAATCCTGACATCAGAACCGAGTTGGTACTGGTAAACTAGCAAACAGCCATAGCCATAGTCAAGCTAGTAGCTACACTACGGCCGCCCACTCAACTCGACCCTCGACCCGCTCGAAGGACAAAAGCAAACAGAGCCGGGGAGGGGAGGGGAGGGGGGGCGAGAGGGGTATTACGATCTCGTCGGGGCTGAGGATGCCGAACTGCACGAGCTGGACCTTGGCCACCTCGGCCGGCGAGTACGGGAACCTCGCGTCCATCTCGGCTGCACCCGGCGGCGGCGGCGCCGCCCACCACCACCACCTAGGGTTTCAGATCGCTGCGCGCTGCGCCGCCCCGCCACCAGCGCCCCCGCGGCACGAAGGCTCGGCCCCGCTCGCTGTGTCGAGCTAGTGTGTTTTTGGCGGCCTCGCCCGGTTGAATCGAATGGATCGGCCCCGTGCCGACAGATCCGCGCGCCCCGCCTCCGCGTGTTGGAAGGGGAAAGGGAATCCTGAGGGTGCCTCTGAGGAAAGGACACGGAGAGGAGGGGGTAGGGGTGTATTTATAGACGTAGCGTGCGCCGTGGGGGCTATCCTGCGCTGGCTTGGCTGGCGGGCGCGTGGACGCATGGGGCCGGTGTATGGTGGTACACGTAGAGGCAGTGGGCGAGGATGTGTTGGTGTATGTGGACTGGGTGCGGGGGTACGGCGCGGGCGGGATGCGGAACCGACTATGGACCGGGCAGGTGGGACGTTGGATGGGGGACGGACGGTGGAGCAGGGTAGAGTACTGCCTATTGTGCGCAGTCAACGCGGAGGCAAAGCTGACTGTTGTGGGCTTGCTCGGTGGACAGAAACATCGTGAGTTGGGCTGGGCAGCTTTAGGCCCCGTTTGGGACGGCTTGCGCCGGCTTCGACTTTTCTGACAGCGACACTGTAGCGCAATGACGTTTTCTCTCTCCTTCTTTCGTTTCTTACTGTATCACGCGTGCTGTAGCACTCAGGGAAAAGCCAGAAAAAAATGTCTTCTCCGCCTTCGATGAACAGTGCCACTGAACCGGCTTCGCGCTACGGTGTTGCTGCAGTGTTTTTGCCAGAAAAGCTGGAGTCGGCGCGAACCATGCCAAACAGGGCCTTAGTCTGCCCTCGTCAAGCTAAATCCTAACTGTTTGGTTATCTATACTATGAACTTGTTTAGTTCCCAAAAACTTTTCTAAAAAGAGATATAGTAGCCATTACATCGAATCTTGCGATACGTGCATTGAGCATTAAATGTAGACGAAAAAAAACTAATTGCACAGTTTGGTTGAAAATTGCGAGACGAACGTTTTGAGCCTAATTAGTCCATGATTGAACAATAATTGCAAAATAAAAACGAAAGTGTTACAGTAGCCACATTTCCAAAATTCGCGAACTAAACACAGCATATATTAGCCTAGATAGGCTTAGGGTGTGTTTGGTTGCCTAATTTATTTTGATATAGTCATGTCTTTACTGAATTGTTAAGGTTACCACTTTGAGGCATTTGGATGCAGTCGACTTCAATCCAATCCTACAGGTCGCAGAGGAACGGAATGTGTTGGATATAATATGGGCTTGGCCCATATAATATTTAATGGATCAAATAAAACCATATGGTACGTAATATTAAGTGTTGCATGGTTTAATACCATACAGAATTTTGACTGAACGCTGACTCAGCTTATATGGTTGGAAATTATTCATCTAAATTGAGAAGCTGAGAAAATGACAAAGGCGTGCCACACGCGCGCGCGCCCCGCCGGCCGGGCCGGGCGGGCATGGCTCGTCTTTTGCCACTTAAATCCCACATGACAACGGGAGTTACTCCTCTTGATGGTGGAGGCAAACTGATTGTGGCAGTTACTGTCTCTTCCGTCTCCTGGGATTCTCCGCTGCCTCTCTTCTCCCCTCCCTGTCCATATATCCGAGTCCTCCGTCAGTCCATTCTGTGGGTGCGCGGCGATTTGGTTTTTGGGGAGCGATCCACGACTGCTCGTCCAGATCCCCGCAAGCTGTCTTCTTCCTGGTTTTTGGGGAGCGATCCACGACTGCTCGTCCAGATCCCCGCAAGCTGTCTTCTTCCTGGTGATCCGTTAGTGGGACTGCACTGCGAATCTTCCTGCATCGACTGTGGTCGACTAGTGCGAATGGAGCCTCCGATGCCACTGCGAACATCTTCCTGCATATCTTCCTGCATCGACTGTGGTTCGGACTTCGAGCAACGCATTATGTCGACTAGTGCGAATGGAGCCTCCGATGCCCTCGGCATGGGACCCTCCGCTGGGTACAGTCTAATCTGTGTGATTTCTGTACTTTGTGTTTTTACTGTATTCATCATTATGTCATCTCTGCATGCTGTAGTGTTCATAAGAAATATATACATGTACATATATGTCGTCACAAACCTGCTGATGTTATTTTTCTGGATTAAACTGATAATGAAATTGCCTAAATTCCTAACATAATGCATCCTGACAATAACGAAAGCAGCAGCCTCTTAATGAAGTGAAGAACAGAGAACAGTTTTAACTGTGCCAAGATCCAACTAGCAGCAGCCTCCCTGAACTACCAAAACGAGAGACACAAAAAAAAAACCATCATCGTAATGAAGAATGAAGTAACCAGAGGACAGGACAGAGGAAGCAACCTTGACGTTTCACTTTCACCGTAACGAAGAATGAAGTAACCAGAGCACAAGCACACCATCAGTCAGGGGTAACTGACGCAAACTAACAAAATTGATTTCCTCCCCACGCTAGTAATACCAGCACACCTGGACGAGCACCTGGTGAGCAGGTCCATGGCCATCGTCGAACACCTGGACGAGCACACCCGAACCGCCCCCTCCCGGCAGCACCCGAGGACGCACGACGCCGGCTGCGCGCGCAATTCCATCGAACGCCTCGCGAGCGTGGGCGAAGCAGCAGCCCGGGTGCCGCAGCCCGACGCGGAGCACCCAGTTGCCGGTCTCGACGACGAGCGGGAACCCGTGGCTCCGCAGCTTGTCCGCGGCCTCCCGGAGGCGCCCGCGCTCCGAGAAGGCGGCCACCATCGCGCGCGCGGCCTACTGCGGCATGGGCAGGTTCCCCCGCGCGACGAATAAGGTGACGGCCGTGGCGTAGAGACGCATGAGGTGCCGGAGGTCCGGGCGGTGGAAGAGCGCCAGCGCCGCCGCGGAGCCCTCCGAGTCCGCGACGGACGGGAGCGACGCGATGGCGTCGTCCGAGGCCGGGGGCGGTGGGGACAACGGAGGACGAGGAGGGAGCGGGGTCGGGAGGTGAGAAGGACGTGGTGGCACTGGTGGAGAGAGGTAGGGGCCTGGAGAGGAGGAGAAGGAAGCGGCGGACATGGCGATGGCCGGGACGAGCAGCGCGGCGGCAGAAGAAGCGAGCAGAGAGCGACGGTTCGGGCGGTGACCAGAGCTTCAACTTGGGCTGGCTCGGGCCTGGCTCCATGAGAACGACCGATTTGTGCGTTCCCCTGGGCCCTGGCCAGGCTACAACAGTACGGATGGCCAGGCTCTAGCCCACTTACACACAACCAAACATGTTAAAATTGACTTAAGGAGCTAGGCTATGGATTCTAACCAAACACACCCTATCGTCTAAGCCCATACAGGCACGTAGCCGACCAGGGCCAATTCATCATGTCTTTCTCTGTCGACCGATCCAACGCCCGCATTAGCACAACACTCACTTTTAAGTCTCCCTCCCTCCCTCCACTCTTAAGTCTCAAAAAAAAAAAAAAAAAAAAAATTAGCACGCAGAATCGGTGTGTTCGCTTCTCATTGAAGCAGCATCTCTCGTTTAGTTCCTCCACGAAAATTTACAACCGTATTCCACTGAATGTTTAGACACAAATATAGACTAAAAAACAACTAATTATACAGATTATGACTACTGTGCAAGACGAATCTTTTAAGCCTAATTAGTTCATGATTTGACAATAAAGTGTTATAATAATACATGTGCCAGTGACGGATTAATTAGGCTTAGTAAATTCGTCACACGGTTTACTGACAGATTCTGTAATTTATTTTTTTATTAGTATCCGAACACCCCATGCGACACCCCATGCAACACCTCATGTAACACCCGATGTGACACCCCAAAATTGTATACCCAGGAACTAAATAAGGCCTTAGGCCCCGTTCACTTGTCTGAAACTTGGCTGAAACTGGCTGAAAACACTGTTTCGGCTCATTTGTTGTGAGAGAAAAACACTGTTTCAACTGAAAAAAGAAGCCGAATATAGGGTAAGCCGAACAGGGCCTTAGTTTGCAGGAACAATTTTCTCCCTGTACCACCATAAGGTGGTGTTTGGATCTTGTGACTAAAATTTAGGAGGTGTGTCGGAAGATGTTGCATGGGGTGTTCGGATACTAATAAAAAAAATAAATTACATAATCCGTCAATACTCCACGAGACGAATTTTCAAGCCTAATTAATCCGTCATTAGCACATGTTAGTGTAGCACCACATTATCAAATCATGGACTAATTAGGCTTAAAAGATTCGTCTCGCAAATTAGCCGCAAACTATGCAATTAGTTTCGTAATTAGTCTATATTTAATACTCCATACATGTGTCAAACATTCAATGAGACGACGATTAAAATTTATGAGGGGCAACCAAACCCCACCTAATTGTACAGCCATCTCAAATGAACAACCCCAATAAAGTTAGCTGCTAGCTGCATAGGCATCACAGCATTTCCAATTGTGGAACTACTCTAAAGGCCTCGCCAACTTTACTTCGCTGAAAAGTCAGGCTAAAAAGTATTGTTCGCTGATATATTGTGAAAGAAAAACACTGTACCATAAATGATAAGCCAGGCTGATAATTTCAAGCAGACAGGGCCTCATACGGTGTAATGGTGCTCCATCTTTTATGCCCACAATTCCATGAACGACTACCATTTTCATACGAACTTTCACATATGGTTGGAGTGACCTTCGGTGCCATATCACACGAGGTAGTGATTTCACAAGAGGTTGAGTAAAATGCATCAATAGTCTCTAAATTTGGTAATGAGTGTCATCTAGGTCTAGACTCCCAGAATGCACATCCACATATATGTCTAGACATACATTGTGTCACGGGTCTAGACCCGTTTGCTAACATGGTACACGTTGGCACCAGCAAGGGCTAGACCGCACCTTTGCCACACCTCGTCTATGTGTCTAGCGCGCCTCGTCTATGTGTCTAGCGCTCGTGTGCCCGCCGAAGCCGGCCACACACCCTCAACCACTGCTGACTAGGTCCACCCAATCGCACCCCTGACCACAACAAATATTGCTTGAGCCTGGTCGCGCTCACGCAAAATTGGACAACGACTGAGGCCGTGGAGGCACCTGGCCCCGGCGACGACAGTGCAAATGACTCCCTCTCCATGGTCGCTCAGGGTTGTCAGACGTGGGCAAGCGCACCACCCCATCATCGCCATCGGTGTGGGTAGCTAGGAGGAGATCTAAGCGCATCTCTAGGAGGGCATTGCGGCGCCATCGACCATGATTGCGGTTAGCACCTCTAGCTGCCCTCGTCGTCTTTTCTTAGACTCTACAATGCCACCAACTACTACCTGCTCCTATGCAACTGGCTAACCTCACCCTCTCTTCCTCCATGGCGATGCATAGCTCGCGTTGCATGACCACATGTTGTCGTTGTATCTTCCTCCTTTGGACAATGTCACACCAACGATGGTGGTGCCCAGGGGCAATGACAATGTGGAAGCCGAGGTTGGCACTTTTGCATGCTCGGGTTGGGGCTATGTTGATGGTCAAGCACCAAGGTGGGCTCCTAGAGGTCGCTAGCATCAGAGAACTTGCCAGCGGCGAGCCCCTGTTGCTGGTGGAGAGAACTAGCCATATTGCTTGCCAACGAAGACCGTGAGGAGCGGTGGCACGCATGTGAAAGGTCCTAATGGCTAGAGGGGGGGTGAATAGCCTAATAAAAATTTCTACAACACCACTTAACCAAATGGTTAGACAATTATGAGGCGAAGCGAGTGTTGCGCTAGCCTACTCAAAATGCAAGCCACCTACCACAATTCTAGTTTAGATAGTGTCAATTCACACAAGAGCAATGACACTACCCTATGTTAGTGTGCTCTCAAAGGCTAACTAAAGAGCCACACCAACCAAGCATGCAAGCTCTCACAACTAGCTACACTAAAGAGCTTGTCAACTAGTTTGCGGTAAAGTAAAGAGAGTGATTAAGAGGGTTATACCGCCGTGTAGATGAATGAACCAATCAATCACGAAGATGAATAACAATGATGACCAATCACCTCGGAATCAATGATGAAGACAAAGATTTTTTACCGAGGTTCACTTGCTTGCCGGCAAGCTAGTCCTCGTTGTGGCGATTCACTTACTTGGAGGTTCACGCGCTAATTGGCTTCACACGCCAAACCCTCAATAGGGTGCCGCACAACCAACACAAGATGAGGATCACACAAGCCACGAGCAATCCACTAGAGTACCTTTTGGCGCTCCACCGGGGAAAGGTCAAGAACCCCTCACAATCACCACGATCGGAGCCGGAGACAATCACCACCTCCGCTCGACGATCCTCGCTGCTCCAAGCCGTCTAGGTGGCGGCAACCACCAAGAGTAACAAGAGAAATCCGCAGCAAAACACGAACACCAAGTGCCTCTAGATGCAATCACTCAAGCAATGCACTTGGATCACTCCCAATCTCACTATGATGATGAATCAATGATGTAGATGAGTGGGAGTCCTTTGGCTAGGCTCACAAGGTTGCTATGTCAATGAAAATGTGCAAGAGCTATCCCTTGAGCCGGCCATGGGGCTATAAATAGAGCCCCCATCAAATAGAGCCGTTATACCCCTTCACTGGGCAAAACGCGTTCTGACCGGACGCTCCAGTCGTGTTGACCGGACGCTGGACCCCAGCGTCCGGTCGCTCGCAGACGACCACGTGTCCTGATTCCAACGGTCACTTGACCTGACCGGACGCTCCGGTATAAACTGACCGGACGCTGAAGGCCCAGCGTCCGGTCATTTCCAGTAAGCTCCCGAGCATGACCGGACGCGTCCGGTCGAATGCGATCGGACGCAGCCAGCGTCCGGTCACATTCCAGCTACTGTGTCACTGTACGTCAGCACGACCGGACGCAGCCTGCCAGCGTCCGGTGCATTCAGATCTAGCGTCCGGTCAGTTGACCGACGCTGGCATCTTTGCGACCAACTAGTTTTCACTTCTAACTTCTTCACCCTTGCTCCAATGAGCCAATCACCAAGAATTTTGCATCCGGCGCAATAGAAAATAGACATTTCATTTTTCCAAAAGCGCCGAATCCCGCCTCGCAAGCTCGGCGGGAGGGAGAGAGGGACCCAAACCCATCTCAACCCTACAAACACCTTGTGCACATGTGTTAGCATATTTTCACAAATGTTATCAAGGGTGTTAGCACTCCACTAGATCCTAAATGCATATGCAATAAGTTAGAGCATCTAGTGGCACTTTGATAACCGCATTCCGATACGAGTTTCACCCCTCTTAATAGTACGGCTATCAAACCTAAATGTGATCACACTCTCTAAGTGTCTTGATCACCAAAACAAAATAGCTCCTATGGTTTATACCTTTGCCTTGAGCTTTTTGTTTTTCTCTTTCTTCATTTTAAGTTTAAGCCCTTGATCATCGCCATGCCATCACCATTGTCATGCTATGATCTTCATTAGCTTCTTCTACTTGAAGTGTGCTACCTATGTCATGATCACTTGATAAACTAGGTTAGCACTTAGGGTTTCATCAATTCACCAAAACCAAACTAGAGCTTTCAATCTCCCCCTTTTTGGTAATTGATGACAACCCTTATACAAAGATATGAATTGAAATTCAATTGAATCCATGTTGCTTGCCTAAGCATATTTACTATGTGTAAAAGGATATGGACAAGTTTCATGAACCATAAGTGGTAGCAATTGCTCCCCCTACATATGTGCTAAGAGTTTGGATTGAAGCTTGCATATATGCTTAGATAGGTAATGTAGGAGTCAATATCTACCAAATGATGCTAAGGTATAAAAGATGGACCTTTGAAGCGTGATACAAATCGGAGTGCACCAATATACCATCCTTAGCATCATGGTTAGCTCAATACCACTTAGAAATATTTGGAAGTGAAATCACTAGATATTCTATACATGCTAGTTTGCATTTCATCATTCAAAACTACAACTAGCATACATCACACAAGCATGGATATTATAAATATGGAACTTATGCCATGCAAGCAAACATATGAAATGCACGTTCAAATGCACCATACAAGTTCATGAGCTTGCTCCCCCTACTTGTGTGCTCAAAATTTTAGTTGATCCCTTTCCTTTGTTTCTCTCCCCCTTATCCCCTTTATCTTTGTTTCTCTCCCCCTTTGTCATCAATGACCACAAAGGTTCTAAATAGAATTACTTGAAGGGTCGAGATTATCAATGTCAATCAATGGGGTGAGGGTCATTTTCCCAAATTTGGTTCAATTCTAGATTATTTCCCAAAGATATTTAACTCGGTTTGATCCAAGGACAAGCTTCTTCACACCTCCAAATAAGGGTTATCTTGTACCATGTTGAGTTAAACACTTATAGTTCATTTTCTAGATTAAACACTAGGTTTGCAAGCCCATAAACATGTCATATGCCATCACTAGATCAAGTCAAGCATAGAAGCAATAGTGATACCATATTGACATCAAAATTCATTTGATTTTCATGAATGAGCCTAATAAGATAGAACCATATGCAAGATCCTAATGAGATTGAAAAATATGACTAGATGCACTAAACATGTCCTTAGCAAGGATGTATGTCATGCCAATCAACTTTTACCTTAGATTGCTCGAAGGAGAGGCATGTCATATGAGTGGGGGTGCATCAACACATATTTGAGAAATCCAATATGTTCAACTCATTCCTTAGCTTGCAAAACCTTTTCTCATCCAATGGCTTGGTGAATATATCGGCAAGTTGATCTTCGGTGCCTATACTCTCAATGCAAATGTCCCCTTTTTGTTGGTGATCTCTTATAAAATGATGGTGGACATCAATGTGCTTTGTTCTTGCATGTTGCACCGGATTGTTTGTCAACTTGATTGCACTCTCATTGTCACATAGCAATGGCACTTTCTTGAACTTAATTCCAAAATCACTCAAAGTGGCCTTCATCCAAAGTATTTGTGCACAACAACTACCGGCGGATATGTATTCGGCTTCGGCGGTTGATAATGCAACACTATTTTGCTTCTTTGATGACCATGAAACAAGTGATCTTCCCAACAATTGACATGTGCCCGATGTGCTCTTCCTTTCAACCTTGCATCCCGCATAATCCGAGTCAGAGTAACCAACTAGCTCAAACTTTGCTCCTTTGGGATACCACAAACCAACATTTTGTGTATGCTTCAAGTACCTCAATATCCTCTTTGTAGCCTTCAAATGACTTTCTTTTGGTGAGGCTTGAAATCTTGCACACATGCATACACTAAACTTGACATCCGGTCTTGATGCGGTCACATAGAGTAGGCTTCCAATCATAGACCGATACAACTTTTGATCCACCATATTTCCACTTGCATCACTATCCAAGTTGCCATTGGTTCCCATTGGTGTGCTAATGACTTTGCTATCAATCATTCCAAACTTCTTGATCATGTCCTTGATGTACTTGCCTTGACTCACAAATGTACCATTCTTCAATTGCTTGATTTGAAGACCAAGAAAGTAACTCAACTCTCCAATCATGGACATCTCAAACTCATTAGCCATCATCTTTCCAAACTCATCACAAAATTCTTGATTGGTTGATCTAAATATGATATCATCAACATATATTTGCAACACAAATAGATCTTTTCCAATCTTCTTGATGAAAAGAGTGGTGTCAACCTTGCCCATGGTGAACCCTTTAGAGAGTAGGAAATCCCTCAATCTCTCATACCATGCTCTAGGTGCTTGCTTCAAGCCATACAATGCTTTCTTCAACTTGTACACATGGTTGGGCTTCTTATTATCTTCAAAACCGGGAGGTTGCTCAACATATACTTCTTCATTGATATAACCATTGAGAAATGCACTCTTGACATCCATTTGATAGAGCTTGATGTTGTGGGCACAAGCATAGGCTAGCAAGATTCTAATTGCTTCCAATCTAGCAACCGGGGCATAGGTTTCTCCAAAGTCAAGACCTTCAACTTGTGTATAGCCTTGTGCTACCAATCTTGCTTTATTCCTTATAACTATCCCATCTTGATCTTGCTTGTTTCTAAAGACCCATTTGGTTCCAATCACATTGTGTCCCTTTGGTCTTTCTACCAATTCCCATACTTGATTTCTTGTGAAGTTATTCAATTCTTCATGCATAGCATTCACCCAATCAACATCCTTCAAAGCTTCATCTATCTTCTTTGGTTCAATGGATGACACAAAAGAGAAGTGTTCACAAAATGATGCTAATCTTGATCTTGTTTGTACACCTCTTGAGATATCACCAATGATTTTATCCAAAGGATGATCTCTTGCAATACTTGTTGGTTGAAGCAATGGAACTTGATTGCTTGCACTTGCTAGATCATTAGGTTGAGATGATGTACTAGCCACTTGATCTTGATCAATATCATGAGAGTTACTTGCACTAGCTTGATTTGTATCATCTTGCACATTTGAGTTGGAGAGCACTTGCACTTGATCATCTTCATCATCATTCACTTGCCTAGGCCTCAATTCACCAACATCCATGTTCTTCATGGCATTTGAAAGTTGAATGCCTCTAACATCTTCCAAGTTCTCATTCTCTTCTTGTGAACCCTTGGTTTCATCAAATTCAACATCATGAACTTCCTCAAGAGTACCACTATCCAAATTCCAAACTCTATATGCTTTGCTTGTGGTGGAATAGCCAAGTAGGAATCCTTCATCACATTTCTTGTCAAACTTGCCCAATCTTGTGCCTTTCTTCAAGATATAGCATTTGCAACCAAAGACCCGAAAATATGCAATGTTGGGCTTTCTACCATTCAAGAGCTCATATGGTGTCTTTTCTTTCAATCGGTGACAATAGAGGCGGTTGCTACAATAGCAAGCCGTGTTGATAGCTTCGGCCCAAAAAGATTGACTCACATTGTACTCACTAAGCATAGACCTTGCCATATCAATGAGTGTTCTATTCTTTCTTTCAACAAGGCCATTTGATTGAGGTGTGTACTTGGCCGAGAATTGATGTCTAATTCCAAATTCATCACACAACTCATCAATTCTAGTGTTCTTGAACTCACTACCATTGTCACTTCTAACTCTCTTGATGGTTGTTTCAAACTCATTGCGAATGCCCTTAACAAATGATTTGAATGTTGCAAACACATCACTTTTGTCTACTAGAAAGAATACCCATGTGTATCTAGTGTAGTCATCCACTATCACAAATCCATATTTATTTCCACCGATGCTAGTATATTGTGTTGGCCCAAACAAATCCATGTGCAATAACTCAAATGCTTTACTAGTGCTCATCATGCTTTTCTTAGGATGGGTGTTTCCAACTTGTTTGCCAGCTTGACAAGAACTACAAAGCTTATCCTTTTCAAACACAACATCTTTCAAGCCTTTAACTAAGTCATGCTTAATCAATCTATTCAATTGTTTCATTCCAACATGACCAAGCCTTCTATGCCATAACCAACCCATGCTAGACTTAGTGAACAAGCATGTAGACAATCTAGCTTCACTAGCATTGAAATCAACCAAGTATAGATTCTCATATCTAAAGCCTTTGAAGATCAAGTTAGAGCCATCTACACTTATGATCTCTACATCATCTATTCCAAATATGCATTTGAATCCAAGATCACACAATTGAGCCACGGATAGCAAATTGAAGTTCAAGCTCTCTACTAGCAACACATTGGATATGCTCAAGTCATTGGATATAGCAATCTTACCAAGCCCTTTGACCTTTCCTTTGCCATTATCACCAAATGTGATACTATCATAACCATCATTGCCATTGGTGTTGATTGAGTTGAACATTCTTGCATCACCAGTCATATGTTGAGTGCACCCACTATCAAGAACCCAATGCCTTCCTCCGGCTTTGTAATTGACCTACAAAAGAAGATCAATTCTTTTTAGGTACCCAAACTTGCTTGGGTCCTTGAAGGTTAGTAACCAAGCTCTTTGGCACCCAAATGGCTTTCTTCTTTGAGCCCATCCATGGTTTGCCAATGAACTTAGCCTTCACACCATTTGTACCCTTAACAAGCATATAGGAAGAATTAAGCTTAATGGAGGATACATTAGCATTTTTGCTTTTGTTGGTGCATTCATGCTCTCTATGACCAACTTACTTGCAACTAGTGCAAAACCGACCATTGTTCTTCACAAAACTTGTCTTGTGAGGAGCAAAGGCCGCCTTGCCTTTCTTGGGGGTATAGCCCAATCCCTCTTTGTAGAGAGAAGCTCTTTGGCTACCCAAGGCCATAAGCAAGCGGTCCTCACCACCATAAGCCTTAGCCAAGGTGTGAGTGAGCTTAGTTACCTCCTTCTTGAGGTTCTCATTCTCAACCACTAGTGAGGTATCACAAGTGAGACCATCACTACTAGATGAGGTAGAAGTGGAAGTGCTACAAGAAGGGTTAGTTGGAGGAACAATGATAGACATAGATAGTGATGTATCAATTAAATCACAAGTTAAACCTACATCACAAGTTTCAACATGCTTCTTTTTATCTTGTTCATTAAGCAAAGTGGAATGAGCTTTTTCAAGCTTTTTGTGAGCCTTGCCAAGCTTCTCATGGGCATCCTCTTGCCTCTCATGAGATGCATTGAGCTCATCAAATGCTTGCTTAAGGGCTTTTAGTTCCTTTCGCAAGCTTTTGCATTCCTTTCTTGAGATGTCAAAGTGTTCTCTAGCATCTTCTAGCATGTCAATTAATTCATCTTTTGTAGGTTCATCATCATCATTATCACTATCACTATCATGTTCACTATTACTTCCATCATCACAAGTTTGTACCTTAGTGGCCTTAGCCATGAAGCATGATGGAGAGTCGAAGAGAGAAGGCTTCTCATTGATTGCTATACTTGCAAGAACCTTCTTCTTGGTGGTCTTGTGATCATCACTATCATCATCATCATCACTTGAGGAAGCATCACTATCCCAAGTGACCACATATGATCCACCCTTCTTCTTCTTGAAGAATGTCTTGCCCTTCTTCTCCTTCATTTCTTTCTTGTCCTTCTTCTTGTTCTTCTTGTTGTCATCATCATTTTCACTATTGTATGGGCATTGAGCAACAAGATGATCTTTGCTTCCACACTTGAAGCATCTTCTTGACTCATCTTTGTTCTTGGATGAAGACTTCTTTCTTCTTGCACGGTAGCCTTTCTTCACCATGAACTTGCCAAACCTCTTGACAAAGAGAGCCATCTTCTCATCATCACTATCATCCCATGAATCATCATCCTCACTTGATGTTTCTTGCTTTGCTTTGCCCTTGGATGATGTGGCCTTGAATGCCACGCTCTTCTTCTTGTCATCCTTCTTCTCATCTTTCTTCTCCCTCTTTTCTTCCTTCTCATCATCATCTCTATAAGCATCATCGGTCATGATATCTCCTAAGATTTGATTTGGTGTCATTGTGTTCAAACCACTCCTCACTAGCAAGGTGACCAACATTTTAAATCTCCCGGGCAAACATCTCAAGAACTTGTTTGAGAAGTCCTTGTCCTCTATGTTCTCACCAAGTGCTTTGAGATCATTTACAATCACCTCCATTCGGTGGAACATGTCCGGCACACTCTCATCCTCCTTCATCTTGAAGCTTGCAAACTTTTCTTTGAGGATGTATGCCTTTGCACCCTTCATGGCTTGAGTCCCTTCAAATGATTCTTCCAACTTCTTCCAAGCCTCATGTGCCATCTCAATGTTTTTAATTTGCTCAAATGTTCTTGCATCAATTGCATCATGAATGGCACTTAGAGCAATATCATTGTTTTGGAGAAGTACTTCTTCGGCGGCGGTGGGATTTTCCGGATTACCAATCTCAATTTTGGTTTCTACCACCTTCCACACCTTTCTATTGATTGACTTGATATGTGTGGCCATCTTTGACTTCCAATAAGAATAATTTGAGCCATCAAATTGGGGTGGCTTCTTGGTGTTGTTGATTTGAGCCATTTTAACACCGAAGGTTGTTAAGCCTCAAATAACGGTGACCTCGGCTCCGATACCACTTGAAAGGTCCTAATGGCTAGAGGGGGGGTGAATAGCCTAATAAAAATTTCTACAACACCACTTAACCAAATGGTTAGACAATTATGAGGCGAAGCGAGTGTTGCGCTAGCCTACTCAAAATGCAAGCCACCTACCACAATTCTAGTTTAGATAGTGTCAATTCACACAAGAGCAATGACACTACCCTATGTTAGTGTGCTCTCAAAGGCTAACTAAAGAGCCACACCAACCAAGCATGCAAGCTCTCACAACTAGCTACACTAAAGAGCTTGTCAACTAGTTTGCGGTAAAGTAAAGAGAGTGATTAAGAGGGTTATACCGCCGTGTAGATGAATGAACCAATCAATCACGAAGATGAATAACAATGATGACCAATCACCTCGGAATCAATGATGAAGACAAAGATTTTTTACCGAGGTTCACTTGCTTGCCGGCAAGCTAGTCCTCGTTGTGGCGATTCACTTACTTGGAGGTTCACGCGCTAATTGGCTTCACACGCCAAACCCTCAATAGGGTGCCGCACAACCAACACAAGATGAGGATCACACAAGCCACGAGCAATCCACTAGAGTACCTTTTGGCGCTCCACCGGGGAAAGGTCAAGAACCCCTCACAATCACCACGATCGGAGCCGGAGACAATCACCACCTCCGCTCGACGATCCTCGCTGCTCCAAGCCGTCTAGGTGGCGGCAACCACCAAGAGTAACAAGAGAAATCCGCAGCAAAACACGAACACCAAGTGCCTCTAGATGCAATCACTCAAGCAATGCACTTGGATCACTCCCAATCTCACTATGATGATGAATCAATGATGTAGATGAGTGGGAGTCCTTTGGCTAGGCTCACAAGGTTGCTATGTCAATGAAAATGTGCAAGAGCTATCCCTTGAGCCGGCCATGGGGCTATAAATAGAGCCCCCATCAAATAGAGCCGTTATACCCCTTCACTGGGCAAAACGCGTTCTGACCGGACGCTCCAGTCGTGTTGACCGGACGCTGGACCCCAGCGTCCGGTCGCTCGCAGACGACCACGTGTCCTGATTCCAACGGTCACTTGACCTGACCGGACGCTCCGGTATAAACTGACCGGACGCTGAAGGCCCAGCGTCCGGTCATTTCCAGTAAGCTCCCGAGCATGACCGGACGCGTCCGGTCGAATGCGATCGGACGCAGCCAGCGTCCGGTCACATTCCAGCTACTGTGTCACTGTACGTCAGCACGACCGGACGCAGCCTGCCAGCGTCCGGTGCATTCAGATCTAGCGTCCGGTCAGTTGACCGACGCTGGCATCTTTGCGACCAACTAGTTTTCACTTCTAACTTCTTCACCCTTGCTCCAATGAGCCAATCACCAAGAATTTTGCATCCGGCGCAATAGAAAATAGACATTTCATTTTTCCAAAAGCGCCGAATCCCGCCTCGCAAGCTCGGCGGGAGGGAGAGAGGGACCCAAACCCATCTCAACCCTACAAACACCTTGTGCACATGTGTTAGCATATTTTCACAAATGTTATCAAGGGTGTTAGCACTCCACTAGATCCTAAATGCATATGCAATAAGTTAGAGCATCTAGTGGCACTTTGATAACCGCATTCCGATACGAGTTTCACCCCTCTTAATAGTACGGCTATCAAACCTAAATGTGATCACACTCTCTAAGTGTCTTGATCACCAAAACAAAATAGCTCCTATGGTTTATACCTTTGCCTTGAGCTTTTTGTTTTTCTCTTTCTTCATTTTAAGTTTAAGCCCTTGATCATCGCCATGCCATCACCATTGTCATGCTATGATCTTCATTAGCTTCTTCTACTTGAAGTGTGCTACCTATGTCATGATCACTTGATAAACTAGGTTAGCACTTAGGGTTTCATCAATTCACCAAAACCAAACTAGAGCTTTCAGCATGCGTGCTCTCGTCATGGACGAAACCAAAGAGCACCCCCTAGCGAGCACATCCATGGGAGTCGACACCAAGCTCGATGGGCACCCTATTTTGTATTGCTCGGCTTGTCATTACTATGGGCCTGGATACCCTCACCACTAAGAAAAACACCTAATCGAGACGGGGTGGGACAAACAAGCTACACGAGAGTCCCAAACCGAGGAGGGTTTCTCAGCAACTTGGCAGGCAAGGTATAAACTAGATATACTGAAAAGACAATCAATGTGTAAAAGATCCATTCAGATTCGACCACTATTCCTTGTAACAAACTAGGAAACAACCAAATCCATTCAAGATGTAAGAAAAATGGCACCTAACTAGGGCCATTAGTGATTTTGGTAATTGAGTGGCAGCATGATCAATGAGACTAATATTATTTATTAGTGTATAATAATATTTCAATCCTATGGATGCATCAATGGACTTGAGAGGAGCTAAACCTGAGAAACCCTCACCTTAACTTCCGGTGTGCACCGGAGTTTTGGTACAAAGAGTGTTGGAGGTCATAATGGAGGTGTTACATCACTAGAGCTCTTCGGTGCACCGGTGGTGCATTGGAGCTTATTTTGGGTTATTAGTATGTATTTTAAGTCATTCGCATAGTATCTATGGTATATTCGATGTTATAATATAATTTGATTGTTCCTATTCTGCATGATGAAGTGCTCTCATTTTTCAAATACTGGACACGAATGTTATGGAATACCACTCACCATTCATCTAAACCTTAAAATTTATTGTTTTAGACTTGGAATCTTATTCTTTTGAACCTAGAACATTTTTCTTGTGAAAGCGAAGCATTGTTTCCTGAGTCTGAAACATTGCCCTGCTTAAAATAGAGAAGAAGTTTTATCGTCATGAAAAAATGTTCTGCAACAAAGTTTTTTCTAAATATATTCATGTGGGGGTCTTTTTTGAAGGATTTATTGTAAGAAACATAATGGTGCAATTGGAATTTAATTTGGATAATTGGTTTAGCAATTACATCTTTTAAAAAATTCAAAAACATTCTTAAAGCCTCGATGTTAGCAAATTTGGCTTTTTTGCATGGATCTGTAAATAGTCTAGGTATTTGTCGTGGATTCACGACATGTGTGCGCGCATAATCATTCAAAACGCATGGCACTGCTTTATAAATTTAGGAGAAGCAGAAGAAAAGAAAAACTACATTTCTGAATGATTGTGAATTGACACATAATGTAAATCTATGGCAAGCGACCACGGCTATCCTATAAGAACAGTCCCTAGCTCGTGAGGCACGTTCGATACGACTTCGCTTCCTTGCTACAGTGTGTGGAGGAACCCGAGCCGATGAAGCCATAAATAGTGGCTCTAGCGGCTCTTTGTTCGAATCTTTTCCCCAAGTACAACCTCTATCTGCAAGTGCTCTCATTGCTCAAACCTGGACTGTCCTGAGCAGGCTATAGCTAAGCATAGGCAGGTAGGTGCTCTCTCTCCGGGAAGTGCACTTTCATGGAAGTCAGCACAAATCCTTGCGAAATTGCGATTGCGACTCCTAGCTGCTATACCTCCTCCTCTGCACTCTACACCTCTGCTGACTGTGGCAGAGGAAACATGCAATGCTGGTGCTGGTGCTGGCCCGGCCATACATGTCGCAGGCAAGGGGTCAGGGGCGCCGCGGGGTAGCTATTGGCTCCAACATTCCCAAGATGACTCGTTTTCAAAACCCTAGCTACTGGAGTAGTAGGCGCTAGTCTTGCTTCCACCAAGACCGCCAATGAGACCATTAGGACATTAACTCTCCACTTCAATGGAACATGCTTGTACTACACGTAGCTTCAGGTAATCAGGTCCATTCATCAAAGTATTTCCAGGCCTTGTTTAGATCACCTCCAAATTCCAAGTTTTTTGACTCTCTCTCCATCACATCAATTTTTAGCCGCTTGCATGGAGCATTAAATGTAGGTAAAAAAAATAAATAATTGCACAGTTTAGTTCGAAATCACGAGATGAATCTTTTGAGCTTAGTTGGTCCACGATTGGACAATATTTACCAAATAAGACGAAAGTGCTACTATTCATCAGGTTAAAAATTTTTACAATCTAAACATGGCCCCAACTACCAGCTGGTTGGAGCACCCTAGATAGGCCTAGGATGCACCCTAATCTGGGCCGGCAAAAAATTTCAACCCGATAAATAGTAGCACTTTCGTCTTATTTGATAAATATTGTCCAATCGTGGACCAACTAAGCTCAAAAGATTCATCTCGTGATTTCCAACTAAACTATGTAATTAGTTATTTTTTTTTACCTACATTTAATGCTCCATGCAAGCGGCTAAAAATTGATGTGATGGAGAGAGAGTGAAAAAACTTGGAATTTGGAGGTGATCTAAACAAGGCCCTGGCCATTTTTTTTTTGACAACAGCCATTTTTTTCATTGAGTAGCAATCCATACTGCTAAAAAGAAGTTTTTTTCTTTAATTGAAACCAGGATCTTTTGACTCGGTATTTATATGCATGAAATACTAGTACTCCCTTTGTCCCAGAATGATAACAATGTGTCGTAGTCGAAAAGTCAAATTAATACAAACTTTAACCAACAATTATTCAAATTATACACAAATTTAGGACATGAAACTTGCATGAATAGACTTGCATTGTATAGTGTATGTGTGTGTTGACACAAAAATATAGCGATGTGATCAACACACAGCAAGCCGAATGATCTTGACGGAGTGAGCCCGAAGATCTGCTTAGCTTCAACATAAGAACGGTCGGTTTCGGGACCAAAGGCATGCCAGTCAATTTGACCCTGCAATTGACAAAGAGAGAATAATCAGTAGTTTAAGGTAGAACGTGTCGGTGTTGCACTAGACAGTTTCAAATATGTGGCTCGATAGCCGATGTATAAGGCTATCGACTAAAGAGTCGATATCCAGCATGTCCATGAATAAAAATATATTGAAATAGAAGCAATCGGTCATTGTTGAATGATGATGGCATGAGGATAATGACCGATATTCATAGATCATGATGATTTAATAAAGGTTAATCAACCAAAACAAGTACAATTGTAAAAGCCTTTCGTAACCGATATTCATAGATCTAGCATGAAAGCATAATCTATCGGCTAAAATAGTAGATTCAGGTAGAAAAATAATTATAGCATGTGAGCAATCGACTGTTTAGTATAACTAGATTCACACACAAACCAGATCTAATCTATTACCATTAACAGTGAGTTTTGATCGGATCGATGCAGCTATGATAATAATAATAATAAACTAAAGCCAAGAAGTCTATAGATCTATCTATATTTCAACAGAGTCATGAAAACAAACTATAGACGTGAAAGCATTGGCGATCGGCTAAAAACAGCCGATGTAGGCATAGTAAACAATCGCAAGACGTGTCTTGACCATGAGTAAATCTATCAACCAATAATCTCTGATTTAAAGCTCTACCAGTGAGATTCGGCCGGATTGATGCAGCTATGGTAGTAACGATAGATAAGATCTTACTAACTAATAAATTTGCTCAAGATTAAAACATTCCTTTGAAAGCGTACTATGTATAATTAAGACTGAGATGAAACAACCGATCTAGCAAAAAAAAGTCATCAAGACTAGGATCTAGGCGTGGCAGAGCTAGGAGACGACCAATTAAATATGATGTGATGCCGGTTCATCTCTATCATAATTGGGTAAATTGTGATATTGTTATAATTAATAAACATTAATTATAACAAGATCGATAACTGGTGAATCAACCAAAAACAATAAAAGACTTGCTAATCCTGGTAAATTCAATAACTGGTGATATTGTATTAAATAACAAGTTATTTATTACAAGATCGATAACTTTGATTAATATCAATATCTGCAAGAGATCAATCGGTTGATGCAGCCTTACAAATAATGATACAAATCGATAACTAACTTTTACTACAACTCGTAAGAGATCAACCGGCTGATGCAGCCTTACAAGTAATAATAAAAGTCGTGACGGTACTTACAGACAAGTCGGAGGTCGATCAGTCGATGCAGCCCTGCTTGTTGAAGAACTCGCCGAGTTTCTACACTACTGCTACTCCTAAGGGTTGACGTGAAGCCAAAAAAGTAATTGTATTGATTGATTGAGAGATTATCCCTTTACAATATGTCGTACCCTTTATATTTATAGGGACGTGCCTGGCTTTGCATACAAAAATAGTCTAACTGAAAAAATCCTACGAAGTACAAGGACCCTTCGTTTAATTCTAAACTGCCAAATAATATCCCCTTGACCGACGTGTGCAAGGACTCCCCCTATGGTGGACTTTCTCATAGCCTGCATGTGTATCTTCCTTCTGGCCATATGCAGGTTTCCTTCCTTACTTTACATCTCAGCAAGCAAACGTGGTGTACTTGGAGTCGTATTCTGTGATACCTCACCATGACTGTGAATCTCCATCTATCTGGCTCTCCTCGTTCAACGTGTCTTAAGTCTTTGTACGCAGACACATTATTTTGCTGAGTATGTGTATGACACCTAGCCGGCCTCGTATATGCATATACAAGATACACATCCTTGCTTCTCATCGTTGATGTGCACCTGGACGTCCGTATATGTGTATATTCCTTGATTTCTTTCTCTATTAGCTTGCAAGATTAAATTGACGATTTCTCTTGGACTGATCAATCCTACATGCATGTAACATCTTTTGCTTGCAAGCAACCACCGACCTATTTCTTTTCCTGCTTTTCCTCACGTATAAATATCTAGGTCGGCAATAATAATTCTTTTGGACCTGTCCACGTAGGATCTCTATAGTAGATTAATCAAACTGGACTAGAATATCAAATAACCTTTGTCTACCCGGCAATACATCGTAAAATGACTCAGCTTAACTGAACCTGTGGCTGGCTTGCAAATATGATTTTCATGTCTTTGATATCATCGGTTGATAGTTTCCTCTCTAGGGTAAGTTTTCCAAATTTTGGTGTCAACAGTGTGATAATATTGATTCTTTAGAAGTAAAATGATGACATATAGTATGAGACATTAATGGTCAAAATCTATCATATTTGACTTTCTATGATAAAAAAATATCCTTATCATTTCTGGACCGACGGTAGTATATTTAATTATTTATTACTACTAATGGCCTGAATGTTTCAGGAGGAGGCAGCATAATGTTAGTTTAACCATTTGAGGTAGAGGTCTACCAACGTGCATGATCACTTGATGAGCTACCACAAATTTGCATTGTTAAGCAGTACAAAACCAAATGCATTAAAGAAATTAAAATAAATATCACGCGCAAACGACAAGGGAGCCAGATGCATGCTTGGCCCGTATATATTCTGTCGATCAGTTGTGTAGTTGATGGAGAGATTGTTGCTGGCCGGCCCTCAACAAGATTGCAAGTCACAAGAGCAAAGCTACAAACCAACTCATCAGCAATTGCATTGCCTATGCATGGAGAAAGTCAAGCATGCATGCACTTTTATATGACTTTGGTTATTCTACTAGACTCTCCAATTATTTATGACGTTAATAAATTATCAGTTCAAAATCAACGTCATATACAAAATTTTAGAGGGGCTATATATACTTAACAATACTAATTACTAACCAGATCCATATGCCTTAATAAACTAGTAATTAAAGCTAATGCAAATAAATAACTAAGCAAGATCACACACGCATGCATATATGCATCTGCCGATCCGCGCATATGCCTGCCTGAAAACTGATCGCCATCATCTGCTGCCGTCGATCATGCATGTCGTAGGTGAGGGCCCGGACGGAGCCGGACTAGTTATGCGAGGGAGGGTGCGTCATGGGCCCGTCGTAGTCCGCGTCCACGTCCACGTCCACGTCGTCGCTCGTCGCGCTCACCTCCTGCTCCGTCTCAGAGGCATCCGACGACGACGACGCGCCCTCGCCGTGTGGCGACGACGGCATCGGCGACGGTGACGGCTCCATCGCCGCGCTGGTGTCCTTCTTCCCCGACACCGGCGGCGGCGGTGGCACGCCTTCGACGCCGCTAGGCTCCACGGCAGACAACGAGGGCGGCGGCGGCGGCAGCGAGCCTCCGATGCCAGCCAACTCCACGCTGGGCGGCGACGGTGGCCGCGGCGGTGCCCCTCCTCGCCACCGCGCCATCATCGCAGGGTGGTAATGCCGCACGTCATCGTTGTAGTCGGACTCGGACAGAACCTGCATATCATACAGCGCGTGCACAGAAACAATCGCGTGAGCGCCTGATCGAGATTAAAATCGTGTCGGGATCGGAGGGCAAGTATAGAGAACGAGCTGCAATCGACGTGCATGTGGATACCTCTGCCTTGGCGGTGTGGCGGTGGTCGTGATGATGATGGATCGCCACCGGCAAAAGGGCGGTGGCGGCGTCGTCGGCGCGACCAGCGAAGAGGAGGTGTTGGTTCCGGCTGGTGGCATAGCAGGTCGAGGCGGTCAGCTGGAGGAGGAAGATGAGGACGTAGGCCAAGAGCATGTCTACTAGCTGCTGCTGCACGCTAGCTGCAGCTATATGTTCTATCTCGATCGGTCTGTGTCGCCGTCTCTCCCGGCCAGGCCGGCCTCTGTTTCCGATCCCCCTGCAAGGATTTCTCGATCGCCCGGTTCGGGTTTTCTAAGAGTGATGGGGTTTTGGCAAGCTGCCAAGCTCTCCATCGGACTAGTATTTGTACTCGTTCAGGGACTCGTATACAATCAATGCTAGCTGTCAAGAGTGCGTGCTCATTTAATACATCGCGTCCCCTGAGATTTACTACTGGATTACTACTCCGATCCTTTATTACTACGTATCAATTATTCAAGACAAGTCTCAGAGTCAAAGATCTTCACCCCATCAAAATAAAGCAACAACATCTATATGAAAAAGTCAAATTTTCTAAGTTTGACACAACTTAGAGAAAAATACAAATATTTATGATACCAAATTTAAATTATGCACATATCATGAAATATATTTTTAGTGTACTTATTTAGCATGAAATATATTGGTCTATAGTGTACTTAGCATCATATTTGTTGGTACTTTTCTCTATTAGAAATCTATACCTAATAATACTAAAGAGGCAAAATTTCTGGCACCATAATTTTCGTCCAGCCATGCCGCTGGCTCGTATCCGTGTCGGTCTCTGGTGCTCGCCTGTGTCTGCCAATTCATCGTTGCTTTAATATTGAGAAAGGAAATTAGGAGTAGGGAAGAGAATAGAAAGAAATACAACGTCCTCGATTTAAAGATGTCACAGAGAAAAAAAATATGGAAGGGCTTTAATAGTTTTTTGAAATAGATCGGGTTCCTGATACAAAATGTTCAGATCCCGGTGGGTCCCTCCTGGGGCTTCTTTTTCAACCTGGGCTGAATCCTTGCAGTTGGGCCGGCTTCGTTGTGGGCTAGACCAAGCCCATGAAAGCATTTTTCCTTTTCTTTCGTTTTTTCCTTTTCTATAAAAACAGAGATCTTGCAAAATTAACCAAAAATCATAGAAAAATACAAAACCAGTTTTGTTAGCTTCATAAAAATGTGATCTACCTATAGATGCTATGAATCTCGTTAGGTTTTGCTTTGTCTATAGGTGTGTTAAATCATCCTTGCATATGTTGCATGCGTATAGGTTCGGCGATGACCGATAATGTGCCAGAGGCAGACCAAGAATACGCGGAAGTGGCCGAGGAGTACGAGGAGGATGTCCTCGTCGTCGGTTTTCCCAAAATCTTCACCAACTTTCTGTTGTTCGGCTCCTGTCCATGAGCCCTGGTATATAATCCCTACTTTTCAGCACCTATTATGTTTGTTTGCGCATTAAGTTTTGAGGAGAAAGATTTACACCATCTGCTGTAGTTTTAATTAGAAATAAAACTTATTTTTATTAAAATATGAATTGGTCAATGGTACAACTAATTATTTCGTGAACCATCTTGGGTAGATTATTGTCTAATGAAATTGAAAGAAATGTATTTATGTAATTCCTGACGTGGGATGCCGTGTGAAAAATTAAGAGAGGTCTCCCGTCACAATCATTGGCTGACAGACCAATCCTTGACACATCAACAAAAATGTTACGAAGATTGATATGATGCGTCAAAAAAGCTACAAAGGTTGATATTGAGTCATAGAAATACATGGGTAATATGAAAAATTAAAGTTATGATATATTTATATCTAAATAATTTTGCGCTTTGCAATGGAAGGAAATATATAACAAGGTGTATTTTAATTCTATACAGGTTTAATAGGACATTGTTATTTATTGTCAGCATTAACTTATATTATGGATGTGATGGTCATCATAAATAGATTATAAAAGCATAATAGATAAGTAGATATCTACCATTCACGTTATCGTTTTACATAAATGTTTAATAGTTTTTTTCTTCCCGTTGCAATGTATGGGCATATTTGCTATATGTGATGGTTTTCGTTTATGTTTTGCAACTGTTTTTTTTTTTTTGCAGTTGTTTCCGAATTAGAGGAAATAGTAGTAATAGAAAAAATAGAATCTCAACTACGAGAAGCCTACCTTCTCAGTTCTCACGTGTCCTCGCCTCGGTCACCAGGCCACTGCCAACGTGGTGTCTTTGAGTCCAAATCCGATTCCACACGGATCGATCGATTCTTCATTTTAATTTCTGATTTTCTTTCTGAGAGTTTTAGAATTTCCGATTTTGTTTTCGAGTAGCCATGGCCGAGTACAGCGTCCAGGTGCTGCACCTGCACGTTTCCTGCATGTTTGGCTGGGCAATAATGTAGACTAAAAAAATTGCACGTTTCCGTTTATATGCATGTACTGTATATATGAAATACTCCCTCCGTCCCAATTTATCTGTCGTTTTCGGTATCCGTGCCACGACTTCGACTCAATTTGTACAAAATATGTGCAACATTTGTATCTCCAAATAAATTTATTAAAAAACTAGATTCAAAGATCTTTCCAATGATGCGAATTATGTATCATAAATAATAATATTTTTAATATATATTTTGTTAAAGTTGTTTCTCGGAAAGCGAGAACAACAGATATTCTGGGACGGAGGGAGTACTATCCACCCTATATCTATATAATATAACAATAATAACAAAAAAAAGCACGCGATCAAAAAGGGAAGAGGAGCCCACTGTTAGCCAAATTGCATGATTATTAAAGTGGTTTCCACGTTTCAATGACTAGAATTCTTTTTATTTATTTATGTTAAAAGACGACACGAATAATTTGGTGGTGAATTTTTTTTAGAAAAGAGTCAATGGCTAAAAGACCCATAATGCCATGTTTATTATTTTTTTATGTTTATTTATTATGGAAAAAGACCCAAAACTACCTAAGTGGATGAACCGGCGCACACGAACAGGAAAAAAAATAAAAACACAGATATTAAGTACCATTTTATTGTCATCGTTTTCTATAAATATTAGATAATTTTTCTCTCCTGTTGCAACGCACGGGTACGTTTGCTAGTAGTTATTAAATTTAAATAGTTTGACCTAGTATCAATGTATCTATATCTATATCTATACCTATAATATAATAATAAAGAGCTAAAATTTTAGTCATTTTTTCGTGCAGCCCATTCATCCTAGCCCAACAGTCGCGGCCCACTCGTTTGTGCCCGCTGGCCTTAGCCCAAGTTGAGTCACTGTTGTCCTAAAAAAAAAGAGAATTTTGCTTTCCTATCTGCGTCGCCGTCGCTCGCTCGTCTTCCAGCTCCACCGCTTGCTCATCTTCCCGTGCCGCCGCTGCATCGACGAGCTCGCTCATCTCCCCCGCACCGCCGCTGCTTGGGCTATTACACCTACGGTTTATTGCGGTCCTAAGAATTTATCTGGTTTAATTTAAATAAAGCTAGGTCAAGTTCAATTAAATCCAAGAAAGATAGCTACTAACTCATTATCATTGGTTCGACACGGCCGCGTGGGCAGGTCCCGGTGACCATACAACAAGTTGTCCGTCATGTTGCAATACATGAATAGGTTTGCAAGTAACTTTGGAAGTTGATTTAATTTTAGATAGATGAGAAGTTGAATTATTTTGGATCATATGAAGTACCAGTATAAGTCTACCTGTCCAAAATTGAAATGTTTTTTTTACTAGAATATACTATGTCCCTGCATCCCAAAATATTGCCTCAAGTCAAACTATTTTAATTTTGATCAAATTTATATAATAAAACACTACCTCCATCTCAAAAAGTGTCACTTACTTTTGTTAGAAGTCAAATTATGATAAGTTTGACCAAATAGATAGAGAAGATTAACAACTTTTATGACACCAAATAAGTTTAGTATGAAAATATGTTTAATTCTATATACTTATTTGGTAATATAAATATTAGTATTTCTATAAATATAAATGTGGTCAAACTTAAAATAGTTTAACTTAGCACAGAACTAGAATGTCAAGTTTTGTAAAGAAAGGTATTAGTGAACATTTATTTTTTTTGAAACTAAATTATAGTGAACATTTATGACAAGAAATAAGTATAACGTGAAATTTTATTTCAAAATTAATGTAATGATACTAATTTGGTCTCCTAAAGGTTGGTATTTTTTTCATAGAAATTTCGTCAAACCCAATATAGAGTTGGGACAAATTTAGAAGTATCTATATTAAAAAATTGCTATTTTTTTTTGTCTGGTCTATGATTTCTAGAAAACAATGTCCAGAGGCGGCAATACTTTGAGTTGGCTCTGGAAATCGATTTGTTTCCGGCTGCCTCTACAAAAACTACTTTTTAATGACGGTTGGATAGCCACCTCTAAAAATCATTGTTGAAAGATAGGCAGATAGAGACGGCCGGGTCAATCGCCTATGCAAATCTAGAGGCTGTTCGGCTGGCTTATTGCCAGCTGGCTGGCTGGATTTCTCTCTCACGAAATCACTATTCACGTCCTGCCAGAACAGTATTTTCCTCTCACAACAATCAGCCGGAACAGTATTTTCAGTCCTGCCGAACAGGCCCCTAGCTTGTAGTGGTGTAATAGTCTCAAACTGTAATTTGCAGCTTGTTGGAGCCATTTGTTCTTCGGAAATGCTACTGTGACTTGGTGAGGACGTCCAATCCTCCGGACGCTCCTGTTCGCGGGCCGCAACACCAGTCTAATGGCCCAATAGTTATACGGCATGTTCGCTGGTTGGTTTCTGAGCTGGTTTAGGCTGGCTGGTGCTGGTTTATTTTGAGAGAAAAACACTGTTGGCTGGCTGGTTTGGACTGGCTGAAACCAACAAGCGAACAGGCTCATAGCCTCTCGTCCATAAGTCCCTAAACATAGCCTGTTGTCTCCATTCTCTAGAAAAAAATCACCGCAGCTCGAGCGGATGCGCTCAGTTGCGCCGCCCCAGCGTTCTCCACGGCGGCCGGGGGCTCGACGGCCAACATCTCCACTGTGCCCGAGCATGACTGTAACACATCTGGTGTTACGAGCTTGCTTAGCACCTAGGTTAACGCCTAAGAGAAATTAGCAAAATAAGTTTTCAGGTTTAAAAGTTTAAAGCACACATGGAATTATAAACGAATCTTGTGTGACTTGCTTTCGTGAATAAAACAAACAAATAAGTGTCACTAATCAACTTGTCTCGGTGCTTAACAACTTTTAAATAATCTTGTGGACAAAAGTTGTTTAGGGCTTGTTTTGAAAAAGTATGAAGAAAGTGCTTAAAAATGTCTGATAGCAAATAAATAACGAATGACTTGTTTATTTGATTAAGCATGAAAAATAATTTTTACAAGCAAAAATAAAATATAACTTGTAATGGGTACTTAAATAAAACTTGAAGTGCAAGTTTAGTAGATGAAAATGCAACCGTTGAATTGGTGAATAGATGTTGTTCCATGGTATTTTGGATAGCTCAAGAATTGAAAGTGGAATATAATTTCAGCTTCTAGAACTAAACAATTTTAAGTCTGGAAACCTAACGACGATGCCGTTTTGGCATTGAAGTTTTGATTAAATTTCTTAAACACTAGGTCTATGTTTTCGTAGTGTTGGTTGCATCTAAGTGAGTACTTTAGTTTGGTGAAGTCCACGGTTGGGTTGGAGTTGTCATGGAGTCACAGAATTTGCACAAATTTAGTCGAAACGCGTTGTAGCTATGCCATTGATGCTCTGTTTGGGGACTGTCGTTCAGCGTGACAAACCTATCTTGACGTCGCTCTAACTTTCTCTACGATTATCCTCTGGTCGTAAGAGTTGCTTCGCCAATTAGGTGTTAGTACCTACTCTAGGTTAGTGGAACCGGTTGAACCTGAGTCGAGTTGTTAAGTGGCTTTTGTTTCGCTTTAAAATCAGTGCACGTCGTTTACAGAGGCCGTTCGGGCGGTGTTTGCGACCACCGCGGACACAGTGCGCTGGGCGCCGGGACCACGTCGCGGCCGTGTTGCGCTGCCAGCACAATAGTACACTATTGAACACCGATGGTGTGTGCATTAACCATGCACGCAGTCATAAGATGCACAGCTGAATGACTAGGCACATCACCAACAGAGTAAGTAGCAGCAAGCACGCGCTCAGGCAGCAGTAGCATGCCCATCGTGCAAATTCATTGCACTAGGAAAGCACACACATAAGCAATGCCGCCGAGCTGAACACCGCGCCCAGCTTCACCTCCCCCGCTACACACCGCACCACTGCCTGCTCGCATCGTCCCGTTGCCCTGTGCTACGGCAGAGCCAGGCAGCTGCAAATAGACGCTCACCGACGCTCGCTAGTTGTCGCTCGGAGCATAGCGCTGCCATTAATGGCGAGCTGCAAACTCAGCCGAGCGTTGGCACAACTCCGCTCCTCCGGTCTAGAAAAGCCGACGTTGGAGCAGCCCTCTCCATCCTCAGCCGAGCCCCCATGGCCTCGGGCTAGTCCTGCAGCCCCACAGCGCTACCCTCCCATGCTCCTACGCCGACCGCACCGCTGCCATGCGGGCACACTGCCGTCGCGTGCCGCGCTTCCCGACCGGCCGGTTTCTACGCTTGCTGGTGCCGCGGACGCTCCCATCGCAAGCCACCGCGCGCGAGCGCACCCAAGCCCGCAGCGCCTCGCCGTCGACTGCGCCATGGCCGCCCAGCTGCGACGAGCAGCATCGAGCCGCGCCGTAGCCGCGTACTGCCGCCGCGCGCATGGCAGGTGCTCCACCGGCCGTGCCCGGCCAAGCCGCCACCACGAACTGCCTCCAGTAGAACCACGTCCTACCGGAAGTGCATGCGAGGCTATCGTGGCCCCGTGACAGCACCGCCGCGGGCGAGCCGCCCCATCGGCCGGCACACTGCGTCTCCTGCGCTGCTATGATTCAAGGTAGAAGAGGGACTCAAGAGCAAATAGAACTCTTTATCGTGTTTACTCTGCAAAAATGCTAGACTCATAAATTTATAAGTAAGGGCTTAGTTAATTCAGGGAAAGCTCAGGGTCCTTCGTGCAAGTTGGCCACCGCGCCTGGGCACGTTCGCGTGGGCCGGCCGCTTCCAGCTTGCTGGGCCACTACCTGTGCGCCTAGGCCGCCCGCGCCCGTTACTGCCGCCGCTGGGCCACGCCAAGCTGCTCAGGCCTTTTTCTTTTTGTGTTGTTTTTTATTGTTAATTTAGAGCTCTTCAAAAATTGAAAATAAAGTGTAGAAAAATCACAAAAATGTCAAACCAATTTTTTAGGCTCCTAAAATCATGATTTATCTATTAGCGTATTTGGTTCATCTAGTTTTAAAATATTTTCAGGGTTGCTCTAATTATTTTAAAATGTTTAATATTGTTAAAATGTGAACGTGTGGGAATTTTTGTGAGAAAATAGTGATAATGTTGACTCTAAAAATTTTATAGTAAATCCCTAATATTATTAGCTGCTCACTGTAATTTTTTTAGCTCTAGAATAATTAGTTTACTACAGTAGCAAATGAGCCCTAGTTTGAATATATAGTAAATCAAATAAATGAAATAAAGAAACACCTTGGAAATTGTATAACTAAAACACTTGTTGGTAAATGACACCTTTCTCGATGATATTGATATGTAGATTAGTACGTTAGTCATTAGAGCTAGCTTGTTAGTATGTAGTATGTACTCTCTTTTAAGAGTTGTTGTTGCCTTGTTAATGAACTGTTGCATCATCTCTACATCGTATTGCATACCATAATAGGGACGACGATGGATCGCGGAGTCATCAGAAGTTGCTGATAAGATGGTACTTTTGGAGATCGTGTCACTAAGATGGAATACTAACTTTTGGTTATATGTTATCCAGGCAAGCCCCAGTGCATAACCCATATTATTCTGCACTATATATATGAGTCCTACTAGTATGACACGACCGTGTAGATTGCTATGCTATAGGACTCCGATAGAAGTTGAGTGATTGTCTGTCACTCGCGAGAGATAGGAAATATATTATTGTTGTTACTATATTATTATCATCTGAAATATATATGAATGATAATTGGAGACCGGGTGGAGTGGAACTTTGGATCTGGACTTGGTTTAGCATTCGAGCGAGGCTCGGGTTGCACTTGTTCCGCCTATGTCGGTTAAGGACCGGCCATTGCATTGGGTTCTAGGCAGGTCACAGAATTATTATCCTGAACACATACTTGTGTATGGGCGCATGAAGACTCATTGCTCTCTTATCATGGGTTCTGGCTCTTTTCGGATCGAATGATTGGAGGTAGGGATGGTGGAGGTCTAAGCACCGCACTGAGTCCGGAACTCAGGAGCGGGAGCTTGGAGTGCAAGTTTGGATGGGGACCTAGACCCTGTGACAGAAGGATGGTGGGTTGGTCCTACTTGTGCCTGGGGTACAAGCGGAGTATATGTTTTAGGGTACTCAGCTGGACATATTGATTCGTGAATCGCCGGACGATCCGGTACAACTTGTCTACATTATAGCAACGTAGTAAGAACTGGAAGATAAAAAATAGTAAAATAAATCTAATTGCTTACCACCTGCTTGAAAGTAGCATATGTGCTTACATAGAATGGTTAATTAATGAACTAATGATGACTGCTAATAAAATTGAATATAAGGACGCACGCTTAGTAATGTTTCCTATCGATGCAATAAACCCACAAGCCAGATAGCCTTGCATATCTTTGGAGTCTTTTTTTCTCCTGTCGGGTAAGTTTTGCTAAGTACAATTGAGTACTCAGGGTTTTATTTTCCCCTGTTGCAGATGACAGACGGATGCTAGAGCTGACTCTTGTGTGTGGCTCCTTTCTAGTGGGCTCAGAGAGGATTCCTTGACGCTGCGATCATAGTCTTTATTTATAACTCTCACTAAATGTTTTATAAATAGAAGTTTTATAATATGTTATCATAGTTTATATATATCCAGGCTTCATCGTATCGTGAATAGATATTTATTTTCACTGTAACTCTGATCACCTGTTTATATTTCGCTGTTAAATTAAATTGTTCATAACTCTGATAATATAATTATATTTCGCTGTTATAAACAATAAATATTATACTCTGAGGTTGCATGAAAAGTGATGTAAGAATTGGCTAAAATGTTGTAAGCTTTATTCTCTCATTTGTGATCCTGATGAAAAAATATAAATTTTTGGGTTCTCCCTTAAGGTATGCTCGATGGAACTGCGTAATTTAGTGTCTTCCCTTGAGTACCTAGTGTGTAATAGAAGACAAGTACTCCTGGGAGATATTAGATTAGGCGGTTCTGTCACAGGTGGTATCAGAACATAAATGTGAAAATAAAGCTTGAGAACCTATTTCTAATTTAAAACTTGACAACAAATTTGTTAAATTAAAACTTAAAAAATTCTTCGGAACCTATTTGTGATCCTGGGAGGCCACCATGCAGACCAGGGTCTGCATTGCGACAGGGTGGGCAGCACAGTGCCCCATGCGTACATGGCTCCTAGGATGGTGTAGATATATCCTGACACCCACGGTTGAGCTAATATGCAACCTTGATGGTGCCCTTAATTATTAGCAATCAAGAAGAGTGGTGTGTACAGAGAAAACATGATTGTGCTATCGATGCTAGCGATGACGCAGTATTGGTAGAGATCAGCCTGAGAAGAAGTAGCTAGATTTCATGAGTTTATTGATTGCTCTATTACCGGTCTACTTAGGCCCTGTTTAGTTGCATTCCAAAATACCAAAATTTTCAAGATTTTCCGTCACATCGAATCTTTGGACGCATACATGAAGCATTAAATATAAATAAAAAATAAAACTAATTACACAGTTTAGATGAAATCCACGAGACGAATCTTTTAAACCTAATTAGACTATGATTGGACACTAATTGTCAAATAACAACGAAAAAATTTGGCATCCAAACTGGCCCTTAATATCATTTGTAGGCTCTCATATTTTTGTTACACTTGATGTATGCTCTGTCTTGTGTGGTCATTGCCGTTCTTCTAGAGCTCAATAGGAAGTATTCCGAACAGATGAAATCTTAAAGAAAAAACATAATAAATCAGGGAAGGAAAACTAATAAGAGATAAAAACTTAGGAAAATAAATAAAGAAAAGCCATGTAAAGAAAACATGCGGACCAAACTGGAAAAAAGAAAAGGGAAAATTGCACTGAAGGAAAAAACGACCGAAAGAAACTAAGCTGCCGAAACACAAAACGGAGTCACGGAAGAAAAAAAGCGAACAAAATAAAAAAAAAATATAGAAACGCTATACATCAACCGGTTGATTTAGGCCTTCCCATCAACCGACTTTTTTCTTGTATGCGCTGCTCGCAACCACCGATGGCCTGGCATCTGGGGGGTCGACCGCGACGCCGTCGTCGTCGCACGTGTACGGCCCTCTCCAATCCATCTCTGTACTACCTACATCGACATGACGACACGACACGTCCATGAAAAATGTAGCGCATGCTTTCTCGCGCCTGCCCGTCGCTAGGCTATTTGCCAAGCTTGGATAAGCTAATTCGGCGGTCGCGGCCTGATCGGCTCTGGCCAACCACAGACACGCATGCGTGGTCACATACTCATGGATTAATGGAAATCTAGCTACCTCAGTGCAGCTAGGAACAATTTATATACAGCATACATCTACCAGCAGAGAATTGCCTATGGTACAAGCCACTGTTTTCTCTGCTGTCGGTTCTTCCATTTATAAATTTATAAGTTTGTGAACAATTTGATGGCATTTGTGAACAATTTAATATATTTTTTCTATGATATCTGAAATCAATTGAAAAATTTGTAAATCTTTTTTTTAAAAAAAAATTGGCATATATTTGTCTAAGATCTTGTGTTATCTTCAAATTACATCACTCTATTCAATAAATTACACTGAATACATCATTGTAAATATAGTAACAAGACGGTGTAGATATAGCTACAAGACAGTGCAAGTTCATGAAAAAATTCAGTTATTCGGAGGAGCTAAAACAACCTGTCGTTGGCTAGACATATAAAAAAATTAAATAATAGAATCCAGAGTCACGGTCTGGGAGAAAAAGCAGCAAACGGGAACAAAAAAAATTATAAAATAGACACGGAGATGACATGGGATACATATACAAATTTATGTTCTTATTTTTACTATTTGATTAGAATTTCTATTCATGTTACATGGGATCCGAGAGTTCATTTTATTAGAATTAGGATTTCTACCTATCGAGGATTAAATGAATCTATTTCGATTATGATTCCTCTCACTATTCAAGTTACTTAAAGAAGCCCTAACATAATAAATCACGGAAAGAAACTTCAGAGATGAAAACTTGGGAACAAAAATAAAAAAACCATTGAAAGGAAACATGCGGACCGAACCTGAAAAAGAAAAAGGGAAGAAACGGACGAAAGAAAGAACGACCGAAAGAAACCGAACTGGCGAAACACAAAATGGAGTCACGGACGGAAAAAAGCAAACAGGAATAAAAAAATAATTAAACATAGAAACCAGAGTCACGGTCCCAACAAAAAGCAAACGGGAACAAAAAAAAATTAAAAATAGAAACCAAGATAAGATGAGATACGTATACAAATTTGTACTTTTATTTTTACTATTAGATTAGAATTCCTATTCATATTATATGAGACCAGAGAATTTATATGGATTAGAATTAGGATTCCTAGCTATCTATGATTTGGATGGATCTATTTTGATCCTAACTATCCAAGTTACTTAAAGAAGCCCTACAGTTGTAGGTAGAAGAACATATACAATCGGACTCCACGTTGCGCTAGACAAGATCTATTTTGATTGTATGGGTTATATATATAAATCCACACGGAAGAAACTCTCCATTATCTAGTAGTTAGAGAGAGATGGACCAAAAAAATGGATGGACAAAAAAAAGGCTAAATTTTTGCCTCTTTATTATTAGGTATATATATAGATAGATATAGATTGATCTTGCTATCTAATTCACTTTCAAAAAATATCAATACAGAGCGCAGGTAACATGGAGTTGATATCGAAATACCGTCAATAAATTGGAGCAATAATGATAACAGTGCTGACATATTTATATCTTCATTAGCACCTTGCTTAATTAGTGCTTGGTGTCTGATTGGGGTCTTCTTGCATACGCGGCGCTGGTGGCAGCCTACGTGTCCGCACCGAGGCTGGGCCCGGGTTGCCGCGCTCGCGCCAGGGCAGAGTCAAGGGCCAGGGTCGTTTGGTGCCTGTGCTCACGCTGCTGCCCAACCATTGCTAGGCGCCCGCGTCGTGGTCTCCCACCGCGCGATGGCTTCGACAACTAACTGAATGGGTGGAGGAAAGATTTGGATTAGATCGAAAACAGAATTAAACCTTAGAATACCAAAATCATTCTTCTCATGCTGCTGGTGGCCGCTGCCACACGGTAAGGTAACTTCAATTTCATCATCAGCATGCCCCTAATGCAGATGCCCCTAATGCAGAGTTCTGAAATCAGCACGTAAGCAAATTTTCTTGGGTGGGAAACTTTCAGTCCACAGAACATTCAGTGTAACGCACACACGCAGATGCAGTAAAGGACATGGGTGTGCACATGTACGCATGATAAATTGATAATCCTTGAAAGGGAACGAAGTTAGCAGACATAAATACATGTCCGACCACCTTCGTGTGGGCCGACATCATGTTGCAAGGGTGATACATTTATGTGATGTTATTAAAGAATCATCTTAACCATTCTCTATATTTAAGTGCGTTCACTACTGGATTCAGGTAGGCACTCGACAAAGGCCAAATTGCACTCGGCAAAGCCTTTGCCGAGTGCGGCACTCGGCAAAGAACACAAGGTAAAAAATTGATTGGCAAAGCCCTCTTTTGCCGAGTGTCTTTTATCGGGCACTCGGCAAAGGCTTTGCCGAGAGCCCCGGGGGCACTCGGCAAAGAAAAGCGACCGTCACGGCGCCGGCCCTGTTGACGGTCTCTTTGCCGAGTGCCAACCGTGCAGGCACTCGGCAAAGATTTTTTATTTTTTTTAAAAAAAATCTTTGCCGAGTGCCCTCTATCCGGCCCTTGGCAAAGATGTTTTATTTTTTTTCTAAAATTTTTTTGCTGAGTGCCCCCTGGCCGGCGCTCGGCAAAGTTTGAATTTTTTTTTAAAAAAATTCTTTGCCGAGTGCCCTCTGGCCAGCACTCGGCAAAGTTTGAATTTTTTTTTTTGCCGAGTGCCATGGTCATGACACTCGGCAAAGCTGGAAAAATGGTTTTCCGAGCGCCCATTTTTCTACACTCGGCAAAGCTGGAAAAATGGGCGCTCAGCTGTTATAGATGCATGGCAGGGATGTAGTGTTGTACTATTGTGGCCCAATCAAGTAGGAAAACTTTAATCATTCTGTTAGCAGTAGGTTGAATTAATAGCATTCAGCAAGATGGACCATCAATACATACATTCTGGAATAATACAACAACAATGGCTCAATGAAGAGCTAAATAACATGTACATGCTTATATTTAGGGGAGCAAGTATGGTTATCACCATGTTTCCAGTTTGGAAAGATTGCCAACTTCTGGGGGTATTAAACCATTCAAGTTGTTATTACTTAAATCCCTACAAAATGAAATAGGAGGCGACTTACAATCATATTGAAATTCCTATTCTCACAAGAGAATGCATAGAACCATATTGACAATCAAGGGTAAGGGGAAAAAGCAGGGTTATAATAAAGCTGGTAGAGCTTAAAAATGGTAGCCTTAGGTCCAAAACAAGTGTTATAATTGAAAGTGCATTTGATCAGCAAATACTTGTCAGTTTGGTTGTCCGAGGCAACACTTTCCACGAATAGACCTACTCATTGCTTCTCAGTAGAATGGCAGTGGTGTTATACTGTTTGAGAATCTATGGTACAATTCGTAGGAGCAAAGTATGTTGCTCCAAAAGAGCTAAAATGACAACTACAATAGGATAGGAGGGAGTCATGGTAGACAAGCTTTCTGTCATGTATACTAACAGTTTGGTAGGATGAGATCAGATAGTTTTTCAATTAGATGCTATGTATTACATGGATATCTGAGATACCAAAATACTAAAAAGTACCAAAGCTAACAATGACCATAGGTACATTCATGTCTGGTATATTCCTCTGGGCAGTAGAACACTGGATGTTAGCACAAGTCCATATTTTCATGAAAATCTTAGTTATAGGCCTACTCTTTTTAAGTAAACTCGGATATATTCTTAAGTAGTTTGTCGTGGTGCAATTTCAAGCTGCAGAGAGAGTAGTCATTACTTCAAGAAACCATTTTAATCTAACATCAAGCTCCCTAAAGCATTTGCAATTGTACAGCATGAACCATCGATTCAAAAACTCACAGAGAGACGAGCTCCGTCAAATTGAAGAGAGCCAGCGAGATTCGGCACATAGGCATCAGCATCAAATGGGAGAAAGAGTGAAGACGACGCACAGGCCCGTGATTCGGCACCGGCTGATGGCGGGGCAATTGCAGTCGATAGATGTGTTTATTTCGAACGACCCGGACCAGACGCGCTTCATGCACAGGTCCTCCGCCGCCGCCTCCCCCTCCAGTCGCCACTGCCGGAGCACAGCGTGCAGGGCATCCGCTGCAGGAACGCGAGATCCACGAGTTACTAGCTGCCAACTTTCTCGTCGCCATTACACAACCTCAGACACCATAGAAGGAGCGAGAAATCGATACCGTCGGAGGGATCGGTGGGCGGGAAGGGCTGTTGCCCTGCGCCACGTCCAGGGTGAGGAGCGTGAGGACGAGGAGAAAGCCGACGACAAGAGTGGAGGCGGAACGAGCCATGGGGCCGGCGTGGGGCACGGTGGCCGCAGGCGAGAGTTGACTTGTGCGCGCAGGAGGGGGCTCCTAGCGGCGGCGCTGGCGCGGTCAGCTGCCTACGTGCGTGTGTGCGTGTGCGCGCGTCGTCGTGCAGTTATACAGTATAGCAGCTTTGCCGAGTGTCTAGATCTAACACTTGACAAAGCAGTGTTTGCCGAGTGTTCTAGATCTGACACTCGGCAAATGATTTTTTACTTTTTATTTATTTTTTGTCGAGTGTCCTAGATCTAACACTCGGCAAAGTTTTTTTTTCTGCTTCTTTTCTAGAAAAAAAAATTATTTCTTTGCCGAGTGTTTTTTTGACACTCGGCAAACCCCCTCTTTGCCGAGTGTTTTTTGACACTCGATAAACCATATTTTTTTTTACTTTTGACCTCCAAACTTTTTTTGCAGTTCTCATACAATACCTGGTACTCCATGTTCCAATGTGGCACATTTCTCGAACTTTTTCTATATTTCTTTAATTTATTTTATTTAATTGAATTTTCTTGGATAATTCAAATTATAACTGCTAGTCATTCGAATAATGAAAAAAATAAATGGGAAAATGATATTCATGTTATTTAGTATAATGTGAGGCCGTACCCTGGAACAGACCACCAATTTCGAACATCTTCTTCACGAAACATGACCACGAACTTGCGGTCGAGTTGTTTTTAAATTCTATAAAAAGCAAACGAAGTCCAAAAATTATGAAACTTGTCGAGATGTCATGATATAATATGTGGAGGCTGTGATAAAAAATTGAGGAGGTTTCACGCAAATTTGTCATGTACGATGCTTACCACCTTGTCGGCCTCTTCATGAAATCATGAAACTTCTTCGGAGATTCTTCGGTTTGCAAGCATCGTAGTGACAACATGCACAAAATCTTCTAAATTTTTTATCATAGCCTCCACATACGATATCACGACATCTCAACAAGTTTCATGATTTTCGGACTTCGTTTGCTTTTTATAGAATTTAAAAACACTTCGCACGCGAGTTCGCGGTCATGTTTCGTGAACAAGATGTCCGAAATTTCGGGTCCGTTCCTAGATACGGCCTCACACTACACTCAGTAACATGACTATCATTTTTTGAATCATTAAATTCCATTATTCGTACCACGTGCAGTTCAAATTTATATTTTTTCAAAAAAATTCAAGTAAACAAAATAAAGTAACTAAATATATCAAAAAGCCACAAAAAATCCATAAATTCTAACGAGGAGTTCCTGATACTTTAAAAGGGCTGCACAAAAAATTTGGAGGCAAAAAAAAATTTGTCGAGCGCCGGGGCATGGCATTCGACAAAGGGGGCCTTTGCCTAGTGCCAAGAATAAGACGCTCGGCAAAGAGGGTTTTTGATTTTTTTAGAAATTTTCTCTTTGCCGAGTGCCTTCACAGGGGCACTCGGCAAAGGTATTTCAAAAAAAATGTATTTTTTTTAATTCCTTCCTTTGCCGAGTGCCTAAGCTGTTAGGCACTCAGCAAAGACATTTTCAAAAAAAAATATTGAATATTTGCTGAGCGCCGTGTCAGGGGCACTCGGCAAAGTATTTTCCAAAAAAAAAAACTTTGCCGAGTGCCTAACAGCAGGCACTCGGCAAAGAAGGACGTGGCCGAACACTGTTACGCGGGGCAGCCTATGCCGAGTGTCGCTATTTTGCCGAGAGCCTGGCACTCGGCAAAGAAGTGCTTTGCCGAGTGCCCTTTTTTGCCGAGTGCCCGGCACTCGGCAAAGAATTCTTTGCTGAGTGCAATTCTTTGCCGAGTGCCCGATTTTTAACACTCGGCAAAGGCCCTGTTTCTAGTAGTGGTTGCCCACCAAAAGAAGGGGATCATCATCGCCACCACCAGCTAAGACCGGCACTGCTGAGTGTGGCCATGATGCACTCTATTCCCATCATTACTGCATCAAAGAAAGACACTTTGATCAGCAAAGGTAAGGTGGACCTAAGATGGTTAGAAACAAAAGAGATAATCATATACAAATGCTTACGGTTAAGCTACCAAGGCAACCAGGAAACATTAATATAGTTAGCGTCTGTGTTTGATGCAATGATTTGCATGGCATGTTAGTTGGAGACGGGGTACAACTCATTATCGCATTCATATTGTTCCAAACCAAATCATTGAAATGATGCACCGATTTGCATGTTGTGTTAATTGCAGACAGGTTACTGCACTACTGCTCACCTGCATTTGCCACACCATTGTACCAACACTAAATCACCCATCCTCAACACGTCAGCCACTACAGTACAGAAGGCTGCAGACAGTTAGTTGGAATAATCAAAATGCATTAAAATAGAGCAGCTCGAACCAAAGAGCTAACAAATTTTTTAGGCATATCCAATTCCAAATAAAAGGTTCAGTTAACACACAAGAGGCAAACATCACCACAAGCAAGATCTTAAATGTACGCAAGTAATTTGTTCATATTATTACAGTATAAGAACTTACTTTAGTATAGGTAGATAGATACATAACATCTTCAGCTAGTCAGTGAGTAAACTGAAAGTACTATCAAGAAAGGCTAACTGAACTCATTTACGTCATCAAGGTACTAAAGATCAAATTACCCAATCAAAGCTTGGAAACACATGAAACATCAACTACTACTATATTCACGCATGTTCACAAACTTCAATTGAATCAGGTGTTTAACAAATTTGAGCAATCCCTCCCATGGAAAAATTAAATCAGGTATAAATTGTAACCATAAATAAAATAATAGCACCATAACGCTAGAACATAGCATCGATTGCATGAATTCCATAACCTGCATTAAATATGATCAGCGGCGGCATGTGGTAAATAACGTCCTCGCTACGGTTAACAGGATCATCGCACTAGTTCCCAGACCATGGAAGGCACACGCATCAAACGTGAATAATTACCCTAAATTCGCAACAGTCAAAACATTGCAATACCAAGATTCCGATACACAAGCATGAACTCAGGGCAAAAACGAAAGGGGCGGTTGGGCTCAAGATGAAGAGCGCGAGCGTGCCTTCGGGCTGCCGCCTCTTCCGTCCGGGTGTAGCACGGGCGCACCTTCGGACCTGTAGAGGGACCAAGGTTATCATGGTCGCCCTTCGCGTCGACATAGTAATCCTTGGCCGGCTCCCAGGTACGATCCCCCACATCATAGGAGCTCCTTCTATCTCCTCTATTTCCTCTCCTCTGTGACCCCCTCTCCTCATCGGAGGACCGCGGCGAAGGCACCAGCTCGTACTTCGCAGGAGCAGGCTGCAGGGGCGTGTCCTCATCGGACGAGGGGCTCAGCGGCAGCGGGAGCGACGAGAAGGTGGTGGCCAGGATGTTCAGGGAGGAGGCATCCAAGGAGAAGCTAGGCCCGGAGGGCAGGCCACAGGACGGTGGCTGCGGTGGCCAAGCGCTGGTGAAGATCGGGGTTAGGGGAGGAGACCGGCAGACCGCATGGGACCAGGGGAAATCTTGCGGGGAGCGGAAATCGGGAGTGCGCGGCACTTGGGAAGGAGATCGCGTGGGGAGCTGATTGGGAACGCGACTTCTTCTTTTTTCGAACGGAGCGTTCGTGCGGGCAAGTTTTTTTTTCAGGCAGACAGACGACCTGAATTTCGATTGTCGCACCAAGATGGTGTCCATACTCTTTAGTCTTTTTAGTTGTGACATGAGAGACATTCAAGAAAGAAGAACAAGGATTAGTATATATCAATAAGCTGCAACATCGATCAGCAACAGAGTAGACCATATACAACAAAAGATCGTCCGAGGGAGAGAAAAAAAAGACAGGAGATTTGATCTGGTCTAGAGGAAGGACCCACCTTTGATGGCGTGGCAACATCTTTTTTTTACCTAAAGATAGGACAACTGTTGGAGAAAGAGAAGTTTGTTGTATAAAATTTTTTAACAAGGAACTAAGAGCATCTTGGTTGTGGGATCACTAGGGATGGGTTGAACCCAACCCTGATTTTTGGGATGGGGTGAACCCAGTCCTGTGTTTGGTTTAGGAGGTTAGGTTGAACCCGGTTCTGTATTTCGTTGTATAGGTTTTGTATGAGTAGGATAAGTCACTGACTGGTGGGGCCCGCGTGACAGCCTATCACCTTCTTCTACCTCGTGCTGCTCGTGACCTGCTCGCTCTCTTCGAGGCCGCAAGCCGGCCGCACGCTGCTCCCTGGCCACGCCCCTGCCGCTCCCTGGCCACGCCACCGTAGGTCCCCTGGTCGTGCGCCGCTTCCGCTCTCCGAGGCCACACGCCGGACGCGCGCCGCCGCCGCTCCCCCTGGCCGCGTTGCCACCGCTCCCCTGGCCGCACGTCGCTTCTGCTCTCCGAGGCCGCATGCCGGCCGCGCACCGCTGCTCTCCTGGCCGCGGTGCTGCTCGGCCTTGCCACGAGCTCCACGGACGGACGCTAGACACGCGACTGGGTCGAACTCCATCCGCTCGTTTCCATGGAACCGGATGAACCCGGATCTGAGGGGAATATGGGGTGAACCCAACCCCCACCTCTCCAAGCCAAACACTCTTAAAAATGGGTCCAATGCAACCCAAACCCAGTTCTAAAACCCACTCCCAATATTGATTTTTTTAGCAAGAATGAAAAAAGAGTAAACTACATTCATCATACAATAACTTGTTAGCTGGGTGTGGATTAATCTAACAAATTATAAACTGCTTAAGTAGATATAATAACTTGGCATATTAGTGTATGTATGATACAAACACTACTAGTGCGACAAAATATGTACTCACCTATTATATGCTAGGGTTAATAGCGGGTTTACGACGCATGCATTTTGCGTGGTGGAATTGTTTAAGATGGCTTTGGCAACAATAAGATGGGCATCGCAAAAAGTAGATGCTCCACAACATCAATCACCTAAGGGCAGTAGCGATGGAGAGGGAATTGTTATCTCGCAAATGACAATATAAAATAGCTAATTGTGTGACCATACCCATAACTTCAACCTTGCAACTTTTACTTTGAAAAATGCATTTTACTCAAGTTTTCAGCGAGGAGAGAAAAAAGCATGCCCTACCTAGCTAGAACCAACGTCCCATAATAAACCAAAATTCTCCATCAATTTTAAATTTAGTCATTCTTATTTTTCTAGGTATATAATTTTTATGACGCATCTAGATGCTCTCGAGAGCTATTCTCGTTCTATCTTTGGCTAGCAAAAAAAAATCCAAAATAGAGGAACGACTATATTCGGATCAATTAAAGAAATTGATGAAGGATATTTTTTCACCTAAATATTTATTTTTAATAACAAGAAGGAATAGAGAGAGTCTCTCGGAGTTGCTCTAAAGAACCACTGCCAGCGAGCGTCCCTCTTCACCTGTCGCAGCCCCCTCCGGCGCTGGTATTGGTTGCGGGCGGTGCACGCTGGCTGTGAATACACACAGATTAATGGCACAGGATGCACTAACCGACTCAACCGAGGCCCTGTTTGGATTCCATGTACTAAAGTTTAGCCACTAAATTGACCACTTTAGCTCTTAAGTCTCCAAAACAAGAGGTCTAAAGTGTTATCTAAGGTTTAGAACATCTCACAAAAACTTTAGACCACGTAAGTAAGCTAAATTGGTCTAAAAGTTTTAATTTACAGTAGTCCTCAACTTTATAGACAACTAAAGTTTAAAGCAGAATCAAGCAAGCCGTGAAATCAAGGATAACCGACATTGATCAAGGACCAGCTCTGTCCTCGAATTGCAATCAATCACGATCCGACTTGGACCTGGAGAGAGAAGAAGTCAAGTATGGAATAATCTGCATGCTGACATGCAAGAGTCCTTTTCCAATTTTCCGACATGCAAGAGTCCTCCTGCCGTGCGTGGCACATGTTGATATGCAACCGACCTAAAGCGATCCATATATATCGACGACGTCTTGAGGGTTCCAGGCATCGATCATCCACAAACCAAAAACCAAACCAAACCGCAAGCTGTAGATTTGATTTCAGCCGGCCATCTACCTTAGCACCAACGCCGGCAAACATGTCGTCGGTACCGCCGCTGCTGTCTGCCCCTGGCGCCGGCAAGCCGTCGCGCTCCGCCTCGGCCGTGGTCGCCAAGGCGACGAGGGGCTTCCAGGTGTTCCGCATCGACGGCTACTCGTGGACCAAGGCGCTCCCGGGCGGCGAGCGCATCACCTCGGAGCAGTTCAACGTCGGCGGCCGCTTCTGGCACATCGACTACTACCCCAACGGCACCGACGGCTCCTCCAGCGACTCCGCCGGCTCCATCGCCCTGTACCTCCGCCTCCAGAACACGTACAAAGTGGAGCGCGTGCGGGCGCAGTACAAGTTCAGCCTCCTGGACCTCGCCGGGAACGAGTCCTACGAGCTCCCCGCCGAGACTGGCATCTTCAGGTCCACCGGCCACAACAACCGCGGCGAGGTGTCCCCGGAGGACCCTGGGTGCGGCTACGCGGGCTTCATCACCATGGAGGACCTGGAGAAGCGGCGCGACAGCCTCCTCAAGGAGGACTGCCTCGCCATCCGATGCGACGTCGGCGTCACGGAGGTGACGACCATGGCCGTGGGGCCAAAGAACGGGAGGCCGGAGAGTACCAGAAACTACGGCGGCTACGTCTATGCTGACGGTGCCGAGTCTCCCGACGAGGAGGATGACGGCGGCTCGCACAAGGGCAAGCGTGGTGAGCCGGATGACAAGGAGTACATCCGCCGCTGCCTCTCTGCCCAACGCCGAAAGTAGATGCAATCGAATTGGGTGTTATGTTAATGAGTTAATGACCAGCTTAATTGTTTGTTGTTTTGACCATATTGCGGCAAAGATGGTATCAAATATTCTGTCTGTCCCAAAATAAATCAAAATGTACCTAGACAATACATAGCCAGAAGTCATTTCAGACAATATCCTTCAAATATTCTGTCAGTCCCAAAATAACACAAATGTACCTAAACTGATGTTCTTGGATAGGATATTATACTAGCATCGTTTTCTACAGCATTCTTTATCCTCGGCTTTAAATCTTTGAAACCAAAATAATCACAGCACCTATATCTTATTTTAGACCAAGTATAAACTGAATATTAAAGCACAAAAGGTACCCAGGCCTTGTTTAGATCACCTCCAAATTCCAAGTTTTTTCACTCTCTCTCCATCACATCAATTTTTGGACGCATGCATGGAGCATTAATGTAGGTAAAAAAAAACTAATTGCACAGTTTGGTTGTAAATCACGAGATGAATCTTTTGAGCCTAGTTAGTCCATGATCGAACAAAGTTTGTCAAATACAAACGAAACGTGCTATAGTGTCCATATTGCAAAAATTTGCAATCTAAACAAGGCCCCATGTAGATATAAAGTTTGAATAAATCAATAGGGAAAGCTTTGACTGTAATAAACTAGCATTATCAGTCCCTCTAGATGGCATGATATGTTGACCAATATGCTTTGTAATAATCTGATTGCTAACAAGTAAATCACTCTTCTCAATCAGTCTTTCATGATTTCTTATGAAAATTTTACTAAAAGAACTGTCAATAATAAATCTATGACCAGATTGGAAAATAGGTAAAATACTTGTAACATTTACCTCCTCAATTATGTTGGAGAAGCATGACGATTGTACGACTTGAATTATATCTTGCTCTGCGCTCTCATATATAGCCCTCCAAATTTTCTTCTTCTGGATCCTGTGCTCCATCACGTTGTTGTTCCACCTTAGCCAAACATGGCTCAGCTATGGGCTTTTGTTCTTCGTAAGCCGTACTCAGTACAACTATAGATTGCTCCTCTTGATGCTCACCAACAACTTTAGCACGGAACTCATAAGGTAGAAGGTAGGCTCCTTTATTACAGAAAAATCAAGCATCGTTGTTTTGCTACGGTTGCCATGTTTTTGCACGGCCATGCTTGCTTCTTTTAATTCAATAGATTAGGCACATGCACTGTTTAGTTTGGCTCTTTCAATAATCGAACTACTCCTGTCATCTGAATCACTCTTCTCTTTGATATGTTTATCAACTGTTAATGTTTTTTTCCTGCAAAATTCTAGATTTAATCTCATTACAATCTAGATGCTTTTGGCTTCTTTTATCTTTTCAAAAAAAGTAACCATAAAACTTATTCATCTGTGCAACAAAGGCATCTGTTCCAACATTGACAAATTGCCCCCAATGTTTCGAGACTCTTTCGGCAAGGAACCATGATGTGTTGCTGACACTTTGCAATGCAATTGTGTGGGATGCGAATCATTTCCTACACTACTATAGATGAAGGCATATGCATGCCTGCTGAAATTTCACTAATTCGACTATGGTCATAAGTTAAATATAAAACCGAATCATTAGAATTACCATCCACATATTGCATTGAAAAAATATTAACATGAGGTGTAGCAGATGACGTTTGAGAATAATTGGCTGGATAGGTTGCTGAAATGTGGCCAATTCTCCCATCCATCGGCATGTTTTGAGATGAACTCACATATAAGGGACTAGTTGTAGACGAATAATAAGATGAAACATCCCCTTGCATGCTATTAAAATTCTGATCATGAGATGTTTGATAAATCTCGTGCTACATTGACCTAATGCTTACATGGCAGGGTAATAACTAATACACATAGAAATTATCCTTCACGTGGAGCATTAGGACTGCCCTTATACATGTGGTTTCAGCAATTTTTACATGAGGTCTTCTGAACATGTGGGATGCGGCTTCATCCTTTTCTCATATCCTAGCTGAGGTAATTGGAACAATAATTTCTGTACAATTGATCTGTCAAGCCAATGGCTCCATGACATATCATTTCTGCCACTCGAGTCCCCCTATTTTTCATTTTGCTTCAAAGTTGTATTTTGACTCATCAGATATCCATATGGCTGGTCCCAGAGTCCCAGTTATAACCTCCATCAAGAAGCTTTTCTTCATACTCCTCATCTCTAAAGATTTATTAGCCTTTTGCTTTTGGCCATTTATGTAATCATGTTGTTAGCTGTTATTTATTTATTCATGCTGCACATGCTGCGTTTTATTTGCAAATAGTACTATAATTTTTTCCCTGACGAAACGCGACGAGCTTTGATGACTAATTAGCGAGAAAGAGAACCGGAACAAATAGTACTAACGTATGTTTTCCTTTTTTGGTCTTTGATTTCTTGACAGGTATTTACTACTGATTGACGATGTCTGGTCACTATCTACATGGCTGCATATCAGGAACTGCCTGCCAGAAAATCATACAGGTAGCAGAGTTATAGTGACCACACGGTTTGAAGCTGTTGCGAATGCGAAGGCATCACACGGCTATCATAAGTTCCATAAAATGAAAGTTCTATCCAGTACTGACGCCCAAAAATTGTTCAAGAATAGTTTGGAAAGCAGCCGGCAGTCAGGCCTGAAAAAACTAGTGCCCGCCAGAGTCTGGGAGATGTGCGGTGGCCTGCCGTTACCCATAGTTACCATGGCAGGTCTTGTGGCATCCAAGCCACTTAATGAGCAAAATGATTGGACTGAAGTCTGCGAATCCCTGTTTCCAAAACCGCAAGTATGCCATAAACCGGAGGAGTTCATGAGGATAATCAGTTACTGCTACACTGCTTTGCCTAGTGATCTTAAGACTTGTTCTCTGTATCTATGCCTATTTCCCAAGGGCCGCAAGATTAGAAGGAAGCGAGTGATCAGGCGATGGATAGCTGAAGGTTTTGTCAGTGAGAAGGAGGGGTTGAGTGTGGAGGACATCGCAGAGGCATTCTTCAACCAACTCATCGAGAGGATGATAATACGGCCTGTAGAGAATAGCAGCGACGTCCAAATTTTTTACAATTTAGCCTTTTTTTTAAGTTTCTCATAAATAGACTCCTGGCGGAAAGAATTCAGAAAATGGACCCTTAGCTCGGCGCCATTGATGCTGGCGCCGAGGTCTGGCGCCGAGGTAGGCGCCATCATCTCTGGCGCCATGCTCCTGAGCACGGTGAATGACCTAGCAGGGAGCTTGGCGTCGTAGATCTTGACGCCGAGCTCGACGCTAACATGAATGGCGCCGAGCCTTTAATACCTATTGGGCCCGTCCTTTCCTCTCTTCTTCTTCTCTCTCTCGCCCTAGGATAGCCGAGCTCCGCTGCCGCCGCCGCCGTCCTCGCCCGCACCCCGCCGCGCCGCGCCCGCGCCCGCGCCGAGCCGCGCCGCGCCGCACGCCCAGCGGACGGCCCGCGCCCCTTGGCCACGCCGCCCCCCGCCCCGCGCCGCGCCGCGCCTTGGCTTGCAGGAGCACCGCCCCCCGCGCCACGCCCGCGCCGCGCCGCGCCTAGGCTTGCAGGAGCGCCGCCCCCCGCGCCGCGCCGTTGCCCGCGGCTGGCCGCTGCGCCGCGCCGCCTTCGCTGGCCTCGCCCCGCTTTGCCGCCGTCCAGCGCCAGCGTGCCTCCCGCGCCCGTCGAGCCGGACTCGCCGCGCGGAGCCCCGGGCATCCCGCGCCCGCCGCGTGCCACCGCTGTCGTCGGCCGCGCCACCGTCGACCCCGCCACCTGCAGCGGCCGGCCGTGCCACCGCCGGTCCGTATCGTCGGCCTGACCCAAGCCCATCGTCCACTGCGACTCCGTCGACGTCCGCGGAGCAGTCGTTGAAAAGGTAAAAATTATAAATATGCAATGTACCTACTTAGTTGGCATTTGTTATTTACTAGTTAAAGTTGATTTAGTTAGTGATCTAGTGAGATATATATGTAAATAGATAGTAACATAGATACATAGGTTCATAAATATAGTTAGATAGCTACTTAGATATGTAGTTACATATTTAGTTAACTACATATGATCTAGCTATTTAGTGAGTATACCGTATATATATACGTAGTTATTATCTTGATTACTTAGTTTGTAGCTAGAAAGTACTTGTTAGGTACTATCTATCGTCTAATTTTGACTAAAGGACATGTGTTTCGTTACGTGTTTGAACTAGATGGACAACCTAGTGACTATATATCATGGAGGCACCGTTGAAAGCGATCGCTATGGATATGTTGAGTTTCTTGATATGCAAAGCGTGCCTGTGCTATTCAATGATAGGCCTTTATTTAGTGAGATGGTTGCAAAGGCTTGGGAGGAGCTGCATTGCCTTGAAGATGATGACATTGCAGTTGATGGTGTACTGCACCTAGGTTCTCCTCTGAACATCTTCAGGCGAATCATCTCAATTGGTTGTGCAAATCAGTGGGAGAACTATGTGAGATCGGCTATGAAGAGCCAGCTGTAATGTTTGGACGTGGTTGTGCGTCGGGTGTTAGTTGATCCCATCCGTCATGGGTTTACCCCAGCAATGGATCATTAGGCACACATCGACCCTCCTGTTTTGGAACCTTACTTGCATGTGCAGATTGCGCCTACGGTTTCCGATGCTCAATCTACCCCCAATGCAGTATTTGTAGATGGTTGTCAGACTCATGTTTCTGTGGCAGATCCTCCTTATGAGATCCCTTTGATACAGAATCATCTGAGTAAGTGTCTTAACCGCATGGTTTTTGGGAGCTTACCCTGTTCCTTACATCTATTTCTTTCATTCTTTCCTTATTTCTGTACTGATGTTGTAGGAGACATTCCTAAGAATGTGGATGTGCCCCCTGTTGCTGTGCAAGTGCACTTTCGAGATGAATTATGTGGCTCCAATAGTGTTGAAATTATGCATGATTCGGAGCCATATGAGATGGCTAGGGCTCTTGATTCTGATGATGATCGCCCTGTTGGAGAGCTGACGGAGAGTGATGTTGAGATGATGAGACGTATCTTTCCCGGCCGCCGTGATCCTAGAGTTCACGAGTTCAGCGATCTTGCTCATTTCGATCAGGCGTTTGCAGAAGGACGTGATGATGAGCTCCTAGAAGCTCCTGAGGCCGGTCCTAACATGATAATTGAGAATGGGAGGGTGTTCAATGACCTCCCTGCTTTGAAGAGGTGGTTGTAGGCTTTTGTAGTGATACGAAAGAGGCCTTATAGGGTATTACATTCATATGCGGAGCGTCGTTACACAGTTGTGTGTGACAAGGAACGCTGCCCATGGAGGGTTTGTGCAAGGAAGCAACAGGTAACCGGAAAATGGAAGATCACAAAAGTTATCGGGCCAATATTTAGAGGGTCGTCCAGAGGGAGAGGAAAGGGGAAGGGACTACCTCGGGGTGGGAGGGTCCTCTTGGTCTCGATTTCTTTGAGGAAGCTCTTTATGAGAGATTCCCAGTTGAGAGCAAAAGTGATTTCACCAAAGAGGCACCACTAAGAGGATACGATAAAAGGAAAGAAGAGTGGCCAAAATACATGCATGGTGTGTGCAGATGTTCATCGAGGGAATAGATGGAGGTCGTCCTTTCTTCAAATGCTCGCGAGCATGGGTAATTGCTATTACTTTTTGTTTCTTCAATATGTTTCTCTTGTATATAACTTACACGACATACTTATTGTAGTCTTCCTTGGCTGAAGAAAACTGTGGGTTCAGTAGGTGGGTCGATCCTCGACCTATTTATCCACATGCAGAGTACATCTACTACCTATAGGACCATATCTTTGATCTAGAAAGGGAAGTTAGCAGCGGTTACAAGGACGACGGACAGGACGACAACAACAATGGTGTTGATTCACAGGAGGCACTCTACAATGATCCATATTGTACCAGCCCTAACCACAACAACAAGGGGCCTCCCCTGTCACCCCTGCCACCACCACCAACAACAATGGGAGGCTACTATGGAGAAGGTGCAACACAATTTGCTATGTGGCCACACTACTAGGATGACTTTATCTTTTTCACATACCACATCTATGTGTTTGTTGTTTGGTTTAATTACCTAAGGCATGTTAGGTTTAGTCGAAGAAAACTATGTACCCAGGTTTGGTACATGTAGTCACATGCCATTTTATGTGTTTCGTGTGTTGATTTATATAATGCCATACGTCGTTAGGTTTTTTACAGCAAGTGTTCACATTTCAATACGTCTGTATCATTAAGCGGAATATTAAGACCATAAATAATGAAAACAACCACATAATGAAAAGTTCAATACTATACCACATTACACAACATATTAATACTAGAAGTACGTGCCAACATTAGACATTGGGGCAAATGCACTTTTAAATCCTCAGTCTGAAACGTACCGAGTAAGCAACTCATCATCCGAGTACCAGTCCTCTACCACAACCCTGTTGCTGTGGCTAGGATCACCTACGTTGCTCTGACCTGCCTGTCGCCTATAGTAAGAGGCCTTCGCTTCATCTGCGGCCATTGCGGCCTAAGTGAAGAACGCGTCGTCATCCTCCTCCGCCTGTAAGCTCACCTCTGCTAGAGCGATGAGCTCGCTCAGTCTGGCAGTGTCGTCCTCAGCCTCCTTCGCCTGCATACCCGTCTCTACTAGAGCAATGAGCTCGCTCAGTATACCAGTATCGTCCTCAGCCTCCTACGTCTGCATGCCCACCTCTGCTAGAGCAATGAGCTCACTCAGTCTGCTAGTGTCGTCCTCATCCTTGTCCCCCTCATCAGACAACACAATCGGTGATTGAACGGTGCGATCAGCTCGCGATCTATGCTCATCTAACTTCTTCTCCTCATACCTTGCACGAGCCACCTCTGTGGCATGTTCCTCGCTGTAACTAATCCCTTCATGTATAAAATGCAATCAGTTTGCAACGCGATTATATTATATTTAAAATCAGGCAACAAAAAAGGCTTTTAAGCACTCACTGGCACATAATGTAGCAACATGCTCGTTCAAGACCTGCATCTGTACTCTTGTCTCCTCCCTTGCCTCATTCCTTACCCTCTCCTCCTCTAACGTTATTCGCCTCTCCAATCCCCATTTGTTAAGCCCAACAATGATCGGGTTACAAATACCGCGCTGTCTAGCAAACTCATGCATCTTTTCTTTGTGATGTTTAACGAATAGGTTGACGTAGTCAGGTCCATATCCCCTCTTCCGTGCAATTAGTCGTCTCTTCTTCAGTTCATCCAAGAACTTAGCTTGACCATCATAACATTCCCACCTGCATTTTCTAGTGCTCTGTTCAAAAGAAATATTATATCATATATGTCTTAGCAAAAGAAACAAAATACGACTCCATGTTTACCACAAAAATAACGAACCTCATCATACTCAATCATATGGCCGCAATAATGGCCTATTCTAAGCTCCGAAGGGACTAGGCTATAGTTGAATTTAACACCACATTCGCACATGACAGGAGGTGCTTTGTAGATTACCCTTTCTTTCTTTTTTCCTTAACCCTCTATGATTCTTAGGACCATACAACCATTCCTTAAAACGACACTTCGCCATTGAAAACACCTAAATAATGAGACATTAGTACATGAATACATATAGCTCAAGATTTGAATACATACACTTTGCACTTACTTCATGTTTGTTTGGACACACAAACTCCAACGTATTCTCAGGGTTTATCACAGCTCAATCTCCACAATCGTACAGAGGAGGTTCCTCGAGTCGTCTAACTGCGCCTAGGTGCTTCTCCTTAGCCGTCATTGGCGGAGGGTTAGGGGGGTGGAACCCACCGCTTGAAGTGCTCACGTGGATGTCTTCCTCTAAACCAATCGTCGAAAAGGAGGTACCTAGGATCAAACTTGTCTGTACCGTCGATCCACTGAAAGAAAAAGCACCTCTCATGGTCCTACACAACGAGATTCCAACAAAAATATTAGTAGCATACTTACACAAATAAAGAAAAAGGATAGTGGAAACAATTTCTTACATTAAAACGACTGCATGTGTAGAAGCAACGCGCTTTGTGTCCGGATGTTTCGATTGAAAAATATGGGCCGGGAAACCACAGTCATAGTTAGGGATAGGGAGGTCAGGAGGGACGTGGACATCTTTGCTAGACGCGTCGGGGTATAATTCTCGAGGACGACCCCATTTTCGCCAAAACTCCCTCAAAACATTTCTTGCATCTAACAAAACGGATGTAATTTAACAAACATAAATCAAAACATCACAAATAAATGTCAATGAGAACCATAACTACAATACAACCAATTTCATTCCATGAAACAAAAGCAGTTAACATTAAACCCTAAACCTAGGGTTTCCCATTTGATGCATAATAATGAATCTATAACATAACTACATGCGCCTAGGTTTGCTAGCCTTTTCCACGCCTTGGCATCATCCAACGGTTGTATAATATATATATTGAGGGATACAATGAAACCCTAAGTGATGACGATTCTTAGGTTGAAAAATTCGACTAATATATACCGAATCAATGCGAAAAAAAACTAGGAGGGGAGCGAGGATACCTTGCTCTCGAAGATCTACGGATCAAATCAAGGTTTTCAAGGTCCAATATGCCGATTTGTGAGGTAGGGTGAAGTGGGGAGAGAAAAAACCCGAAAGGGAGGAGAAAGAAGAGGAAGAATGCTCGGGCAGAAAGGTTGGGCCGGGGTTAAATGCAGGGAGCTCGGTGCCAGTCACTATGTCGCCGAGTTTGGCGCCCCAGAGTGACTGGCGCTGAGCTCCCTGCCATGTCATCCACCATGCCCAGGAGCTCGACGCCAGAGACGCTGGCGCCTACCTCGGCGCCAGCATCAATGACGCCGAGCTAAGGGTCTGTTTTCTAAATTTTTTCCGTTAGGGATCTATTTATAAAAAACTTAAAAAAAAGCTAAATTGTAAAAAAATTCAGAAGCGACTGGAAGGTAAAGAGATGTCAAGTCCATGACATGGTGATCGAGTACATCATCTCCAAGGAAGGTGAAGAAAATTTTGCCACTGTAGTCGGCAGCCAGTGGTCCATGCCAACACGAAGCAACAAGGTCCGCAGGCTGGCGCTGCACAGCACTGACTCCAAGCATGCAAAGGAAGCAGATCGCATGAACTTATCCCATGTCCGTTCATTGACGGTGTTTGGGAGCTTAGGCCTTGTTTCCAAGTTTTTTCACCCTCTTTCTGTCACATCAATTTTTGGACGTATACATAAAGCATTAAATGTAGGTAAAAAAATAACTAATTACACAGTTTGGTTGTAAATCACAAGACGAATTTTTTGAGTTTAGTTAGTCCATGATCGAATAAAGTTTATCAAATACAAATGAAACGTGCTATAGTATCCAGATTGCAAAAATTTACGATCTAAACGAGGCCCTAGATCAGCTGCAACTTAAGTCATTCAAGGCTGGAATTGTGCAGGTACTGGACCTCGAAGGCTGCACAGGTTTTAAGGAGAATCGTTTCAGTGTCTCAGACATATGGGCCTTGTTTAGTTCCAAAAATATTTTTCAAAAAGTGCTATAGTAGCTATCATATCGAATCTTACGATACGTGTATGAAGTATTTAATGTAGACGAAAAAAAACTAATTACACAGTTTAGTTGGAAATCGTGAGATGAACGTTTTGAGTCTAATTAGTCCATGATTGAATATTAATTACCAAATAAAAACGAAAGTGCTACCGTAACCAAATTCTTAAATTTCATCCCACTAAACACAACCTAAAATGACCCTACTCAAGAACCTCAGCCTCCGAGGAACTGATGTCAGCAAATTGCCCTCCAACATTGGGGACCTCAAGTACTTGGAAACCCTGGACGTAAGAGAGACCAAGGTCTGTGTGCTGCCTCCATCTGTAGGTCAGCTAGAACGAATCAGATACATACTTGGCGGAAACAAGGGAAAAAGGACCGGAGACAATGGAATAAGGACGGCCCTGAAGGTGCCCAAAGAGATCAAGGGAATAGCAAAGACCCTGCACGTGTTGTCAGGGATTGATGTTTCTGAGGGATCAAATACTGCATCTGAACTTAATCATTTTACCGGACTCAGGAAAACACGCGATCACCAGTTCAGGTGAGTCAACCACTCACCAGTCTTACCGACCACAGTCGAGCACGATCGAGGCTGTTCGACCACACACACTATGGCTAGATGTAGAAGAAGAGGAAGAACAGAGTATACACATACAGTACAAGCACCAACAATGGCTAGAGCCTTATATAGGAGATGGCAAAACTAAAATCTCTTTGTTGAGTTGCAGTGGCAAACTATATATACAACTCTATTTATCTAGTCCTATTACAGCGCACATGCTGCAACAGTAACTAGATAACACAGCAGGACTGACTTCTGCGCATATCCCTGTATGTGGTACAGTGTGGCAGGTGAGCCGTTCGGCGTCTGCCTCTGCAGCGGCTACAGTACCACAACAGGGGGCCTTTTCGACGCCGCTTTCCCTTGCTGTGTGTTCACACAAGAAAGTAGTAGATTATCTAACAATTCTTTCCCTAATCCTATTGCTATCCCTTGTACCCTCTCCATGCCGATCATCTCCTTCAGCTCCGTGAGTCGAAGACGTTCGAGCGGCTTGGTGAGGACATCCGCGAGTTGCCGACCAGTTTTGACGAACTCGATGACGATCTGCCCTCCATCGACATAGTCCCTGAGGAAGTGGAACCAGTCGAAACTGGATTCTTCGCGAAACGGATTCTTCGCGAGGGTGATGACGGGCTGGTTGTCCACCATTAATGCTGGTGGGTGAGCTTCCACATCGGTCAGCTTGCCTAGTAGCCGGCGCAGCCACACAACTTGGCACGCCGCTGTTGTCGCCGCTACGTACTCTGCCTCGCACGTAGATAGCGCCACCACCTTCTATTTCAGCGACAGCCATAAAATTGGGGCTGACCCGAGGAAGACGAGCACACCAGAGGTGCTCCATTGTCTGATGATGTCCCCCGCCATGTCTGCATCGCTGAACACACTGAGCTGTAGCCTACTCCCGCTGGTCTTGAAAAAGATGATCCCTTGATCCATCGTCCCCTTAATGTAGCACAGTGGCCGCTTCACCGCAGCCCAGTGATCCTCTCTGAGATCCTTCATGAAGCGACTGACGTAGCCCACGGCGAACGCAATGTCCAGCCTCGTGTGGATTAGGTAGCGCAGACCATCGATGATGCTCTGGTAGAGTGTTGCATCCACCTTCGCCGTGGTGCTAGCCTTCGTCACCTTCAGTCGCTCCTCCATCGGAGTCACGCATGGCTTGCACTCAGCCATGCCGCTCTGCTCCAACAGCTTGAAGGCATATGTGCTCTAATCGAGCGTGAGTTCCTCCTTCTCCGGTCTCACCTTAATGTCGAGGTAGTAGGAGAGTGCGCCGAGATCGTTTATTCGAAAATGAGCAGCCATCTCGCGCTTGAAGCTGCTGATGTCCTCCATGCTCGTGCCGGTGACGATCAAATCGTCCGCATACACACCGATGACGAACTCCTCCCCCATCGCCGCGTGTAGAGCGCGTGCTCGGTTGCGCACCGCTAAAACCCAAGCTCGCCCAGCGTGGCGTCAAGCTTGGCGTTCCATGATCGTGGGGCCTACCGTAGCCCGTAGAGCGCCTTACGCAGTCAGAGCACCCTATGCTCCTCTCCCTTGATGGTGAAACCTAGAGGTTGCCTGACGAAGACCGTCTCTACCAGCTCGCCATTGAGGAAGGCCGATTTAACGTTCAAGTGATGGGCGCACCAGTCCTTTGCTGCTGCCAAGGCTAGTAGCAAACGGACCGACTCCATATGGGCTACTGGCGCAAAGACCTCCTTGAAGTCTATGCCCTCACGCTGAACAAAGCCTCGAGCGACGAGGCGCGCCTTGTGCTTGACAATGGCGCCGAGCTCGTCCCACTTGACCTTGTACATCCACTTCAGGCTGATTGAACGGCATCCTGGAGGTGGATCGACGAGCTGCCATGTCTCGTTTTCCTCGATCGCCTTCATCTCCTCCAGCATCATCTGTCGCCAGTTTTCATCGTGCTCGGCCAGCGCGAACATGGGTGGTTCCTCTACACTGACAAGTAGCAGCTCTTGGTCATTGAGTAGCCGACCAGCCAGTCCTAAGGGCCCTGTGCCACCAACGATGTTGTCTAGCCTATGGAACCGTACCTCCTCACCTTCATGGAAGGCATCCATGAATTTAGTGATGTCACTTGGAGGTGAGGCGAACTCAATCCGTGTTGATGGAGTTCCCTGTTTCGCCGAAGTGCTCAGCACAGCACCTGGAGTGCTCGGCATCTTGGTTGCAGTGCTCGGCACTACTTCTGGATAGCTCATCACTACTCCTATAGTGCTTGGCACCACTGTAGGAGAGCTCAGCCTCAGTCTTGGAGTGGTCGCCACCACTTCAAGACCTCTTGGCTTCACCACGGGAGTGCTCGGCACCCATCCTGAAGTGGTCGCCGCCACTGTAGAGCCTCTCGGCGCCACTCTTGGCGTGCTTGGTATCCCTCTAGGAGTGCTCGTCACTCCTCCATGAGTGCTCGACATCCCTCCCAAAGTGCTTGGCACCGTCCTAGGAGTGCTCGGCTCTGTCGCTGGAGTGCTGGGCACCCCTTTCGGAGTGTTAGGCACCTCTTCCCTAGCGTCTCCACCATCATGGATGACCAGGTGCTCGACGACGAAGGTGTTGGTAAAGCCGACAGCTTCCCCCATGCTCAGACTGCTCTAGTCCTAAGCCACCATCTCGTCGAACATGATGTCGCATGAGACAAGCACCTTGTCTTCATGTGGGTCGTAGAGTCGGTACAAACACCATCGGTGTGCTCCTGTCCTCCAGCTTGGTAAGGTTCGACTTTGTCTTCCTGACATGGCCGATGCAACCAAATGTCTAGAGGAAGGACACGCTCGGCTTACGCCCATACCAAGCTTCGAACGATATCTTTCCCATCAGGGCCTTGGTCAGAGCGCGGTTGAGGATGAACACCGCTGTGGTCACTGCCTCACCCCAGAACCTTACTGGCATGCCTTTAGCCTTCATCATGGATCGAGCCATGCCGACCACCATCTGGTTCCGCCTCTTCACCACGCCATTCTGTTGTGGCGAGTACGACATGGTGTGGTGTCGCACCACACCCTAATCCGCGCAGTATGCAACGAACTCCACTGAAGTGAATTCACCGTTGCGATCAGTCCTCAGCATGCGGAGCTTGTTGCCGCTCTCAACCTTTGTGCGCATCTTGAACTTCTTGATCATCACCGCCGCTTTGTCCTTGCTCCTCAAGAGTTGTAGCCACATGTAGCGACTGCAATTATCCACGAACAGGAGGAAGTACCATCGACCATCGTTTGTAGCTGGCGTGATCGGCCCGCAGAGGTCATCGTGGATGAACTCGAGAGCGTCCTTTGTGCGATACTTGGCCTTCTTTGGGAATGGTAGCCAACTTTGCTTCTCAACCAAGCAGCTGTCACATAGCTCGCCTCCATGCTTGATGTGGGGCATCCCTCGGACCATCTTCTCTAGCCAACCAAGCGCGTCGAAGCTGAGATGTCCGAACCGGGCATGCCGCATCCATGATTCCTCGGTGTGCCTTACTGTTAGGCACACTGGCTGCTCTACCTTCAGGTCGAGCAGTTCAAGGACCTCTTCACCTTGGTGAGAAGTCGCTGCTCCTGGTCCCTGATCCTAAGGACTCCGTCCTTGATCAGTACCTCGCTACCATGCTCATCTAGCTGACCAATGCTGATGATGCCGGAACGCAGCTATAGGATGTAATATACATCCATTAGCGTGCGGTGCTCCCCGTTCTGGCATCTAAAGATGATGGTGCCGCGCCCTTGGATAGCCACTCTTGAGTCATCACCAAACTTCACTATACTAGTAACATCATCGTCGAGCTCGAAGAAGGATGCCTTGGAGTCCATCATGTGGTTGCTAGCTCCAAAGTCCAGATACCACCGCTGCTCCTGATCGGCGCCCACACGTCCGAGGTGGACTTAGGCACGTGGTTCATCGAGGTTGATAGCCTTTAGGGCCTTCCCAGGTCCTTCCACCGTCGTCACCTCTTCCTTCTCCTTGGCCTCAACATCGTGTAGTGCATAGAACGTCGCCATCAGGATAGTGGCCTCATCATTATCATCAGCTTGCGCCAGATGAGCCTCAGCCTTCTTCTTCTGCTTACGATTTGGGCACTCCTGTGCCCAATGGCCCATCTTCCCATAGTGTCGATAGACGTTGGGGTCGACCTCCCTCTTCTTCTCTAAAGAAGCCTTGCCGCGGCTAGAGGAGGCTGCCTTCCCGGAGTTCCTCCGAGCAGCCCACTCCTCTTCTGTCAGCAACAGTTTACCGCTGTCCTTCGTTGTTGTCGCCTACTCCAGGCACTCATCCACCACCCATAGACAACCTGTCACATCCTCAATGGTGAGGGTGGACAAGTCCAGCATCATCTCTATGAAGAGAGCGATCTGAATGTACTTTGTCGGCACGGAGTGGAGGTACTTGGAGATTTCCTCCTCTTCATTGATGGTGATGCCGTGGATCTTTAGCTTGCTGATGAGCATCTATTGGTAGAGGGAGAAGTCCTCCACCATTTCACTATCCTTAAACTTGAGGTTGGCGTATTCCTATTTCAGAAGCTAGGTCGTCGCCTTTTTTGTGCAGTCAGAACCAACACGCATCGCCGTAATAACCTCCCACGCCTCCTTAGCTGAGCTCTTCACCCCCAATGGCTCCCTGTACTCTGCCGGTATAGCAGCGAGGATAGTCTCTAATGGTGACATGTCATCTTCCTCATTACCAGTGCCCTTGTTAACAGCATTCCAGAGCCATTGGGCTCTAAGCTTAACCTTCATGGTCACCGACCACTCTCCATAGTTGGTGCGAGTCAGCGTCGACCAACTGGTACCGCTGACCTCCTGCACCTTGTGAACAATGACCTCTGGTCATGGCTAGGCAGCCACAGCAGTGCCACTGCTATCACCCATCTCTGAACCATTCGTTATCGCCAGTGGTTAGTCTGGCGACGGTATTTGTACGGCTTTGATATCACTTGTTAGCCCACAGGATAACCGGCTCAGGTGAGTCGACCACTCACCAGTCTTGCCAACCATGGTCGAGCACGACTGAGGTTGTCTGACCACATACACTATGGTTAGAGGTAGAAGAAGAGGGAGAACAGAGTATACACACACAGTACAAGCATCGGCGTTGGCCAGAGCCCTGTATATAAGATGGCAAAACTGAACTCTCTTTGTTGAGTTGCAGTGGCAAACTATATATACAACTCTATCCATCTAGTCCTAGTACAGCGCACATGCTACAACAGTAACTAGATAACACAGCAGGACTGACTTCTGCGCCTGTCTCTGCATATGGCTACAGTGTTGTAGGTGAGCCATTCGGCATCTGCCTCTACAGCGGCTATAATACCACAGCAGGGGGCCTTTTCGGCGCCGCTTTCTCATACTGTGTGTTCACACAAGGAAGCAGTAGATTATCTAACAGGAAACTGGCCATTTACAGGCTCCCAATCAGTGATCAAAATATGGCCCCCAAAATCCCTTTCAAAAACAATATGGCCCCTAAGGAAAAGAGTGATGAGATGTTGACTGAATTTATCTCCTCCATCCAGTAGCTCAGCGGATATTATCTTCAAAGTCTCGTCATCGATATCGAGTCATCTGGTTTCCTTGACCTACTGGATGCCATGGAGTCGCCTCCAATAAACCAGACATCTCTTGAGCTATATGGCAGGTTGGTCAAAGTTCCAAAATGGCTCCCAGCTCTCAGCAAGCTTGTTAAATTAACCCTTTCAGCGATAGCTCTACGTGCAGATACTTTGAAGCTCCTTAGCAAGTTGAGCACATTATTTTCCCTCACCTTTTTAGTTGTGTGCAGCACATGATCCTGATTCTGTTAGCCCCTAGATCTTCGGCACGGGTGAATCAACCACTCACCACATGTTGCCGACCATGCACTATTGTTGCCGACCACACACTATGGCTAGAGGTAGAAGAAGGGAGGAAGAACAGAGCACACATACAGCACAAGCATCAGCGTTGGCCGCAGCTCTGCAGAGGAGATGGCAAAACTAAACTCGCTCTCTTTACTGAGTTGTAGTGGCAAACTATATATACAACTCTACCCATCTAATCCTAGTACACAGACATATCAGGCTGCCATGCTACTATAGTGACTAGATGTGACAATAGGGCTGACTTTGGTGCCTGTCCCTACAGTGGCTACAGTGTGGCAAGTGAGTCATTCAGTGCCTGCCCCTACAGCTGCTACAGTGCAATAGCATGTAACCCTTTTTAGCGCCGTCTGTCCCTGTCGTGCGTTCATACAAGGGAAGCAACATATTACTTAACAATTCTTTTCCTAATCCTGCTGCTAACCCTTGAACCCCCTCCATGCCGATCATCTTCTTCAGCTCCATAAGCCAAAGACGGCCGAGTGGTTTGGTGAGGATGTCCATAAGTTGCTGACTAGTTTTGACGAACTCGATGACGATCTGCCCTCCATAGATACAGTCCCTGAGGAAGTGGAACTTGATGTCGATGTGTTTGCTCCGGTCGTGGAGAACCGGATTCTTTGCGAGGGCGATGGCAAGCTAGTTATCCACCATCAGTGCTAGTGGGCGAGTTTCCACACCAGTTAGCTCGCCCAACAGTCGGTGCATCCACACAGCTTGGCATGCCGTTGTGGCCGCTGCCACATACTCTGCCTTGCACATAGACATCACCACTACCTTCTGTTTCAGTGACAGCCATAAGATTAGAGCCGACCCAAGGAAGATGAGCACGCCAGAGGTGCTCCACCATCCATCGATGTCCCCTGCCATGTCTACATCACTGAACATAGTGAGCTACAGCCTACTCCCACCGGTCTTGGGAAAGATGATTTCCTGATCCATCGTCCCTTGACGTTGCGCAGCAGCCGCTTCACCATAGCCTAGTGATCCTCTTAAGGATCCTCCATGAAGCAGCTGACATAGTCCATGGTGAACGCAATGTCTGGTCTCGTATGGACTAGATAGCATAGACCGCCAATGATGCTTTGGTACAGTGTTGCATCTACCTTCACTGCAGTACTGGCCTTCGTCAGCTTTAGCTACTCCACCATCAGAGTCACGTACGGCTTGCACTCAGCCATACCGCTCTACTCCAATAGCTTCGAGGCGTATGCGCTCTTACCGAGCGTGAGCGTCTCCTTCCCCTATCTCACCTTGATGCCGAGGTAGTAGGAGAGCATGCCGAGATCGCTCATTCGAAAATGAGCCGCCATCTCGCCCTTGAAGCTATCGATGTCCTCTACACACGTGCCGGTGACGATCAAGTCCTTCACATACACACCAATGACGAGCTCCTCCTTCCCCGTCGCCACGTGTAGAGTGTGTGCTCGGTTGCACACCTCATGAACCCAAGCTCACCTAGCATGGAATCAAGCTTGGTGTTCCACGCTCGTGGGGCCTGTCGCAGCCCGTAGAGTGCCTTACGCAGTCAGAGCACCTTGTGCTCTACTCCCTTGATGGTGAAACCTGGAGGTTGTCTGACAAAGACTGTCTCTGCTAGCTCGCCGTTGAGGAAGGTAGATTTTATATCTAGGTGATGGACATGCTAGTCCTTTGCTGCTACCAAAGCTAGAAGCAATCGGACAGACTCCATGTGCGCTACCAGCGCAAAGACTTCCTTGAAGTCAATGCCCTCGCACTGGACAAAGCCTTAGGCGACGAGGCATGCCTTGTGCTTGACAATGGCGCTATGCTCATTCCGCTTGACCTTATACACCCACTTAAGGCCGATTGGACGGCATCCTGGAGGTGGATCGATGAGCTTCCAAGTCTCGTTTTCCTCAATCACCTTAATATCCTCCAGCATCGCCCATCGTCAGTTTGCATCATGCTCGGCCAGTGCGAACATAGGTGGTTCCTCTGCACTGATGAGAAGCAGCTCTAGGTCATTGAGCAGCCGACCCGCTAGTCCTGAGAGCCATGTGCCATGGACGATGCTGTCTAGCCTGTGGAACCGTACCTCCTCACCATCGTGGAAGGCATCCACGAACTCAGTGATGTCGCTTGGAGGTGAGGCAAACTCAATCGGTGTCGATGGAGTTCCCTATTCTACTAGAGTGGTTTGCACGACACCTAGAGTGCTCAACCCCCTAGCTACAGTGCTCGGCACTACTTCTGGACTGCTCGTCACCCCTCCTAGAGTGTTCAGCACCACTGTAGGAGTGCTCAGCTCTAGTCTTAGAGTGGTCGGCACCACTGCAAGACTTCTTGGCTCTGCTACGGGAGTGTTTGGCACCCATCCTGGAGTGGTCGACACCACTACAGGACCTCTCGGCATCACTCCTGGAGTGCTCGGCCCCCTCCTAGAGTGCTCGACACCACCCTAGGAGTGCTCGGCTCTGTTGCTAGAGTGGTTGGCACCTCCTCTCCAGCATCTCCACCACCATGGATGACCAAGTGCTCGATGATGAAGGTTCAGGTGAAGCAGCCAGCTTCCCTTGTGCCCAGACTATTCCAGTCCTAGGCCACCTTCTCATCAAACACGATGTCGCGCGAGATAAGCACCTTGCCTCCGCATGGGTCATAGAGCCAGTATGCCTTGGTACCTTCTGCATAGCCTAGGACCATCATCGGTGTGCTCCTATCCTCTAGCTTGGTGAGGACCGGCTTCGTCTTCCTGACATGGTCGATGTAGCTGAATGTCCAGAGGAAGGACACGCTCGACTTGCGCCCATACCAAGCTTCGAATGGCGTCTTGCCCTTTAGGGCCTTGGTGACCGTACAGTTGAGGATGAACACTACCGTGGTCACCACCTCATCCCAGAACCTTGCCGACATGCTCTTAGCCTTCATCATGGATCGAGCCATGCCGACCATCGTCTGGTTTTGCCGCTCCACCACGCCATTCTATTGTGGTGAGTATGGCATGGTGTGGTGTTGCACCACACCCTAATTCGCGCAGCATGCAGCGAACTCCACCGAAGTGAATTCGCCATCACGATCAGTCCTTAGCACGCGCAGCTTTTTGCTGCTCTCCGCCTTCGTGAGTGCCTTGAACTTCTTGATCGCCTTCGCTGCCTTGTCCTTGCTTGTTAGGAGTTGCAGCCACATATAGCGACTGCAATCATCCACGAGTAGGAGGAAGTACCGCCGACCACCATTTATGGCTGGCGTGATTGGCCCGTAGAGATCACCATGGATGAGCTTGAGAGCATCCTCCGCACGATACTTGGCCACCTTTGGGAACGACAGCCTCCTCTGCTTCCCGACCAGGCAGCTGTCACACAGCTCGTCTCTGTGCTTGATGTGGGGCAGCCCTCGGACTATCTTCTCTAGCCGACCGAGCACGTCGAAGCTGAGATGGTCGAACCGGGCATGCCACAGCCATGGCTCCTCGGTGTGCCATGCTGCTAGGCACATTGGCTGCTCCACCTTCAAGTCAAGTAGGTACAGCCGGTTTTGGGACCTCTTCACCTTGGCAAGAAGGCGATGCTCCCGGTCCCTAATCCTGAGGACGCCATCCTTGATCAGTACCTCGCTAGCACGCTCATCCAGCTGGCCAATGCTGATGATGCTTGAATACAGCTGTGGTATGTAATATACATCCGTTAGCACGTGGTGCTCGCCGTTCTGGCACCTAAAGATGATGGTGCCGCATCCTCGGATCGTCACCCTAGAGCCGTCATCGAACTTCACCGTGTCGGTCACATCATCGTCGAGCTCGAAGAAGGCTCCATTGGAGTCTATCATGTGGTTGTTGGCGCTGGAGTTCAGGTACCACCGCTGCTCCTGTCCGCCGCCCACACATCTAAGGTGGACTTGGGCACGTGGTTCGTCGAGGTAGATAGCTTTTAGAGCCTTCCTAGGCTCTTTCATCGCCATCACCTCTCCCTTATCCTTGGCCTCAACATCGTGCAGTGTACAAAATGTCGTCATCAGGAGAGTAGCCTCATCATCATTAGCCTGTGTCAGATGAGCCTCAGCCTTCTTCTCATGCTTGCGATTTGGGCACTCCTTTACCCAATAGGCCGTCTTTCAGTAGCGCCTGTAGGCGTTGGGGTCGACCTTCTTCTTCTTCTCCGAAGAAGACTTACCACGGCGCTTGCCATCGCCACCGCGGCTGGAGGAGGCTTCCTTGGAGTTCCTCTGAGTAGCCCACTCCTCCTCTGTCAGCAGCAGCTTGCCGCTGTCCTTCATTGCGGTCGCCTGCTCTAGGTACTCGTCCACCGCCCACAACCGACCAGTAACATCATCAATGGTGAGGGTGGACAAATCCAGCATCATCTCTATAGAGAGAGCGATCTAGATGTACTTTGCCGGTACGGAGTAGAGGTACCTGGAGATCGCCTCTTCTTCATCGATGGTGATGCCATGGCTCCTCAGCTTATTGATGAGCGTCTGCAGGCGGAGGGAGAAATCCTCCACCACCTCATCATCCTTGAACTTGAGGTTGGCGTACTTCTGCTTCAGTAGCTGGGCCGTCGCCTTCTTTGTGCGGTCGGAACCGACGCGCATCGCCGCAATGGCCTCCCACACCTCCTTAGTAGAGCTCTTCGCCCCCAATGGCTCCCTGTACTCCGCTGGCACAGCAGCTAGGATAGCCTCCAACGCTGACATGTCGTCTTCTTCGTTATCGGTGTCCTTGTCAACAATATTTTAGAGCCGTCAGGCTCTGAGCTTGACCTTTATGGTCACCGATCACTTGTCATAGTTGGTGCGAGTCAGTGTCGGCCAACTGGTGCCACTGACCTCCCGCACCGTGTGCACAACAAGCTCCTGTCGTGCCTAGGCAGCCACAGCAGCACCACTGCTGCCGTCCATCTCTAAACCGTCCGTCATTACCAACGGTTAGTCCGACGATGACGCTTGTAAGGCTCCGTTACCACTTGTTAGCCCTTAGATCTCTGATATGGGTGAGTCGACCACTCACCACCCGTTGCCGACCACGCACTATCGTTGTCGACCACACACTATGGCTAGAGATAGAAGAAGGGAGGGAAAACAGAGCGCACACACACAGCACAAGCATCAGCGTTGACCAGAGCTCTGTAGAGGAGATGGTAAAATTGAACTCGCTCGCTTTACTGAGTTGCAGTGGCAAACTATATATACAACTCTACCCATCTAATTCTAGTACACAGACATATCAAGTTATCATGCTGCTACAGTGACTAGATGTGACAGCAGGACTGACTTTGACGTCTGCCCCTGCTGTGGCTATGTGTGATAGGTGAGCCATTTAGTGTCTGCCCCTGCACTGGGAGCCCTTTTCAACACCGCATGTCCCTGTCGTATGTTCATATAAGGGGAGCAGCAAGTCCATTCTTGAGAAGAACAAGTCTGATTGCCGGGGTGAGATCTTTGTGCCGTCTCGAGGGTTGGATTCTTTAGAGCTGCTCCGCATCTTCATACCGATCGCTTAACTTTTCAGAAGGGGCAATGTCGGCACTGAAAAGGCTTGAACTGCGTTTCAAAAGGTTGGAAGGTCGATGTAATCATGACCGTTGATGGCCAAGCAGGAGGGCCTACCAAGTTGATAATAGATGAACTGAAATGATCCAAAGGTAGACACGTCGTTTTATCGTTCATACAAAATAATTCGACCTCAGCAGTGTCATCGTACAGTAAAGGTGCTGTTCCTGTGTCATTTCTCTTGAACCAAAACCACGTCCAACTGTACGTTTTGTGTAACTTTTATTTTTAATGTCATGCTTTCAAATTTGTTAAATGATGTTGTAATTGTGTGTGGAATGAGACCTCACTTGATTTGTTTAAATATGTAACATTGCATTGGCATCAATGTACATTGTCACATGAAGTGCTGTGAGTTGATGTCTGTAATATCGTACTGGGAGATTGAGAGGACTTCGAATTACTAGGAAAGGTTTCTCTCTCTTTAATGCCCCGTTTGGCTCGCTGAATTTTGGCTGAAACTGGCTGAAAAATATTGTTTTGGCTAAATTATTGTGAGAGAAAAACACTGTTCCATCTAAAAAAAGAAGCCGAATAAACCGGCTTCTGGGTAAGCCGAACGAGGCCATTAACTAGGTAGTGTGCCCGTGCGTTGCCACGGGACAGTAAAACTTCTCTACTAAAAACACACGGATCACACGATAAAATAACAATACCGTAAAATTAAATATCGACGTTAAAGTGATATTTGTTTATTGTTTCCTCACTTCGAAATACAAAGATAACTCTGTACCGTTAGCACCGTGCAACTTCACGATGGAACGTGCAAACTCAATCACTGCAATTTGCATGCCCAAGCAAATGGCAAGATATGGAATTCTCGCGCATATTTTGCAGCAAGAATTTTCCCTTGGACTTCTCTGTCTCCAAAACCTACTGGCACCAACACACCATCTGCACCCTGAGGTGCAAAAATTCGTTCAGATTTCTATATTGTGGGCAAGTGGCATGTCACAAGAGGGCATTATATGCTTACCTTTAACGATTCCCATACTTTTTCATAGGCATTAGGAGTCTACAAATGCGACGGTATCCCAATTAGTCAGTTAATTCTCTAAGATATAGAAAAGAAAAATTGACAAGGCATAAATAAAACTGACCTCTTCTACTGTAGAATCTTCAAGATCACAGGAAGGAACCCAGTTCACCACAAGTTTCCTATCCAAAGCAACCAACGCATGCAAAAGAGCCTGACACAAGATGAAACAGATAAGGCCCACCAGTTTGGTTCAAAACTGTATCTGTGTTATGAGATATTAAATAGTAATGGCACCTTGATAACAGATAGGTAGGAATCTGACAGGCCAGTATACTTTCCAACCATAGCAATCCTAACCTGAAAAAGGATTTTCATGCCATAATATCAAGCACTGGTTGTTATATATAAGCTAAGAGAGTCGATTCGGTATTGGAAACAGCAAGTATACTTTCCAACCATAGCAATCCTAACCTAAAAAGGATTTTCATGCCATAATGTCAAAGCACTGGTTGTTATATATAAGCTAAGAGAGTCGATTCGGTATTGGAAACAACAATTAAAATGATCAACAAACCAACCGGAGATTTCAATCTGTCACATCTGCTGGCTTTTTCTATCCATTGAGGCAATTGGGGTTCTCGAGCAATTTTAACCACACTGCACGCATGAAGAAATAATACATATAAGTATTCCTAGAAATGAAGCCAACTGGACGAGCTTATAATACTTTGGCCCACTGGCATACCACTGAAGGTCTAACACTTTCAAAATAGCTTCATGGGCCTTCTGGTCCTATAAAGAGAGAAGATTTCAGGTTAACCATGTCAAATGAGAATTTGGCAATCATGCATACAAATAATTTCATATGACATATTCTGAGCAACAAAGGGATGTGCCAAATGTTCTGACATCATGGAGATTAATGATATTTGGTATCTGCCAAATAAAATCAAAGTCAGCATTGCTGTTGCACGATGCAGACTTGATTTATTTTAAAAAACTCTTGAGCAGGCAACATTTTTACCGGAACATGACAAAATTGTGCGAGCTTCACTTTCACATGTTCTTCAAGTGGCTGCCAAAAGGCACAAAGCAAACCATTTATACAACCACCATCAGCATTGAAAGGTTTAGAGGAGGCACGGAATGAAAATACAGATGCAAGTTATGTAGTATACCCGTGTACTACGACACATGCCAAAATATCAGGCATGAGTCCAAGTGCCCAGCATAGCATAGGTGAGGAATACAAAGATTTTTGCCACAAGAATGACATGTGTATAGGATACTCCCAAGGGTGAAATAAGATAAGCGATACGTTCACAAAACATTTGGATTACTGCAGGTGGAAAATGACACATTCACAGAACTAATAATTACCATGCAGTATTTACCTTTGTCAAATGAGCAAATCATCAACAAAAATACAGTGAAGCCTATCTCCTATTGCCTTATGAACGAGTGGCAACGACCGTTGAATCATCTGAATAGACAAAACAATGTCCAACTTCAACTAACTGATCACTCAAGGAAGGACCTTTACCATCAACCAGTGAGCAACAGGTGTCCACGCCAAACTCGCCTTCTTCTCAACCACAGCCGGAATCATCCAAGATCTCATCTAAGCTCTTCCCACTGCTCCTCCTTTACATGGTTGAGTAATCATTGAAAATAGCATAGATAATGTACTCATATTTTCTCAAATATTTGAAGCCTGTTTATTCGTTCTTATATTCTTGGTCGACTGCAAGTTCCATAGCTTCTGAAGCCATTCATTTTCTTAATAAAAATCAAACAGAGATAAAAAAAAATTGTCATAGGCTCATAGCCTTCACAAGTGTCCGCATGTGTGAGGCCTTGTATGCATGCAGCAACAATCCATAGCAAAATACACGCATAAGGCATGGACGTACCTTAGTGGCAGCGACAACCATTACGAGGCTGGTTGTGCGACGATGGAGAAGGGAGGAAGCACGCAATGATATGTGCCTAAAGAATAGAGAACATGACAGGAGATTAGGAACAAGTGTTCCAACTAAAACATAATCGTACTGAGGTATGTGCCTAAAGAATCCAATTGCAAGGTTTATGCTGAAACATTTTTTTACACTTGTTCAGCGTTCTCCTTTTCTTAAGCAAGCAATTTTCACAGTGCGAGCCTGAACAGAAACTTCCTGCAGGAACAAAAACAACCCCTTTTTCTCTCGAACATGTTCCAAGCCTGAACAAACCTATTCCACACAGCGTTCTCCCCTTTTCTTTCACAGATTGGAAGCAGCACAGAATTATTGCACAAACTTTGTGACGAGAACAGAATAGACGAGACGTACGAATTTGAGTACCTTTGCCACAAACCAGCGCCCAATCAGATTGAGACAGGAATAATCGAGGAGATTAGAAGAATTTGAGGGAAGAGGAATCGAGGCGGGTGAAGGCAGCTAGGAGCCCAGAAGGCAGAACTCACCTTGGTCGGCGCCTTGGCCTTGTCCTTCGCTGCCGCTGTCACCAATGCAGCTAGCAGCCTAGAATTTGTTCTTTTTAGTTATTACTAGGTGTGCCCGTGCGTTGCTACGGGATAGCTAACATTTTATACTAAAAACACACGGATCGCATGATAAGATAACAATACTGTAAAAATTAAATATCAACGTTAAAGTTACAGTTAATCCAAAAAGCAAAGTTTGTGAAATTAACAGTCACGGAGAGCGCGGCGTCACAGGCTTACAAACTCTACTTTATAGACTGTGAAGTGCCACGGTTAGGGTAATTGGCTTCAATGGTCTCATCCTTTTCTCCATCCCGCTTCATGATTGCAATTAAGGCATATGAAACATGGATGTCATTAATTCAGAACTGAAATGATATATAGCTATATAAAATTGTATTGTCTTTGTTCTACTTTGTTTTAAAAAAAAGTATTATATACTCTCAGTTTAGTTTTCTAAGCCCTAATAATGAAATCATTTAGATTTGTTCTGTTCAATTCAATAACCAAACAAAAATAGCGATAATTATTTAGCTGATTTAATCAAACCCTAATTATGATGTATTTTTATATAGCAGGTACCCCGCGCGTTGCCGCGGGTTAACAGCCAGTTAAATTGGTGCCGAGAATGCCTACCGAAAAATTTGGTGAACCAATCTTCTATTCAGACCTATTCACTTTCTGACAACAGTTCTACATGCTGTTGATGGAGGTTAGCATCCTGAAAGTTCCAACGTTTCAGGAAACAGTCTGAACACTATGACCAACAAACCACCAAGCGAAGAGTAGGCGGGAGTGAAAATAATCTTCAATTGTCGAATATGGACAGGATGGCACTCAGAATTCAGAAACACCTAGACTGACCTTAGGCCGGCCTTCAGTGCTACGAGCAACGTGTGTGTTCGCAATGGCGATGTGCGATGGCAGCGAGCGACAGAGGTGCGTGATGGGCGGCGATGTCAGCTCTTCAACGCATGTCCTTACGTGTGCTGTGGGCGATCGTGTCGGGCGAGTAGGGAGCGCGACGAGCCGCAGGCAGACGGGAGCAAAATTTTGTTATGAGATAATATAATATTGCACGACAACAATATATAATACAACACATGAAATGATTGAAAAAGGCAACATGGAGAGCTTCCTGACGGATACATTGAAAATAGTGGTCAAGCAAAATAGTTGCGCAAACAATGAACTTCTTCACTAAATAGCTTTACAGTTCTTCAATTAATCAAATACATAAAAACCTACTGAAGAGCACCATTTTGTTCAATCCTATCGCATGGTATCATTCCCTGTCTAATTAATTCCCAATCAAAACTAAATTGTCCTTGCCTCACATTGACTGAATGAAGAAACTTACACACAAGACAGTAAGACAGAGCTGCAGGTCAACCATCGTGTAGTCAAGATGGATCCTTTTCACTTACTTTGGTTACAACTCCCATCTCCAAGTTCAGCTCCTTTTGAACTCATGTCGAAATAGCTGCCCGAGGTCCCTTCGATTTCGCAGGAGTCAGTTCATAATCAAGATCAACCATACCAACACCACCATCCCCACTTGCCACAGCACAAACCTTGTAGAGCCCTCCCAAAATACCCTCTTCAGAAACTGTTACTGAATGAACAAAAGCAGGGTGAAACATTGCCCTGCTCTAACAGAAGAACTAACATTTTGCAATTCAGGTGATCCTGAAACTCAATAATGGATATTAAGTTGATTGTAGGAATTGGACGGTACTTAGATAAAAAAACAACACTGATACAACTTTGTCATAGATCAACAGAAACTTATATTTCTATGCAAAGCAGAAAGGTTAACCGACTTTTTGATGGACAATATAAGGGATCAATTAGCCATGCTTAATGGAAATGTATAAGATTCAAGGAATTGCAAGGATATTTTATTACAAAGACAAATAAGAATATGGAGCAACATGTCACCTCCCCGCTGCTTGCTGAGCCGCGTCCACACAGCCTAGCGCTCGTCATCCAGCATGCTTGTTTCTGCTTGGCTGTTGCCGTTGTGATTTTTACTTAACAGAGCACGTTACTGCAGTGCAAAACAAAAACTTTCTGTTAACACATGAAGAAGCAGAAGAGCAGCATATGACTGCTATGAAGCAAACTATTCAATGCAAAAATACAATCCAGCCCTTGGATTGGTTCAGCAAACAAGTCTGGTAGAAACAATTCCAGCAAAAGAACTGATCCAAGTTTGTTTCACACAGATAATCCATGACACAAATATAGATTCTGTGGTAGAAACAATTCCCTAGCCATGCATTTAGCTTATTGCCTTCGATCCAAAAACTGGCACTGGTATCTTGACTTCCAGAAACTTATACACAATTACAAACAATTTCACTATAGCGAGGAAAGGTACCTCTGCAAATTGGATAAGATAAAACCCTTACACGTGCTCATCTGGATGGTTGAGAGATATGGCTCCACTCTAGAAGAAAATAGTAAGAAAATTTCAGCTCGTGACTGATAGCCAGGAGAATTGGTTCTAAACCTTCAGCAAATCAATGACAGTATCTACATGAGCAAAACTAAATGTGTAATTAGTTAGCCGATTATTATTGAGATGAGCATACCTGTAGTAAAGTTACAGAAATGCATTATGATAAATTTGATTACCCCTATACTTAGTTATCAAGAGATGTATCTTTCTAAAACAAAACATTCAGAACATGCCACTTCAGACTGCCTCTGCAGTTTGCTCTAATTCCTTATCCAGCCAGTCAACAGTTTAGCCTGAACAAAAATAATGATCATGTTCGCCTGAATGATAAAGATAAGGTTCCAAAAGAGTCTAATTTACCATTTTCAGTGAGCCGTTGTAGAAGTTCTGATTTGCTCTGAGACTGGTGGGCGTCGCCGCGTCGGGTGGGAGCCAAAGCCACCAGGCGGTTGACGTGATCCAGAGCCTGCAGATGTGGAGGACGCGGTTGTCTCAGAGGCCGAGAAATCAATCGAGGTACGGTGGGGACGCCCTCGCTATGCGGCAACAGAAGCTGGAACTTGTGGTCCTCCTTGGCCCATGGACACCAGCATGTCCAGTGCTGGCGAGGAGAGAGGGCCTGTCCGCCGCATGCCCGCGCCCGCGCCTCTGTTCACCGTGGCTGCCTCGCGCGGCTGCTTCGACGCTGGAGTAGGGGTCACCACGCCCGCACCGAGGCAAGGATAGGGGCTCCCGTGCCCGCGCTGCCACTCGCGTCGTGGTCTCCCGCCAGGCCATGGCCTCGCCGGCTATCCACGGCGAGGCTATTGGTGATTGCGGTGATCCTGGGTGGGGTGGACGCGCAGCACCACCTCACCGGCGGCCGCCTACGCGGCGCACACCGCTGAAGGGAGCAGGGGCCCGACACGACCGGCTAGGCACGTCAGCGGGCATCCACGGATCGCACGAGGAAGGGAGCAGGCGCCGCGATCAACATGGTGCGCGGTCTTGTTTCCTACTGGGCGATCACGGGATCAATGTGGGCCTGGCGGCGCGTGCTCAACGCCGCGGGGAGGAGAGGAGCCGCGATCAACCCCGCGGGATGAGGTCCCACCTGGCGGCGCGACATATAGGCATCGCCTCGCGGGATCGCACGGTGAACGGTGAAGTTACTGTCGCACGGGGGATCGCAGGCGTGGGGACGGACGAACCAAGACAAAAAAAAATCGTATAAAAAATATCCATTTTATTCTTTTTAGTTTTAGGAGATATTGTAGTGTACGAGAGAAGAGACGAACTCTCTTATGCTTTCGAGAAAAAAAAATAGCTCAGATAGTGAATTGCATCTTGTGCGTATGTGAAACATTCCCTGTGATACAAGATCTGATGCTACCATTGCATATGCAGAATTTCTGGTTGAGATCGCTTTGGAGATCGACAACTCGAGCAGATGCTGACATGATCATATAAGGAGTAGGCTGGGGCAAGATTGTAAAATATTGATTCTGTCACACAATCCATGCCAAACCCTTCACAGCAGCGAGAGATCGTGTTTTTGGAAGTTATGCATCATGGGCAAAAAAAAGGAAAGGGTTATTTGGATCGGTACTATTACAATTCTCATAAATTTGAGATTAATCATTAAAATTCGTATATTTTGAGATCTACCATTATAACTCATCGTTTCACTGAGTTTCGCCATTTTCTACGTCTTCCAACTGCTTGGGCCCACTGGCAATCGTATGCGCACTGTGCTATTTTCTGTATGGACGATTTTGCCCCCGTTCGAAGATGAAAGAGGCATGCGCTGCGCCCGTTGCCCCATCTCTCAGTCCCTTCTCCTCCTCGCGCTCACTCTGTCTCTCACTCGTCCTCCCGACGCGGCGACGGTGGGTGAACCCTAACCCTAGCCACCGGCGTCCTGGAGCCCACGCCCGTGCCCGAGTCAGCTGCCACCGCCGGCATCCTAGAGCCCACGCCCACGCTCGAGTCAGCTGCCGCCGTCGGCGTCCTGGAGCCCGCGCCCGCGCCCGCGCCCGAGTCAGCTGCCGCCACTGGCCAACTCCACTGCCGCCCGCGCCCGAGTTGTACTCCCATGGCCCCATCTCTTGGTCTGTAGGCTCTGCTCCATGGCTGCGTCTAGCTTTTGAAGCCATGGCCGGGCAGTGGACTGGAAGCCCGATGAAGGTACCTTCGACGGGCTCGAGCGCGACGGGCAGCGGCAGAAGGGAGTGCCCTTATTGCCATGTTCCTTTGGTCCGGATCCAGAGCAAGCAGCCAGCGACAAAGGGTCAGTGGTTTCTCACGTGCCCGTACAACATTAAGGTTAGGATTCTTGACATTGTTGACCTCACTGTGACTCTTGATGCTACTCTGATTGATGCTTTTTGTGTGCAGGGTGATCATAGTACCTGCGGCTTCATCTGCTCTGAGTTGCAGATTGAGGCCTTGGAAGCAAGCGAAAGCCAGTGGCAGACTGGTAAGGAGACATCGGCTGACTGTTATGCCGAGTTGAAGGAAAAATTGCAATAGTTGAAGCAAACTATGGATAGTGTAGTAGCTGATCTGTGGAAGCTGAAGGTCCAACCTGCTGAGCCGAAGCCTGAGCTGGACACGAAGAAATGCCATATTGTGCTTGATTGTTCAGTTGTATCGTCAGTTTTTTTTGGCTTTGTAGGTGTCCTGATTGGTGCATTTATTGTTGCTGTCATGTGGAAGTGAACAGCTAGAATGTGTGTTAGTCAGCTAATGTAAGTGTGGGTTGGTGGTGTTGGAGTTGTGGCTCCCTGTTTCTTTTGTGTACTGATGAGGTCCAAACCTTCTAATTAAGTTACAAATCTATGGTCGCCATGTTTGAGATTAAGTTACAAATCTATGGTCGCCATGTTTGAGCAAAGCTTGTGTTCATCTTTTCAGTGTTCAATAGCTTTAGATGTAACTGTTAACAAAATTGATTGATGTATGGGTACAGATCTTACATGTAGAGATGTAACAAGTGTAACAATGCATTATGAAGGTTCAGGTGTGCCTTTTGTTTGTTCCTCAAGGCAATTGTGTGGATTTGTAGCAGATTGGGGTTTTGATTCTGTCCAAGTACTTATTCATAGTACTATAGCTGATTCACAGATGGAAGGAACCATAAATTCATCATCATTGAAAAGCTGAGACATCAAAATGGCCAACTGCCATCACCACATCCTCAAATTCCTTGACCTATCCATCACCCTTGCTCTTGACAGCATCTGGTAATTTAGACCTATCAACCCTTGCTTGAAACTGCTCTTTGAGTACCCACTGGCCTTATTCATTTCTTAGGGCAAGCTCCTCTTCCTACAGAAGGGCTAGAACCTGTCTGCTTTAGAGCATCGAACCGTTTGAGCAACAGCTGATACTGATCTTTGTCTTGGCCCTCCATGCAAACTGGTAGATAGTACTTTCAAAGCATCCAGCAACTTTCATTTAAAACTAGATTAGAGGTGAGAAATGGAGTAATTGATGAACTGTTAGATGCAGATAAACAGTAGACTCGATGCAACAGCTCACTCACTAGCTACTCAAGCATTCCCAGTTCAGGTGCTGAAACAATGATCATGTTACCCTTCCAGTTGCCCCACAGGACTCAGCACCAAGACCAGTTCAACACTTAAACCCAACAAATGCACTTAAACCCAGTTCAACATAACAGCATACCAGGTTCAACTGTTATTCTTACAACCATACAAGGTTCCAGCATACCAGGTTCACAACCATACATGGTTCCAGCATTCCAACTATAAGGTTACACAAAAGCATATCATAAACTAGGGTACCCCATAAACTACAACAAGAGCATATCATAAGCTACTTGACAAGCTCTAGTCTTCATAGACTAGCCTCCTAAGGCTACTAACAACAGTAGTAGGTGGGTCGGCTGTTGCCTTCTTGAGCTTCTTCTTGATGGGTGTCTTCTTCTTCTTTGTTGTGACCTTCTTCTGCTTCTTCTGTTTGTTGCCTTGGGAGGGATCAGCTGCATTTGTTGGAGCTTGTTTCCTACATTTTAAAGGTGATATTACATATTGTGAAGTGAAAAACAAGACAAATTTAGTGCACAGAAACATACCTTTTGTTAGCCTTGTTCCTTGGTGGAGCTCTCTCACCATATTCTCCGATCTCTGCCTCTTTGCAAGTTTTTGAAAAGTGGCTAAAATCTCCACATCTCCTGCATTTGACCTTCTTTTTGGATGCCCTTTTCTCCAAGCAACCTCTATGCCTTTGAACCTTTGGTCTTCCTGCTCCTCTACCTAGCAACGGTGGAAACACTTTGAATCCAAGTTCCACACCAAGCCATTGTGACCTATCTAGGATAGGTTCAATTCTGTCCTCATAGGTTGCCTTGAACCTAGCCACTGAGTAATACTCATGGACAAAATCTTCAATTTTGACCCCTCTGTTGGACAGAATCCATGCCAAAGCATGCTTGCAGGGCTTCCCTGTCAACTGCCACTACCTGTAGGAGCATTTATGGTTCTGCAAGTCAACTATTTGTCTTCTCTGATTGTTCCACTCATCCAAGATGGTCACTTCTGCAATATCAACATCACTAACTGATACCTTGACCACTTTGAGGTTATTGCTGATCAAGTTGAGCTCCTTCATCACATTTGGCAGTATTCCATCTGTCCACTGCCTAGCAAGCATCTTCCTAGTGTATCTCTTCTCCATGATCAGCTCTCTGATTCTGTCAACTAATTCATGCAGTAGCAGCCCTTTGAACTTCTTTACTTGTGCATTGAAGCTCTCTGAAACATTATTTGTCAAGTAGTCACACTTGCTATTTTCTGAAAATGCACACCTGTACCAGATCCTATTGTGGGTCAAGGTACTCAATGGCTTCAGGTGCAAACTCAAAAATGTTCTTCATGTGCCACTGAAAACAGCCCTTGTGTGTAGCTTCTAGCTGTAGGGTACAAGTGATCAGTGAACACATCACCAGAATACTTCTTCAAAAAATTCTGATACAAGTGCCTCATGCACTCCTTGTTTTTAGCTTGTGGGAAGACAGATCCTCACTGCATTCTCTAGTCCTTTACATGCATCTGTACATATAACCAGATTTAGAACATCTCCTACAACCTTATGCAGCTGCTGCAGAAACCAATTCCAATTATCTTCAGTTTCTGACTCAAAAATTGCATAAGCTATATGGTACAACCAATTGTGTCCATCCACATCAGTAGCTGAAGCTAACTGATCCCTGTATTTACCATGCAAACAGGAAGCATCTACCCCAATAAAAGGTCCGCAACCAGATAAGAATCCATCCACACATGGTCTAAGAGCAACAAACATCCCCTTGAATCTGTTTTTTGTGCTAATCTTCTCTAACTCTATCTCTACTAAGCTACCAGGGGATACTTTCTCAATTTGAGCTTTCCAATTGAAGAGCAACTGAAAACTCTCCTCATATTTACCATGGATCTGCTCTAAAGCTACCTTCATACCTGACCATGCCTTGGAGTATTTCAACTTAATGCCATAGTCACCCTCCAATTTGTCCCTGCACCCAGTTGCACCTTTGGTTGGATTCTTCTTCGGCCAGTCTGCCAACCTATCTGCACACCAACCTTGGGTGGCCATCTTCCCTTCTCTGAGTTTTGTGGTAGGACAGTTGTGTTCAAAAGGTAGCCTTTTGATCTACACAAACAAATGCAATAGGACATTAGTTGCATAAATAACAAGTTTAATAACTTGTACCAATAGTAATTACAAATTTACCTCTATTGTCTTGCCATAAGAATTTCTAGAAGCATGTATACGTCAAAGACATCCCTCTGCTTTACACTTGGCAATAAATCTAGTAGGGTCAGTTTGCACACCAGCAAACTCAAAGACTGTCTTCACTGCATAATGCCTAATTACCTTCCTAAATGCAACAATATCAGGAAAGAGCCCTCCTTTCACAATGTTGGGGTTTTCTGGATCATGAATCACATGGACCTCCTGTGGATCTGCATCATCAATCTCTGCCTCAAGAGGAACACCTCCTTCAGCAGCACCACAATCATTTGCATCAGCATTAGCACATGGTTGTGGGTGAGAACTGTTAGCAGCCTGTGTATTGTTAGTGTACTGATGAGGAGGTACTAGCATGTACATTCCCTCATCATCGACACCCACATACTCCTCCTCATTATCAAACATGTCTGGCTCCCTGTCAGGCTTTAGTTCAGGCTCTAAAGGATACTCTGCTCCTTCATCTGGCTCAACAGTAGGCTTGGTAGCACGGCTAACAGGAGGATTAGGCTTCTCAACAAGATCTGGAATATGATTCTCATGCCTATTGGGATCTAGACTACGATTCTCATGCTCAACAGGAGGAATCACACAAAGAGGCTCTAGGGTAGCAACTCATCAACATCTGCAAATTTCCTTTCAAAAACTCCTACAACAAGTTGGCAATGCATCTGATCCTTATACATTTCAAACACATCATTCACCTGGAAGTCATTAACTAGTTTGACGTCTTCACACATACTTTTGTCAAAGAACCACACACAAGGACTCTGGGTAGGGGACCATTTGAACTGATTGGTCAAGCTTTGCATCAGCAACTCAAAAGTGAACGATCCTACCTTCACATCCCATTTAATCACACTACCCTTCGTGTAACATTTCCTACCATTACTGTTTGTAGTACATAAATCTTCAACTTTAATCTCTAAGGAGAACAACCGAACCCTAGCAGCAAACAAACAATTCACAAATAAATACACTAGGGTCAGTGAAGCGCAATTCCTCGACCTACTCGCATCGCTACTCAGACTCAAGAGATTGAAGGTTGGAGATCCATACCTCTCCTCGCCGTGCTCCATTTCCGCGGGGTCAGCCATTGCGGTCAATGGAACACCATCGCCCGGGATCCGGGAGGCTGACTTGGGCGTGGGCGCGGGCTCCAGGACGCCGGCGGCGGCAGCTGACTCGGGCGCGGGCGCGGGCGCGGGCTCTAGGACGCCGGCGGCAGCAGCTGACTCGGGCGCGGGCTCCAGGACGCCGGCGGCTAGGGTTAGGGTTCACCCGCCGTTGCCGCGTCGGGAGGACGAGTGAGAGACAGAGTGAGCGCGAGGAGGAGAAAGGACTGAGAGATGGGGCCATAGGCGCAGCGCAGGCCTCTTTCATCTTCGGACGGGGGCAAAATTGTCCATACAGAAAATAGCACAGTGCGCATACGACTGTCAGTGGGCCCAAGTAGCTGGAAGACGTAGAAAATAGAGAAACTCAGTGAAACGATGAGTTATAATAGTAGATCTCAAAATAGACGAATTTTAATGGTACTGTCTCAAACCTGTGAGAATTGTAATGGTACCGAACTACCGATCCAAATAACCCAAGGAAAAGGATAGCAGGGGTGGGATGTCGGAGCGCTGCTTCCGACGAGGCCGAGCCCAAACGTCCGCTCTCCCAGTCTCCCTCCTCTACGTGTGTTTCGGCCACCAAACCAAAACCCAAGCCCAAAGCAAAGCCCGCAACTTCACCGGCGGCGGCCGATGATGGCCTCCGCCTCGTCCTCCGGCGGCGGCTCGCGTCCGTGGCGCACCGCGCTGCTCACCCTACGCGACGAGTCGCTCGCCTCGCCCTCGCCCACGGCCCTCCTCGAGCTCCTCCGCCGCGTCCTCCTCTCCCCGGCCTCGGCCTCGCCCTCACTCGCCGCGTCCGCCGCCGCGCTCTCCCCTCACGAGGTGCGGCTCCTGATCCCCCTCTTTGGCTCGGCTCGGCTCGATCTCACTCGCTGTGGTGGTGTTTCGCCTGTCTGTGCAGGTGGGCTCGGATGTGGCGTTCCTCGCTGACACGGCCGCGGCGGCGGCCTCTTGCCCCGGCGCCGACGACGCGCTGCGCGGTGTTTGCCACCTGGTAATGCTTCTGTGCTTCCACTCCGTCGACCTATTATAGTTGGCTGTCGCAGGACATGGTGGAATGTATATGTACCCACGATTAGTGTCTATAACTGTAGATCGAGTGTGTTCTGTGATGATCAATAAGGATAATGTGGCTCGAATTCAGTTTCAGCATGCTGCAAATTAAGGCCCAGCTACAATTAGTTGGAGGCTTTGAGGCCATAGTTTTATCCATTTTGCTGACACTTAGCCACTTCGTTTTGATTGCAATGCTTTTTTTAGGCCGAATTGGGGTAGGCTACTGATAAGATTCAAATACTCTATCATCGTTTGGATAAATGAAAATCTTTACATTAATTTCATGAAAAAAATCTACTTTTGCAGATTTATGATGTCATGTGCAAAACAAATATGGAGATTGACTCTTCTGGTTGGCTTGCATTGTTGAAGTTTCTTGACACGCTTATCAAATGCTCGATTGAGGGCGCATGCGTGAAGGGCCTCTCTAGTAGGACAGCTGCATTGAATACAACATCTGAATGTTTACATATCCTCAGGTTAGGTTTTGTTTATTATAAAATACTACTGGAGAAACTGTTCCTGCACTTGTGCTCTTTGAATTAAGAAGAAATGGCCTGTTTTCTTGCTAGTTATTCATGTACCGACTGAACTTTCAGTGACATAAAAATTTCTGATTCTTTCTTGCTTCTATCAACAGTCAGCACAACGACTTCTACATGTATAACTATACCAATATAACATACCGTTCCCTAAAGGACTTTTAAATGATGAATTTGCTATCATAGCCCTTCTTTTTTGGCTAAAGTTCTTCCCTTTATTCCAGATAAGCAAACCTCTATGGCTACTTAAAGAAATTGTGCTGCACCACCTGTACTTGCCTGATACTCCAGATCCCCATGAATACTTTTGATTTTGGCAGTTCCATCCATACTTTTAATTTGATGCAAATTATCTCATGCACCTCAAGTTTCAGCAATTTAGCACCCATATTGTTCAATCAAGAGGAAACAAATGCCGATTTTTACGGCATAGTGGCGAATGAGTCACTCTACATTAAAAGTCCAGGGAGGTAAAATGCCAAATTTAATACTGAAAGTGATAATCTGCATCAATCCTGAAATGCTGGTGTAATTGCCAAAAATGAGAAGCAAGGGTGGGGCTATACAGCCTTTTACAATTTTATTATTTTCCAATCCTTTCAATGATTCTTGAAAAATCTGCCTTTAGTGATGTGCACTTATCCTACACGTTGGAGAAAAGGAAAATGCCTTTAGTTCTACTGTATGTATGTGATACTAAAGTTACTGCATTCATAATTAATTCAAATGTCATCAGGAAGTATGATCTTTATATTGCTCCTAAATGCTTTCTGTTCTTGATGGCCAGGTTCTGGAGCAGGGATTATGGAAGAAGCGTTTCATTAACTGAAAGTTCACATTCACTAACAGTGCTCGTCTCGATTGTATCATACTTGCAAGCCGAACTGAACATCTCTGATAAACCAGCAAATGCCACTGGCATTTCTTCCCACAATTCTGGATCTGTGAATAGTAAAAATTCCAATATTTGGGATATGAAGATATCTGCATTTTCCATGGTGGAAGATATACTGAGTAAGGTTGCATCAAATATGACAGAAAATCTGTGGCAGTCTGTTATTGAGGTTAGTGGTTTTTGACCTTATCTTTTTGTTGTTCTGCTTGGTGCTATGACATGGGGGCATTGAGTGACCGAACAAGTACCGCAGCAAAAGAAATCTGCAAGAATGTAGAATTTATTACACAACCATCATCAATGGTTTAGAGCTTCCTCTGTGACTGATCACCTAAACTTCTGCTGATGTTTGGCCCTGTTGCATGCTAACACATCAAGCATTGGCTGATCCACATTGCACATCTGTTCTGTGGCTTGAATTGAGTTTCTTTTATTATCAATGTGTGCACTGCCTTCTGTTTTAACCCAAACTCCAGTTTTGTACTTTCTAGGTCTTGAGGAAAGTTATGGATTTTGTCACAGCAAGGAACCTTGTTATAGAGAGTAGCGTCATGTCAAGGTTAGTACTTTTATTATTTCATGGATTACAGATCATAGTGAATTGAATGAATGGTAAATTCAAATCTAACCACACCAATTTAACAGATTTTATACTTCCTTTCTTCGTTGTCTACATTTGGTTCTTGCGGATCCCAAAGGACCACTTTCAGGGCATGTAAGTATAAAATAAAACTTTAGTCCTCTCATTTAAATAAAATTTCTACATGTATTTTCTGATTGTAACAATGTCCGTAAAACTTCAAGGTTGCAGGGTTTGTGGCAAATCTGCAAATATTTTTCATATATGGGCTGAGGTCATCTTCACCTCCTACACTAGCTCGAAAAGAAACTAGAACAGATTCAAAACCCAGAGCTTCACATGGACGATATAGACCACCTCATTTGAGGAACAAGGATGGAGGAGAGAATGATTCACTGGAAGGTCGAAATTCAGATAGTGAATATTCTCGGTATGATATAAGCTCATCAGACTCAGACCTGAGTGATAGTGATGGTTATGCAAAAAGTGGAGACCGCTTCCGGAGTTCAAAGGCTAGATTAGCTGCCATCCTTTGTATACAGGTACACATATGCTTTGAATCGTGTTTCCCTTCTTAGTTCTGATACATCCATTAGTCAATTTTTCCTTATGCATCTGTACAGCTTAGGTTGAGGTGTATAGTGGAGTTAAATATCATGGGATATGTCCTTCATAGTTAACTTTTAGGATGGTTGTTTCTTTTACTGAATATATGAAGGGATGGTGGTACCCTTTAATAGGTATCTACTGATTTCAGAAGGCAAATTGTCTGACCTATTAGATAACCTGGGCAACTTAACTCCCCTATGGCAATTCAAAAAACTTATGATTTGATTTTTATTTTACAAATTAAATTAAATTGTGGAGCTCAAAAAATGATTATTTGATAGCTCATCTTACGATGGCATCTGCATGAACTACAACAACAACAACAACAAAGCCTTTAAGTCCCAAACAAGTTGGGGTAGGCTAGAGTTGGAACCCAACAGAAGCAATCAAGGTTTAGGCACGTGAATAGCTGTCTTCCAAGCACTCCTATCTAAGGCTAAGTCTTTGGGTATATTCCATCCTTTCAAGTCTCCTTTTATTGCCTCTACTCAAGTCAACTTCGGTCTTCCTCTGTCTCTCTTCACGTTACTATCCTGACTTAGGATTCCACTACGCACCGGTGCATCTGGAGGTCTCCGTTGCACATGTCCAAACCATCTCAACCGGTGTTAGACAAGCTTTTCTTCAATTGGCGCTGCCCCTAATCTCTCACGTATATCATCGTTCCGAACTCGATCCCTTCTTGTATGACCGCAAATCCAACGCAACATACGCATTTCCGCGACACTTAGCTGTTGAATATGTCGTCTTTTCGTAGGCCAACATTCTGCACCATACAACATAGCAGGTCTAATCGCCGTCCTATAAAACTTGCCTTTTAGCTTCTGTGGTACCCTTTTGTCACATAGGACACCAGACGCTTGCCGCCACTTCATCCACCCTGCTTTGATTCTATGGCTAACATCTTCATCAATATCCCCGTCCCTCTGTAGCATTGATCCTAAATATCGAAAGGTATCCTTCCTAGGCACTACTTGACCTTCCAAACTAACATCTTCCTCCTCCCGAGTAGTAGTGCCGAAGTCACATCTCATATACTCAGTTTTAGTTCTACTAAGTCTAAAACCTTTGGACTCCAAAGTCTCCCGCCATAACTCCAGTTTCTGATTCACTCCTGTCCGGCTTTCATCAACTAGCACTACATCGTCCGCGAAAAGCATACACCAAGGGATGTCCCCTTGTATGTCCCTTGTGACCTCATCCATCACTAAAGCAAACAAATAAGGGCTCAAAGCTGACCCTTGATGTAGTCCTATCCTAATCGGGAAGTCATCCGTGTCTCCATCACTTGTTCGAACTCTAGTCACAACATTGCTGTACATGTCCTTAATGAGCCCGACGTACTTCGTTGGGACTTTATGTTTGTCCAACGCCCACCACATAACATTCCTTGGTATTTTATCATAAGCCTTCTCCAAGTCAATAAAAACCATGTGTAGGTCCATCTTCTTCTCCCTATACCGCTCCATAACTTGTCTTATTAAGAAAATGGCTTCCATGGTTGACCTTCCGGGCATGAAACCAAATTGGTTCATAGAGACCCGCGTTATTGCTCTCAAGCGATGCTCGATAACTCTCTCCCATAGCTTCATAGTATGGCTCATCAACTTAATTCCTCGGTAATTTGTACAACTTTGAATATCCCCTTTATTCTTGTAGATCGGTACCAATATACTTCTCCTCCACTCATCAGGCATCTTGTTCGATCGAAAAATATGGTTGAACAGCTTGGTTAACCATACTACAGCTATGTCCCCGAGGCATCTCCACACCTCGATTGGGATACCATCCGGTCCCATCGCCTTACCTCCTTTCATCCTTTTCAACGCCTCTCTGACCTTAGATTCTTGGATTCTCCGCACAAAGCGCCTATTGGTGTCATCAAAAGAGTCATCCAACTGAAAGGTTGTGTCCATATTCTCACCATTGAATAATTTGTCAAAATACTCTTGCTATCGATGTCGGATCTCATCCTCCTTTACCAAGAGATGCTCCCTTTCATCCTTAATGCACTTAACTTGGTTGAAGTCCCGTGCCTTTCTCTCACGAACCCTAGCCATCCTATAAATGTCCTTCTCTCCTTCCTTCGTACTCAAATGTTGGTAAAGATCCTCGTACGCTCTACCCTTTGCCACACTTACAGCTCGCTTTGCAGTCTTCTTTGCCACCTTATACTTCTCTATGTTGTCCACACTCCTGTCATGGTACAAGCGTCTATAGCATTCTTTCTTCTCCTTAATAGCCCTTTGGACTTCCTCGTTCCACCACCAAGTATCTTTAGCCTCACGTCCCCTTCCTTTGGTTACTCCACACACCTCTGAGGCTACCTTCCGAATGTTGGTTGCCATCTTGTCCCACATATTGTTTATGTCGTCTTCTTCCTTCCAAGAGCCCCCTTTGATAACCCTTTTCCCTAAATACCTCTAACGTCTCCCCTTTCAGTTTCCACCACTTTGTTCTTCAATCTTAGCTTGTTTATCCCTACGGGCACGCATCTGAAAACGAAAATCTGTCACCAAAAGCTTATGTTGAGAAACAACACACTCCACTGGTATCACCTTGCAATCCAAGCATGCTCGTTTGTCCTTTCTTCTTGCGAGGACAAAGTCAATCTGACTACAGTGTTGTCCGCTACTGAAGGTCACTAGATGAGATTCTCTCTTTCTAAAGAAAGTGTTGGCTATCATCAGGTCAAAAGCTACCGCGAAGTCTATGAGCTTCCTCCCCCTCCTGATTCCTACTACCATACCCAAAACCTCCATGAACTGCCTCGAAACCTGCGCTTGTAGTACCTACATGCCCATTAAGATCTCCTCCTATAAAAAGCTTCTCACTACTAGGTATAGCTCTAACCAGGCCATCTAAGTCTTCCCAGAACTGTCTCTTAGCACTCTCGTCGAGGCCTACTTGGGGGGCATACGCACTAATTACGTTCAAGACCATATCACCAACGACAAGCTTGACTAAGATAATCCTATCTCCTTGCCTTCTCACTCCCACCACACCATTCTTGAGGCTCTTATCAATCAAAACTCCTACTCCATTTCTATTCGCGACTGTCCCTGTATACCAAAGCTTGAAACCTGTATTGTCCACCTCCTTCGCCTTCTGACCCTTCCATTTAGTCTCTTGAACGCATAATATATTTACATGCCTCCTAGTCGCGGTATCAACTAATTCTCTTAACTTACCTGTAAGTGACCCTACATTTCAACTACCTAAACGGATCCTAGTTGGTTCGACTAGCTTCCTTACCCTTCGCACCCGTCGACTCTGATGCGAAGACCCTTGCTCATTTTTCACTACACCCGGGCGCCGATGTAGCGCGCCACTAAGGAAGCGACGACCCGATCCTTGGTTACTTGACACCATGCCCAGATCACGACACGGCGCGTCACGGGGGTGACGACCCGGCCCTTGCCCATTTAACACCATACCCGGGTTCCGATATGGCGCGTCGCTAAGAGGGTTACGCCCCAACGATTTTCTTTCGGGTTTCATCTCCATTTAAGTGGCTAAGTTTTTACATTGGCTCGCCACGCCTAACACAACCCTCCTCCTTTACCAGGGCTTGGGATCTGCATGAACTAATGAAGATATTTAAGTTCCACTAATTGATGTCATTTTCTTCCTGAAGTTATGCCATATGAGATATCAAATATCGAATGCAACATCAAATATTTCAACATGCTCATATTGTTGAAGTAACCATCTCACTATCCTGTTCTCGCCTCTTTTAGGATATCTGCCATGCTGATCCAAAGGTACTTACTTCACAATGGCCAGTACTTTTGCCTGAGAATGATGTTCTCCAACAAAGGTAAACTTTTCCTCATACAACAGTACAGCTTTTCTGACACCTCAACATCATCTGATGTTACTTTTTGTTGCTTGTACAGGAAATATCAAGCAACTCTGATGACATGCTTGCTTTTTGATCCTATAACAAAGGTACAAGTCTTCAATTACATACATATATCCTGATTTGAAGTGTCTCAAATTTGCGCGTATTCATCATTATACAATCTTTTTTTCTTGTTATTCTGTATTTGACAAAGCTGTGCTTTCCTTAATGCTGGCTAATGTTAACTGCTGTGAACTGTGCGAATGAAGGCATTTATTTGCCGTAATCCCATTATGATTTCTGTGCTTTATGGAAAAAGGAAATTCTAAGGCAGTAACCAAATTGATAAATGATGCACTTAATCCAAACTTTACTTTGCATTCACCTTTCCTTTTTTCTCGAACAACGCAGGAGAGCTGCGTGTCAATTCTTTAAGAAGAAGAAAGAAACAGAGGGCCGGCAGGAACCGGCCCAAGTACAAAAAACTCCACCCCACACACACACACCACCAACAGGAAGCAAACTCTTACAGAAAAATAAAAGAGGCAACAACTAAAACCCTGACCAACCTAGACACAATCTAAGCGGCCAAGGACAGCGACCGGGCAAGGAGCTCTTGTAGTTTAGAAGCTCCAGCCAACCCCCAAAAACTGCATTCATCAGCTATAACTAGGAGCAGATCTGGAATGCTAGGCCTACCGTGCTCGAAAAATACAAGAGTTCCTGTGTTTCCAGGTTTCCCAAGCTACCAGAATAACTAAAGAGTTGAACCCCTTTTGCAAATCTTTTGGAATAAGCCGAAGACCTTTCCTCCACCAGCTAGAGAATTTGGTGTCTGACGTTGAGGGCACTAGAGCAGGTAGATGTAGGGCTTGGAGAATTGAAAACCAAATCTGCCTGGTGAAGACACAGCCCACAAGGATGTGTTGTATGGTTTCTTCCTCCTGATCACAAAAAGGACAAGCCTCCGAGTGGGGCAAGCCTCTTTTAGCAAGTCGGTTTGCCATTCACCTTTCCTTGATCTCCTCCGTCGAAATAGATGTAATTTTGTACAGCAAACTTAGTCTGGATGTGATTCCTATGTTTGACGAGTGTGCAGGCACTATGGAATTTCTCTATATGATACTTTCTCAATTTTAAATATCTTTCACTGTATTTCGAATTTGATGGAACATGCAATTTATGGTCACATCAAATTATTAATTTTCAGTTAGCTCTCTGCACTGGGTACGCCCTTTTTTTTAGAAACTCTCATGTACACTATCTATATGGCCTGAATTAAATATGCACAGGTACGTGTTGAGGCAGCATCAACCATTGCTACCATGCTGGAAGGGCAAGCATTAGTTTTGACACAAGTTGCAGAGTACAAGGAGTCATCCAAGCGTGGATCTTTCACCACATTATCTTCCTCACTTGGTCAAATATTGATGCAACTGCATACAGGTAGGGGAGTTACTGATATTTTCAGAATCCAATACTGTAATATCTTGGACTTTTTTTTTTACCACCGGAGATTGTGGTTGACAACTGTTGCTCCAAATAGAAAATCATATCCTACACCATTACCGAATACCAACTATGCTCAGCAAGAACGTAAACAACAGAAGCAGCTTCTGCCGCTAGGTGCACAGCGCAAGCTGTCATGACATGCTGACTGGGCTGGTTGTATGTGCCCAAGGAGCACCACTGTAGCAGGATTTTGTGCAACCTCTATTACTTTTCTAGGGAAAACAACCCCTATTAGTTGTCAGGTCATAACTTCTACGCTGGGTCATGAACTCATGACCCCAAAGTCGTTAGGCCAAAGATTACCTTGCATCTATTATATCTATATGCCAACTGGTCATCTCTTTGGAATCAAGGAAAGAATAATCAGGAGAAACTCAGTGGTGCCTGGTCTCAATTTCCTGGTTCGGCATCTGTTTACGTACCATTCTAATTCTTATGTTCCTCTTGGCTCCCAAATCTGTCCGGCATCTGTTACACAAGCTAAAACTGTTAGAAGAGGCATGTCTCAAAGAAAAACTCAGTAACCGGGTGTCAGGGTCATGAGTCTCACGACTGCATGAGCTTAATAGCATAAAGCAAATACGGGTTGCTACATTAAGCTTGTTCATGCCCAACCTCAGTACACAGTAAACTCTGGTTGAAGTCTTCTGAACATCTCCAGTAATTTGCTTCTGGTCTGAACTTGCTTGTTCCAATTTGTGAGCAGTGACGGTGTACTCAGCTGAGCTGAAACTTTTGTTATGACTAGGAACAATGGGCCACACCAGATTAGATGTCTTTTTGGGCCCACAAGTTCCAGATACTTATGTTATCCACTTTAAAAAAAATATGAGCTCTCACACCAAAAAGCGCTCTAGAACAGATCTTTCATATCACTATCACTACCACTATTAACTTATTTAAGTACTTAAGTTATCCATAGCCTCATTTCTGCAGCTGAGCACTAAAATCCCAGCATTTTGTCCCTTTATTTTGGTGGAACTTGAATATTTTTGTTCAGCCATTTCTTCTATCCATCTGTGATCAATTAACTAGATCCCTCCACTTTGTAAGAGATCTGTTCAAGTTTTGCATTTTACATTTTTGGCTCCCTCTGATTTGCAGGAGCACTATACTTGATACAGCGTGAAACTCAAGCTACTTTGCTTGCGGCATTGTTCAGAGTTCTCATTCTTTTGATATCTGCTACACCGTATGATCTTGACACACCTGTTTTCAATTTTTTCTACTCGATTTTGTATAATTAGTAATATGTTGGACGAACAGGTACACTCGGATGCCAAAGGAGTTGTTGCCAACAGTCATTAAAGTATTGTGCAGTAGAATACTGGACAAGCACTCGAACAAGACTGAACATTATGCCTTGCTGGTTAGTTTTTTTTTTTGGTTAATTCCTTTATTGAAGAGCCAGTGGTCTTGGGTGCCCTGTTCCTTACATGAGTGCACAACAGGTTAATGTTCTAAGTTGCTTGGAGACAGCATTTTCAAAAGTGCCACCAACTTTGGATGTCTTCGTGGTTCTCACTGAGGATTGCTGTGTTGGTTAGGCCTTATAATCCTGAATTTAAAATAATATTGTTCCTTGTTTTTCTCATTTTTCATCATTTATACTGCACAAATCTACTGTATTGTCTTTTTAAAAGGCAAGCAAAGCTGTTCTTATTCAAAAGGGTTTGAATTTGAAAAGTACTAAGCTATCACATTTTGTATCAATATGGGCTTTTCAGGACCATCACATGATCAGGAAGAATCAAATGTTATAGCTATTCTTCTTCATTGTATAGAGGAGGAAATGTATTACAGTGTTAGACATGGAGCTTTCCAGGCAAGTTGTCATTCTGATCCAGTGAATCTTACAGATTGCTTTTGCATTTGTTTGTCCAGTAACTGTCTGACAGACTTGACTGTTGACATATCATGTATTTCCATTGCTAAGTGTCGCTTGCTCCCTCCCCTCTACTCCGGGCCCCCTTGTTAAGCTTTTCCTATATTATGGTCTTATTATTATAACCACTGGCGCTGTTGAAAACTATTGTATCATCCTTCTAAGTTGTATGCTGGTTATCTTGTTTGTATTTTTTATTTTAATGGGCTTTCAGGAAAGTTGAGCTTCATCCTTTTTTTTAAATAAAAGTAACATTCTGTCCTTTCCATGTTTGTACAATTTAAATGATGTTTCATTCGACAACCACCTGTTGCATCAACTGAAGATACAAGTCCAGGCATGATGAATAAGAACATATGGACCACCAATTGAGATATCGTAACATAAATTTCCTATGCATGTAGCCATAGGAATAAATTGCTGTGCACCCGCATCCTTGTAGGGCTTATCGCAAATTACAAAAATGCTTTTTTCCATATGTATATTAGTTGTCTTTGCATACAAGTCGACATTCTTGTCCATAATTCATCCACCTTTTATGTGTGCTCAGGTGCTGAGATCAGCGGTTCACAACTACCCAAGCTGTGCAAACATGATTTGGGAAAAACTTCGAGACAACGTTCTTAATTTGTTGCAAATACAAAGCTTTGAGGACCAAAAGTATGATGCTAACTTTGGACCTCCTGGACCTAAAGAAGAATCATCAATCAAGGAAAGATGTCTTGTGGCTGGAATAAAGGTAATGTTTTCTGTGATATTGCTTAACAATCTGTACTTTTGTGCTTTATCACATTTTGTGGCAGCTGTGCATTTCTGAACTTCAACCCTAACTCCTTCAGAAAAGCACGATAAACTATGGATGTCGCGCTACTATCAACCTTTAAGTTGTATTAATCTGCATATGATATAACACGCAAAGTTGTATGTATACATAAGCTTTTTCATCCAACATTAGACTTCCATTGTTTGCATTGTGTCTATGCTTGTATTGTTTTTATGCTCATGTTCTTATGAACTTGATTGCTTTATGCAGCATGTACTGATGCTTTATCCTTTTCCATTTTTTATGTATTGGTATGCTATTATTGACATAGATATTGAGTCAGTAGTGTGAGTAGACCATTTCCTTTTAGTGATGGATGTACTGTAAATAACCTTTTTATCATTTATACACTTATAGTTAAGATTTCCCCCCTCCTTTTCAGGTAATGGATGAATGTCTGCGTGTTTCATCTGGATTCAAAGGAGCAGATGACATCAAAGAATGCAGATTGCTGGATATTCAGCAAATTTCTGATTGTACCATAAATAAAACTATTAAGTCTGCACCTCACTTCGAAATGGAAGCTGCTGGATCATCACAGAATTGCACTTTGGACATAACACTTGGAACTAGCCGTTGGATCGAGGTGATAGAGACTCATCTTCCTCAGGGATTATCCCATGGCTCTGCTATGGTATTTTACCACTCTAGAACCTGTATTCTGCATTTTCTTATGTTATTTGCAGTAAAACACCCATGAGATTTCATTGTCTATCAATAGTCTAAGTTATTGATGCTATGTTCCTAACTTAATGAAGCAGAATGGCAACAAATGGCTGCCACTTAACCTAAAGAAGGCAACTAATTTATAATCATCAAAGTGTTGAATGAACATCGTGCATATGCTATTGTTTATAAAATATTCTTGTTTATACTCCCTACTTCCCAAAAAGAGTGCACATCTTGTTTTCCAAGCAATCGACCAATTTCAATTTTGACCAAATCTATACAAAAAAGACAACATTATTGATACAAAATAAGTATCATTAGATTAATCATGAAATATATTTTCATATAAACCTATTTGTAAACATAAATGTTGATACTATTTTTTTATAAACTTAATCAAGCTTAGGATTTGGTCAAGCTCTCTGCACTGGGTACGCCCCTTTTAATCAAGCTTAGGATTGATTGACTTCTTAGATAGCGAGATGTGCACTAGGACCTATTTGTTTATGTTTTCCCTGGACTGAATAAAGTATCTGTTTATTTCTAGGTCAGGACAGCATCCCTCACATGCTTTGCTGGCATGACTTCTGATGTATTCTTCTCCCTGCCAGAAAATAAGAGAGACTATGTGACCTCCTCATCTGTAAGTCAGGAATCTCATTAGTCTATTTCTATATCCCATTGTGTTTTCTTACCCTTTTCAGAAACATTGTATATTCGTATTGAAATGTTCTTGTCTAGGTTCATGCGGCATTAAATGATACGGTTCCTAGTGTAAGATCAGCTGCGTGTCGAGCTATTGGCATTGTTGCATGTTTTCCTCAGATATTGTCAAGGTAATTTTCACAACTGTGATTGCATTGCAGCCTCTCCTAAAAAAAATGCTAAACTCAAAGTATTTTTGTGAAGTTACTTAATAGTGCGTGATGCACTGTTTCCTCATGCAGTTCTAGCCTACCAGGCAAGTTCATAGATGCCATTGAGTTCAATACACATAATTCATCAACTCCAGTATGATCTCCCTCCTTCCTTTCTTCCCTCCCTTTCCCTCTCTCTCAGTTATACTTACCTGTAAATGTTAATATTTAGGTTCGTGTCACCGCTGCATGGGCTTTGGCAAATCTCTGTTCTTGTATTCGTTTTAGAGCATTGGAAGTGCATACAGATCCCTATGCAGGTATATATTTCATGTTGATGGTTACAGTGCCAGTGTATATGCCAATAAAGCATGCTTATGCATTTATTATCTTTTGTCAAGTGTAGGTGTACTGAACAAATCAAGCATCTCTCTTTTGGTTGAAGTTGCTTTGCGTCTGGCCAAAGATAGTGAAAAAGTAAGATTGCTTTAGCCAATTTATGTATTTTGTTTATGTTTGTTCGCCAGCATCCATACCAGATTGTCAGTTTTAGCCACAAGGAATACAGAGATAATTGGAGATCGATGTTCATTGTGAAACAAGTAAACTGATCAAAGCTGGTGAAACAAGTAAACTAATTAAAGATGCTTGTATGTCTGGTAAAAAGAGTTGTTTTGATTTTCATTCAGGTAAAATCAAACGCTGTTAGAGCTCTTGGTTATCTTTCAAGATTTATCAGATTCAATTACCAGGCTGGCACAATAAATGACCCAAGGTAGCAGAACATTCTGTATGGATCAATCACTATTCTTATTGCTTGTTACTCCCAACTCACAATTTTAAGATTTTAGTAACAGTGATTCAGTTTTTTGTGGAGATCCGGTGTGGCTCGAAAGAATGGTGCAGGCTTTGGTGTCTTGTGTGACAACTGGGAATGTAAAGGTACTACAAGAAATAGTTTTACTTAACAGTTTAAGCACTAGCCTAATTTCTGAGTCATTTTCTTGTGTTTTAAGTCTAGAGAAAAGAATATGCAACTTTGCCTCCTTGTTATCATCCTTAGGAGGAAATACCTCAATAAATAGGAAGTGTATGATTTCTCCCCTTTATCACATGTATTATTTTGCCATAAAGAAGTGAAAAATATAGGTTGTTACACATTTAGCAAAAAAAAAGTATATATCTTTATCTAATTTATGGGATGGTAGAATTCATTGTAGAATGTTAAGATTCTTGAGGTGAATAACGGGCTGCACTTTGACATGTCTTTTGTATAGGTCCAATGGAATGTTTGCCATGCCCTTAGCAACTTGTTCATGAATGATACCTTGAGACTTCAAGACATGCCTTGGTACGTATTTGTGCACACAGTAAATCCTTGTTCATCCAATTGCTTCAGACGACTAGGGTTTTTTGGTTTGCACCCAAATTTGCCACGCAGGAGCAAGCCATGCGGCCACCTTTTTCAACTGGAACTCTCAATGTGGCAATAGCATTTGAGGTTTTGTGCTTCAGATTAAATGCTATCAAGTCTCCCTCGGGGTTGCTTTCTCAATTCTCATTTTCCATATTATGGCCTATAGCACTAGTGGGTCCCTAGTTGCCTATGGCACGAGCGCAAGTCACAGCAGAACACACTGGGTGTAACTGATACCACGCAGCAGAATCTTTTGATTGACTACCTGTGATTCATACTTATGACTATCACTTCATAGGCATTTAGATTTCACATAGTTTCTTACCTGTTCATGTTTGTCTTATTTGCAAAACCTGTCAATCATGGTAATATCTTGGTATATGCTTGAACTTATTAATATTTGATGATTCTGACCGTATTCTGTTTAACAGGTCATCAAGTGTTTATAGCATACTTCTACTTCTAATCCGTGACTCAAACAATTATAAGATAAAGATGCATGCAGCTGTTGCTCTAGCAGTGCCAGTGTCAAGGCTTGGTTAGTCCCCTTACTTCTATTCTCCACCTTTTAATGTATTGGCTTTCCACATTTTGGAAATACCATGACATTCCTGGACTTGAAGCGTTGTTCCCACAATTTTGAGATTCTGTATCTACCCACGTATATGTACTGTAAAACTTGTGCCTCGATCATTAACATTCCAAAACTCAAATCGTCTTCATTGGACATTAGTAATAGCAGTTTCCTGATTCCTGACTGTGCACATCCCACCACTACATCCATCAAGCTGCTGGAGCTTATCCTCTCTCTTCTTTACAGATTACGGTAGCTCATTTCCAGATGTTGTTCGAGGCCTTGTGCATGCTCTCGAGTCATTGAATTCAAACAATTCATCATTACCTCCAAATTTCAAACAGAAAGACAACCTTGAGAAGCAGGTTAGTGTCATTGATGCTCATATAGTGACTTACTTTGCACCCAAGCATCCCTATTCGGCAGCATTGTTGAAGCTCTTGCTCTATTCTTTTTTACAGCTTGCGTTTACTGCTCTTCATTTGCTTAGTTTTGTGTCACCAAATGATGATCCAAGCCTGAAAGATTTTCTTACAAAGGTAACGATTTCTCCTTTATACCATGTATATTAGTGTGTGTTTTATTTTATTTATAAGTCTTTGTCTGGAACAATATTCTTAGTGGCAATTGTCATTCAGGTAAAAATGTAAGGTGCTTCCTGCTCCATGTAGATTTGCTGTTTACTGCAGATTCTTGTATGGTCTAAATCTGTAATATTGACTGCTGCAACTGTTGTCTAGTAGTCTGATGGATCTATTGGCCTATTACCCAAGCTAACTCATCTGCCACCTGACCTGAGCAGAAAGCGTTGTTTCTAGAAGACTGGCTGAAATCATTATGCACATCATTCAATAATAATGAGCACCGGCCCTGGCCAACGGAGGCCATAAATGATGAGGATGGTTTCAGGCCAAACGTGACTCAGAAAGTTATGCTCTCCTCTGCCCTGCAGTCCTTGCTTGGCATATATACGGGCAGAAACCAGCAAGCTATTACCCAGAGATTTGAGCAACTAGCTAGAAGCATCGCGTGAATGATGAACAGTGAACAGCCCCTCTGTGGTCTCCACCCTCCATTAACAAGCAGCAAGATATTGGTCGTCTACCCCCTCAGGATGGACAACACATCAGGCAGTGGGATCCTTAAATTCTGCTAAATCCCATGAAATCCAACGAAGCTGCAAGTCGCCAGTTGTTTTGGATCTTGGCCGTCACGGGTCGCTATCATGCACAAGCGCATTGAAGCTCGGTTTGATCGGTGCAATATCGCACTTGCGAATTTTGTTTTTTTGTAGAGTTGTTCCTTAGCATCTTGCAGGTGCGGACATGTTTGTACACCTTGTGTAAAATAGTGACCTCAGTTGTTTACTTGTAACATTATTACTGTGAATATATAAGCTGCAGTCTTCCAAACCGAGAGTGACCACAGCATGTGTATCTCTTACTAACTTTTTGTCATTCCTGATAAACAGGATGGTACTATTATGTATATGGGCCTTCCTGGTCCTGGGGTTTACTGCTTGGCGATTGATAAGGTTGATATTATCAGACTACGTGGACAATATTACGACTGTTCATTGTTCGTCCCAAGATGGATCATGAATGCTGTCCAAATCTGTTGGAGTCTGTCGTTAGCGTGACTGTTATTGAGCCCTTGTGTGTGTGTGGTTTTTTATTCATGTATGTATGCACCAACCTTCATAAATGGCTTGACGCTGTGCACTGTTCGATCAGTTCCAATGTTTTTTTTTCCGTAACAATGCCTGGTGCTACGTACTACTCTTCATCTGCGTGTTGCATCTGCGTGCATTCTTCGCTGCATCGTCAGTACATCTGCGTGCATTCTTAGCTGCATCGTCAGTACACCTGCGTGCACTTCTCAGCTGCATCCTCTGGTCATCGTCAGTACGCGTGTCGAGCATCTGAACTCTGATTGATGGGGGTGGTTAGTGGTGAACAGGCGACGAGTTGACAGTCAGCTTGTGTTTCTGTCCGTGTGTGTAGTAAACTACCGTATGGGTTCTCGTGGGCTTGTTTCGGTGCTGCTGCCAGGGCCCCGCTGCTTCGTGGCCCATTTTCTCTGCAGCTTCTGACTGATCCATTTCTCGGCCTTCAATTGTTCTCTGTTTGTGTTCACTGGGTCCCTATAGTTTCATTTACTGCTCGCGTGTCTTCTTCACTGCTTGCTTGGGGAACTGTCGGTTGTCGACCAGATGAAAATATCTTTTGTGCAAAATTTCCCCGTGCAGGTTAGTGTGATATTTGACACTTGGTTCCCTTGGAAAGCTGCATATCGCTCTCTGTTTCTCTTTTTTCTCCTTCTTCTTCTACTTCTAGTGCTTCCAACGTTCTTTTTTTTTTGTTCCTGAAAGCAGGCTTCCCAAGCACTAGTACTATCTCCAAGAACATCTTCATTAGTTAAGTGATAACCAAGTAAATGCAATGCAATACAAAGTTATTATCCAACAGCATTGGCAAAATGGCAACAATCAATAGTTCACCAGCAGACAGCGTACACAAGGGATGATGGTCCAGTCCAGGCCGGCCCAACATCTTTTTTGAATGGAAAAGTTATGAAGGGCCACGTACGCCGCGTATGCTTGCTAGCACAAAACGGGGCAAAATAGTTACAGCAGCAGCCCGTGAGCATATATTAGGGCGTTCGGCTGTACTGCTTCTCACTTGTTTCAGCTTGTTTTCTCTCACAGAATACTATTCAACCATCCGAAATAATCCAAAATATGCTCAAGGACGCATGCCGCCACACGGCAAACACCCAGTAAATGGATCGGATGCTGCTAGCTGCTGCATACTATACACCAGTTATTGCCATGCAGTGGATGGTCACTCATCTACTAGCAGGACATAGGATTCAATTTTTCATTTTTCATTTTTTACTTGCACATCCGTCTAGCAAGCACTCCTTACTGCTCTCGGGCCAAATTTCATCTTTCCAGCAGAACTCTGTGTTCTAACAGACTTCAGGTAATCCTGTCGAAACTATTTTGATATGCATGCATTATATTGATGCATATACCATATTATCAGGTGGTGAAGTGCCATAACTACTCGTAATAAGAGTTATGGGCTTTCATTCATACATGTAACATGCATGGCATTGCATTGCATCGCAGTGGTTGGAAGAGAGTAGGTGGCATGGTGGATAAATACGGCATCTGGAATTTAGCACACAAAAATTGTTCCTCCGAAGATTCCTTGTGTAATAGGGGGTATTGCTACTACTTGGAGTAAGCTGTTTGCAGCAGTGTATTTTGGGTTCACCAAGCAATGGCTAGTCAAGATTTAGAAAAGCCCATGCTTCATAAGTTCGTACAGAGGGAGTAGTTAAGTTTCTTCACATTAACTCCCATGCTTCATAAGTTCGTACATAAAGTTGTTTTAAGGAAAAAAAAATAGTTAATGCATAATAATGCCCAGGAAAAGAAAATCAAAGCTACAGTAAGCCAGTGTGCAACCTTATCAATTATATATAATGATAATTCAATTCCTATCAACTGTGTGTTACGTGCATGCATTCTCCATCACGTAGAGAAACGACATTTGATCCCGCCTTGAAATTTGGCTTTAGTTCCGGTATTTTTCGCGTTCGGAACTAGAGAGACCTTTAGTCATGATTTGTAGATCCAACTGGGACTAAAGGTCCCTGCCCAATGACTACTGCGGCAGACTTTTGCTGCAGGGGACCTTTAGTCCTGGTTGAAGCTACCAACCGGGACTAAATGTTAACTTTTACTCCCGGTTGGTCCCTCCAACCGGGAATAAAAGTCTACTCTCGGCTAGAGGCTCCGTCCGGGACTAGAAAGGGACCTTTAGTCCCAGTTGGTTTCTCCAACCGGGACTAAAGCTTGAAACTGTAACAGGCAGTCTTTTGAGCTGACACTGATAGGGTGCTGTCCCCTGCTTGCATTTGTTGCCGTGCTTTAGTCCCGGTTTATACTTGCATTTGCTTGCATTTATACTTGCATTTGTTGCCGTGCTGACACTGACACTGACACTGACAGTTTGTACTAGAAAGTAGCAATAAGAAACGAAGAGTGATGACGCATGCTTTAGTCCCGGTTATGAGTGGTGACACTGTACTAGGAAGTGCTACTGGATCGAGACGTACTTGTGTGCTTGGTATTATGAGCCGGTTACAGTTTGTTGCCGTGCTTAAGTCCCGGTTATAGTTTGTACTAGGAAGTAGCAATTAGTCCCGGCTGGTATTACGAGCCGGGACTAAAGGTATACCTTTAGTCTCAGCTCGTAATACCAGCCGGGACTAAAGGTCTTTTAGTCCCGGGCGTTTATAGGAGCCTCGATGGGCTGGCTCGACCTGAAGCCCACACATAAGAGAGAGCATATACCAGAATGGTGCGGCCCAGTACGCAATATTGCTGGCCAGTCCCACCTATTAGCACCACCTCGCTTGCTCCGAAAGATGAAAGCTAACTTAAAAGCTCAGCTCTGGAGCCATGCACCACGATCTTACTTGAACATGATCTGTTCTATAAGATCGTACCACTGCATCCTTGACTAAAAGTCCTTCGTACATTATAAACGTGTAGAATACGTATATTCTAGCAGCGTAGAATGCGTATTCGAAAGCCAAAACGAATCATCAATTGAAAATAAAAACAAAGCATAGAATGTGAACGAAAATTAAAAGTCCCGCTAGCAGCGTAGAATGCGAACGAATCATCAATTGAAAATAGAAAAAAAAGAAAAAAAATAGAAACAAAAGAAAAGAAAAAAAAAGAAAACATTTAGTCCCGGTTGGTAGGGACTAAAGGGCCGGCCCACTTTAACCCCGGTTGATATTACCAACCGGGACTAAAGGTGGATCTTTAGTCCCGGATGAAAAATCGGGACTAAAGGAGGGGCCCTTTAGTCCCGGATTCGTGCTCCCGGTTTCATCCGGACTAAAGGAGGGGCCCTTTAGTCCCGGATTCGTGCTCCCGGTTCCAAAACCGGGACTGAAGGGGGTTGAGAACCGGAAGTACAACTCGTTTCTCTACTAGTGCATCGGCTTTATAGACTAGATGCATGTTTTCATTGGACAGCAGGAAGAAGCCAGGAGGACAGAACTTGTGGATAACAACAACAAGCAGAGGCTGCAGGCAAGATAATGGAGAGCCATGCACTGATGCACACCAACGCCGCCATCAATCCGTGGCAATATGGGCGCCGAAATATTAGCACCCCACCATTAATCCTCCACGTGTACGTACTAGAAGCCAAAAAAAAAAGCCCTTAACAACGGCCTCCTCAGTCCTCACTCACATGTTTATTTGTTGTTGCTGTGATCCGTCGGCTAACGACACCACCCTCCGAACCTGCTGCATGCTGCTACTAATTGACATAGCTCCACACTGAACTGAACGGCCGGCCGACACTACTGCCGTCCATAAGAGTGGTTGCTAGCTACTTGGTACGCTACGAGTGACAGATATATGTGAAGAACGGGGAAAAAAACTATGAGTCATGCATGCAGTACGTGCGGTCGGTGTCACTCTTGTTTATTTATCGACGCGTCGATGTTGCAATTGCGTATGGTCCGGACAGCGTACGTAAATATAGGAGTACATAGTAGATGCACCTTTCCGTGACTTTCGCATCGATTGAGCGAGTGGCAAGAACTTGTGTTTTATATTAAATTTGTGACGTCCTGTTGGTTTCGTTTCGGCTTTTCCTTCTTGGCAGGTAGCAGGAGGTAGCGCAGGGACGACGTGCGGTGCCAAGAACTCAAGATCAGCGCACGTCTTTCTGTGGAATTTTTGTAAAGCGATCGCTGCTGCTGCGCAAAGTCTCTCCGGCTTTGACTCCCTACAAATATGTAATGACATCTATTTATGCATGAACAAGCACACTACGTCAGATTTGCACATCACTATCAACATCATCACTATCGGATTTGTGAAAACCAACAGTGATGTACCTTCATTGCCGGTTATGAGCTTAAAAATAAAAAAATGATTAGGGCTAGGCTAAAACCGGCAGTGAAGGACCACATCACTGTCGGTTTGTGGCTTGAACCGGTAGTGTTTTGACGGCCACTCATCACTGCCGGTTTATGCCAAGAGCCAACAGTGATTGCGCTCTATCACTGTAGGTTCTAGCCAAGAACCGACGGTGATAAGCCTACAATACAAAAAGGCTGCAGCCGTCATTTCCTTTCTCCTCTCTTCCATCCCGAGAACATAGGCACGCGTTTGGATCCTTCCCTCCATTGCTGCGGCTGCTCTTCACCATGAAGCTAGTGCTTGGATTTTGAAGAATGGCTTAATCTTTTTGCTTTAAGGTTAGTAACAAACATCCACTTCTTTGATTTTGTTGCTTAATTAGCTTTGTTTTGATGGCTACATTGCTTGATTCTCATTCTAGTTCTTTCTTCATTTTAGAGAGCACTTTTTCAATTGGACATTTGTACAAGGCTCAAATTATGGTGAATCCATCATCCAAAAGGTTGGTATCTATGAACACATTTAAATTCCTAGCTAATTATTTTATGGTGGTCAAGATCATCATTGTTAGTATATGATGCTATAATTAGTTCTTAGAAGTAGAGTAGAATAGTTGTTCTTCAATATTGTACAATAATTATTTTTTACTATGATTTTCAATTTACAGGGTCGAGGCTATCAATTTCAATTTTCTAATAATTAGTGTATAATAATATTTTCCAAAAATGGTACTTTCAAGCTACAATTGTTGTCCATGAAGCTCGATTTCTTATTAATTCTTTATAATTACTGTCTCAGTATTTTTTGTGCAGAGATGGATCGAGAGTGAATGCATCTATCCTGAACGGACAAGCGGTAGATGCATGGCGTCAGCCAGTTTATCACCGATGCCAAAGCCCATACTGAGAATGGGAATCATGTTTTCTACCTATGCAAAGATTGCAAGAATCATAGGAACTTTCGTCAAATTAAGTCTATACGATCGCACTTGATTACCAGGGGGTTTATGCCAAACTATACGTTATGGACTATGCATGGCGAGGTTGGTGTGAATGTTCTGCAGAAAAATGATGATGATGTAGACATGCCTGACGTAGCCATCTACGATGCTGACGAGGAACCCGGTGTCAACATGAAACCTATGACCACAGTTAATAATGTGTTTAGAAACACGTTAGCTGACGACACCGAGGATAACGATGGCATTTCTCAGCTGCTACGTAATATAGAGACTGGATGTCTTAGTGAAAGACAGTTGAGAAAGCTAGAAAAAATGAGACAAGATGATAAAACACCATTGTATAGGAATTGTCCAATGAGCAAACTAGAAGCCAACATCATGCTGTTAGAGTTCAAACCGATAAACGGATTGAGCGATAAATGCTTCAATCAGTTGTTAGGTATAATAAGAAAAATGCTCCCAGAAAAATGAGTTGCTAGAAAAGACATACTTGGCCAAGCAAATGATCTGCCCTATTGGCCTTGAGGTTGAAAAAATCCACGCGTGTTCCAATGATTGCATATTGTACCGTGAAGAAAAATACAAAGACTTGGACAAGTGCCCTAAGTGTGAAGCTCCACGGTACACGGAAGGACCGTTAGATGAGGGTACCAAGACCAGAGGAGGTTTCGTAAAGGTCGTTTGGTATTTCCCTATAGCTCTCCGGGTGCATAGGTTGTTTGCATGTGCAAAGTCAGCCAAGTTGTTGCACTGGCATAACGAAGAGCGTAAGAAAGATACAATGATGAGACACCCCGCCGATGGGCACGACTGGAGGACTGTCAATACTATGTTCTATAAGGATATCGGTGGACAGGTAAGGTACCTTTGGTTTGCTTTGAGCACAGATTGGATGAATTCTTTCGATCAGGTTAGAAGCAATCATAGCACCTGGCCAGTGATGCTCTATATATACAACCTTCCACCTTGGGTCTGTATAAAGCGGTCGTACATCTAGATGTCACTACTGATCCAAGAGCCAAGACAGCCTAGGAATGACATCGATGTGTTTCTAGAACCAGTGATCGATGAACTAGTGGAGATGTTTGAAAATAGTGTGCCAGATGTTTGGGACGAGTACAAAAAGGAACATGTCACGATCAAGGGAGTACTTATTGCTACAATCACTGACCTGCCAGGTCGAGGTTCGTTGTCTGAAGAGAAGACAAAAGGCTATATTGGATGTGTCGAGTGCTTGGACGACACCGATGCGGTAAATCTGCCAAATAACTCAAAGATAGTTTATATAGAACATCATAGGTTCCTATCTAAGGATCACCCTTACCGTAGGAACATAAAAGATTTCAACGGTCCTATTGAGAAACGCTTAGCTCCAAAATATTGAGATGGTCCTGTGATACTTTGAGAACTCAACAAACTGGAGGTTGTCCTTGGGAAGGGGACAATGCAGTAGCAGCGCCTAATGGGAGCGTTTAGAAGAAAAAATCGATTTTCTGGAAACTACCTTATTAGCCATTTCTAAGTGCACGTCACTATCTTGATCCCATGCACATCACTAAAAACATATCCGCTAACACTCTTAACACCTTGATAGACACCGGGGGGACATCGAAGAATTCACTAGCCACACATCTAGACATGCAACACTTGGGAATCAGGAAGGAGCTGCATCCCGTGGAGCTAGAGAATGGCCAGTTCGAACTTTCAGTTGCGTCATGGACATTAAAGAAGGAAGAAAAGCGTGTGCTTATTTCTTTCTTCAATGAACTCAAAGTCCCGACGAGCTACTGTGCGAACCCGAAGAGGCTAGTGAACATGAGAGAACTCAAGTTCAACTATGGCCCTATTAAGGCCCATGACTGTCATGTCATTATGACTCAGCTGCTCCCTGTTGCCCTGCATGGTATCCTCCCCCAAAGGTCCACGCTCCAATCATAAAGCTTTGCTCGTTCTTCAACGCGATCTCAAAAAAGGTCATTGATGTGTCCACGCTAGAGCATCTGCAGCGAGACATAGCCGAAACTCTCGTTAGGCTTGAGATGCATTTCCTGCCGACTTACTTTGATATCTCATTGTATCTGCTTATTCATCTTATTGACCAAATTAGAGCCCTTGGCCCAATATACCTGCATCAGATGTTTCCTTTCGAAAGATTGATGAAAGTTTTCAGGAGGTATGTTAGGAACAAATTTAGGCCAGAAGGGGGCATGGTTGAAGGATGGTCAACGGAGGAGGCCATTGAGTTCTGCACATATTATCTAGACATCAAAAGGGTCGGAGTTAGAATCTCGTCATGATGGAAGACTGCGTGGTAAAGAAACGATCGAGGAGAAATCTATTATAGTAGACGACCATATTTCTTTCAGACAGGCATAGTTCGCTGTTCTCCAGCAAGCTGAGGGTGTGATGCCATACATTGACGAGCACAGGCAATTGCTGCAAACTCTATATCCAAGCAAGTCACAGGCTTGGCTAAATAAAAAACATTAGGAAGAATTTGTCAGCTGGTTGCGACGTCGATTGCTTGGAATAAAGTTGGGTAATCAACTGGATGCCTTAGCTAAGGGCCCTTCGAGTACATATCTTAAGTACCAAGGGTATGAGATCAATGGATTCACATTTTACATAAAAAAGCAAGATAAAAAGAGTACATATCAAAATTGTGGTGTTCATTTTGATGCTCACGATGAGAACGGCAACGTGTAGGCGACATACTATGGTTTTATAGAGGAGATATGGGAGCTAGCCTACGGTCCATGGAAGGCAACTCTTTTTCGCTGCCAGTGGGTCTGGCTCGAGGAAAACACTGACAACAAAGGGTTCACTGTCGTTGATCTCACTAAGACCACATACAGAGACAACCCCTTCGTGCTTGCAAGAGATGTTATGCAAGTCTTCTATGCAAGGGACAACAAGATAAAAGGAAGGCTAAAAGTAGTCCTATAAGAAAAAATAAAGATTGTTGATGTCAATGGAGTGACGGACGAAGAAGACTACAGGGGCTATCAGAAAATGCATCCATTCAGAGCGAACGTACCCCAACCTATCCTTCAAGATGGTGACGAACCTGCTTACGTACGAATTGATCACAATGAGGCCCTCATTGTTGATGCACCTAAAGATAGTTAGATTATTGTTAACTATGTAATCATTATGCAGACGTTATATCAGTAATTCGCACTGAATATTTAATTTATATTTTGTGCGCATCTCTACAATTTAATTATTGACTATGTAATCAAATATTAAGATAATGTTCACAAACACTATTATTTGATAATTATAGACCGTTAATTAATTATCATAGAATTAAATAATCAAGACATAAATTTTTGTGTTATTTTAGAATATAAACTAACTGCATTATTTCTATTAATAAATAAATAAAGAAAAGCAAACTAACTAAACTCCCTATCCTAGCTCAGTGGTTAAGGCCGCGCACTCTGTACTCTGAGACCCTCGCTCGAATCCCAGGTGGACCAAACTTTTTTGATTTTACATTTATTATTTAGTAGTGCATTACGATGGGATAAAAGAAAAAAAATAAAACCATTCTAACCGAACTCCCTATCCTAACTCAGTGGTTAAGGCCGCGCACTTTTGACCCCGTGACCCACGCTCGAATCTCAGGCAGACCAAACTTTTTATATTTTTTTACAAAAAGGCTGTGATGACAGGCTCTAAACCGACAGTGTTTTTTATATATTTTTTTACTAAAAGATGCCAACAGGGCCCTTTACTGTCGGTTTTGGTTTTAAAACCGACAGTGATAGCTTCTATCACTGTCGGTTTTTAAACTAAAACCAATAGTGATGTGTAGATGCTCCTCACATGCCAACAGTGCTCCCATGACCACAACAATTAGAATACTGCTTTCACCTACCCTAACAACTTTAGTTTAGAAATAAAAATATACCACGATTGCTAGCCCCTATAAAATGGCCCTTGGCCAGGAGCTAGCCTCTCCATACATGTTAGTTTCAGCCAGACCTTATCAACCATGATACAATGTTTTCCTCTCACAACAAACCACAGATATCGTTATGCATCGTAGTCCACAAAAATGGTGCACACATGTAAGGTCTTTGTTATCGTATATGTAACTTATTTCTATTTTTTTGTAATTTTTTGATGTATTTCATTACTATCTAAATAAATATATTGTTCTTGTTAAAACTTTCCCACTATAGTATCTAAATAAATATATCCTTTACATATATACACCTTTACTGTCAGTTCTATTTAGAAACCGACAGTGATAGCCACCTTCACTGTCGGTTCTATTTAAAAACCGACAGTGATGTCTATGCCCCCTATATAAAACAAACTGTCGGCCACATACATCGACCCCACCCACCCACAAACTCTCTCAGTCTCATTTCTCATGTTTCACTCTAACTTCTTAAGACATTCACTCTCTCTCTCTACGTGATTTGGTTATGGCTCCTGTATTTTTTAATGGTATTGATATGTTGTCTTCTCCAATATTCTATCTATATTCATTTGATCTATATTTATATTCATGTTTCTTTGCATTCTACATTTATATATATTCTTATTCCTTGCATTCGATCTATATTTAATTATGTTGCCACATTTTACTTGGAAGAATTTTTTTGTGCATATATTTTATGTTCATATTTTTTTACATTTTATCGATCAGGTGGTATGAACAACGGACCTCCCCCACCACAAGAACCAGGTTTCCACCCTGGCGATGAGCCATTTGCTCCTAATGTGTCCATTCCACGGTTCCCTGTTCCAGCTATTGTATGAAATATTTTTCAACATCTTCTATTTTTTTATGTTAACAAATAAGTGTAATTAGTTTAATATCATTGTTGCATGCATATATGTCGCAGACTATATCCCTAATAGATTAGCTACGAACAGCACTTAGCTGGTTTTTTATCTCGGACATCGTCGAGAACACGACATCTAATGCAAGTGGTCGGCTATGGACGTGTGAACTCAGTTTTTCATCCCTGTAAGGGGTTCAAATCATCAAAACCATATCCACGGGACGGGAATACAGAGCCTAAATGTGATAAGCGCCCAATTAAGTGTCATGCGCATCTGTTTAGAGGCACTTCGACGTATTTGCTATAATATGCCTGATTTCTCGCACTTCAAGGCACTTGCTTTGAATGTTGATGATATCCTCGTCCCACAAGCAAGCGAATGGTTTGCAAGCTACAACCATGCGAATATGGTAAAATAGTCACTTATACCTGAGTCATGGTTATTTGTTGTTTATTATTGTAATAACATTCTTTAAATTTTTTTTTCTCCGCATGCAGATTATGCTATAGGACCTTACCTATGCTGCATGTGGCTTGTGGGCCGTTCTAGACCAAGCTACGGAGCAACTCGGGTACGATTAGGACTTCTGTAATAGAAACCTTGGCCAGCTCACTATAAAAGGACGCCAATACTGCATAAGGATTACTAACAGGAGCAGTGGTCGTTCCGTAGATTACATCTATGGCTGACCATTCTTTCGGTATTGTGAGGCACGAGAGAGTGCACTCATACGGGCATTGGACTTCATCGATATAAGTAGATACAGAATCCATGACATCAATTACCATATATGGCTACAGAGGCATGTTAGTGTGCGTGGTTCGATCGATCTCGGTAGTGATTCCGATAGTAATTAATGTTTATTTAGCTAGGTTTTCAAGGTCGTAGTTTAATTGAGTTCTAATTTATACAGGATCTAATATGCCCTAGGGATAAGAATTTTGTGGAGGTGGATGAAAAAATTTATTGGGTCCAAGATGAAATTCATCCTCTTTTATCTTATTCAGCACACAGAAAAATATAATTAATAAAAAAATGATTAGAAAAACCTAAGATCATATGTGGGATCTTAATTTGGGTGTATAAGCTTGCCAAAAAAATTTCAAGCTATTTCGACATAGACGGAGTATACATGCTTCACAGAGGTACATGTGCCCTTTCATCGAACCATGACTATACACATAGGTTATTAAAGTTTCTATGGTTCATATGCATTCCGATGTTGTATTGGTCTCAAACTTTTTTCTTAGGCTTGCACGTGCCACGTGTGAAGGAAACACCAAGTTTTAGATTTTTCGGAGATGGTTTGCTACTTTCTGAGGTTTAATTGAATTTCCGCGCGACGAGACCGCTTAATTATTGGTTAAACCGAGTCTACCCAAGAAAAGATCTGAAATGGTGCCAAACTTTTACACAAGATCTAATGTGCCCTAGGGATAAGAATTTTATAGAGGTGGATGAAAAAATCTATTGGGTCCAAGATGAAATTCACCCTCAATTCACAGCTAAGTGACCTTTTACGTTGTGTGCAGTCTAAGTATTTAAACATTGATCATCAACACCTCTTGACATAGTTAGATTGAATATGTGATAATGATATGAGCATATCTGTCTCGAATAGTAGTTGCATAATGTTATGATATCTCTATACTTTATAATTATTGCAAGCAATGGAAACTAACAATCAAAGGTACACGTTAATGACCGTGGACGTCTTATTTGTGACGGTAGAGAGTGTTTTATTGTGTAAGAGTTAGATAAGAATTTCTGCTCTTGCTTAAATAGATTTAGTTTGGAATGTCAAGGATAAAGAATATTAAATAGATTTAGTTTGACCATATAACTTGAATAATAACTCTTGTTCAGTGAGTTACCATTACCACTTACCACATGCCTAATTTACTTAAATGTATAGGCAACCAGGGCATGGTATGTAGTGCATGTTGGTCACATACCTGAGATTTATCGAACCTAGGAAGATTGCTATGCTCAAGTCAATCGCTACCCTGGTAATTTGCACAAAAAATATAACACAGAAGCTGAAGCTTTGAGGGCCTACTATAGTCATCTGGCCTACTTTGCAAACCATGGGCAACCGGCCTACTATGGTCCAATAAATGCAAACCATGGTCATCTGCTGGCACTGGAGATTGAAGAGAAGCCACCCGCTAGAGATGTGTAGATTAGGAGAATTACTCCTTGGTCTTGGAAAGATGTCATGCTTTTATTTATGGCTATGGTCATCGTTTTTCTTATTTAGAAGTTGATGTAGGCTTAGTTTTGTAGAACAGTAGGTAGACTTTGTTGTATGTGGTCAATCAAGCAATGAATTTGTTCTAGGTGAACATATGCTATTATTTGACTTTGTTGTATGTGAACTTATTATTAGACTTTGCATTAAACATATTATATATATATATATATATGAACATATGCTATTAGTAGTTGTCCACGGCCAAAACTAACCATGATCGTGTCATAGCCATGACTCATCGTCGCCTGTTACCTCATCGTTGGAGAACTGATCGGCAACAAGAAGCGGCTGATATCGCTGGGACAGGAGAGCCGCATGATCCGACAAATGGTGACAGTGTCAATTAGGTTGGTGAGAACGAGCAGCCATGGACCCCATCCGGCCTGCTCGATCTGGGTCAAAATGACCAAGATAGCCAGGTAACTTTGGTATCATGTCACTATGTAGCCACACACGCTAATCAATTGAGAGGGTCATAGCTTACTTGGTGTCTCTAGTAGGAGCCTCCGCCGGCCGAGGAGCCAGAGGGTTCGGATAGCAGGAAGGCCAGATCCAAGCGAGGCGTGTCAAAGATTGCTATTGGTAGGAATGCATACTGGCACATTACTGAGTTCGATGAATTCGGGAATCCACTCTCACCGCCTATAGCTTTGACCAAATACAAGACTATCCTCGGGTTACTTGTTAGGGACTTTATCCCGATTAAGTACAGGAAGTGGATTGGGAAAGATGATGACCGGTGAAGGGTTCCCAAAAGCGAGAAGGATTACATATGGGATGTCAAGATCCCAGAGTATTTCACTTTCCCAGCCGAGTATGATAGGGAGTTAGTCAAGAAAAAAAGCAAAAGAAATCATGGGGACATGCTTCAAGAATTTTAAGGAGACATTGTATAAGAATTTTGTCCTCTAAAATAAAGAGCCAGATTTTGATGGTGGATAGTTTAGCAAGCAGAAGGACTTCTGGTAGAATTTCAAGGAATACAGGTTATCTGAGGAGTACTTAGAACTGAGCAGGAAGAATAAAGAGAATTCGCAGAAAGCGACGAATCCTCATCATCTCGGCTCTCGTGGCTACGCCAAAAAGATGCCAGAATTTGAAGTAGAACTTTAAAAGATGGATCGCCTTGCTGAGGAAGGCGTTCAGGTTAAGACCGCCGATTGGGAGCCCAGATTGGTATTATACTGTATGAGGAGAAATGTACGGCACGCCGAGGGTGGGAGCTTTAGCTCCTCAAATCAACCCATGAGCGAACTCATCCAGAGGATCGCCTAGGTAACTAAGGAGGTGAGGCAAGGCAAGGGACTCGCACTTCTAATAGTGAGAAAGACATGCTCACCTAAGCACTTAGAACCAAGGAGCACCCTGGTCGCACTAGAGGAACTGGTGTTGTTCCTTGAAAACTAGCATTCCCCTAAGAATTTAACACTTACCGGAGCCGCTCGAGGGGTAGAGCAGAAGATGAGGCAGAGTATTTGAGGAGACTAAAAGAGATGAAAGACAGAATGGAAGCACGGATGGAGGCGACCGTTGAAACATGAGTCGAGCAAATTTTGTTGTCCAAGGGGCCAGTAGTACCACAAAACCCTACTCCTAGTGCCTTTAGCCCACAGTTTAGGGGTTGCAGCAGCTGTGGATCGACCCCGCTCGATGAACAAGAGGCGAATGTGCCTCATCCAGTGGACGACATCACTGAACCCGTCAATGTTAGATTATACATCCACCAGGAATGGACAAAGGACAAGGTGGCGCTCGGCCAGGCCAGGCCTGTGGGAGACAGGACAATTAATGGCTGCCCAATTATACTAGGGTATGCTCGCGTCACCATTGACAGAATACTTGATAAGAAGTATAACAAGATACCCATTGAGTACCCCGTAGTGGAAGACAGGTCGAAACTTGGTCAAAACAAGGGCTCTCAAGTCGCCTGGCGCAAGCGCTTTATTAAGCTTGACCATCAATTGTCCTCTAATAATGAGGACAACTATGAGTCTTCACCCACCCGCGATGATCACTCACTATCTCTCAATAGAGATCACTCCCCTCCTCATCTAGAGCCATCACCCTCGAGAAGACAGAGGTCTCCTTCTATTCCTCCTCGTCCGACTCCATCTTCATTAGCCCTAGAAAAGAGACTCCTCCTCCTCCTCCTCCTCCTCCTCCTTCTCCTCCATCTTCATCAGCGACGGGAAAACAGAATTCTCGTCGTCATCCTCCTCCTCCACCTCAGCCCAAAACAAGGTCAAGGACATCCTCGCAGTCGTAGAAAAAGATCCTTAGATTCGGTCGCTAATGCTCCTAAAGTGGATCAACATAAAAGAAAAAAGGTCGTTCAGTGATAGCGTTACCACCTTGATGAAAGATAAATTTACAGCACACATCTCGAAGGAAGATTGTGTTAGTTTCTTCAATCTATGTGCCTCACTGCCTCCGTTTTTGTTGAAGTCCGAATTCGAAAGGCAAACATAGAATAAATACGCTACAACAAGAAATGAAGAAATACACAACAAAGATTTAAGGAACATTATGAAGTTAGTCGAAGACAACCCTGATTTAACCATGGAAGAGGCCACGAATATCTATTATGATGTACAAGGGACGGGAACATCGGCAATGAAGTATGAAAGGGGCAATCTTTTGGTTTTCGATCATGAGTATAAAAATCTGACAACATATATGCACTAGTTATATGAATATTACATGGCTCAAGCAACAGAGACGGACGACTTTGGTTTTAAGGTTATTATCCGTTCGCCACATGTTTTCCAATATCCTGAAGAAGAGAAGTTTGATGTCGAGTGGGGGTGTTTGTTCTAGCTATACTAGAAATGCTCTCTCGATGTTCAAATGTTGACGCTGTGGACTATGTAAGTACCTTACACGCACGATATTATAATTAACTACTCTCTCGAGACACAAATTATTAACTTTTAAGCACTTCCCATGATTTTATGTAGGTGTATAGCAAAATTTTACATTCTAAAAAGCAAATGGGATTACATAGGCTTCTTAGACCCCATGCGAGTCAGTGAGAGGACATGTCTAAGCCTCTATGGATATGACGTGAAAGACCTAAAACAGAAATTGATTGTTGTTTTCGACGAATTCACGATGAAGAAGAAAACCCACATACTTCTAGTCTACAACTGCGAGTATGTGTTCTTGGCTTTTAATTTTATGGTTCTTTTTCGTTAAGATTATTCAATAATCAGGATTCTATGATTACAACAACCATTTCATCTTCATTTATGTTAATCTTGCCAAAAATCTGCTCGAGGTGTGGGACTCGAAGAAAAAATCATTTCATCATCTGGATGCACTGGTGGCAGTGCTGAATTAGTAAGCGATCCTAATAACTATTATTTTCTAATCACACATACCACTTTCTAATATTTCTCCTTTTAATGTTGCTTAGTGTCCGAAGAAGACATATCGGTGGGATGCCGGTCCCATTTAAGGTTGTTGAAATGGAGGGGAAGTACCTATCACAGCCGGCGGGAAATAATGAATGCGGGTTTTATGTAATGTGGGCAATGCTTCGCTACATCGGCGGAAAATCAAAAGAAGCCGATAAGTTGGTGTGCATAATCTCCATTTCATTTATGTCTATTAATAATTCAACAAAATAATTTAGTGTTCCTCTTTAGATACCATCTATTTTGAACGACAGCGCAAAAAATTTAAGCACGAAAGGCTGCTAGACATGGAGATTGTCGCACTACAATCGGAACTGGCAAAATTCATCTTAGCCGAGGTATTGGAAAAAGATGAAGTATATTCTATTGCACAATCCATGAAGTACAAGGACCAGTATGGCCCAGAGCGGCTCGCCAGATTATTGTAGGAAGTCCGAGAAGCATGTGTGAAGTTCAAGAATATTTCTTTTTTATTTTAAGGGATCGAGATGTGGATAAGAACATTTGAATTGTAATCGTAACATTTATAATGTTTAATATTGATGGACCTGTCGTCTACGTAGCGTATATAAAGCGAAATCTGATTCCACAAAAAAATATAAATTAAAATAAATTATAAAACAATAAAATTCGAACGGGCCATTACCGTCGGTTAGCAACAAACCGACAGTGTTGTCATAACCATCACTGCCGGTTAGAAGCAAACCGACAGTGTTGTCTTGCTCAACAGTGCCGGCTTGAACCATGAACCGACACTGGTAGTTATAAGAACATTGTCGATTTAATCCATGAACCGACACTGATATTTACAACAACACTACCGGTTTGATCCATGAACCGATAGTGTAGGCTTGCTCAACACTGCTGGCTTAAGCCAAGAACCGACACTCTTAAAGCAACTGTCACTGTCGGTTGGCACTACAAACCGGCAGTGTTGTTCAACTGGACACTGTCGGGCGGAGCCAGGAACCAACACTGTTTCCTGTAGATCAGTGTCGGTTTTTAAGGACCGACAGTGATGTTAACCCCCATCACTACCGGTATGCTACTGTCGGTTCAAAATCCGGCAGTGAAGTGGGTTTTTGAACCGACAGTGATGTCCAGATCTAGGGTAGTGGCACCTCATCATCATCATCTATTAATGTGTAAAACGAAGTACGAATTCAATAGAATTATGCATGCACGCTTGTTTATTTGGCTACACTCTAATCCATGTTAGATCAATCCACTCTAATCCACGTTTCACAAACCAGCTCATCAGATCACTGTCCATTTCGCCTCATTCAATGGCATACCTACTTTCCAATTCTCGGAATTATCAGAAAAATAAATACAGACGAACAACACACGTATGGGACAGTCCTCTCGCCTCCTCGTAGCAGGTAGCACCACACACGCGCGGCTATGAACTTATGGTGTGTTTAGTTGGGAAGTTATTTCATCGTCTCCTCATCTCTCTCTCTGGTTTATGGAATGGAACAAAGTTGATGCACCCCAGTCTCATTCCTCACAGGCTGATAACAACTAATACTGATACGAAAAATGAAGTCATTCCACCAAATTTGAGGAATAAACTCATAATACACCATCTTATCTAAGATGATGGAGCGATTCCTCGAATCAAACACCGTTCAACCTATAATAATTGTAGTTTCGCAGAAAAAAAAACCCTAGCCATATATATGGCAAAAGAGAGAGAGCGCATCACACTGTTACCTACTCAAGTTCGGTCATCCACCATGTGACACAAACACTCGTACTCTGATGCGTTTGTTTCTCGTCGATCGCATACGTGGTAGCTCAACAAAATATGGAAAAAAAACTAACACACTCTCTGTTTCTTACATTGTACTAAAAATATTTGTAATTTTGATCATGAAATTTTAAGAAATCCATGTGATTTTACAACGCGTGTGAATTATATATTATGCAACCATTTCTCATAATGAATCTAATAAACATAAATCTTTTGTTGTTGACCTATAACATTTGTTTGATTCACCCGTACAAAGCAACATGTTCCTTGTCGTGCCACAAAGGCTGCGATTTGTCCATTTCGTATCAATTTAGTACCCACGATCGACAAGTACAAATGCCACGACAATATAAAGTACGTGTAAATAAATCACTTGAAAAGTTTGTCAATTTCATTTCATTCATATCAATTTGGTACACACGCGATTGAAGACCCAAATTAACACGACAGCTTTAAAAAGTGTAAAGCAGCAAAACTTACATGATGACGTGTACCATATATCATACAAAAACGAGACTACTGGCTCTGTTCTACACCACCACTTCAGCAGTATTTTTCAGTGAACGAACAATGTTTTCCTCTTACAACAAATCAGCATAAGCCAAATTTCAGCGAAACGAACAGTTGCAGCATCGGTGAAACGGTGACGGGGAACTCCTTGCCAGGTTGAAGTGACGATGCACACGATGGACTGTGGTAATGCTCTCTACCAAGCGTCTGACTAGCCGGACAGGATGGACCCGCCTGCCTCCAGACCTCGCGCCTCGCGCGTCCTGTGTCTTGTGCCTTGCGCGCCCGTGGCCTCGTGCCTCACGTCGCGCGCTGCTCTCGCCTCGCATCACCTGTGCGCCGCTTACACCTCGCGCCTCACACTGTGCTTCGCCGCACCTCGCGCCTCCCGCCCGGACTCGCATTGCACACAGTCGAGGTCTGACCTCCGCGCCATGGCATTGAGCTTCGTGCCGGCGTCAAGCTACGCATCAACGAATGTCCATTGGGGGTAGCAAGTAGATGAACACATGTTACAACTATATGTTTTATGTGTTTCAGATGTATGTTGAATATGTTTTATCTAGATGTTGTCAAAGTAGATCTGATGTTGCATATGTTGCAAGTACTATACACGTATGTTTCTAGTGTATGTTTCAAACGTATGTTGCAAGTGTTTTATCTGGATGTTGCATATATTGCACTAGCTATACACGTATGTTGCAAGTGTATGTTTTAAATATTTCAGCCGTTTTAAACATATGTTGCAAGTGTTTTATCTTGATGTTGCATATGTTGTAGTGCCGATACACATATGTTGCAAGCGTATGTTATAAATGTTTCATCAGTTTCGGACGTATGTTGCAACAAATACTTTTTATGTTGCAAGTGTTTCATGAGCAGGCGCGACAAGGGGGCGCAGGCGAAGGTGGTCCCCTTAGGCGCAGTGGTCCCCACGGGAAGCGAAGTGGGCGCGATAACATGTGCGAAGCACAAAGCTGTATCCATGGGTAGGGCAGCAGGTGTGGAGCTCGAAGCTACATCCATGGGTGGATAATAGGCGCGGAGCACGAGGCAAAGCGGAGCATGAAGCTGCATCCATAGGCGCCATGAGGGTATCATTATTGAAAACGGCGGGCAGCAGACGGGGGTGTCCGAACGTCTAGACGCTAGTCTCTCCGATGTTGACCTATACACTTGTATGATTTACCTGTACAATCATATGGCCATGTCAAAGCAACATGTGTCCTTGTCGTGCCATAAAGGCTAAGATTTGTCCATTTCGTATCAATTTAGTACCCATATATAGTCAAAAAGTACAAATGCCACGACAACATAAAGTGTAAATAAAAACACTTAAAAAGTTTGTCAATTTCGTTCATATCAATCTGGTACACACGCGTGCAGTGGCGGACCCAGGAATTGACCAAGACTAGGGCCAAATCTTAGATTGAATGCTCATTTTGTAAATGCTAGTTGAAACGAACAAATGATTTACGCTGACATTTGATGAGCATGAATGCATAAGTATTCAACTGTTCAGCTCACCGGTCAGATCCAAACTTGCAAGGAAGGAGGGCAGGAGGCTCACCGGTCAGCAGGCGGGCGCCCGACAGTCCGGCACTCGGCTGACTGGCTGAGGAAGTGAGGAACAGAGGAAGGAGCCGCCGGCCGCGCCGCCGTGGAGCGCATAGCGGAGGGGGCGAGGCTGCGCCGCTGGCCGCCGCGGAGCGCCGGAGCTGGAGCGTGGAGGCCGGAGGGCGGAGGCGGAGCGGAGGGCCGGTGAGCGTAGGCTGCCGGCTGGGCGCAGCCAGCGCCGCGCCGGTGCGCACTGGCGGAGCCGCCGGCCGTGGAGCCTCCCCTGCGCCTGCGCGACTCGCCAAGGCCGAGCGGCTCTCACTCTGTCTCCGTTGGTGCTCACTTGCTCGCTGCCTGTGTTGTTGATGGAACGATGGATTGATGGGCCAAAAAAAGTGAAGACTTGCTCCCTTGTTACATGGGCCACGACTAGGGCCATGGCCTGGGCTGCCCTAGTGCTGGGTCCGCCCCTGCACGCGCGGGATTGAAGACCAAAATTAACACGAAAGCTTAAAACTGCAAAGCAAGAAAACTTGCATGATGACGTGTACCTATACAAAAACAAGACTACCATGTGCGGCAGCATGGGTGACCGGGGAACTCCTTGCCAACTTGAGGCGACGAAGCCGTCTGTTTTTTTTTTAGAAATCCTAATAAATTAATGTGAGGCATGCTGTATGTTTTGTTTGGAAAGTAAACGGCATTCTGTATTTTTTTTGTTTCGAAAGTAAACGAAATCCTAAATTAATGCGAGGCATGTTGTATTTTTTTTTTGTTTTTTTCGAAAGTAAACGGTGTGCTGCATTTTTTGTTTGGAAATTAAGTTAACGAAATCCTAAATAAATGCGAGGCATGCTATATTTTCTGTTTTTTTTTTAAAGTAAACGGCAATGCTGTATTTTTTTTGTTTGGAAATCAAGTAAACGAAATCCTAAATTAATGCGAGGCAAAGTGTCTTCTGCTTTGACTTCTCACATAACATGCATTTTCTTATTTTTATTATGTTATTATCGAATCAAAACTTTTGTGTATATATATATTAGCGGTCAAAGTATCTTCTGCTTTGACTTCCGACAAATATCTCATGACAGTGCATAGAACAAGTACCTCATATGTATGTGTCTCGTGACTGTGACCCGGAACCTCAACATAATACATGTAAAAAAAATATCTTTTTTTAAGCAACATGTAAAATAAAATATCTATGCATGCTCCTATTAAATGGGCCAAGGTCGTGGTGAGAGGTTGTTTAACCTCCACACCCGCTTCTTGTGTCGGCTGCTCCCAAACCTGCAGCTAGCTCCATTTCGCCTCATTCAATGGCAAACTTTTTGTCCAATTCTAGGGAAAATAGACACAGATAGCACAACAAACGTGGCTATCAACCTACCACAACGTAAGGTCCTGTTTATATCTATTAGCCACTAAAAATCAGCTAGCTCATAGCTGTTAATTTTTAGTAGAAGGCGGTTTGGATCCATCTGCTTATAGATGGTTGCATAGTGGGTTGAATGTAGATATGAACTATTAGCACATATTAATAACTCCACACTTGCTAATGAAACTAATAGTTAGCAGCCCTACAGCTAATAATTAGCAGGCCTGTTTGGATCCACTGGTACTAATTTTATCTGCTAATTTTTAATGCTAATGGATCTAAACAGATCTAAGTATAACCAGCTATTATGACAAAAAAGAGGAGAGCATCACACTCGTACACAAGTTCGGTTATCCACCACGTGACACACACACTCGTACATATATACGTGATTGCTCAACAAAATGTGAAAAAGCTAATACGGAGTATACGACAGGATGTATCAAACTATTGTGGACACGGTGGAATGTCTTTTGACCCTAGCCAACTATATTTAGGGGCATTTTGGAATGTGAAATTCTTTTTTGGAAAAATGAAAACTATTTTCTGTGAAATTCCTATGATAATTTACTACCCATGGTTAAAAAAATACAAATGCCACGACAGCATAAAGTGTATCACCTAAAAAATTTATCAAACTTGTATTAATTTGATACACATATGATCAGAAAAACACAAATAACACGTCAACCTAAAGCGCAAAGCATTTAAACTTATGTGATGACGTGCATCATATACCATACACAAAAACACGACAATTCTCTTAAAAGTTAAACCATGATGACACATCCCACAAAACCGACCAAAAAATCGGCCACACGTACTCTCCTCATTCCCCACAAGTAAACCAAAGCCTAGAAAAAAGCCCTAAAAGCCGAACAAACCCCCTTAAAAAGGCCAGTGCAAGAGGCCAAAATCACACGAATCCCATTCAAATCTACCACATCTACATCCCCTGGTTTAAATGCTGCCAAATCTAATCGCATTCACACACTCCATTAAACAAAAAGCTCAGCAGAGCACAAACCAAATCACCACGACACCAACCCACCTCCTCCCACCCACGAGCCGTGGGGCCCGCCGGTCAGCCTCCAGCCGCGTGCGTCTGCCTCGCACTCCCGCGGCCCCTATAGACAGAGCAGCCGCTCGCGCTACAGAGGGGGGCGAGGCGAGCAGAGGAGGAGGAGAGATGGGGGAGGAGAGGAAGGGAGGAGGGGAGGACGGCGCGGCGGCGGCCGCGCGCGCGGCGGAGCAGGCGCGGGAGCTGCAGGACGCGGCGGCGGCGCTGCTGACGCGGACGCGGGCGGAGGAGGAGGCGCTGCGCCGCCGCGCCACCGCGCTCCAGGGGGAGCTCCGGCGGCTGCGCGAGGCTGCCGCGGCGCACGCCGACAGCGACAAGGTGCGCTCCTCCCGACGCACTCGCGCTCTTTGTGTGTGTGCGCGCGCGCATGTGTCTCCCGACCCCCCTGTGTGTGTGACTGCGCCCGGCGGCGGATGCGTGTCGGTGCGCGGAGACGCTTGAGGAGATCGCGCGCCGTGCGGGTCCCCGGGTGCGCCTAGGGTTCCGTGCGCTGCTGGCTTGGCTCTACATGCTGCGTCGCTGGGGCGGTGGGTGGCGCCGGGATCGCTGGGGAGATCTGCTTCTGTAGCACTGCGATTTGGCCTGCTGTAAAAGTGCCAGCTTTGGTAGCGCCAATGCGGCTGTGTATGTAGTCCGGGTGTCTGAGAGGGAACGAACTCTTGGAGTTCCTTGGGTTCCTGAATCGTCGTCTCATCATTTTCCGTGCCTGCCGCTGATTGATCGTCACAATGTGCGTGATTTTGCTCGTGTTGATGTGGCTGTGGTTTTGGCCAGGTTGAGGAGGACTTGGATCGAGCGACGTGCCTCATTGTTGATGGCGATGTTGCGTCGCTGCTCCCGAGCAAGACGCAAGGTGATTTGAGTTGTTTTAAGCTTGGTTCATCTTGTTCTTGGGTTTTGTCTTCTTATTTCTTTTTCGGGGGTGAAGCCTGTGTTTTGTTTGTAATAATGTTCTGTACTTCTGTTGGGTTTGCAGGCGCTTTTCTGAAGATGTTCTTGGGACCAGTAAATCTGCGGGCAACAAGGAAGGAGGTGCAGCTCAAGGTGAAGGAGGAGTACAATAGCTACAGGGTATGTGTCAAACTGTATTATTCATGGTATTCAAAATGTCAAGTTGTGTTTTTCAAATGGGGACTTTGTGTGAATCATATATAATCGTGCTGGAGGCACTAGTTGATTTAGAGTTTTGAAATTTGGCTTGTTCTTTGATCCAAGTATCTTGGGAACAATGATATTTTTAGTTCGTTCATCAAAGCTTCCATGAAGTGAAAACATGCACTGTCACAATGTGTAATTTATCTTTACCATGACATTTGAATAATATTGGAACTAACTGGGGAAGCACAAAAGGTTGTTAGACTTCAGGTTACAGGTCTGTGCTGCTCAGCCGACCAAATGCTTATAATAATTCTCTTTGTATCTAATGTTATTCAGTCAACAAGGTGGTCTAACTTGGGGGAGTTTTTATCCACTAATTAATATAAATTTTTGAAGTAAATAAATTTGAATTAATGTAACTCTGATTTTCCTCTGAAACTATAACCTTGTAACTTCCAGTTATCTAAGTTTACAGAAGTGACTAACACAAGATCCCTCTTGACCTCTTCATTCCCTCACTTTTCCTAGTGGAACATAATATGTGGTGAGTTCAGGGGCTCCTGTTTATCCTGTCAGGGCTGTGCTGATGCCGGTACTGGAATTAACATTCTTTCTGTGCAAATGGAAAAGCAACTTTTTAGGACAATTTCAGCTATAGTATTCCATCAACATTACTTGGATCGTTGTATATTTGGTCATCTTTTAAGTATACAACACCAACAAAACAACAACAAAGCATTTAAGTCCCAAACAAGTTGGGGTAGGCTAGAGTTAAAACCCAGCAGAAGCAATCAAGGTTCAGTCACGTGAATAGCTGTTTTCCAAGCACTCCTATCTAAGGCTAAGTCTTTGATTATATTCCATCCTTTCAAGTCTCCTTTTATTGCCTCTACCCAAGTCAACTTCGGTCTTCCTCTGTCTCTCTTCACGTTACTATCCTAGCTTAGGATTCTACTACGTACCGGTGCTTCTGGAGGTCTCCGTTGGACATATCCAAACCATCTCAACCGGTGTTGGACAAGCTTTTCTTCAATTGGTGCTACCCCTAATCTATCACGTATATCATCGTTCCGAACTCGATCCATTCTTGTATGACCGCAAATCCAACGCAACATACGCATTTCCGCGACACTTAACTATTGAACATGTCATTTTTTCGTAGGCCAACATTCTGTACCATACAACATAGCAGGTCTAATCGCCGTCCTATAAAACTTGCCTTTTAGCTTCTGTGGTACCCTTTTGTCACATATGACACCAGATGCTTGGCGCCACTTCATCCACTCTGCTTTGATTCTATGGCTAACATCTTCATCAATATCCCCGTCTCTTTGTAGCATTGATCATAAATATTGAAAGGTATCCTTCCTAGCACTACTTGACCTTCCAAACTAATATCTTCCTCCTCCCTAGTAGTAGTGCCGAAGTCACATCTCATATACTCAGTTTTAGTTCTACTGAGTCTAAAACCTTTGGACTCCAAAGTCTTCCGCCATAACTCCAGTTTCTGATTCACTCCTGCCCGGCTTTCATCAACTAGCACTACATCGTTCGCGAAAAGCATACAACAAGGGATGTTCCCTTGTATGTCCCTTGTGACCTCATCCATCACTAAGGCAAACAGATAAGGGCTCAAAGCTGACCCTTGATGTAGTCATATACTAATCGGAAAGTCATCCGTGTCAACATCACTTGTTCGAACACTAGTCACAACATTGTTGTACATGTCCTTAATGAGCCCGACGTACTTCGTTGGGACTTTATGTTTGTTCAAAGCCCACCACATAACATTCCTTGGTATTTTATCATAAGCCTTCTCCAAGTCAATAAAAACCATGTGTAGGTCCTTGTTCTTCTCCCTATACCGCTCCATAACTTGTCTTATTAAGAAAATGGTTTCCATGGTTGACCTTCCGGGCATAAAACCAAATTGGTTCATAGAGACCCGCGTTATTGCTCTTAAGCGATGCTCGATAACTCCATCCCATAGCTTCATAGTATGGCTCATCAACTTAATTCCCCGATAATTAGTATAACTTTGAATATCCCCTTTATTCTTGTAGATCGGTACCAATATACTTTTCCTCCACTCGTCAGGCATCTTGTTCGATCGAAAAATATGGTTGAACAGCTTGGTTAGCCATACTATAGCTATGTCCCCGAGGCATCTCCACACCTCGATTGGGATACCATCCGGTCCCATCGCCTTACCTCCTTTCATCTTTTTCAACATCCTCTCTGACCTCAGATTCTTGGATTCTCCGCACAAAGCGCCTATTGGTGTCATCAAAAGAGTCATCCAACTGAAAGGTTGTGTCCGTATTCTCACCATTGAACAATTTGTCAAAATACTCTTGCCATCGATGTCGGATCTCATCCTCCTTCACCAAGAGATGCTTCCTTTCATCCTTAATGCATTTAACTTGGTTGAAGTCCCTTGTCTTTCTCTCACGAACCCTAGCCATCCTATAAATGTCCTTCTCTCCTTCCTTCGTACTCAAATGTTGGTAAAGATCCTCGTACGCTCTACCCTTTTGCCACACTTACAGCTCGCTTTGCAGTCTTCTTTGCCACCTTGTACTTCTCTATGTTGTCCACACTCCTGTCATGGTACAAGCGTCTATAGCATTCTTTCTTCTCCTTAATAGCCCTTTGGACTTCCTCGTTCCACCACCAAGTATCTTTATCCTCGCCTTCACTTTCTTTGGTTACTCCACACACCTCTGAGACCATCTTCCGAATGTTGGTTGCCATCTTCTCCCATATGTTGTTTATGTCCTCTTCTTCCTTCCAAGAGTCCTCTTTGATAACCCTTTCCCTGAATACCTCTGACGTCTCCCCTTTCAGTTTTCACCCATTTGTTCTTTCAATCTTAGCTTGGTTATCCCTATGGGCACGCACCTAAAAACAAAAGTCTGCCATCAAAAACTTATGTTGAGAAACAACACACTCCCATGGTATCACCTTGCAACCCAAGCATGCTCGTTTGTCCTTTCTTCTTGCGAGGACAAAGTCAATCTGGCTAGAGTGTTGTCCGCTACTGAAGGTCACTATATGAGATTCTCTCTTTCTAAAGAAAGTGTTGGCTATCATTAGGTCAAAAGCTACCGCGAAGTCCAGAACTTCCTCCCCCTCTTGATTCCTACTACCATACCCAAAACCTCCATTAACTGTCTCGAAACCTGCGCTTGTAGTACCTACATGCCCATTAAGATCTCCTCCTATAAAAGCTTCTCACTACTAGGTACAGCTCTAATCAGGCCATCTAAGTTTTCCTAGAACTGTCTCTTTAGCACTCTCGTCGAGGCCTACTTGGAAGGCATACGCACTAATTACGTTCAAGACCATATCACCAACGACAAGCTTGACTAAGATAATCCTATCTCCTTGCCTTCTCACTCCCACCACACCATTCTTGAGGCTCTTATCAATCAAAACTCCTACTCCATTTCTATTCACGACTGTCCCTGTGTACCAAAGTTTGAAACCTGTATTGTCCACCTCCTTCGCCTTCTGACCCTTTCATTTAGTCTCTTAAACACATAATATATTTACGCGTCTCCTAGTCGCGGTATCAACTAATTCTCTTAACTTACCTGTAAGCGACCCTATATTCCAACCACCTAAACGAATTCCTAGTTGGTTCGACTAGCTTCCTTACCCTTCGCACCCGTCGACTTAGATGTGAAGACCCTTGGTCATTTTTCACTACATCTGGGCGCCGATGTAGCGCGCCACTAAGGAAGCGACGACCCGATCCTTGCTCACTTGACACTATGCCCAGATCGCGACACGGCGCGTCACCAAGGGGGTGCCGACCTGGCCCTTGCCCATTTAACACCATACCCGGGTTCCGATATGGCGTGTCGCTAAGAGGATTATGCCCCAACGGTTTTCTTTCGGGTTTCATCTTCATCAGAATGGCTAGATTTAACGTTGGCTCGCCACGCCTATCACAATCCCTCCTCCTTTACCAGGGCTTAGGACTTGCTATGTTGAGACAACATAGGCGGAGTTATTTGGTCATCTTTAAGTATACAAATAAGAAACTAGATGTATCCTTTTACTCTGCTTTTGCAAAAGGAATCTTAGTTTAGCTATCAGTGTTAGATCCTTGGATTGGATGATAGATCCATACTAGCTATAAAATTTATTTTGTTTCTAATCACTTTTCCCCCTCATTTCCAGGACAGAACTGCCTTGCTGTTTCTTGGTTTTCCGGTGATTCTGTTGTTTCTTCGACAATGGTTATGGAATGGATGCTTTCCAGCATTGCCAGTTCAGCTATACCAGGTACACTCTAATGCTGGCTTGCAGCAATGCAGCAATAGTTGAATTAATCCTATGTTTCATGCTGCCAAAAGACACTGATATCTCAACTTACCTTGTACAGGCTTGGTTGTTATTCCTGTATACTAGTTTAGCTTTGCGTGAGAACATCCTGCGAGTTAATGGAAGTGATATTCGTCCTTGGTAAGGATTACTGATGCTCTGGCATATAATCATATCTACAGAAACTAAGGGTGTTGTGGACCTGTGGGTTAAAAGCTTTTAAACTAATGCATGTGGGATAACTTCTGTTTTCCAATGACCTATTTATCCACTATTCCATTTGCCTTTTTGTCCCGGTTCCATATTGTGACTATCTCTTCTTGTTGTTTTCTCCCTTAAGGTGGATACTTCATCACTACTGTGCCATGCTGATGTCTCTTATAAGTCTCACGTGGGAGATAAAGGGGCAACCTAATTGTGCACGCAAGCAGGTATGCATTTTTTTATCTTTTCATTATGTAATGTATACAAATGCATGTGCTTAACCTTTTTTTTTCTTGACAGAGAGGCGTTGAACTTTTTCTGTGCTGGGCCATAATGCAAGGATTTGTCATGATGTTGCAAAATAGATATCAGCGTCAAAGATTATATACTAGGATTGCTTTGGGGAAGGTAATATTCTGACAAAAAAAAGGAGGATCTCACCCTTATTGTCTTGATAGAATTTACTTTATCCAATCTCAAATATAAGTCCATCTAGTTTTGCCCGGTCTCAAATTTTGTTTAGCTTTGATCATCACTATCGTAAATTTTTATATATATTGAAAATACTAGATTCAAAAGTTATGAAAGTATTTCTTATATTGAGTCTAACAATGTTGATCTTGCTTTACCAATCTTTATATAATAGATGTTGATGGTCAAAGTTGAAGTTTGACTTAGGAGTTAGGATAAACCTAAATGGACCTATACTGTGCAGTTAATTCAGTCAAAGTAATCTTTCGTGACTGGAACTTTGCTTTGTCATCAGGCTAAAAGGATGGATGTTGTATGGGGAGAGACAGCTGGTGTTGAAGGTCAATTGTTGCTGTTGTGTCCTCTCCTTTTTCTCTTGCAGGTATTCTTTCTTCTGATGGCTTAATGCTTTTGAACACGACAGCCCAGTTACCAGTTATCTCCTTGCTTCTATATCCAATATCATTTTTTGTACGCTTGGTTCATGATTGCATCATGTAACATGATGTTACAATCTTCTCATAAACATATGGCCGGTGGAGGAAATATCTGATTGTTCTTTTTCCTTTTTGTTTAGGGATTTGAGGGTTATGTTGGGTTTTTACTTCTTCGCACAGCTCATACTGGCGACGTCCCTGAGTGGCAGGTCAGAGACTTTAGCTGTTAATGAACAAGGATTCCATTGTATTTTTAGTTGCTAATGCAATCAGGTTTCTTTAGTATTTTATCCATGTTATATGCTTTGTGTTCTGTCGCAGGTCGTGGTCTGCGGGATCCTGCTGATTGCAATGGCAATTGGTAACTTTGCAAACACAGTGGACACCTTGATGGCTAAGTCCCGGTTCAAAGCGAAGATGAAGAAATCAAAGGGCAAACGGGATCTCGATACATGCCCCTCACCAACAGGTTCATCGCTGGCAGATTCAACAACCAAAGCATGAAAAGGTCAAGAGGAAAAATTGCTTATCCTATGAACATTGCCCGTGTTTAACCAGGGTTCATACCATTGTAAAGCATTAGTGTTTTTTTGGCCATCAGCTCCTAATCCTGAGCGTCTCTGTCAAAGCTCATACTCATGTAGGCAACTAGCTTGCTGATGGTCCTAGGCTGAAGGTGAGCGAGAATAAACTTCTGGTGTTTGTTTATACCTCTATCCTGAACATCGAGTGGGCTAGATGAACTTAGGACTGTAAGGCTTAGCAACAATTTCCCAGTATAGTTGTGAGACAGACATTTGTCACAATGAAACATGTGAAGTTGTATACAAGTTGTGGCATTATATTGCTTATTCTCCACTTGTATGTTGGTGCGTGCTTCCATTGCACTCTTGACAGTTTTGTGTGAAAAAACACCGAGCCTTTGTGGTCTATCAGAACAAGAAGTACATGATGAAATGTAGAATGTATGAACAGCCCTGACGCCTTCAGTTCCCATGAATGGCATCAGTAATTTAGTATATATGCCAGTGCTATTACTTAGTCTCCCCTGAATGCACCCATACACTAGCTATTATAGCTAGCAAAACATGTACTACGCATGAATACTGGAAACAAATAATCAGTCAACAATCCATGTAGATTGTCAAACCAAGCCATCAATATATAATTTGCTGGCAGCATTAGCATGCTGCTGCATGGATCACAAACAAGCATACATTTTGTCCAATACATTCAATGAAACTGAAAACCAACACTTGACACCATCAGTTGGGTTCTGTGGAGGCATCAAACCCAGCCTCTTATTTCAATTTTCAAGCTCACACGCACACAGATAACCAGGAAACCAAACCAAAGCAAAATGATACATCAATCAGTTAGGGCGTGATTGGTTGCAGAGCGAGTCTTGAGCCAGGATGGTCAGGCTGTGCAGGACCGAAGAAGTCGGGTTGAGCTCGTGCAGGTGGTTGTGTTTGGTTGTCTTGGCTGTTGGTTCAGTATAAGACGGGGTTGTGTTTGGTTGCATGCATGCATTAGTTTTTTGGGTGTCTGACGTATGGGTCCCTGCATCCTGGGTGTAAGTCATCCTGCACCATGAGGGAAGGAGAAATCCAGAAGACGGAGCCGTGCGGGATGGAGGAGGGAATCTGCACGGGAGGAAGCAGGAGAAAGATGCGAGTAGAGCAACCAAACACAGGCGAATGCACTAAAGGATACGTGACGGGCCAAATGACGGTCCGGTCCGGGCAACCAATCACGCCCTTAGGCCATGTTCGGCTTACCCCATATTCGGCTTGTTCGGCTTCTTTTTTCAACCGGAACAGTGTTTTTCTCTCACAACAATTCAGCCGGAACAGTATTTTTCAGCCAGTTTCAGACCAGCGAACGGGGCCTTAGTCTCTCAAGAGAGACATGTACACACAAATTCACACCTCCTGTAGTATCAAGCACACACATCAACACCGATGTAACAAACTTGGTTGAGGGAAGTAGGCAGGTAGAAACCAACTTATTTATTCATTCTTGACAAAACACACCGAAGACTTGACAAGCACACAAACCAACATGGTTGACCACAGTAGCAGCAGCAGCATCAGTACTGCTATATATGAAGAAGCACCCAATGACAGAAGAAAGCACTGTCTGTCATCGTCCCGTCGATCCAACACCAGATTAATCTACAGAGAGTGATCCAACATCAGTACGCGGAACAAGAAATGAAAACTTGAAATAAATTACTACAAATTAAGGGGAGGACGTTGTTTGATCATGCGTGTACGTACCAGGAGAAGGAAGCAGCCAGCACCAATTCACACATAGTAGGTAGTATCAACCACAGACACACCGATGTAGGTAGCTAGCATCATCAGGAACTAAGCCATTTATTCATTCTTGAGAAAACACACCGAAGACTTGGCAAGCACACACATATACACCCGAAGCAGCACTCAATGACAGAGAAGAAAACACTGTCTGTCATCATCCCGTCGATCCAACACCAGATTAATCCACAGAGAGTGATCCAATCCAACATCAGTACACAGAACATGAAACGAAAATAACTTGAAATAAATCACTACAAATAATTAAGGGGAGGAAGTTGCTCGATCATGTGTGTACGTACCAGGAGAAGCAAGCCAGCACCATGTAGGTGATTACATCTGGCTAGGGGGCGGGGGTGCAGACTCCATCTCATCCCACTCCAGCTTGTCCCGCCAATCCTTCTCGCAGTCCACGGCCACAGGGCGGCCATCTTGGCGGCGGCGACTGTCAGTGGCCGGTAGACGTCTCAGACCCCAGCAGCCTCTGATATAGATGGTCTCGAGCTTGGGAGCAAACATCTTTGCCTCACAGATCTGTTGCAAACTGATGAGATCATACAGGTATAGGCTCTTGAGGTTTGGAAATCCCAGCATGCCTTTTTCATGGTTGGCCGCTATTTTCTCTAGGAACTCTTGCTCCATGAGGAACACCTGCTTGAGATCACCACAGCAGTGTATGTGGAGGGTCTCTAACACCTTGGATAAGGTATTGTTTGATGCCATCGGGAGGACATATCTGAGCCTGAGGCAGTAGTGCAGATGAATAGCCCGCAGTTGTGTAAATGAAAACGAATATGGATTCACTCTTGGATTTCTTGGTCCGCTCCAAATAGAACGGGCCATCAAGAGATGAGCCGCCCAAAAGTTTTCCAAGTGAGAGAACATTCCCAGTAATAGTTAGTGGCGAAGACAGTATCCAACTTTGGGCATCGTTCCACGCGGCACCACTTGAGCACATTTATTACTGGGCCATCAAGTCCACCAAATGTCATTTCCCTAAAAATGTGTTGATGCGCAATAGTGGTGATGGAGGAACCGTCATACACGTGCAATGACTGCACCCTGTTCACCACATTACGTATTGCATCCCTTGCCCGTGTGCTGGCCTTGTCGGTGACATCCCTGATTCCCTCGCCAATCTCCGTGTGCAAGTCTAGTGGCAGAAATTGCGTCGAGGAGCTGCTGCTGCTGACTTTGATCTTTCCAGATATCTGATCAGTGCTGACATCATGGTAAGTTAATGACTTTGGCAGGGAGGGACTTTTTCAGCCAACGAACAGTATTTTTCTCTCACAACAAATCAGTCAACAATACTTTCAGCCATGGTTTATCAGCCAAGCGAACAGTCCTTGTGGTAGAAGGGCGGTCTGTCTTGTCCTTGTGGTAGCTTCTACTTCCATCATCATTGTTAGTAGATGACAAGCAGAGATACCACCTATCACATCGAATGTTTCCCTTGTCCAAAGAAACGGAAAAGACTGAAGGAACCTCATGTCTGCAACGGCAACAGATGCATGGCAATACTCCTTTACTTCGTCCTGCTTGTAGACCATCAAAGAACAATCACGCGACCATGGTTTTCTGTTTTCCACCTCTCCTCCTCTTGCTCGAGTGTCAATGCACAACAGCCTTAGTTTGTACATTTCGGTTTTGGGCCATGAAATTGAGCGGAGCTGCCTGCATCCCACAAAAAAGACTCGCTGAAGATTTCCCACTTCAACCACCTCTCCAAGCTCAAGCATTTTGACTGCTGTGTGCGAGAGGTCCAGTTCTTCAAGGTTTGGCAATGACCCACGCAATATAAAGTTTGCTAATCTTGCACACTCAGCCAAGCTGATGTAGGATATTTTAGCATTCTTCTTGTGATCCTGCTGATTGCAATGGCGATTGGTAACTTTGCAAACACAGTGAACACCTTGATGGTTAAATCCAGGTTCAAAGCGAAATGAAGAAATCAAATGGAAAATGGGATCTCGATACATGCCCCTCACCAACAGGTTCATCGCCAACAGATTCAACAACCAAAGCATGAAAAGGTCAAGATGATTGACCATCAGCTCCAAATCCTGACCGTCTCTGTCAAAGGCTCAAAGCTTGTATACTGATGTAATCATCAGGCAACTAGGTTGCTGATGGTCCTAGGCTGAAGGTGACCGAGAATAAACTTCTGGTGTTTGTTTATACTTCTACCCTGAACATCGAGTGGGCTAGATGAGCTTAGGACTGTAAGGCTTAGCAAAATTTTCCCAGTACAGTTGTGAGACAGACATTTGTCACAATGAAACATGTGAAGTTGTATACAGGTTGTGGCATTGTATTGCTTATTCTCCACTCGTTTGGTCGTGTGTGTGTGCTTCCATTGCTCTGAAATATTCTCATCTTACACCAAAGACAATTCCATGTGAAAAAACTCCGTGCCTTTAATTTGTGGCCCATCAGAACAGGAAGTATATGATGAAATGGAGAGTGCATGCACAGCCCTGACACCTTCGGTTCCCCATGAGTGCCATCAGTATATGACAGTGCTATTGCTTCCCTGAATGCGTACACTAGCTATAGATGAATACTGGGAACAAATAATCAATTAACACACCAGGTAGATTGTCAAACCAAGCCATTAATAATTTGCTGGCAGCATTAGCATGCTGCTGCATGGATCACAAACAAGCATACATTTTGTCCAGTACTGAATGAAACTGGAAACCAACACTCGCACACCATGGGCTTTCTTCAGTTCTGTGGAGCATCAAACCCAGCCCCCTTATTTCAGTTTTCAAGTGCACACGCCACTAGTAGAGAACAGACCTTCCATTTTTTTGCTTTAGTCCCGGCCAGAGTTGGGCTTGGGACTAATAGGAGAATTAGTCCAGGTTGGAGCCACCAACCGGGACTAAAATCCCCAACCCAACGGCTAGCCCCGCATGCTTTTGCAGGAGGGGACTTTAGTTCCGGTGGATGGCTCCAACCGGGGACTAAAGGTCGCCCTTTAGTGCCGGACTGCTGATTGGAGCCACCAATTAGGATTAAAAGTCGCGTTGCCCTTTTATTCTGGTTAGTGGGTCTAACCGGGACTAGAGATTGACCTTTAGTCCCAGACGGCTCCACTAACCGGGACTAAATATCCCCACTATATATCCTACCCCCAGCTTGAGCATCCAGATCAATTATTTGCTCTTGGTTGTGTGTTTTCTTGCTTGGGTGAGCAAGTTCTTGCTCTCGGCCAGCTAACTCTTGAGAAGATCTTCAATCCTTCATCCATTGTATTCTTCTTTCTAAAGGTTAGCAACTTCATCTTCTAATCTTTTATTGTTAATAATGTAGCTCATTTCATGGTTCAGAAATAAATAGAGAAATTTGTGGTTTTATATTAGGAATAATAATGGTCGATTTTATTTTTATTTATACGTCATTTCTACGTAACCTTAAACATTTGTAATGATTTCTAGATATTTGTTAGCAAGATTAGTTCTTGATGAGAGTTAATAATCATTCAAATAAATCATGTGCCCACAAGTTGAGTGTAAAATGGTTGCAAAATGTTTAATCTTGACACATTTTATATGTTTCTCTAATATATATATTGCATTGTATTTGTATGTGGTTCTACATTTATTTAGAAGTTTTTTCAGTTTTTTATTTCATTTAAGTTTAAAGCACATATCTACTGAAAGTTTACATGGCTGAACACTACCAGCGTCCACACGCTACTGCTCTTCTAGTATCAATCAGACATGTGTTATTACTGCTTCCTGAGTGACACAGGTAATACACGGCAATCTCTGATGCCTCCTCTCCTTGAATTTCACCATAGCAGGGCCAGCCTTGTTCTTCAGAGAATAACTGCTGAATAAACTACTAGCCACAGTCCACTCGGCTCTACGAATCATCTATTGCAACATCACTATACTGCTGCCGAACAGCTGAAAGCATACTTTGCAATGTTCAGAGCTCTGTCTCTGTTTCTTTAGAGCCGTGCACCAACAGGCATCAGGTGAACAGCTTGCACTAATTTATGTGTCTTCATTGATCTTGAGCTTCTCTATGCAGCACTACTAAACTAAATGTGCAAGTGCCTGCAAGCTAATTGCATCAGTCTTATGGAGACTTCTCTGACTTGTCTTGCATCAAAACTTTGCTAATCAACCTTGGCATCTCCTCTATCTCATAATAATTTGCATCGCTGGACACCGTTAAGTCCCCGCTTCGCAATCATCAGCAGCAGCAAGCCTACTTGTTTTAACAACACCACTGACTGTTGTTGCACATTGCACACAGTTGGCCTCTGCTCCTGCACTTCTGCACATTTCAGGATAGCTACTCCATGCATATCTACTGTCAACTAATCACTACTCATGCCATACCAGCTCATTACTGCTCTTCAAACGGCTGAACCATTTTCCTTTGCAGACTTTGCTTCCCCATCTCAAACTTCAGCAAGGCTAAACTATTTTGCTTCTCCGGCCATCAGACAAATGACCGATGCACGCACACACTGGCACTGGACATGTCTGCTTTGCCAATTTACATTCTTCTCTTTACCGCTTCATACATTTGCTTCTCATGGAGATTAAGCTCCCCTTTACTGAATCATCTTGCTAAATGCCCACATTATGCTACTCAACTCTCTGCTGCTGCACCTCCCCTTGGCCACTTCTCTGTCTGAACACTCACATGCCAACCACTGGATCTCTCCACTTCCTTCATCAGCGCTCATTCTATCTGCTGTAAACTTCAGGCCTTCACCTACATTGACTATGTCTATCTATCCTCTCTGATGTAGTACTACACCTCTGCCCTCTCATAAAAATTCAGACTCTGCTTGCTCCTCCCCACACACAAGCCTGTCAACAGATCAGACCCTTACTACTCTCTATCACTGCTTTAATTATCTGCTGCATTCTTCAGTCTTTCTCGCATACTAATCTCAATATATCTCTCATCTCTAACTGCAACTCGACACTTGTACTTGCTGAAAGCATCTAGGCCCCTAGTTGGATTTCGGTGATTAATGTCAATACAAGATTACTATGACTAACGTGTGTTTTGCAGAGGCAATTAAGTTAGGTCATGGTAATGGAGATCGATTGGGCAATCGAGGTTGTCATGCCCCTACGATGGAAATCGTTTCGGTTTTCAAAGGATGTACGACAAGGTTAAGGATGACTAGTTCTAAGTGTCGATTGGAGTTGGAGAGACACTTAGAGTAGTTTAGGACTTTGTTTTTCCTTTGGTCGTACTATGAAGGGGGGTATGAACGGGTAGCTTGACCTAGTTGAGTCTAGTGAGTTAGGTGTGGTGCACACTTGTTAAAACTAGCTCTAGGTAGCTCCTATGAATGCCTAAGATCCTTTGGAGCAAACTTCATTCACATATGTTCGAAAGTTGAAAGTGAATGGAGGGTCAAACACTGACCGGACGCTGGCTCCGGTGCGACCGGACGCTGGCCGCAGGGTCCGGTCAGTACGTTTGACTGAGGTGGTTAAGTCTGTTGTGACCGGACGCTGGAGGGTCGTGTGACCGGACGCTGAGAGCTAGCGTCCGGTCGACTCCAGTAAGGGTCCAGACTTGGAAAAGTGTGACCGGACGCGTCCGGTCAGTGCGACCGGACCCTGAGGGTTCAGCGTCCGGTCGAGTCCAGTAAGGTTCCAGTAAGGGTTTTATGCGACCGGACGCGTCCGGTCAGTGCTGACCGGACCCTTCCAGCGTCCGGTCGACTCTTTAAATACTGGTTCGCGGGTATAACTGACCGGAGCGTCCGGTCATCACGACCGGAGCGTCCGGTCACCCCGCAGAAGCTCATAACGGATAGTTTTTCAGGCTGCCTTATAAATAGAAGCTCCACTCGTGAGTGGAGTGACTTTTGCTCATTCCAACAGCTGAGAAACACGTTTGTGAGTGCCAAGAAGAGCAAGGTCCTAGTGAGGTGTTTGTGATTTGAGAATCCAAGAGAGTAGCCTCACTAGCAAATCAAGAGTAGCAAAGTGTGCATCCATCGTCTCATTAGGCTTCGCGTGGTCAAGTGAGAGTTCGTGCTTGTTACTCTTGGTGATCGCCATCACCTAGACGGCTTGGTGGTGATTGGGAGTTTGGTGTTCACCCGGCGGAGCTTGTGGGTGACCCAACTCAAGTTGTGAGCGGCTTTGGGTGATTCGCCGCGACGGAGTGTCGAAGAATCAACCCGTAAAGAGCACTTGATCCTTGCGCGGATCAAGGGGGAGCTACACCCTTGCGCGGGTGCTCCAACGAGGACTAGTGGAGAGTGGCGACTCTTCGATACCTCGGCAAAACATCGCCGCGTTCCTTTCTCTCCCTATTTACTTTGAGCACCTACTTTGAGTATTTACTTTGAGCAATTCAATACTTGTTTTACATCCATAGAATTGCTTGCTAGAGTAAGGTTGAAATATAGGTTGTGAGTTCGTTGTGCATTAGTTTAATAGAAACACCTTTCTAGGCACAAGGGGTTAATTGGGCTATCCGTAGGATTTGTTTATTGCAAGAGAATTTCGAATTAGCCCAATTCACCCCCCCTCTTGGGCATCTTGATCCTTTCAATTGGTATCAGAGCCTCGTGCTCACGTTTTTAAGCTTAATCGCTTAGAGCAAGATGTCTCACGGGGATGGTCCTCCTCCTATCTTTGAGGGAGATGATTTTCCATATTGGAAAATCCGCATGGAGGCATACTTAGAAGCTCTAGATGTTGGAATTCTTAGAGCCGCCTCCCAAGGGTTCCCCGCACCTAGGAATGCCGCCCAACTTCAAGGCGATGAAGTAAATTATGAAAAATGGAATGCAAAGGCTCGCAACACCATTTTTAGAGGCCTTTGCAAAGAGGTGTTCAATCGTGTAAGGAACCACAAAGACGCCCATGCACTATGGTCGGACGTTTGTGCGCTCCATGAGGGAACCAAGAGTGAGCGTGAGGAACGCTATCATCTTGTGATTAAAAAGCTAAATTCTTTTGAGATGTTTCCCAAAGAAAGTGCTAATGAGATGTATTCTCGCTTAAATGTTCTTGTAGAGGAAGTCAATGGGCTTGGACTTACTCAAATGTCACCATCCGACGTTGTGAGAAGAATCTTGAGTGTCCTCCCCATTGACAAATATGGGCACATTGTGACCGTGCTACATCAAGGTGATCTTTCCGCCGCTACACCGACACAAATCTTGGGAAAGATCAATGCTCATGAGATGTACATGCACATCACACCACAAGATGGCTCATCCTCTACAAAGAAGAAAGAGAAGGACTTAGCATTCAAAGCTAGTCAAGACAAGGGCAAAGCAAGACTTGAGTATGAGAGCTCAAGTGATGAAGATGATGAAGAAAGCCTTGCCCTCATGGTGAAGAAGACCACCAAGATGCTAAAAAGGCTAAATAAGAGTGGCATCAAGTTTGATGGCAAGAAGAAGAAGTTCTTCACAAGCTCAAGAAGAAAGCCAATCTCCGAGATGGATTGCTACAATTGTGGCGAACTTGGCCATCTAGCTCATCAATGCACAAAGCCCAAGAAAGACAAGCTCAAGAACAAGGGCAAGAAAGATGAGTCAAGTGATGAAGATGAAAAGAAGAAGAACAAGCCATACAAGAAGAGAGATGGCAAAAAGAGGGACTTCTACAAGAAGAAGAAGAGTGGCAAGGCCTACATTGTCGGTGATTGGCTCACGGACATTGATTCATCAAGTGGATCATCAGATGATGAGAGTGACGATGAAAAGGTGGCCGCCATTGCTATTGATCTTGCATCTTCACCGCCACCATCGCCATCATCCTCTACACACCTATGCCTTATGGCCAAAGGTGAACGCAAGGTAACTAAGAGTGATGATAGTAGTGATGATGAACATGCTAGTGATGATGATAGTGATAGCGATGATGATGACTCACCTACATATGATGATCTTGTCAAAATACTAAGAAAATATACTAAGATCATTAGAAAGAGTAGAGCTACAAATGAAAAACTTGATGCTAAAAATGATTCACTCTTAGCTAAGTGTGATACATTAGAAAAGGCTAATGATGAGCTCAAAGAAACAAATGATTCTATATCATCCAAACTCAAGGAGCTCAAAGCTTCTAAGAAAGAGCTTAAAGATAAAAATGAAAAACTTGAGTGGGTGCACAATGAGCTTGTCACTAGTCACCATGAGCTAAAAGATGAATATACAACTCTAAAGATCAATTATGATACCCTTATTATTGCACAAGAATTCTTACCAAATGAGCCACATAATGCTACTAACCATGTTGTTAAGATTGATATAGCTACCTCATGTGATGATTTAATTGATGAAAGCATTGAGCATGGATCTAGTATCAAGGGCAAGCAAGTGGTTGAGTGCAATGACTATGATGAGTTTGTCAAGCTCAAGAGTGACAATGAAAAGCTCATGAAAGATCTTGAAGAGATGAAAAGTCACAACACCATTGTGCTAGAAACTCTTGATCATGACAAAGAGGTGATCTTTGAGAATGAGAAGCTAAAAGAAGAAATCAAGAAACTCAAGGAGGAGAAGAACAATGATATTCTCAAGGAAGAGAATAAGAAGCTCAAGATGGAGAAAGAGCATCTCAAGGTGGGATTGAGCAAGTTTGCTAGAGGCAAGCATCTCCAAAGTGAGCTACTCATGAATACCGTCATGAAGATGGATAGAAGTGGCATTGGATATATGGCAAGTGTAGAGAAGAAGAAGGCTCAAGCTCAACACCAACAATCAAAGCCAAAGCCAAAGCCAAAGAGATGTTTTGAGTGTGGACAAGAAGGCCACTTTGCTCATGAGTGTCAAACTCCACCACCACAACCCTTGCCCAAGCATGCTAGACCCTTTGCCTTCAATGCTCACTACATGCTTAGAAAAGATTCGAGTGGAAAGATGAAAGTCATGTTCTTAGGTCCCCCCAACAAGAGTAGGCCTAAGAAAATTTGGGTGGCTAAGTCACTTGTTGAGAAGGTGAAGGGCCCTCAACAAGCTTGGATCCCTAAAGCTTGAATCTCTTGTGTGTAGGTGAACTACAAGACCGGTGGAAGTCATTGGGTTATTGATAGTGGTTGTACTCAACATATGACCGGTGATCCTCGTATGTTCACCTCACTAGATGAAGAGGTAGATGGACAAGAGAAAATAACATTTGGAGATAATTCAAAGGGCAAGGTTAAAGGATTGGGCAAAGTGGCAATATCAAATGATCATTCCATTTCCAATGTGCTCTATGTTGCTTCATTGAGCTTCAACTTGCTATCCGTTGGGCAATTGTGTGATCTTGGCTTTCAATGCTTATTCACCGAGAAGGAGGTTGTTGTATCCAAAGTAGATGACAATCAAGTGATATTCAATGGATTTAGATACAACAACTTATATCTAGTTGACTTCACCTCCGAAGATGCAAACTTGAAGACTTGCCTATTCACCAAAACAACACTTGGGTGGCTATGGCATAGAAGACTTGCTCATGTTGGGATGAGCTCACTCAAGAAGCTTATGAAGAATGATTTGGTAAGAGGATTGAAGGATGTGAAGTTTGAGAAGGACAAGCTTTGTAGTGCATGTCAAGCCGGCAAGCAAGTTGCAAACACTCATCCAACCAAAGCTTTCATGTCAACCACAAGAGTGCTAGAACTCCTACACATGGATTTATTTGGACCAACAACATACAAAAGTTTGGGAGGAAATCTCTATTGTCTTGTGATTGTGGATGACTATTCAAGATATACATGGGTGTTCTTCCTTCATGACAAATCCGAAGTTGCATCTTGTTTCAAGAAGTTTGCCAAGAGAGCTCAAAATGAATTTGAAGTGAAGCTCAAGAAGATAAGAAGTGACAATGGCAAAGAGTTTGACAACACAAACATAGAAGCTTATTGTGATGAAGTTGGAATCAAACATGAAGTCTCCGCAACCTATACTCCTCAACAAAATGGTGTAGTTGAGAGAAAAAACCGGACTTTGATCACTCTTGCAAGGACAATGCTTGATGAGTACAACACCCCCGAAGCTCTATGGGCGGAAGCTATTAACACCGCATGCTATGCATCCAACCGCCTATTTCTTCAAAAGTTCCTTGTCAAGACACCATATGAGTTGCTCAATGGGAAGAAGCCGGACGTCTCCTTCTTTAGGGTGTTTGGTTGCAAGTGCTACATCTACAAGAAGCGGCAACACCTAGGGAAGTTTCAAAGGCGTTGTGACATAGGTTTTCTTATTGGTTACTCATTGAAGTCCAAAGCATATAGAGTATTTAATCATGCCACCGGCTTGGTTGAAGAAACATATGATGTGGAATTTGATGAATCTAACGGTTCCCAAGGAGCACATGAGAATCTTGATGATGTAGGTGATGAACCATTGAGGGAGGCTATGAAGAATATTCCGGTGGGAGACATCAAGCCAAAAGATGATGAAGATGATGTACAAGTCATTAACCAACCTTCTTCATCAAATGTACCACAAGATGGTGAAAAAGTTGGGAGAGTAGAAAATGAAGATACTCATATCTCCCATGAGCAAATGGTGGTACAAGCACAAGATGTTGATGCTCCACAACCTCCTCCTCAAGTGGTCAATAGAAGAAATACACCTCTCCTACAAGATCATCCACAAGATCTCATCATAGGGAGTCCAACAAAGGGGGTGATGACTCGATCTCAAAAACTTACTTCATTTATTGCTCATCACTCCTTTGTCTCTTGCTATGAGCCTACCAAGGTAGAAGATGCTCTTAAAGATCCGGATTGGATCAATGCCATGCATGAAGAGTTGAACAACTTCACTCGCAATGAAGTTTGGAATCTTGAAGAGCGACCAAAAGATGCAAGAGTCATTGGAACAAAGTGGGTGTTCCGCAACAAGCAAGATGATCAAGGTGTTGTTGTGAGGAACAAGGCAAGACTAGTGGCAAAGGGGTTCTCTCAAGTTGAAGGTTTAGATTTTGGAGAAACCTTTGCACCGGTTGCAAGATTAGAAGCCATCCGTATCCTTCTTGCATATGCATCACATCATGAAATGAAACTATATCAAATGGATGTGAAAAGTGCATTCTTAAATGGCTTTATTAATGAACTAGTCTATGTTGATCAACCTCCCGGGTTTGAAGACCCTAGATATCCTAATCATGTTTATAGGTTGTCCAAGGCACTATATGGGCTTAAGCAAGCCCCAAGAGCTTGGTATGAGCGCCTTCGAGATTTCCTTATTGAGAAGGGCTTCACCATTGGGAAGGTCGACACCACACTATTCACCAAGAAGCTTGATGGGCATATCTTCATTTGTCAAGTATATGTTGATGATATCATCTTTGGATCATCAAATGAAGACTCATGCAAAGAATTTGGTGAATTGATGTCTAAGGAGTTCGAGATGTCAATGATTGGTGAACTTACATTCTTTCTTGGTTTTCAAGTCAAGCAAATGAAAGAAGGCATCTTCATCTCTCAAGAGAAATACACAAAAGATCTTCTCAAGAGATTCAAGATGGATGAATGTAAGCCAATCAAGACCCCAATGCCTACAAATGGACATCTCGACCTAGATGAGGGAGGTAACTCGGTTGATCAAACTCTCTACCGTTCTATGATTGGTAGCTTGTTATATTTAACCGCATCTAGGCCCGACATCATGTTTAGTGTGTGTATGTGTGCTAGATTTCAAGCTAGTCCTAAGGAAACACATTTAATTGCCGTAAAAAGAATCCTTAGGTATCTTAAGCACACACCAAGCATTGGCCTTTGGTATCCCAAAGGAGCTTTATTTGAATTAATTGGCTATTCCGATTCGGACTACGCCGGATGCAAAGTTGATAGAAAGAGCACATCCGGAGGGTGCCATTTGCTTGGTAGATCTCTTGTGTCTTGGTCCTCCAAGAAACAAAATAGTGTGGCTTTGTCCACCGCCGAAGCGGAATACATTGCCGCGGGTGCTTGTTGTGCACAAATATTATACATGAAACAAACTTTACTAGACTATGGAGTAGTTCTAGAGAAAGTACCTCTTTTGTGCGACAATGAAAGTGCGGTAAAACTTGCAAATAATCCGGTTCAACACTCTCGCACCAAGCATATAGATATCCGCCATCACTTTCTAAGAGATCATGTAGCTAAAAATGATATATCACTAGAAGGTGTAAGATCCGAAGATCAATTAGCGGATATCTTCACTAAACCGCTAGATGAAGCTACATTTTGTAGATTGCGGAACGAGCTCAATGTACTTGATTTTAGTAACTTCACAAAAAATTGAGCTTGTGTTGTCCCTTGCATTCATTGTAAAATACAACATGTTTAATTTGTGGCAATGCATATAGGGCTTGTCTAACATGGTTAAGATAACCGCCGAAAAGCGTGTGAAGAAGCTTAACCTTGGATCAAACTTGACAAGCAACTAGATTTACTTACAAGCATTACATATGCATGAATGTTGTTTTGTCATTTTTGTTCCATTTGCCCTCTTGTTGCCTACTTTCTTAAAAAGAATTATAGCCTAAGGCAAAATATTTTGAAAAATATGAGGGTTTGAGAGAGGTCACTCACATCAGTCCCAATTGGTGTTTATTTGGATCTTATTCAAGTTGGGACTTGATTGGGAACAGGTAGCGCGAAGGTATGTTAAAGAATTGCTGAAAAAGGTGCACCGGACGCTGCACCGGACGCTACTGTCCAGCGTCCGGTCAGTTCACAGGAGGTGAACTGCTGTTGAAGGAGTGACCGGACGCTGCGTCTGTGCGTCCGGTCAGAAAGGGCTCAGCGTCCGGTCGATCGGAGGATGACAAAGTTGTACTGACCGGACCCTGCCTGCGTCCGGTCAAGGACCACCGGACGCGTCCGGTCGCGATTCCAGAGGATTTGGACCTCTCTGGAATCGACCGGACGCTGGGTGGTAGCGTCCGGTCGCTACCACCGGAGCGTCCGGTCAGTGGATCTCGCGCGTCTTAAGGACTCTTTTCCCGTTTCCTTCTCTGTCACGTGTTGGGGGTTATAAATCCGGATCTCCTTTTCTTCTTTGACCTCAGCCCGAGCCGCCGCCGTACCCTAGCCCACGCGCCACCAAGCAGCGCCGCCACCTCCTCGCGCTCTATCTCGCGCACGCACCGCCGCTGCCTCGCCAAGTCGCCGCCGCTGCCTCGCCAAGTCGCCGCCGTACCTCGCGCCCGCGCAGCCGTGCCCTAGCCCGAGCCACCGTCGCAGACTCGCCGCGCCGTCGTGCCCCGGCCTAGCGCGCCACCGAGCCCCGCGCCGCTGTCCCGCGCCACCGAGCCCCGCGCCGCTGTCCCGCGCCACCGAGCCCCGCGCCGCTGTCCCGCGCCACCATCTGCCCATCGCAGCCAAGCGCCGCCGAGCTCCGGCCCTGCCTTGCCTCTGCTCAGCACCTCGCCGGTCACCTCGCACCCAAGCTCGCTGCCCCATCGGTGCCGAGGCTGCCAATCTTCGCCGCTCTTGCCCGATCCTCCCACTGGTTGGGCATTTGACATAACCCTAGCCCGGTTCTGAGATCCCCCGCGTGACAACTTACCTCTTCTCGGTTCGCGTTTCGTCAGCGAGTCGGTTCCGTTGTGTTTCGTCTGGCAGTTGGCAGCAAACTCGGAGCCAAGCTCGCGAGTAAGGATCGAGGCCAAGCCTCGAAAGCAGCAGTATTAACAGTTGATCTTCATCAGCGGCAGTTCACCATCTTGTCAGCTCAGATGGCTCGCACCAAGAATGTTGGTGGTGGCCCAGGCGATGATGATCGGAGGCCCCCGCCTCGTCAGCCAGCCGGATCCAAGGGCAAGTCAACCAAGCAAGTAACATCCAAGAAGCGCAAGTACCCCGACGCCGAGACAGCGAGAGCAGCAGCTGTTGCAGAGGCCGCAGAGCGTGCAGAGAGAGGTGGTACCCGCAGCGGAGTTGTTATTGCAGATCAGCCAGTTTCACCCGCACTCAGAGCTGCGATTGAGGAGGCTGAGCGTCGTCATGGTAGTCCAGCTGGGACTGCCACGTTGGCAGGACGACGGGTTGCCATTGAGGAGGGTCCGTCAGCACAGCAGCAGCCCCCACCAGCAGAGCCTCAGCCAGCCCAGGAGACTCAGGAGAGTCAGGAGACCGAGCCGGCACCTCAGCTACGCCGCTCGAGTCGTACCAGTGCTACAGTTCCACCGAGGCCAGTTACACGGCGCAGGGGTTCACGTCCCCCGCCCAGACCAGAGGGTCCGCCTCCAGTGGTACACCTCGACTTGAGGGCCGCTACAGCCAGGCAGGTTCAGCAGCTGCGGTTTGTTGAGTTCGAGATCTGGTTTCCTCCGAGGAGGGATGAGAGAGCAGCTGAGGGGTTCTACACGCCACTGCATGAGGATTTCTACAATGCATATCTTAACAGTGGGGCAGTGTTCAGATCACAGAGGGTTTGTCAGATAGAGTCCATTGTGGCAGCAGCCGGAGAGGGCATTCGGCAATACTTGTCATATTTGCCAGGACTGTCAGATCTGATTGGACGGACGGGGATATATGTACCATCTTGGGTCCGTCAGTTTTATGCCTCGCTCTATGTTGATCCTCATCACAGATTCATTCACTTTGCCTTCAACGGCAAAGACCATAGAGTGACTAGTGGCAGAGCCAGGGAGATACTGAGACTACAGGAGCAACCCATAAAGATGCATGAGGTTTGCTATGGACAGCAGGGACCTCCCAGGCGTCCCCATGGAGGGTTGGTGCCCCCTACAGACTTAGTGCGGCATTGCTTCAAGGAGCCGTTTGGTGAGGGGTCGAGCAGGAACCCCAGTGACTTGACTCCTACAGCGAGGATACTAGAGGCCATCATCAGGAGGACACTGCTTCCCAGGTTGGGATACAGGGAGGGCCTGACTCGCTTACAGCTCTGGCTTCTCAATGCCATCATGCAGATGACAGTGTTTGACATCTGGGACCTCCTTCTTTCTGAGATGGAGGATACTATAGCTGAGGGATTCAAGGGTCGCAGGCAGCTTCCCTATGCTCACTGGATCACCTTCCTTATTCGCAGAGTAGTGATGGATAAGCCCCCTGGCATGATGGATGAGTATACAGGTGCCACCACAGAGTTCCCAGCTTACAACCTGTCACAGCGGATCAGACACGCCACTCCTCAGGCACCCAGTCAGCCTAGCCGTCGCCCCGACGTGCCAGAGTCTGCAGCTCAGCAGGATGAGATCATCAGAGGGATTGCAGCCACTGAGGAGGCGGAGCTAGAGGCACAGCAGGAGGTGAGCGAGTACAGTGATAGCTCCGACGACGACTACCAGCCTATACCTCAGATGCCTCCACGCAGACACGATGCAGAGGCCGGTAGCTCCAGTTCTGCTCCACCTGCTCCACAGACAGACCCCGCTCTCATTGCTATTCTTGAGCGGATGCAGCAGGATCAGACACGACAGGCACAGGAGACAGCTGCCAACTTCGCACAGTTTCAGGCTCGTCAGGACGAGTTCCAGCGGCAGCAGCAGCTCCTTCAGCACCAGCAGCTACTAATGCAGCAGCAGCTCATGGGATTCATGCAGCATGTAGTGACAGCTATTGGGGTCCCAATGCCACAGCCTTCGCCCCAGCTTGCACAGCCTCCTACCACTTCGACGACTCCAGCAGTACAGCCCATCGGGCTTCAGAGTCAGGGACAGCCTCCAGTTCAGTTCACGTCACCTCCAGTACAGGTGTCCCAGTGGTTAGCCTCACCGGGTGTTGCCCCGCAGTTCACGCCCTTTCAGACGGGCTTTACACCAGAGCAGTCTTCCTCGCTGTTCGTGCCTGAGTCGTCAGTCTCCAGGAGTCTTGGAGCATCATTCAGCGAGTTGACCGGCATGCCTACTCCGCCTCACATGCATACTGCCGGTCCGTCTACAGCAGCTCCAGCTATCATGACCACTCAGAGGCTCCCCTCGTCTGTCGCCTCGTCAGATCCTACGACAGACTTACTTGCAGCGTCACAGGCAGCACCAGCCCCAGCTCAGACCCAGACCGCTTCAGCGACACTTCCTGCTTCAGAGGGTCAGTCAGTTCAGAGCTCAGGATCTGATGATGATGGCGCCCAGTTCCATCTTGCTCCACGTACTTCAGCGCCCGACTCGTCCGCTGCAGCCCCGCCGTCCGACCCTTAGGTTTTGGTGTTTGACGCCAAAGGGGGAGAGGGTTTGAGTATGTAGACTTAGGGGGAGCGAGTTTTAGGGGGAGCTAGTTATCTAGTATTAGCTTTTTATATACATTTGGAGTTTTATTTGTGTGATACACTATTACTTATGCATTCGTGTGTTTACTTTCATGCATACTATTATATATATGTGATAGTGCTATCTACGTGGTTGTGATATTTGACATGTGTGATTTCTACTTCGCTTTTCTATATGTCATATCACTTGTGATTATGCTCATTTGCGTTTGCTTCCGCGTTTATACTTCGAAGCAAATGAGCTTTGTTATTTGTACTCATGCTTAATTCATATCCTTTGAGTACATTGTGTTGGCTTGGGTCATATAAGCTTGACTAACTCTTTGTTCTTATTGACAAAAGCTTATATGAACCAAGCCCGTCAAAAACCTCACTCCATAACATACTCGAGGTGGTATTGTCATCAATCACCAAAAAGGGGGAGATTGAAAGCATCTAGGCCCCTAGTTGGATTTCGGTGATTAATGTCAATACAAGATTACTATGACTAACGTGTGTTTTGCAGAGGCAATTAAGTTAGGTCATGGTAATGGAGATCGATTGGGCAATCGAGGTTGTCATGCCCCTACGATGGAAATCGTTTCGGTTTTCAAAGGATGTACGACAAGGTTAAGGATGACTAGTTCTAAGTGTCGATTGGAGTTGGAGAGACACTTAGAGTAGTTTAGGACTTTGTTTTTCCTTTGGCCGTACTATGAAGGGGGGTATGAACGGGTAGCTTGACCTAGTTGAGTCTAGTGAGTTAGGTGTGGTGCACACTTGTTAAAACTAGCTCTAGGTAGCTCCTATGAATGCCTAAGATCCTTTGGAGCAAACTTCATTCACATATGTTCGAAAGTTGAAAGTGAATGGAGGGTCAAACACTGACCGGACGCTGGCTCCGGTGCGACCGGACGCTGGCCGCAGGGTCCGGTCAGTACGTTTGACTGAGGTGGTTAAGTCTGTTGTGACCGGACGCTGGAGGGTCGTGTGACCGGACGCTGAGAGCTAGCGTCCGGTCGACTCCAGTAAGGGTCCAGACTTGGAAAAGTGTGACCGGACGCGTCCGGTCAGTGCGACCGGACCCTGAGGGTTCAGCGTCCGGTCGAGTCCAGTAAGGTTCCAGTAAGGGTTTTATGCGACCGGACGCGTCCGGTCAGTGCTGACCGGACCCTTCCAGCGTCCGGTCGACTCTTTAAATACTGGTTCGCGGGTAGAACTGACCGGAGCGTCCGGTCATCACGACCGGAGCGTCCGGTCACCCCGCAGAAGCTCATAACGGATAGTTTTTCAGGCTGCCTTATAAATAGAAGCTCCACTCGTGAGTGGAGTGACTTTTGCTCATTCCAACAGCTGAGAAACACGTTTGTGAGTGCCAAGAAGAGCAAGGTCCTAGTGAGGTGTTTGTGATTTGAGAATCCAAGAGAGTAGCCTCACTAGCAAATCAAGAGTAGCAAAGTGTGCATCCATCGTCTCATTAGGCTTCGCGTGGTCAAGTGAGAGTTCGTGCTTGTTACTCTTGGTGATCGCCATCACCTAGACGGCTTGGTGGTGATTGGGAGTTTGGTGTTCACCCGGCGGAGCTTGTGGGTGACCCAACTCAAGTTGTGAGCGGCTTTGGGTGATTCGCCGCGACGGAGTGTCGAAGAATCAACCCGTAAAGAGCACTTGATCCTTGCGCGGATCAAGGGGGAGCTACACCCTTGCGCGGGTGCTCCAACGAGGACTAGTGGAGAGTGGCGACTCTTCGATACCTCGGCAAAACATCGCCGCGTTCCTTTCTCTCCCTATTTACTTTGAGCACCTACTTTGAGTATTTACTTTGAGCAATTCAATACTTGTTTTACATCCATAGAATTGCTTGCTAGAGTAAGGTTGAAATATAGGTTGTGAGTTCGTTGTGCATTAGTTTAATAGAAACACCTTTCTAGGCACAAGGGGTTAATTGGGCTATCCGTAGGATTTGTTTATTGCAAGAGAATTTCGAATTAGCCCAATTCACCCCCCCTCTTGGGCATCTTGATCCTTTCACTTGCCATCAAAGTTCAGACTCCCTTTCTCCTTGCTGAATCTAATTCTACTAAGGAAGTAAGAAATGAAATCTCCACTAGTCTTGACACTTGTTTGGGATCGCAATCTCCTCACTCATGGTATTGCTGTCTAAACTATATATATGCCTACTTCTTTGCACGCGCTCCTTCAATCAGACCCTCTCAACATCAACATAAATTGCACTCTACTACTGCCTTGCCTTGATTTGCCCTTTCCTAAACTGCTACTTCTTAATTTGACTTGGCTTCTGAACTCAGACTAACACCTCTACAGGAACCCCTTCTTCACCTCTATCGAACTCCACTAGTACACCAACTAATCTGCACTGCACACATACTCGATCTTCAGCCTGCTTCCAGCCTCCTCCGCATCTAAATCGACACTACAACTTGCTTTCCCCTCCCCCATACCTGCATGCATGCACCTATCAGGCTATCACAGCCAGCTCTTCCTCTACGGCTGCAAGAACTATGCCATGGTGAGAGTGAGACCTTCAGTCGCCCAAGTCGACGTGCAGCAAGACACCTAGCAAAATAAAAGAACCCACAAATGGGGAGTCTCACCCTTCGATGCAGCCATGATGGTTGATCTCCGGCGGCGAGCGACGTCAACCCTCCTAGCTCGGTGCATGCGGAACTGTACGTGTCCAGCGACGGCGGCGGCGGCGGCGTGCTGCTGTAGTGTGCGCGATTTGTGAAAGCAGTGTGGCGGCGAGATGCGACATGCGAGTGCGTGTGTGAGCAGCGGCTTGGCGGCGGTGGTGTTCTGATGGATCTCATCTCCCCCGCCATGAGAGACTACTCTGCCTTTATACTTAATACCGGACCGGAGGAGGCCGGGCCTCAGGTTGAGTGGTGGACGAGCGCGCGCCGGGCGTGAAAATGTGTGTGCCGAAGGCGAGTGCCGCTGCGGCGGCCCTGCACTATAGTAGGAGGCTCGTCGTGGCCGAGACTTAACCCAATTTTACGAGCCCAATATCTTGCATTTAACCCAATTTTACGAGTCCAATAAATAATTGTACCATCAAAGTGCTACAAGCATGGATCACACAATTATTGTAATTTTTATTTTATATAAATAGCCCCTGATAAAGTGCCATGTACACGCATATATGACTAGTATATCACATACTTGTACGCAAGCAAATTACCTCATGCGTGCCTTTGTACTTCCTTTGTCGTTCTGGCTTCCCGATAAATCAAACCTTTTCAACTTTAACCAAATATATACAAGAAAATATTAATATTTGTAGTACATAATTAATATCATTAGATAGATCGTTAAATTTTTTTTTATAATAAACTTATTTGGAGATTAAAAAATATTGTAATATTTTTTATAAATTTAGTCAAACTTAAAAAAATTTGATCGACACGAATACCGTAGCGACAGTTATTTAGGGATGAAGGGAGTATGTGGGGCCTGCTAAGAATACATTAGAGCCATCCCACATTTGAGTGTCCTGTGCTAGCCTCGACGAATCTCGAGCGTAAGGATCGTCATGCCTCCCATGGTAGGCACAAATTACACGGGGCTAGCCCACTCACTTTTTTGTGAACAAGGTAGATTATGCCTGCTGTAAGAGTTTCAAAATCTCTTTTTTGACAACGTCTCTTATCGCATTGTTTAGCCTCCTTTGAGGCTCCCTCCAAGGTGTACAGCTAAGATCGATGCGTGCAAAGAGCAGGATGGATAGATTGCTCATGCTCATCTCTTGGTAGGATCAGATATTACCTTGTTCCGTAATAGATCTGTATATGTGATGAATGGATTGGTTTTTTTTTCGAGAACACGACTTCACGCGTATTTCAATAAGAAGAGAGCCGAAAGAACAGCTTACACAACGCAACTATGGAAGAACCCATAGGTTACACAACCACAGAGAAAGTGGTTAGAACCTAAACAACAACAATATAGAAAGAAAGACGGTAGGGAGAGACCCTCCACCACAAGCCTGACAAACTGGACCTGCAAATGAAAATACATCAACGCAAGGCTACCAACGTAGAAAATGAAGCCGTGGTGACAAAGCATCCACCGAGAAAACGACGCGGCAAAGTATCCGCAAGTGAGGAGGCTCAACACGCCCTCAGCAGCATGTGCATGAGGGGGGAGCTCGAAGCAACATCGGCGGCGAAGGATCTGTGCGAGCAGCTGCGAACGACAACAGCAAATCATCCGCTGTGAAGAAACATCGACTACGGCAACACCTAGCAGGCTGAACAGACCAATGGGAAGAGGAGATTGAAGCACACACAGGCACAGTACACGACAGGGCTTAATGTCATGTTGTACGTATTATCTTATTTTTGGATTAAAGTGTGTCATAAAATAATTAAATATTTAACAGTTGGCTCTGGCAAGTACATGCTGGCTTTTATATAAGTACTAGTGGAAATGCACGTGCAACACGCACATGTCTAAAAAAAAGTTTTTTTAAAAAGTTTTTTCTTTAATAGAAGTGCTGAGTTCATCACTGATACATTTTACAAAGGTAAAACATACTACAAAGATTACAAATTCAACCTCCTAGAGTTTATGACAAAATGTACCCTGTAATTATATTAGATTAAAATTTGAACCTAAATAATTTCGAATTATTAACACTGGATTCATGGAATGTTAATATACATTCAGCCAACATTACATTCTGTTCCTTTTCTTATTTTTATATAATAAAATATTAAGATCAGTCTATCACCCTAATTAAATCTATATCAGCCTGCTACCACAAATCTTTAAAAATGAGAATAACGGTGAATGTGCATCGAGAAGGGCTTTAACTTTTCTAGTCAACACTGGATTCATGGAATGTTAATATACATTCAGCCAACATTACATTCAGTTTCTTTTCTTATTTTTATATAATAAAATATTAAGATCAGTCTATCACCCTAATTAAATCTATATCAGCCTGCTACCACAAATCTTTAAAAATGAGAATAACGGTGAATGTGCATCGAGAAGGGCTTTAACTTTTCTAGTTTCCATGCTTTCCCTCCGAAGCACCTATGTAAGGCAAATTAACCTCCTTGTTCTTCTCCAAAATGCATCGCACGTTTCTTCACCCCCTCGATCCCCTATCCTCCTTGCCACCATTACAAATTTCCAATCAAGCAGGTCCAGGACTGCCCCTAAGGGTGGTCATCGTCTCGCCACATCCACAAGTACTAAAAACAATGATTAAAGACATTGTGTTTATATACATTTTTCATATACAAAAGCATAGTGCAAACAAATAGAAAACAATATAAGCTGACAGCTCCCTATTAAGAATTTTCACTGGTACATATAGAAGCGTAGTGCTAACAATAGCCTAACCTCTATAATCAGAAGGACAACTGGTTCACATACATAAGGCAAACTACAATCAGTTCTTTCTTCTTTTTTTTGGAAAAATGTTGTATCCCCGTATCCATATCTTCCGATGCAGATACATGGATCTCATCTACTTTCTGCTACTTGTAGTAGCTGATCAGCCTACTAATTGTCTCTGAAGTTTTTTCAAACTACACATGTGAAAGAAGTGCAAAATCCAATTAAGACATGTACCAACATGCTAGGGAAAAAAATTGGAAACTCACTCTTGTCTTCATTGACTCTTTCTGAGTGGCATTCACCATGTCAAAGTCCAAAATTTATGCACCTAAGAAAATGATCCGATGGGTCGCAGATCAGCAGGCACGGGAAAGCAGCTTGGGCGAAGAACTGCTTTCATGCACAATAGAGCTTTTCCCAGCTTGGGCGAAGAACTGCTCTCATGCACAATAGAGCAGTCGTTCCAGATGTCCCCATTGGTGCAGCAGAAACATCGATAAAAACAAGATGGGCAATCTCAGATCATTACCTCACAAGATTTAGAGGCCTTTCCCAAGTAGACAGTTTTGCCGCCTGATAGAAGGTAGACAGTCAAAGAGTGCCAAAAACCTCATTGCTTGGCAGGTGGACTGAAGCTATTACAGTTCGGCCATCTTTGCCAGCCCCCATAGCGTCTGTGTCACGAAGAATGCCGAAGCGCTGCATAATTTTTTTTATGTTGTTGCAAATCAGTCACTCCAGCAGACTATAGCTACCAAAAGAGATGAAATAAAGTGCATACCTATTGAGAAGGGTATGCTGTTTTACCCTCACTACTGCTTATTTTTATCTTTTTTTTTTGCAGGATGTTAGCTATGAGACAAGCCTTATTGACTACTGAACCTTTTTGTGAACTTAAGCACATTTAAATTGTCAGGCACCCAAACTGAATATAGCTAGTTGCAAGGAAGACAGAATAATAGAGTGTTGGTAATGCCTAGGCTAGATGCAAGTAATAAGACAGAATAAAAGAGTGTTGGTAGTGTCTTGTAAGAGTATTCTTGCTATGTTATTTTGAATTATTAGAATCTTTTGCTATGACTTGCTGCACTAATGATAAAATCGACATGTATATATTTCTCATTCTATGCCATCAAGGTAGCTAACAGAATTGGATCCTATTGTAGTATAGAAGAACAATGTACAAGGCTTAACATTCTGAATATACCAATTACCAAATCTACTCATAACCTATCTTCTTGATCGCATTTTGAATACAGTGATTGACAACTCAAACATTGCAACTGTTATGACCGGCGTGCATTATGGCCGGCGAAAGGGTATTAGTGGCTAAGTCTAGATAATTTCTATAGAATCAGGGGGTTATTTTCATATTTCAATAGACGAGATAAATACTTGTGATTAGGGACTATTTTGGTAAGCAGGAACATATTATTGTTTCCGGCTTCCTCAGGGAGCCGGGAGAAACCCTAGCCGCCTTCTCTCTCCCATGAACAGTACCGCGACACTGTAGCGCCGCCACATCTCCCTTCGCGAGATCACGGCGCCCCGCCGTGATCCATCGCGGTTTAAGCCTCGATTCCAGATCTCTCATCCTTACAACCTCCGTCCAATCGCCAGTAGGATCCGAAATCCTATCAACCTGGTATCAGAGATGTCAGGTCCCCAGCCCTCGGCCTCGCTTCCTCCGCTGTCCGCGCCGCCGCGCCCATCATCGCCGCCGCCCTCCACCTCGCTCGCTGTCCCCATGACCTCTGGGGCGATCGTCGCCCACTCAGCGGGCGCGAGCGCTCCCGTCGTCCTCCTGTCCTAGGAACAGACCTCGGTGGCCATTGCCGGGCTGAGCCAGAACATGGCGGCCATGCAGGCCTCCATGGAGGAGGTGCGGGGCGTCCTCCAGGAACTCCTCCACGCCCAGCGATCACCACCACAGCCGCCGCTTCCGCACCTTTTCCCCATGCCGCCGCCACCCCCGTCCCTGGCCGCGCCAACGCCCACCCTCGCAATCACGTACCCGTATGGCATGCCGCCGCCGTCGTCCCACCACCCCCCACCCCGCACGTCATCTGTTCCCATCCACCAAATCCAATTCCCTCGCTCGCCGTCCCCGATCCCGACGTGGGCGATGGCCACGTCGGCCCCGATCTATACGTCCACGACGCCGCAGCCGTCCCTTCCATACTCGGCCAGCACAGCTGCGCCGGCGTTCCACGCTGCCCCGTCGGTCTCCGGCGTCCTCTACGGCGGCATGGACGGCACTCTCATCCCGGAGGCGTCCCTGGCAGCGACCGACGCCGGGGTGTCTGCCTCGGCCGACGCAGCAGCGGCAGCTGCGGCCGCGGCCGGTGCTGACGCCGTGTCCGACCGGCTACCGCCGAAGTTCTACAAGCTAGAGTTCGCCACATATGACGGCTCTGAGGACCCGCTGAACTGGCTCAATCAGTGTGAGCAGTTTTTTCGCGGGCAGCGCACCTTGGCGTCCGACAGGACGTGGCTCGCGTCCTACCATCTTAAGGGCGCAGCACAAACATGGTATTACGCCTTGGAACAAGATGAGGGCATGCCGCCGTGGGATCGCTTCAGGTCCCTGTGCAACCTCCAGTTCGGGCTGGCCGTGCGGAATACTTGTATCTCCGAGCTGGCGCGGCTGCCCTTCCTGTCGACGGTTCAGGAGTACTCGCAGCGCTTCAACGCGGTACTCTGTCACTCTCGGAACATCTCCGAACCTCAGAAGGCGGAGTTGTTCGTGGGTGGTCTCCCTGAGCACATCAAGGTGGATGTCGAGCTCCGCGATCCGCAGAATCTCCAGACGGCTATGTACCTCGCCCGGGCATTTGAACGTCGCGCCGCGGCGGTCGCTCCTCCGGTCCCTCCCCGGGGACCACGGCCGCAGCAGCGGCAGGGGCTGCTGCCACCGCCGCGCGCCCCTGGCGGAGGCCACGGGCAGGCCAGGGCTGCCGCGCAGGCCGCGCCCAACGCCCAGCAGGCGCCCGCGGCTGGCGCTCGCCCTTTCCGTCATCTCTCCCCGGCGGAGGTGGCTGAACGTCGCCGGCAGGGCCTTTGCTTCAACTGTGACGAACCCTACGTCCGTGGCCATGTGTGTCCGCGGCTCTTCTACTTGGAGGCTGATGATTACATTGATGAGGACCTCCTGGCAGCCGACGCGGCGGCTGATGAGCCTCATCCGGCGGAGGAGGAACAGGCCGCCGAACCTGCAGCAGCCAACGCCTTGGTGGTGTCCCTCCATGCGGTGGCCGGCATCCGCACGGCAAACACTATGCTGCTGCCGGTCTCCATCAAGGGCGTGCGCTTGCTAGCGCTTCTTGACACCGGCTCCACCCACAACTACCTTCAGAGTGCCACCATGCGCCGCCTGGGTCTTTGTGCCTCGGGGGGTGCTCAGCTCCGCGTAACCGTCGCCAACGGAGATCGACTTCCGTGTGTGGGCATCGCGCGCAACGTACCCCTCGTCGTCGGGTCCCAGTCCTTCGCCATCACATGCGTCGGCCTCGACTTGGGGTGCTTCGACTTCATTCTCGGCGTCGACTTCCTAAAGACCTTGGGTCCTCTCCTGTGGGACTTCGAGGCGATGACGCTATCGTTCTGGCGCCAGGGCAAGCGCATCTTCTGGCGCGGTGAGGGTGGCGCCACCGACGCGGCGTCGCAGGCGCCCACTGCGGCAGCGGCGGCTGTTTCCGAGCAGCCCCTGCTGGACCGCCTCCTACAGCAGCACGCCGCCATCTTCGCCGAGCCTCAGGGCCTTCCGCCTCCCCGCTCATACGACCACCGCATCCATCTCCTGCCGGGGACGACGCCTGTGGCAGTGCGCCCGTACCGGTACCCGCACCTCCAGAAGGATGAGCTGGAGCGCCGTTTTCAGCCCCGGTGCTGCTGGTCCGCAAGGCGGACAATTCATGGCGTTTCTGCATCGACTATCGCGCCCTCAACGCCAAGACGTCCAAGGACAAGTTCCCGATCCCGGTGGTGGACGAGCTGCTTGACGAGCTCCATGGGGCTCAATTCTTCACTAAGCTCGATCTGCGCTCGGGCTACCACCAGGTGCGCATGCACCCGGACGACATCGCCAAGACGGCGTTCCGCACCCACCACGGGCACTACGAGTTCCTGGTGATGCCCTTTGGCCTCTCCAATGCTCCGGCGACATTCCAGGCCCTCATGAATGACGTCCTCCGACCGCTCCTGCGAAGGTTTGTGCTCGTCTTCTTTGACGACATTCTGATCTACAGCTCATCGTGGGCGGAGCATCTGCAGCACATCGCCATCGTCCTCAACGCGCTGCGTGCTCACCGCCTGCACCTCAGACGCTCGAAGTGCTCCTTCGGCGCGACGTCGGTGGCCTACCTTGGCCACGTCATCTCTGCGGCGGGCGTCGCTATGGACGCCGACAAGGTGGCTGCCGTCGCGGCGTGGCCCCCTCCGCGTGGCGCCCGGGCCCTCCGGGGGTTCCTGGGCCTCGCCGGCTACTACCGGAAATTCATCCGGGACTTCGGCCTCATCGCTGCCCCGCTTACGCGTCTCTTGCGGCGAGACACGTTTGTGTGGGACGCTGAGGCGGCGGAGGCGTTCCAGGCACTCCAGCGAGCCCTCACTACCGGACCGGTCCTCCAAATGCCGGATTTCGACCAGTTGTTCATGGTGGACTGCGACGCTTCGGGCGTGGGGTTTGGTGCCGTCCTGCATCAGGGCGCCGGCCCCCTCGCTTTCTTCAGCCGTCCCTTCGCGGCTCGTCACTTGAAGCTGGCGGCGTATGAGCGCGAATTGATTGGTTTGGTGCAAGCGGTGCGCCACTGGCGGCCGTACCTCTGGGGTCGTCATTTTCTCATCCGCAATGACCATTACAGTTTGAAGTTTTTGTTGGACCAGTACCCCAGCACCAATGGATCAGCAAGCTGTTTGGGTTCGACTTCACCGTCGAATACCGCCCTGGCCGGCTGAACACGGTGGCTGACGCCCTGTCCCGCCGCGACACCGAGTCAGTGGCCGATTCGGGCGGGGAAGGGGGCGCCAGTGCATGCGCCATCTCGGGCCCCTCCTTCGCTTTCATCGATGACATCCGCCGCGCGACTGTGACGGCGGCTGATGCGCAGCTGCTGCAACAGCAGTTGGCGGCCGGCGAGCTGCAGGCGCCCTGGCGCTCGGACGCCGGGCTGCTTCTCCACGGGCGCTGCATCTTCGTGCCCGACCACGGTGATCTGCGCCACCAGGTGCTCTCGCTGGCCCACTCCGCTGGCCACGAGGGCGTCCAGAAGACTCTCCATCGCCTTCGCTCCGACTTCTTCGTTCCCGGCGATCGCACCCTGGTGCAAGACTGGGTGCGGTCCTGTGAGGTGTGCCAGCGCAACAAGACAGAGTCTCTACGGCCTGCCGGGCTGCTGCAGCCCTTGGAGGTGCCGTCCCAAGTGTGGGCGGACGTCTCCATGGATTTCATCGAGGGCCTTCCCAAGGTGGGCGGCAAGTCGGTCATCTTGACGGTGGTGGATCGCCTCTCGAAGTATGCGCATTTCATTGTGCTGGGCCACCCATATACGGCCACCTCCGTCGCTCGGGCATTCTTCGACGGCATCGTCCGGTTGCACGGGTTTCCCACATCCATCGTCAGTGATCGGGGTCCGGTGTTTACCGGGCATGTCTGGCGTGATCTATTCCGGATGGCGGGCGTCAAGCTGCGCCTCAGCACGGCGTTCCACCCGCAGACCGACGGCCAGTCCGAGGTGGTTAACAAGGTGATTGCTATGTACTTGCGATGTGTTACAGGTGATCGTCCTCGCGCATGGGTGGACTGGCTCTCGTGGGCGGAGTATTGTTATAATACTTCCTTCCACACCGCCCTTCGCGCGTCGCCGTTCGAGGTCGTCTACGGCCGACCGCCACCACCCATGGTGCCGTACCAGCCGGGGACGGCGCGCACGGAGGTTGCTGATGCCCTCCTCCGTGGCCGCGACGAGATTCTCGCGGAGGTTCGTCAACGTCTACTACAGGCCCAGCAGCTCGCCAAGCGGTACTACGACGCTGGCCACCGCGATATCGAGTTCGCCGTCGACGATTGGGTCTGGCTGCGTCTACTTCACCGCACTACGCAGTCGCTGGACCCCCGCGCCAAGCATAAGCTCAGGTCGCGTTACGCCGGGCCATTCCGGGTCCTGGAACGCGTGGGCACTGTTGCGTACCGTCTGGAGCTTCCTGAGGGTGCGCGGCTCCACAATGTCTTTCATGTGAGCCTCCTAAAGCGCCATCGGGGGGAGCCACCAGCACTGCCAGGCGCGCTGCCGCCGACCGTCGATGGCCGGCTGTCTTCGGAGCCGGCTCGGGCGTTACGGGCGCAGCAGCGCCGTGGAGTCTGGCATGTGTTGATCAAGTGGCGTGGGCTTCCGGACGACGACGCTACTTGGGAGCCCTTGGAGGATTTCCGTGTTCACTTCCCCGACTTTCAGCTCGAGGACGAGCTGTTTGCGCAGGCGGGGAGAGATGTTATGACCGGCGTGCATTATGGCCGGCGAAAGGGTATTAGTGGCTAAGTCTAGATAATTTCTATAGAATCAGGGGGTTATTTTCATATTTCAATAGACGAGATAAATACTTGTGATCAGGGACTATTTTGGTAAGCAGAAACATATTATTGTTTCCGGCTTCCTCAGGGAGCCGGGAGAAACCCTAGCCGCCTTCTCTCTCCCGTGAACAGTACCGCGGCACTGTAGCACCGCCACATCTCCCTTCGCGAGATCACGGCGCCCCGCTGTGATCCATCGCGGTTTAAGCCTCGATTCTAGATCTCTCATCCTTACAACCTCCGTCCAATCGCCGGTAGGATCCGAAATCCTATCAGCAACATTGTAGCATATTATAGACACCAAATACAACAAAATGGAATTAGACATTAGAAGAAATGGCAATGGTGTGCATGGAATTCAGAGAAGAACGCATAAAACAGTAAGGAAATAGTCCACCACCTTGACGGTTGATGCGATGTCATGGAGTGGGGTCCTCGGGTACCAGTCCGGCAAACGGGCTCCTCTTTGGTGCATCCTTCATCTATCTTGTAGTTCTAGAAGAAGTGTATATAACATCATCAGTGATGCAAGAGACCAAAGAATGTGATAAACAAATGAACTCTGAAATCACAATATTTCTTATAGTTGTTCTGGTCTCTGCTCTTTCCTATTCTTGGTGCCCTGAGTCCTGTTGCTATTCTCCTGGATCTACACAAGAAAATTTCTCCTATATCCATGCAAGAAATTATAGGATGAAGTTAACAAGCAGAATTCAGAGGACGCGTGAATAACTGCCATGCACGTGCGACACGCACGTGTCTATGAAAAAAAATTATAAACATCAGTAATGTCATTTTTTACGACTCTTGATCATCATTGTCCTACCCCATATCATGTTCATCTTCATACATGTAGTAAAGTCCATCACATATTTCCTCAGTCAATGACCTTAGCTCTAGACTCACTCCTCACTCTCTTCTTGTTGAATCAGCGGACTGCAATCCGCTTGACAATGCAATCCGGTGATTTTCTTTGAGGTATGGAGGCAGAGTTTCACTAAAAAATCCAGCATTACATAAATGTTGAGATGAATGTGAACAAGTAGTTGGGTCCAGTAATTTACACATGCTCTAGATTCCCATATGAAGCTGAAATTATTCAGATTTTTTAGTTCTTAGAACCCAGTAGCACCAGATCATATTATTATCCCTATTATTACTTATAATGTTAGCCAAACATACAAGTTGTCCTTCCACCTTTATGCCATTAATCAATTCTTCCAAAAAAAACATGTAGCTGAAACCAAAGGAACACCAAAGTATCACTTCTACAGGCCAATACTACTTTCCAAAGGGCATAAATGCTATGTTAATTGTCCAAGGAGCTAATCAACATATGTACATGCTTAACATGACAATAGTAATTTTTAATCCGCAAAACATAATCACAAAGATTTAGAATAAGCGCATATATTGCAGTGAATAAGTAAAAAACTAAAGATAACAAGAGTTCAAAGTTTTATGAACCAGTAACATATATTGCAGTGAAGAGCCCAAACAATTTTTTTACCAGAGCAATAAAGATCCAAAAATCTCGAATAACAGACATCCCACACACACAATCATAGGAGCAAGCACAATAATTAAGGGATTGGAATAAAGCTACAGTTGCCCAAAGAAATTAATGGAAACCATTCTTGAGCAGCTCCTTCTGATCCTTGCCAATAATTAGATAAAGCTTTTCTACCCAAGACAATAGCAGATAATGGGGTATGTCCTTGTTCCAAAAAATAAAACATGATGAAGCAAACCAAAATTGTATTAGTTAGTGTAGAAAACAGGACCTTCAGATGCTGCCACTGAACTCGACCTCATGCGATCCCATTGGCGCGGGCTCTTGGAGCTGCCCTGCAAAAATCCTGTGCTCTGCCACCGCAGGATGCTCACAATCTATTTGAATAGGATCTTCATCTGCTGAAACAACCTGTATTGGCCATATTATTCAATCAGCCGGACCATGCATCGATTTGATTCGAGACAAGGACCGTTACAATTATAAGAATTAACCAGCAATCTGCTTGATAAGTACATTTGCTTGAAATAATCCATAGATTTCCAAAGAGCACGTTGCATATTGATTCATAACAAAAGGAACAGGAAAATGCTTCAGGTAACTATTTGGCCATGCACGGATATAAAAAGATAAAAAAATCAACAATGGATAAAATAAACCAATAGCATGTCAAATCGACTAACAAAGAAGAGAAAAAAGATAATGATCTGAAGGGCTGGATGCCATCTATGATGGTAACGACCTGAAGGGCTGGATGCCATCTATGATGATAACGACCTGAACGAGCAGATCGGGCGGATATGGGGAAGAGGACGCGACAGAAGGTTTCATTAAGGAAGTGCTGACAGAATACCAAAATGCATGCAGTCCAAAGAAGCTTAAGCAACCCATTCAATTCCCTCAGAAGACTTTAAATTCGAAATTGTGATTATACCACCAAGGGTGCTGATCATGGATGCTCTTCTCTTATGTTGACTGCTCAGTTAAATATTTTTTGAACTGAAACCACAGTTTCACAATATGTGATTAATTACAAATATATTATCTGGATTATGCTCAACATATGGAAGATAAATCATTTTGAAACTTATTGACTCATAGAACAGTAATTGCATTGTCATTTTAAGCTGTTATTCAATCAATGTCACCCATTGGTACCTAGTAGTAAGACGTTTTAGCAGGTTAACCCAATTGGCATGCCATAAACAAGACAGCAAGATGAAATGAAACCTCAGTAGCTAGAGTGATTTCAGAGATTGTTTTGTATTCCTTAGTGATCATTCAATCAAAGATTGCATTGGTGGTCAGCATATAGAAGGGCACATTAGCTAGAGTGATTTCAGAGATTGTTTTGTATTCCTTAGTGATCATTCAATCAAAGATTGCATTGGTGGTCAGCATATAGAAGGGCTAATGTGCCCTGCACATTTTTTTTTTCTTTAGGAATGCAACAATCTAAGCAGTGAGCCCTAAGCTATCTTTTAACAGACTTACAGTAATTGTCTCTCTTTGATTTAATATAAGCATGATTGAACCAATGCCGCTACCACAAGCAGAAGCAGTTTTACTTTTACCTTGTTGGCTTCTGCTCTGTCACTACGACTCTAAGATGTCTACCTGCAAGAAAGACGCAACACAGAGAAGACCAATGTATAAGCATCAATAGCACGACTGTGACGGTTCTACTCATAATTCCACCTCAATCCTCTACCTCCAAGGGCGAGACACGTCTGAAGAAAGCAATTTGGGAGCAAACCAACAAAATCAGCCCAAGAACTACAACCGTTTACAAAAGCGATTTCTTACCTCGTTGATCTTGTATGAGTCCAGATTAATGTCGGCGAGAGACAGCCCCGGGTACAGCATCTGCAATCAACCAATACCAGCGAAACCAGACAAGATTGAGCAACGGCGGACGAAAATTCGCGGTCGCTTCTTGGGCCGGCGTGGCGGGCGGTTGCCGCGGATGGCGGCGAAGTCCTCGGCGATCTCGTCCCTGGTGAGCGCGGTGGAGAAGGCCCTCTTCCTGAGCAGGGCTTCCAGGGGCGCGGGGGCTGCGAAGAGGGTGCGGCGCCGGGGGAGGAGGCCTGCTGCGGGTGCTGCTGGTGCGGCGGCTTCTCCTTGTCCAGCGATGGCGTCTGCGGGATCGGCGGCAGGGACAAGGGGCCGCCGCCGTCCTTGGGGCAACGGAGGCAAACAGATGGGGATGGAGGGGAGAAAGTTTTCGGTGGATCGGCGCGTGGGTACGGCGGGCGGTTGCCGCGTGGTTGATCGGTGCGTGGGTACGGAGGCGGTTGCTGCGGGGTGGATTGGTGCGTGGGTATGGCGGGCGGGTAGGGCTGGAGGACGGTGAGAAAAAAATCCGAGGCAAATCGTCGGTAGAGAAAACAACTTGTCAACGTAAATAGTTTTTGATAAGTTTTCGAACGGGACCACTCGTTAGATCGGGGTGGATGTTTTGGATGCGTTGGATATAATTCTAAATTCTAAAGTAGATTTAACGGATAAAAATTAAGGTGGGTAAGAAATGTGAGGGTAAGATCCCGTTCGGCTCGATGAAAAATGACTGAAAGTGGCTGAAAAATACTGTTCTGACTGAAATGTTGTAAGAGAGAAAACACTGTTCTAGCGGAAAAAAGAAGCTGAATAAGCCGGAAATAAGGTAAGCCGAACAGGGCCTAAGAGACTATTTTCAATTCGTTCGCTCACGTGCACATAGGTACATGAGAACGAATGCTAGATGCAACGTGGACTCTAGGGGAGCGCGGTGACGGAGCCACACATAGATGGTTTGATCTGTTTTCTGTGCGACGTGGACTCCAGGGAGCGAGGTGACGGAGCCCCACACATACGATTCAGATTTTCTTAAAAAAACTATTATGATTTACAGACGCATGACCCTTCAGTTTTTAATGGGCAAATGACCTATTTGGTAGAGCTCAACTCTGAAAACATAGCTCCAGAGTAGGTGCTTCGCCATGGAGCAGCTCTACGATGGAGTTGAGCTCCCACCAAGCCATTTTGTAGATATCCAACTCTTAGATGGACTCATATGTAGTTATTAAAACAAATAGGGGCTAAAATAAAAAAACATCTTCTTCTTCCTCCCATGCGGCACAAGCCTGGGTAGGCACAAGCCTGGGTAGGCGGCCGGTGTCGGAGACAGGACTTGCGGGGCGGGGTCGGGCGGCGGGTGTTGGGGACGGGATGGGCAAGGCGGGGCCAAGCGACCGGTGCCGGTGACGGGAAGGTCGACCATGCATGGTGGATAGAGGAGCTAGTGCCGAGCCTCTCGCGAGGAAGAAAAAGAACGAAGTGAAACGGTATCTTAGACTGTGTAACCGATGACATAGTGGGTAATTTTCTAACTCCACGAAACATGAGTTTTCAGAGCACCCCGTAGATTTGGTGGATCTAGGAGCTAGCATACGTTTTTGACAGATTCGGAGTTTGCGGAGCTAGGATGTTTGGCTGAAAAGTTAGGATCTGGAAGTGTGCCGAAATCTCAATAATAACATTAATGGAACTCTAGAACCATCTTGACAGGAACTGACTTTTTCTCCATGGCCGCATAGGCTTCTCTTCCATGGCTGATAGGAAATTTTTCTCCACTGTAGGGCGTGTTTGAATCTTCGGCCAGCACTCAGCTCGCCTTGCCTAGCTAGGATGTAGAAAGGCAAATGAGTTTCCTTTTTTCAACTAGTGTTCCTCGGGGTCTGAGCAAGCAAGTTTGCTTGCTTCTGCGCGAGAGGGGTTTTGACTCGCCTGGTTTGGCGAGCTTCTCGGGGCCGTGAAGCTGGGCAAGGCAAAACGTTTGGATGTCACGCCAGCTTTGTCTTGCCCAGCCGCAATCCAGGCTAGCCAAAATCCCTCTCCCGCTGCTTGCTCAGACCGAGAAACACTAGCTCGAAAACCAACGTGTTTGCCTTTCTACGTTACATCCTGGCTAGCTGGGCAAGATGAGCCGAGGGCTGGACGAAGATCCAAACACGCTCGTAATTTCCCAGCTCCATATCGGATCTCATGAAGCCCTTCGGTATGAGCTCCCGTGTACGTGCACAGTAAAAATAAAATTCCAAAAAACGTATGTTTGCCCAACCCTTCGCCACTTGCCTCCTTCCCGTTCTCCTCCTCGTCGCATCCCTCTCCTCCGATCGCCGCCGCCGCCGCCGCCGGCTGATTCGCACCGCCGACCGAGTCTCAGCCCAGATCGAGCCTCCCCCTTCCCAAATCGGGTTCTAGCTGTAGTTGGGCTCGCACCCCCCCCCGCCGCCCTACACCAGGTGCCGATCTCTTCGCCGGCGAAGAGCGCCCAGCAGGTATTATTCCCACCCCTTGTCTTCCCTGTTTGCTGTGCGAAACCGAGTTCCCAAACTACCTCAAGCTATTTGGCTATTCGATGCCGAGTAACTTCTAACTTTTTGCGAAAATTGTCCATGTCCCTCTACTAGATCCGCCCCTGGCCTTCGCTGATCTCTAGGTGCCTACACCAGGTGCCGAGGCCTTCGCTGATCTCTTCGCCGGCGAAGAGCGCCCAGCAGGTATTCCCACCCCCTTTTCCTCCCTGCTTGCTGTGCGGAACCGAGTTCCCAAACTAGCTCAAGCTACATGTCTATTCGATGCTTAGTAGCTTCTAACTTATTTTTTCGAAAATTATTGGTGTGCACATGTGTACACCCATGTCCCTCTACTAGATCCGCCCTGCTACGTCATAGTGTTCTTTCATTTTGATGCTGTCGTTGAGATTTCTAACCTGTATATGTACTTAAATGTAGGCCAAGGCAATGAGGATTTCTAATCTGGATGCACACTTAGTCTTGTCCAGTTCTTGATCTTGGGCTTCGCTGCTCCCGCTCAAGTTAGTTTGTTGGCCAATCGAGTCCAGACTCGAGAGGCGCACATGAGTGAGGAGTACAATATGGATGAGGCCCTGAAAGCCAAAAATGTTGCTGAGACCAAGTTCCATGCCCGTGACATCAGGGGTGCTCGGAAGTACGCACTCAAGGCCCAGAATCTCTGCCCGACACTTGAAGGCATATTGCAGATGGTCTCAACGCTTGAAGTTCATCTTGCATCTGAGTCCAAGATTGATGGAGAGAGTGACTGGTATCGGATATTGTCTCTAGGTGCCTTTGCAGATGAAGAGGAGGTGAAGAAGCAGTATAGGAAGCTAGCTCTGCTGCTGCACCCAGACAAGAATAAATCAGTTGGTGCTGAGGAGGCCTTCAAACTGATCTCTGAGGCATGGAGTGTGTTATCAGATACTAGCAGGAAGGTGGTTTATGATGAGAAGAGAAGAAATCATTCTGTTGTCAATGTAACTAATGGCATCTATACTTATGATAAGAAGGCAAACAAGAGGGCTCGAAAGAATGCCGCTGCTGCAGCTGCTGCCGCTGCCGCCGCAGCTGAGGCTACTACTTGTCCTGTTGGGGTTGATACATTCTGGACATCTTGCAACCACTGCCGGATGCAGTATGAGTACTTAAGGATTTATCTTAATCATAACCTGCTGTGCCCAAATTGCCATCATGCATTCCTGGCAGTGGAGACTGGGTTCCCTTGCAACGGAACCAGTTCGTCATTCTCCTGGTCAACCAAGCAGCAGCCACAGCAGAACCACAATTCGACCAAGCATTCATATGGCTCAGCAAGCAGGACTTCTAGCATCCCTGGGACAGGGCATGGGGGGTACCAGCAAGATAATACTTATGATTCCTACAACAATCAAAGCTTCCAGTGGAATCAGTACTCCAAGACCACGCCCGCAGCTGGTACTAATGCTTATAGTACACAGGCGTTGGAGAAACAGAGAAGGAAGCATGATGAGAGCTACAGCTACAACTATTCTGAAAGCCACAACACATATGTCCATGAGAAAACTGCTTCAAGGCGCGGTCGCTTCTCAAAACGGAGAAGGCATAACTATGATGCTTACACTACTGTGGATTATGGTGCTGATAACAAAGAAACAGTTGCTACAAGCACAGAACCAACTGCTGTTTTCACTGATGTGGGACGGGTCAATGGTACTTCAGTGGAAAGGTTGAGATCTGCAGTGAGTGGGAGAAGAGCAAATATTCTGGGTGAGATTACCCAGATTGATACACGAAGTCTACTTCTTGAGAAAGCCAAGGCAGCTGTCTGTGAAAAATTGCACGAGCTAAACATCACATCATCTTCACGATTTGCAGAGAGAAGAGGATCTGAAGGAAAGCTATATCCTTGTGACAACAACATAAAGGTCAATGGCGTGCTCTCTGACAAACCTGGCAAGGGAGTCAAGCTATGTAACTCAAGAAGCACGGAAATCCAAGTGCCTGCTACTGATGACAAGAATCCAGAGCAGCGCCGTGTACCTGTGTCAATTGATGTCCCAGACCCTGACTTCCATGATTTTGATAAAGATCGAACGGAGAAGGCTTTTGATAGTGATCAAGTATGGGCTACATATGACAGCGAGGATGGCATGCCTCGCCTATATGTAATGGTTCAAAAAGTTCTTTCAATGAGGCCTTTCCGGATCCGCATGAGTTTTCTCAACTCAAAGTCAAATATTGAACTGGCACCTATAAACTGGGTTGCGTCTGGTTTCCAAAAGACTTGTGGTGATTTCAGGGTCGGGAGATATCAGGTCAGCGAAACGGTGAACATATTTTCACACAAAGTGAGCTGGACTAAAGGTCCCCGTGGCATCATCAGGATTGTTCCCCAGAAAGGGGATACATGGGCCTTGTACCGTAACTGGTCGCCTGATTGGAATGAGCTTACGCCTGATGATGTGATATACAAGTATGAGATAGTAGAAGTTATTGATGATTTCACTGAGGAGCAAGGGTTGACTGTCATCCCATTGCTGAAGGTTGCCGGATTCAAAGCTGTCTTCCACAGACACATGGATCCCAAGGAGGTCAGGAGGATACCGAAGGAAGAGCTGTTCCGGTTCTCGCATCGAGTTCCTTCTCGTCTTCTGACCGGTGAAGAAGGCAACAATGCCCCAAAAGGTTGCCATGAGCTGGACCCTGCTGCAACTCCAGTGGACCTTCTTAAGGTTATCACGGAGCTCAAGGAAGACACAGTGGCACAGACTGCTAAATAGGAGGGGGCAACTCTGAACACTGAAGATAGGTAGCTGGATGTCTGAATGATCAGGTCCCACTTGGTTAACGACAATGTGCCAGCACATGATGGTATCTAAAGCTCTACTACGTCATCTTATTTTTGGCTGATGACTTGGACAATACTGCCAGGGCAAGCAGCCTGTGTGACGGACTTCTGACCGTTTTAATTCCTATTAGGCATTTCTAACATTTGATTTTATCACTACACAAAACGCCATGTAGATTAAATGGCCATTGGGAGGAGGCCGCAAAACGGCATTGGCGAGGAGGTTAGTCGACGGGAGGTAGGAGAGGAGGGTGAAGGTGTTTACTTGTTTGTGTTGCCACTCTGTAATGCAGGAGGCAAGTCTGAGTCGAGGGAAAGAGCTGCTAGGCTTTGGCTTGCCCATGTACCCCGCATTTGTGTACCTGTTTTACTTATGATGATGTTGTATTTCCTTCGGCCTTATAGTAATTCATCCATCCATCGCCATGATGTTGAACCTCTGATAATTGTAGACTCTGAACTCTGGTAACCACATCGGAAAATCTAGTGCTTCTTTTTTATCTAGTGGATGCTTCTATCTTTGACAGTGTACTGTTTGGTTGTGTACCCGAATTACTTGGATCGATTGGTTGATTCGAGGATGAAAATCTTTCGTGCTGACGCATGCTGTATCCAAGAATGTACTCCTGGTATCATGTGGTGTTGTACTCATACCTGTGTGCATTTGGTTGTGAGTTGCTGCCCCTGCAAATATCCAAGTAGATATGCACTCACTGCACGGTATGATGCGAGTTGAATTGATTCCCCAGGCGGTACAGGAGTTGCTGGGGCTGATGAATTCAGGGAGAGTACAGGAAGCAGGGACAATCATCAGACATGCGCATCGCTGGAAAGTGGAAACACTAATGGTCGGTCTTATGATCTTATCCCGAATTGTGGCCACAAGTATTTTGGAAGATAAATATATGCTCGTTGCACATAAAAAAAAGTAGCCCCGAATAAATAGATCTTTATCAGCATGCATTAAACTCCCTATTATCTCCAAATTGATTGACAAAAGAATAAAGAAGGAAGCGATAGAAAGCGTGCGCTTTACACAGACAGAAGTGGTGTACGAGACTGAAGAGAGACAGCATGATCAGACAGGGCACCAGGACGGCCAAGCAGCAGTCCTGCAGCCTGTTCGTTTGGCTGTGGCTTGTCATAAACGATCGTAAATTTCCAGTCGGAACAATATTTTTCTCTCACACAAACCAGCCAGCAGTACTTCTTCACGAACCAGCAACGATACGAACCAGCCAACCGAACAGGCTGCTGACTTCCTGAGGGCAGTCTTCCAGCTATTGCATCTGACACGCCATAGCCCAGAGTGCTCGTCCATCGGCAAATGAACAGATAGAACACGGCAGGCGAGCCAGGGTGCTGTGCCGCGCCAAGGCAGTTATCGGGCACCGCTGGTGGCGGCAGAACTAACACCAGCCGGCGAGACTCCCTCATTCCAGTAACAATTGTTTCTGGGCGTTGTTGGGATCAAATCGACCACAGGAGTGTAAAACTCAAAGCAGAACATTGACGAACTGATACTGACCATTAACCTAACGATGAAACGACATAACACGATGCTGTGCTGCAAACACAATATCTTATCTATATCCCTAAAGCAATACCACGTATACATGGAAAGCTGGATAAATGTCAGTTACGTCAAAATAGCATCTGGCAAGCCCATGAAATCGTGCGGCACATTTTCCCTTCCCCAACCTCCTCCAGACAGCGAGTACAGAGATTGAAAGGGTGCATCAGAGTCAGAGCGCAACCATCCAAAGTTAACGGCTTTGAAGTTACAAGCAGACACACAAGGGAGGACACAGGGCTCCAATCCGTCTATGCGCCATCAGTAAGGGTCCCGCTTCGACGTGCTGATGCTGCATTTGGGCAACAAGCATCGATCAGGATATATGTATCGCACAAGCAGAAAATAAAAGGGATGGAGACGATGAAACAGTTCTCAGGGGAGGAGACATTTAGAGAATTGGATTTGTTGTCCCTTATGAAGGCATCACCATACTTGTGCATTTAATCATCACTTTGTTTTGCATTTTAACAGTTGGTATCAGTTTGTTCAACTCACACAATCTTACTGGTAAATACCAGTAGTGCTGCAGAATCAACGAAAACTAAAATGTGTCTTATTGATCTATTTTCCACATAATGGCAACTAGCAAATTCTTCATTTAACCAAAACGCTAGTGGCCCCATAAATCAACAAAATATGTGTATATTGTTGTTGCCTAAGGTACTGTCTAATACTTCCTCCATTTCATAATGTTTGTCAGGCCCACTGTACACATACCTAGATAGCATCGTATTCAATTATTTTTTTAAAAAAAAATGTCTAGTACTCACTAGATAGATCAATTGTTCATCCACCCAACGAGACCAAGAACATTCTGATTTCATCTAAGTTACTCAGCTTCCATGCCTCTTAGGTACGCGGACAGGACAAATGTTGTGAAACAGAGGTAGTGTAGTAACAATTAAATGTTTTAGTTAACACATGTTAGCCAAGATATTAAATAAAATCAGAGTACTACAAATTATTTTACGACATCCCAGGTAATATGGACCAACTTGGCAGGTGCATATATAGTAAAAATGGATGGATGATCTAAAAGAGGACAGCATACTGCTTCCAGGAGCAACATAGATACTTTTTTCCGCAACAAATCATGTTATCGGACGTTAGCAGCATAACGATAATGGAATCAACCGGAGTGAAGATCTCAAATACACACAATTGAATATTGCAGCTTGCAACTTATTTCAATTTGTGAACGAAGGTACAGGAGTGAAGTTCGTGATATAACCTTTTTATTTTCCTAAGAAACCTATATTGAAGAGCCGCAATCAACCAAATGGGAAATAGGCCAAGAATACAGGATAGTGATTGCTTTGCTTTCTATATACATACACATTTGGTGCTGTAAAGCAACATGCAACAGGAAATGAAAAGTCAATAACTATTTACTTGTTTGATACCTCACATAATATGCAGTAACCAAAAGATACATTAAATTCTCAAAGACACACAATTGAATATTGCAACTTTGCAAGTACCAATTTTAGTGAAGTATTTAATATCTACTCACTGTGGCTACCAGCATTCATGTTCTTCCCATCGTTCATGTATATGGTTCTCAGTTTGTTCTTAAATGGAGTGTTTGGATTGGGGAACCAACCCATTCTAGATGGGGTGATGCATCTTCATTCCTCAAATTTAGTGAATGACCCCATTCCTCATACACCAACTCCCAAAAAAAAAGGCCACCAACAGCGGAAGAACAGAGATCCTCTGGTTCTGCGAACACCATCGCTAGTCTTAATATAATAATTCGGAATACGCACTTATAGATGCTCATACTTTGGTCAGATGAACAATTTGAATCCATAACCATAAGAACGGCTACCTATGCAAGTTACCCCAAAACTTGTGCTCCCAAGTCCCAAATCAACTTCTGAAGCTATGCAAATGCAAAACAAAAAAAGAAAGAAGCACCGTTGCAGCTAGACCTGGGATGACGAAGCAGCTAACGAACTTGCATTTGCCTGAATGCACCCATAGACAATGTGTTGGGTAGGGCACAATTCGCTAGGGCCCCCTGTTTCGCACGCCCGTTGGCCGTCGCCATGGTGAATTAACTGTGCACAAAGCCTCTCATTTCCCAGGTAGCGGGAGTTCTCGTACGGGGAAATGTCGAAGTCCACTGTAGGGTAAAATCTCTCATTGGGTAAAACCGACAGTTTCGTGTGAAAACCTCCATGCCTTTGTGGTCCATCGGAACAGGAAGTACATGATGTCGAAATGGAAAGTGCATGAACAGCTCTGACACCTTCAGTTCCCCGTCAGTACCATCAGTATATGCCGCTGCTATTGCTTATTCTATCCCTGAATGCACCTATACAATAGCTAGATAGAGCTAGCGAAACATGTACTATACACGAATACTGCCATACCAGAAACAAATAATCAATTAACACTCCACATAGATCAAACCAAGCCATTAATAATTTGATGGAAGAATTAGTATGCTGCTGCATGGATCACAAACTGAAACTGAAAACCAAACCATTAATACATTGTGTCCACTACCCAATGAAACTGAAAACCAACACTTGCACACCATGGGGTTGATTTCTGTGGAGGCCGCCAAAGCACAGGTCTAAGGACCGGCCCGGTCTCACAGGGCGACGGTGCCGCTGTGTAGGGGTGGGGCAGGGGTTCGGGGGTTTTCTGGGTCTGCGTGAGAATGTCTTCTTCTTAATGCAATGCCTGGGGGTGATCATACCCTTGCATGTCCATTTTTTTTTCTTCTGTGGAGGCATAGAAATCAAACCCAGCCTCTTATTTCAATTTTCAAGCTCACACGCACACAGATAACCAGGCAAACCAAACCAAATGATACATCAGTCGGCCAGTCTCTCAAGAGAGACATACACACGAATTCACACATAAACACCGATGTAACTAACTTGGTTGATGCAAATCCAAGTACGTAGGTATAGCATCAGAAACCAAGTTATTATTTATTCATTCTTAAGAAAACACACCGAAGACTTGCCAAGCAACGCAAACCAACATGGTTGACCACAGCAGCGGCAGCAACAGCAGGACTGCTATAATATATATGGAAGCACCCAATGACAGAGAAGAAAGCACTGTCTGTCATCATCCCGTCGATCCAACACCAGATTAATCTACTGGGAGTGATCCAACATCAGTATGCAGAACAAGAAATGAAATTGACTTGAAATAAATTACTACAAATTAAGGGGAGGAAGTTGCTTGATCATGTGTGTACGTACCTGGAGAAGAAAGCCAGCAGTAAATAGGTGATCACGTCGGCTAGCTCACCGGAGAACCGTGCCCCTCAGGTGACGCCTCTTGTAGTACTTGGAATGGCTCGGCTCGAAGAGGGTGGCGTGGTGGCAAGACTCCATCCCGTCCCACTCCAGCTTGTCCCACCAATCCTTCTCGCAGTCCACAGCCACAAGGCGACCATCTTCGCGGAAGCGACTGCCAGTGGCCAGGAGATGCCTCAGGCTCCAGCATCCTCTGATATAGATGGTCTCGAGCTTGGGAGCAAACATCTTGGCCTCGCATATCTGTTGCAGACTCTGGAGCTCATACAGGTGCAGGCTCTTGAGGTTTGAGAATTCCAGCATGCCTTTTTCATGCAAGGCCTCTATTTTCTCCAGAAACTCTTGCTCCATGTGGAACACCTGTCTGAGGTCACCGCAACAGTGTATGTGGAGAGTCTCCACCTTGGATAAGGTATTGTTCGAAGCCATCGGGAGGACATATCTGAGCCTCGGGCAGAAGTGCAGATGAATAGCCCGCAGTTGTGTAAACGATAAATCACTTGCATCCAACCTTGGATTTCTTGGTCTGCTCCAAATAGAACGGGCCATCAAGAGATGAGCCGCCCAAAAGATTTCCATCTGAGAGAAACATCTCCAATAATAGTTAGTCGCGAAGACAATGTCCAACTTGGGGCATCTCTCCACCCAGCACCACTTGAGCCCATTCTAATCTTATATGCTGCTGCAGAGCGTGAGCAACATCCCATGTCTGATTGTCCTGTCCTCCCTCTATGATCCCATCACAAACCCAGTAGCAGGAAGCATGGGTTGCCCAGTTGTAGTCAATCATCTTCTTAGCTTGGTTATTCAATGACAATAGGTACAAGCAACACTCCGTGGCTATTTTAGGTGTAACACCAAGGCCAAGCTTATGCATGTGCAAAGCGATTTCTCTAGCCTCTTCCTCAAGGTATGCCATCTAATTATCGTCAAGGTCACCATAAGCATAAATATAAATAAAGGTGTGAATTCTCTACCTTTTCAGGAATTTCTCTATTGAGGCGAAGACATCCTCTGAAGGTCCACAGTACCTTAGTACCTAATAATTCGAGCATTGGTATGCCAAAGCTAGCCAAGTCAACTGTGTTACTACTTCCATTGTGAAAGATAACTAAACATCTGTACTGTACTAGGTATCGACCTATCACTCCTGTTATATCTCTAATCTCAGCTCTGGAGCCTTGGTCAACCCCACTGAAATCCTCCTTCTCATCTTGCCTGTCAAAATCAGCCGCTAGCTGTTGAGTGAGCTTAATCTCGTCTACGATCACCCTTTGCAATGCTCTTCGGCTTTTCCATACCGAGCAGTCAATGTGGATGATCTTCTCGAATTTTTCCCGTAAAGAAAGTGCAGGCTGCTCTGCTATAGCTCTAAGCACCGTAGAAGCACCCAATCCATCCCATCCCTCGAAGTAGATGAACCGAGGTGCATCGTTGCTTGTGTCCTCTAAGAAAGGAGCTATTTGTTGTACCGCCGTCTCCATGTCAAACGCCAAAAACCTCTGCATTTTTTTTGTTTGATGCCAACAATTAACTAGTTAAGAAGGCCACAAACACACAGCGACTAGCACAAGCAGCAGAGAGTAGCAATTCCAATATTTCTTTTTCTTCTTTTTTTCTTTGGTTGGAACTTAACATGTGCTCAAAAGCAAATAAACTTATACATCTTTAGTTAATTATTGCATCGGTGATGAAAAAATTTTGTGCACAAGGTTTAAGAATGAGTTAAATGCACCAGAGATCCATTAACTTGTGACGATGTTTCAGTTAGGTCCATTAACTTTCAAAGTGGTTTTTTGGGTCTATAAACTTTGTACGTCGTATCACTTAAGTCCATACCTCTCCATGTTGGCTTCTCGTGCTGACGTGGCATGATGACTGGGCTCAATAAAGCAGGCATTTTGTCAAAAAGACTACAGGCGCACGAGCAGGCACCACCGTCATTGCTGCGGGCGCGCTGGCGAGCCGCTGCTGTGGCCATGCGGGCCCAACCGGCAGCTCGCTTCCAGCGCCCTCCTCCAGCCGCCGCTCTTCCTCCTCGCCGTGACGCGCCAGTGCGCGGCCGCGGTGCCCGCTGGCCGAAGCCGCCCGCGCCGCACTCCCGCGACCCCATCGACGCCACCACCTGGAGCCCCCTCGTCCCCGTCAGGCCGCCGCACCATCGGCTTCACCCGCAAGCTCGTGGCGGCCTCGTCACCAATCCGTGCCGATAGGAGCCCACGAGTCATGATCTCGTCTCGGCTTTGCAAACGCCGAAGACCGCGACGACGCAACCACGGTCCCGCGTCACAGCCCCGAACCCCTGGTGAGCGTTCTCCATTCAAAAGCTTCGGTCTTGTCCCCTGAACAACGCCCTTGCATACCTGACGCTCTTGGTGCCGATGCCTGCAGCCTCACCGACGGCCCCCGCCAGGGGCGGATATGGGCCTTGGGCCACTAGGGCCGTGGCCCTAGGCGTGGCCCAAAATATATACCTTCTATAGTGTATGGAAATTTCTGGGCCAATTGGAAAGCGTTGGGCTAAATCCTCTACTCCAACCGGCCCAGTCACAGTGAGAGAGAGCAGGAGCGCCTCCACCCTCGCGACTCCAGTTGGCATGATTCCACGAGCGCCGCCATCTCCGAGTCACAGGTTGCGGCTCCCGTCCCCGTCGTGTCCGCCGAATCGCAACTCCTCTCCCTCTCCTGCAGTCTGTGCTGCACTGGTTCCCTACTCCGGCTAATCCCTGACCGCCATCGCCGCCGTCCGCCGCTAGGGGCTGTTTGCGCTCCGTGTTGGGTGAGTGGACTTCCTAGACATAGCTGCGCTGGCTAGCGAGCACCGAGCGGGCGAGCGGCGAGCTGGCTACCTGCATCTCGCCTTGGCCGCGTCACGGTATGAGGCAGCACCGTAGCAGAGCAGGGCCACAGCCCACAGAATGCGACAAGACACCTACACCTGAGCACCTGAGCCATGGAGGCTTGGAACTTGGTAAATTTCCCCTTCTCCAATCAAGTTCTATTTTAATGTTGTTTTAAATGTTGAACTCTTTCTAATCTAAAAATTCAATGAATGATTAATTGATTAGAGCAATATTTGTATATTTATTATTATGAATTAGATTAGTTATATCTATATTGGTATTTTGATCTCAAGCAGATGGTATTTTAACTCAGTGCGATCGGTATTTTGACTCGGTGTGGGCGGTATGCATGCTTTAATAATTGATAGTGGCCCTAGGCGTGAAACTAGACGAGCTCCGCCACTGGCCCCCGCGTTCGCTGAACCACCGTCAAAGTCGCCCTCGCCGGTACGCCTGTGACCATGGCCCGTTCCTTCCGCCGTTACCTTCACACAAGACTTGAACATCCTGGTGCTCCACCTTCTCCGTTTTCGTCAGGGACCCGTAGCCGCCATCCTTCGTTGCCCTATTCTTCGTGGACGCGAGCTCGACCCGGACTGCCACGGCCGCTCCTCGACACAGCGGCGACCCCTACACAGCCTCGACCCCGCCTGCACCGCGTGGTCGTCCGCCAGCTAGCCGCCGGTGAGCACCCCAGCCTCAAAGCCCCACCTTTTTGTGTGTTGCCTGTCCTGGTCATCGACACCGGCTGCTCTTGGGCGCTCGCGTCGGTCACACGCCCCGCCTTGGCACCTGTGCGCCCGCAGTCGAGCAGCACGCTGCCACACGCGCATGCATCGCGGACTCGCTACCCGGCTCCTTCGAGCTTTCGGACTCGCCACACACGCATGCACGTTGCCGTGGCCTTCGCTAACCTGTCCGGCCCGCTGCCGCCGGAGCTCGGCGAGCTTGCACGACTCGAGAAGTTGTTCCTGTTGAAGAACCGGCTCGCCGGTGCCATACCGCCGCGGTGGTCCCGCCTCCGCGCGCTGCAGGCTCTCGACCTGTCGGCGCACCGTGACAATGTGGACTTCCGCTGTGGTGGTGGCCTTCGCGGGGATGGCGGTGCTCGCCGTCACCGCATGCTGGCTGCAGCGGCGGTAGCGCGGGCGGGGCACGTGCACGCCCCAACGTCGTCGTCGGGCCGGTGTACCGCATGAAGATGCCGAACGGCGAGGTGATCGCGGTGAAGAAGCTGTGGCGCCAGCCGTCGGCGCAAAAGGAGGGAGGAGGAGGAGCTCCGGCGGCGGAGCCACCACCAAAGCGGCGGAAGGAGCCATCAGCTGATGCGGACGACAACAACAACAGAAACAGGAGCATGCTCGCCGAGGTGGAGGTGCTGGGCCACCACCGGCACAGCAACATCGTCCGGCTGCTGGGGTGGTGCACCGACGGCGAGGCCACGCTGCTCCTCTACGAGTACATGCCGAACGGCAGCCTGGACGACCTCCTGCACGGCGCTGCCGGTGCCGGCGCCGCGGGCAAGGCTGGGCGAGATCCCGGCAGAGGTCGCTCGCCGTGCGCAGAGGAGGGAGATGAGCGAGCTGGGCGTCGAGGCGGGCCAGTGTGGGGAGGGCGAGCCGGCACGGGGAGGAGGGCCACGGCTGAACCTCCATGGCATCGAGGCGGGTCGGCGCGGGGAGACGCGCGAGCCGGGCATGGAGCGGCCGTGGCCGGACCTCCATGGCGCGGGCGGCTTCGGCCAGCGGGCACCGCGGCCGCGCAATGGCGCGTCACGGCGAGGAGGAAGACGGCGGCTAAAGGAGGGCGCTGTGAAGCGAGCTGTCGGTTGGGCCCGCATGGCCACAGCAGCGGCTTGCCAGCGCGCCCGCAGCAGCGACGGCGGTGCCTGCTCGTGCGCCTGTAGTCTTTTTGACAAAATGTCTGCTTTGTTGAGCCCAGTCATCATGCCATGTCAGCACGAGAAGCCAACGTGGAGGGATATGTACCTAAGTGATACGGCGTACAAAGTTTATGGGCCCAAAAAACTACTTTGAAAGTTGATGGACCTAACTGAAACATCGTCACAAGTTAATGGATCTCTTATGAATTTAACTCTTTAAGAATTAATCAAGATGTTTTGTTTTCTAGGACGGCTTTCCACCCAAGGTCAAAATTTTCTCTTGGTTCGCGATCCACGATAAGTGCTGGACGGCCAGTCGCAGAAAGATGAGTGGCTTCCAGGCTTGCGATCTGTGCGCCCTCTGTCATCAGGCTGCTGAGACGATGGATCATCTACTCGTCGATTGCGTCTACACTAGGGGAGTCTAGGCTAGGCTCCCGTTCCAAGCTTGACATCGTGCAGCCGACGCAAAATGAGAACACTGCCCTCCATCAGTGTCTGACCGAAAGAAAACAGTTGCCGAAGGACCTGCGCCGGGGCTTCTTCGCCCTGTTCCTACTAGTCGCATGGATGATGTACATTTTGTTTCTTTGGTTCCTTCTTCGCCCAACGCTTTTTCAATTTCTTTCTAGTTCTTCCTTCAGTGTTGTATAAGCCGTGGCTTATGCGGTGTAACCGTTTTGCTACCCTCTTAATAAAAAACGTGCTCGTTGAGCGCGGTCGCGAAAAAAAATCTTATCAATTTCCGACTATAATTCAAATAGAATTTTGGTACGGTATGTACAATACGGGTACTGCTCGCCACCCTTGTCTCACATGGCTGCCCCCTGCTCGCCGCATGGGTACTCCAACGCTGTACCGTCACGCAGGGCGACGGTGACCACCATCACGGCCCTGAGCGTTGCCATTTGTGCCGTCCTCCGTGGATGCTACAGAGCACGACCCGCTCAGCCAAATTGGCCGGCTGCATCAAGCAGCATATCGCAGCTTTGATACACGACGCCAGGGATGCGGCCCCCCTCCGCGCCGATCTAGCATTCCACCGTGTTGCAGCCCAGGTCGTGCCTGCTAGCTGTCCGTACTTATCCAGGAAGTGTCCGGCTGAGATAAAATTTTCACTGTTTATGCTAACAAATACTGTTCATGATATAATGTTGTGAGAGAAAAACACTGCTCCGACTGAAAAAGGAACCTAACCGAACACTGCCTAGAGCTTGAAGTGAGACTTATATATATATAGAGAGAGAGAGTAGAGGAGGAGAGAATGGATGGGGAAAGGAGGTGGCGAGTTAAGGCAGCCCATGACCAACTTTGGACGATGTGACGCGTGGAACTATTTATTTACATTACATACATATATAAATGCTGGAGTACATCATAGAGTAGAATACGAAATTACATATATATACTAGGTATGTTTCCCATCTCTCCACTCATATTTTGAGAGTGATTATTGCAAAAACAAAACCACTAATAATAAAATTAGTGATTGTTGGGGTGTATGTTCTCAAAGCACCATGTCTATATTTCCAATGGAGTGGGTGTGTGTGGTGTTGGGGGTGGGGGAAGGGGGGGATGCCTCGACTTTTCTCCGCCCTGCCATGATGGGTCTCTGTATAAGAAAGATTAGCAAACTGAAGAAGCTCCAGAGGTCTAGCCCATCTCTACTCCATGACTTCTAGATGGATCTCCACTCCCTAATCCAAGCCCATTTAAAGTTAATTAGACGCGCGTCGTTAATTAATTAATTAATTATATATATATATATATATATATATATATATAGAACTACTATCCTGTAGCTGGCTACAGAATAACTTATTCTGTAGCCACTTTGAGTTACGATAATTACTATATTAATTTACAAGATTATAGTAACTCCTTACTAAGTGGTTTAATATAACGTTATGGTAAATATCCCCATGTGTTATAGTAACCCAACTATCGTAAATATGTATTGACATTACGGTAAATTAGTATATAAAATTATAGTAAATGGAGGTGGCTACAGAATAACTTATTTTGTAGCCGGCTACTGAATAGCCTCTCCCTATATATATATATATATATACAGAGAGAGAGAGAGAGATGGTGCCAACTATGATGGATAAGTCTCATGTGTGGCTGGTCTTTGTGGGGCTGTGATGCTCACATGGTCCTTGTGGCTGTTTTTCTGTTTTTAGGACAGCATCTTAGACTAAAGGACAGCATCTTAGCTAGGACAGCATATTAGCATCTTGGCATATGCTTGGCTGGCTAGCAGCCTATAAATATGTAACCTCAACTCCTCAGGTTGGTATGGCATTTGTGTGAGCTTGTGTGAGAAATAGACAAGAAAATTGCCCCAACTCCTAGTGTCATCCTCTCTCGATGAGAGTAAGAATTCTCCTACTACCAAGAGTGAGAATTCAGCGACTAACAACTGGTATCAGAGCCGTATTATCCTGTAGCCTGAGCATCTCTTGCTCATCTTCTCTCCCAGCCCCACAACAGCCCCAGCTGTTGGCAGCAGCAGCTCCTCTGGCCGCTCCTGTTCACTCCTCTCCCAGCTCGTCTGAAGCAGCCCTCTCCCCACGCAGCAGCCCCCCGGTAGCGCGTCATGTCCGCAGGGCAGTCTCAGCGCTCGGTCGCCTCGAGCACGCGACGTCGGCAGGAGGCCGAACTTGCCGCGGCAGAGGAACGCGAGCGAGCGGTGGTAGAGACCGCTGCGGCGGCGGCAAGGGCGTCGAGGCTAGCAGCGGCGGAGCTGGCAGCAGCCAGAGCAGAGGCGGAAGCAGCGGCGGCGGCGAATGCAGCGCGTGCGGCGGCGGCGGAGGTCGAGGCTCTGCGCGGCAGCATCGGCAGCTCCATTTCCGCTGACGACACCGCCGACGCGGACCTCGAGCTGCTAGAGAGGGAGGCAGTGCGAGCGCGGGCGGCGCAGTGGGCAGCCGCGCACGTCCACGAGCGTGGCGGCAGCCCAGACAGGCGCGGACGCGCCGGTGGCGCTCTTGGAGGAGGCGCGCACGGCGGTGGTGCTCCTGGGGCAGCCGCGCACGCCCACGAGCGCGGCGGCAGCCCAGACAGGCGCGGACGCGCCGGTGGCGCTCCTGGAGGAGGCGCGCACGGCAACGGTGGCGGACGAGTCGATGGAGAGCGCGGCCTTCACAGGCAGCGTGGCTCTCTCTCCCCGGATCGGTACCGACGGGTCGATGGAGAGCGCGGCCTTCACAGGCAGCGTGGCTCTCTCTCCCCGGATCGGTACCGTGGTTACCACGGGCTCCAGGCTGTTGTCAGGGACGTCGGTCCCGGCGGTGGGTGGCCTACCCTCACCAAGACCAACTACGTCGAGTGGGCTGCGGTGATGAGGGTAAAGCTCCAGGTGCGGCACATGTGGGAGGCAGTCCGGTACGGCGACGTCGACTACGATCTAGATCGACGGGCGCTGGATGCTCTTATCGCTGCAGTCCCGCCCGAGATGCAGTTCTCGCTTACGAGCAAGCGGGCTGCCAAGGAGGCTTGGGACGCCATCGCTGCGGCACGCATCGGCAGCGACCGCGCCCGCAAGTCCACACTGCAGGCACTTCGCAAGGAGTGAGAGAACCTGGCCTTCAAGCCAGGTGAGGACGTTGATGACTTTGCTCTCCGTCTCAACACTCTGTTGCAGAAGATGGTGCAGTTCGGCAATGACACTTACGGCGAGGAGAGAGCTGCCAAAAAGCTCTTCCGCTACGTCCCCGAGAAGTACAAGCAGATGGCCCGCTCGATCGAGTCTCTGCTGGATCTCTCCACGATGTCGATCGAGGAGGCGATAGGTCGCCTCAAGGTCGTCAACAGCGATGAGCCACAGTCCCTCTCGGGGGGCCCATCACCACTGGCGGGAAGCTCCTTCTCACTCGGGAGCAGTGGCTTGCCAGCCAAGGTGACCGAAGGAAGGGGGAGCCTTCTTCCGCGACAGGCGGCCGCAAGCGTGGCAAGCCACGCAGAGACGCCTAGGCCGGGGCGCGAGGACGTGCCGAGGGTGATGCCCGCGGAGGCGCCCAGGGCGGCGCCGCCGACAGGCACAAGCCGGCACGAGACGACGCCTGCTGCAACTGCGGCCAGCTCGGCCATTGGGCCAAGGACTGTCGACAGCCACGACGCGGCCAGGCCCACGTCGCACAGGCGAAGGAGGAGGAGCCGGCTCTGTTCATGGCACATGCCAGCATCGAGCTACCTCCAGCGGCACCGGCCGCAGCGGCTCTCCTCCACCTTGACGAGCCAAAAGCACACGCCCTCCTCGGCGACAGCTCCAGCAACGACAAGACTGACGGGTGGTGCCTCGACACCGGCGCCACCCATCACATGACCGGTCGACGGGAGTTCTTCACCGAGCTTGACTCTAGCGTCCGAGGCCCCGTTAAGTTTGGGGATGCCTCCGGCGTGGAGATCAAGGGCGTCGGCTCCATCATCTTCACCGCAGTGTCTGGTGAGCATAGGCTGCTCACCGAAGTCTACTACATCCCCGCGTTGAGAAACTCCATCATCAGCTTGGGACAGCTGGATGAGAACGGTTCGCGCGTGGTGGTTGAGGACGGAGTCATGAGGATTTGGGATCATCGTCGTCGCCTTCTTGCCAAGGTATCCAGAAGCGCAAATCGACTCTACGTCCTTAATGTGCAGATGGCACAACCCCTCTGTCTCGCTGTTCGTCGGGACGACAAGGCGTGGCAGTGGCACGAGCGTTTCGGGCACCTTCACTTTGAGGCCCTGAAGCGGCTCAGTGCCACGGAGATGGTGCGAGGCCTGCCGTGCCTCGACCATGTGGAGCAGCTCTGCGACGTCTACGTGTTGACGAAGCAGAGGCGACTCCCCTTTCCCCAGCGGGCGAGCTTTCAAGCCAAGGAGAGGCTCGAGCTCGTGCACGGGGACTTGTGTGGCCCGGTGACACCGGCCACACCGGAAGGACGACGCTACTTCCTGCTGCTCGTTGACGACCTCTCCCGCTACATGTGGGTGATGGTCCTCGGCAGCAAGGAAGAGGCTGCGGACGCCATCAGACGCGCGCAGGCTGCTGCGGAGGCGGAGTGCGGCCGCAAGCTGCGCGTGCTGCGCACCGACAACGGCGGCGAATTCACGGTGGCTGAATTCGCGTCGTACTGCGCCGACGAGGGCATTCAGCGCCACTACTCCGCGCCGTACAGCCCGCAGCAGAACGACGTCGTCGAGCGGCGCAACCAGACGATTGTGGGGATGGCTCGGGCCCTCCTCAAGCAGAGGGGGATGCCGGCTGTCTTCTGGGGAGAGGCGGTGGTGACGGCCGTCTACATCCTCAACCGCTTGCCTACCAAGGCGCTCGACGGCAGGACGCCGTACGAGGCTTGGCATGGGCGCAAGCCCGCGGTCTCCCACTTGCGGGTCTTCGGCTGCCTCGCGTTCGCCAAGGAGCTTGGCCACATCAGCAAGCTCGACGACAGGAGCACTCCGGGAGTGTTCATCGGCTACGCGGAGGGCTCGAAGGCCTACCGCATCCTCGACCCGAAGACACAGCGTGTGCGCACGGCGCGCGACGTTGTGTTCGACGAAGGGCGAGGATGGGCGTGGGACAAGGTGGTGGACGATGGCTCGGCTCCGACGTACGACGACTTCACTGTCGAGTACGTCCACTTCGAGGGAGCTGGGGGAGTAGGCAGCTCTTCTTCGGCGAGCGCGTCTACCCCAGTCCCCGAGCCTCCACCGACCCCGGCGCCTGCTACACCGACAGCTCTACGCTCTCCAGCCAGGACCTCGGCTACGATGAGTTCTTCGCCGGCTTCACCACAGCCGGCAACGCCACGCACTCCAACACCGACAGGCACCTCTCCGGGCACGTCTACTCCAACACCAGCTCGTGTCGAGCACAGCCCGGTTGAGCTCGCTACTCCGCTCTCTCACGACGAGGAGCGCATCGACGCGTACCACGACGGCGAGCCGTTGCGGTACCGTACGATGGAGAACCTTCTCGACGACCAGTTGGTGCCGGGACTGGTGCCTCACGACTTGGAGGACCTGGAGGCGCAGTTGCACCTTGCATGTGACGACGGCGAGCCTCGGTCGTTCGCAGAGGCCGAGAGACACGCGGCATGGCGCGCCGCGATGCGGTTGGAGATGGATGCGGTTGAGAAGAACCACACCTGGGAGCTTGCTGACCTTCCTCGTGGCCACCGCGCGATCACCCTTAAGTGGGTGTACAAGCTGAAGAGGGATGAAGCCGGCGCCATCATCAAGCACAAGGCTCGCTTGGTGGCACGAGGTTTCGTGCAGCAGGAGGGGGTCGACTTCGACGACGCCTTTGCTCCCGTGGCACGGATGGAGTCCGTGCGACTCCTCCTTGCGCTAGCTGCCCAGGAGGGCTGGCGTGTTCATCACATGGATGTCAAGTCGGTGTTCTTTAACGGCGACTTGAAGGAGGTCTACGTGCACCAGCCGCCGGGATTTGCGATCCCCGGCAAGGAGGGCAAGGTGCTCCGCCTGCGCAAGGCCCTCTATGGCTTGCGGCAGGCACCGAGGGCGTGGAATGCCAAGTTGGATTCCACGCTAAAGGGGATGGGCTTCGAGCAAAGCCCGCACGAGGCGGCCATCTACCGACGGGGCAATGAAGGAAATGCCCTGCTGGTGGGTGTCTACATCGACGACTTGGTGATCACCGGCACCAAGGATGCGGAGGTGGTGGCATTCAAGGAAGAGATGAAGGCCATCTTCCAGATGAGTGACCTGGGGCCTCTCTCCTTCTACCTAGGAATCGAGGTACACCAGGATGACTCTAGGATCACGCTTCGACAGACCGCCTACGCCAAGCGCGTCGTTGAGCTAGCTGGGCTCACCGACTGCAACCCAGCTCTCACTCCGATGGAGGAGAGGCTGAAGCTGAGCCGCGACAGCACGACGGAGGAGGTGGACGCTACGCAGTACCGGCGTCTTGTGGGGAGCCTTCGCTACCTCGCCCACACACGACCGGACTTGGCATTCTCCGTCGGCTACGTTAGTCGGTTTATGCAGCGACTGACGACGGAGCATCAGCAGGCTGTGAAGAGGATCATCCGCTATGTTGCGGGGACTCTCGACCACGGCCTCTACTACCCGAGGTGTCCTAGGGCGGCACACTTCGTCGGGTACAGCGACAGCGACCACGCCGGCGACATCGACACCAGCAAGAGCACGAGCGGGATCCTCTTCTTCCTCGGCAAGTGCCTCGTTAGCTGGCAGTCGGTCAAGCAGCAGGTGGTGGCCCTGTCCAGCTGCGAGGCCAAGTACATAGCGGCCTCCACTGCTTCGACTCAGGCGCTCTGGCTCGCTCGACTGCTTGGTGATATCCTCGGCAGAGACACTAGAGCGGTGGAGCTCAGGGTGGACAGCAAGTCCGCTCTGGCCCTGGCAAAGAACCCCGTGTTCCACGAACGTAGCAAGCACATCCGGGTGAGGTACCACTTCATCCGAGGCTGTTTGGAGGAAGGGAGCATCAAGGCGAGCTACATCAACATCAAGGACCAGCTTGCGGACCTGCTCACCAAGCCCCTTGGGAGGATCAAGTTCTTTGAGCTCTGCTCCAGGACCGGGATGATTCAACTCTCCCACAAGACGACGCACAAGACTTAGGGGGAGAATGATGGATAAGTCTCATGTGTGGCTGGTCTTTGTGGGACTATGATGCTCACATGGTCCTTGTGGCTGTTTTTCTGTTTTTAGGACAGCATCTTAGACTAGAGAACAGCATCTTAGAGGACAGCATCTTAGACTAGAGGACAGCATCTTAGCTAGGACAGCATATTAGCATCTTAGACTAGCATCTTGGCATATGCTTGGCTGGCTAGCAGCCTATAAATATGTAACCCCAACCCCTCAGGTTGGTATGGCATTTGTGTGAGCTTGTGTGAGAAATAGACAAGAAAATTATCCCAACTCCTAGAGTCATCCTCTCTCGATGAGAGTAAGAATTCTCCTACTACCAAGAGTGAGAATTCAGCGACTAACAAACTAGCAGTGACAACCATATATGAAATTAAGAAGCATAGAGTACCTTGGCAACTTGCTACAGTGTATGTATATATAAAATCCTGAGCTGCGATCGGTGGTGCTGTCTGCTGTCTGCTGTGTATATTTTTGTTACGTGTGTGTGTAGAGGACAGAGGAGAGGTAGTACTATGCTAGAGTCCGAGAGCTGCCTGCGATGAGCTCCCCATTCGGTTGCTGATATGATATATGCGGGTGTTCTTTGCTTGGGGCTGGAGCCAAAGAATAAAGATGCATGGAACCAACTGTCGTCCTGCAAAGTGCAAACCAGCTCAAGTAGCTCAATGATTCGGTTTAACGGAGTTGATGGCTCATTATTCATGTCTGTGTACTTTTTAAACTCTCATTACAGTTCTATTTAGCTTTGTTTTCAGCCAAACTTTTCTTACCTTGGCCATGTTTTAAAGAAAAAATATATTAGCATCTACAAATTCTATTCTACTAAATACACTATGTTGATACTATAGATTTTTTTTTATAAACTTAATCAAAGTTAGAAGTTTCACTTACGATAAAGCCAAAGTAACTATAGTTTGGAACGTGAGGGAGTATCGAACATGACTAAGAACTTCATTGTGCTCAGCAAATCAGCATGACAAAGGTGCACACCATGGTATGTCACATCCCATTGCCTTAATCCCACTTTAGCAAGCTTAACCATCACTAGGATCGATTTTTGCACCCGCCCAGGCTTTTACCAATCTAAAAACAACAGCAAGTCTTGACAAAGGGTAAGTCGTCTAAATCCATGCTATTTGAACAGTTGAGGTCCTGCACTTTTCACCCCGCCAGACATGAATTCTCCTCTTTGCTGGTTCATTCTACATGAAGTCGGTACCAAAGGCAACCATGACAAGGCCTTTACAATGTGCTATTCCAGTCCCAACTCTGCACCTGCTAGCTTTCACAGCACAGCTGAACATGGCATTGGCAATTTGGCATCCAGCACAAGCTTCCCCTTTCGTGTACTAGGTTCTGACCTTATTTACAAACTCGCAATAAATATTTGAAAACAGTGGCCAAAGATAAATCTGCTCTCTTACCGTTAATCAACAATCTCGGTACTGCTCAACAAATAAAATAGAATGACTGCCAGGGGTAGATAGTAGCTACTTCAAAGCACCCGGATCCTGGCCAAGCAACCTGCCTTGTGCTGGAAGCAGCGAGCACTGCCATTCAGCTTTGCCCTCTCCATGAAGAAGCTCCCCGTCGACGCCACAACCATTGTGAGTATTGCCAACTGGCCTAATCTTTACTTCTTTTATCTGCGAGCAATTATTGTTGCAAAACAAAATGCCATGTCAGTGGAAGGTCATTTACAAAGCAAGGCATCTGATTGAATCTATTAGGCATCCTGTACTCTAGGAAAGAGCTTGCTATTAAGTTCAAGGATGTCTAGAATTGGGATCGTAAGCCTAGTTACATGAGCTGCCACAAGAAGTGATGTAAACAAATACAAGAAAGTCACAATACCTTGACATATTCTACGTAAGGGAGTAAAAGATGCCAGCAAAGCTGATAGGCGACAAAGAAGCAAAATAGTCTGAGTCTGCCACTTCCATGGACAAGAATCAAGTCCAGACTGCCATCGTCATGCTGAGCTTTTGGTGCAATAACTGGAGACAGTAACCCCTGGGCAGGCTTGCAAAAGTGATTGCAGACAAAAATGCCAAGAAACTCCCCATTCCTGGTAACCCAATTATCTTCAATCCTACCATTGATTTGTGTACCTCTCCTAACCTTGCCATCATCAGAAAGCTGTTCATGACATTTTTCAGTCAGTGGTCTCAATTCAGAATTTCTCCCTGGTGATGCAGGGAGATAGTCTACCTCAAATCTGTACTGAGGTAATGAAAGAAACTTCAGAAAGCCAGCAACAACATAACGGAAGGGACCAAACTGCATGCGGAAGTTTTCAGACAGTTGCAGAACTGCAGAGAAAAAAAAAGTGTTAAGCTTTAAGATGAATAGATAGATGATTTATATAGGAACAAAGGGTATATAGAAGATAAGATGCGTCAGATTAAGAACATATGAAATTTGTGGGTTTCCGAGTAGAGTTTTCAATCAATAAGAGGTAATCAAGCAAGAACTAGAAAATAATAACAATGGTGGCATGTTTGATAGCGGTGGTGCAAATTTAAAGTATTTAGGCATCTTTATTTCTTGAGAGTATGAACATAACAGATTGTTGGAGCAATTCAATTAGCCAGGCACAAACCAGCATATCCATATATCTAATCTAATTCTAAGTTGGCAAGGCCATGAGTTGAAGTTCTGTTACTTATTTTTGTTCTTACTTCTAAGTTCTGCTGTATTATATGGTTTCAAACCCATGTTAAGCCCCTTTCATTCGTACTAGCAACTAAGACAAAAACAATAATTATCACTTTCTTGCTTGAGGCCATACCTTACTTATGGCTCTCTAGATACCAAATAACTGACAGAAAAAACAGTTACATATAATTTGATTAATTTCTAACCTACATCGACAGCATTGGGATCATTTCGATGGTAGAGTTAAGATGGCAAGGGCATCACATCAGATTATCAGAATTAGATGTGCAGAAGAATGAAAAGTTACCATCAGCTACGAAACCATAGTAGGAAGCTGTCAAACCAAAATGAGTCACTCCAGCTTGGATCCATTTTACGGCAAACACATCTATTGGTGTGAAACCTCCCTGCAGAAGAATGGCCTTACAAATTAATATGTACTGTTAAGTTTGATGATATGCTGAGTCAGAGAAATCCTGGGTTGTACAATCTAGTATGAAATAAATGAACATGACATAACCAAGGTACCTTAGCTAAAGCAATTGCAGCAGAAACAGGATCCCTGATGCCAAGAACAGTCCACACCAATGAATTATCAGAACCAGCAGGTATTATCCCAATGGGAAATTGAATTGCCACTTCAAAATCGTCTCTACTAAGTAATCCATTCAAAACCTGCATTAAAAAATAGAAATATGTCATCAGCAGGATAGATAACTTCAGACTAGGAAAAACAATAAAAAATGCTTCTACACATGCCCAGGGTGCACTTGTGTCCACCACCAGTTGAAGACAGATAACTGCCAGTGCTTCATAGTACATACTAGTCCAAACTACTATAAACAACTGCTGCTAGAGGTCAGCCATAACCATGAGCTAAAACTGGTAGCTTTTATATGAGAGCAATGAGAACAGTCCCATCTAACAGACATGTTTTATATGTAGTAGATGCAAAGAAAACTTGATTCCAAAAAGCAAATTGTATTCCAGTTTATTTTCTATACAGAAAGAAAGAAATATAGAAAAAGAGATGACCTCATTGACGATCCCATCACCACCAACACATATAATACCTGTAAACAAGAAAAAAAAAATAGCATCTTGAAAAGTGAAATATACAGGAACTTGATTGCAAAAAAGAAAGAAAGAAAAAGATACACAATTGATATTACCATCAGGGAATTTTTTGAGGTCAACAGTAGAAGAAAGAACCTTTGCATGACCAGCATATGCTGTTTCGATGACTTTCATCTTGAAGCCTGAAAGCTGCACCAAATCAAAATTCAAACGCAAACATATATAAATTACAGGTAAGAAAGAAGTGTATCTGAGGTTTTCTTCTAACACATACAGGATCTATTTTTTCACGGTTATTTACAGAACTAAACTGGTGATAATACTCATTTCTCTGGATATGACAGAAACTTTGATGAATGAATCAACATAAGTGTTAATAATTAATAGGAAGGTTTTGACTAAAAAAGGTAGGAACGTGTTACCTTCAATGTTGATTGCACTTTCTTGTAGAAAACATCCCGAGAGCTTCGGAATCCAGAATTAGGATTCAAAATGACAAGCACTTTACGAATAGCTCCCTGTTTTGTATTTGATTGGTCTTGCAAAACATTGATTGATAAATAGTTGGGCACTTCTTCTCTGCAGGAGGTACTAAGGTCTGATGAACAGTGTGGTACGAACTTCCTCTTCTGGGTTAAAATGTAAGTGTTCCACTGAATTAATTTCCTTAATTTACGAGGCAAAGGCATCTGGTCCACTGGCGAACTTTGTAAATTAGTGGTATGAGAATACTGATAGTAGTAGTTTCTTGCACGACATGTACTGTAGGTGAGGCATCCATTAATTCCATTAACAGCAGCACTACAGGAAACCTGCCATGGTGATTACCGTGCATATGAGGAAAAGTGCAAAGAAATAACCACTAACTTAGACAGCATTGGTTAGGGTACACAGACTGTCAGGCAGGTGTATATAAACAATGACTGTTACAACAGATGATCTCAAAAGAGGTATTTTTTACACACTTGTTACAGATTAAAGCAAACAAGTAAGCCAGCACCCATGTGGTAGAGCCTATAAGGTAGACCATGCATCGATATTTGATACTATCTCTGGGCAGAAATAAATGTTGTCTCCGACCATATAATTGTACTAGCTGCAGGCAAAGCCCGCCAGCCGATCAGAATCTCATTAATTTTAACCAGAGGGAGCAAGATATTTGATACTCCCTATGATCCCAAATATAAGTCCATCTAGTCTTCTCTCGAATCCACCAAATATAAATCCATCAAAACTTGGAGGCACCTTTTACCTTTTATTCTAATTCTTCCAAGTTGACCCCTACTAGGCACAATAATCAATGCAATAAACTTGCCATCTATGTTAATTTTAGCATTAATTGGTGTACAATGGCCCCATTGCACTACTCACCTTCTAAGCAGCATGGATACGGATACGTGTATCGGTATCGGACGGATACGGATACGCCATTTTTTGAGGAAACCTGATACGTGGATACATTTTATTATTTTTTTTAAAAATAATAAAGGACATTAAAATTATTGGCAGCGTATGGATGGATGCTCTCTAGAGACTACTCCAATCATTTCACAGTTCTAGTTGCTACTTCTACCTGTGCTGGCAGTTGGTGGGGTATTTTTGGCATATAAATGTACAGCACGTCTTCCCTGCCTGTGCTTAGCTGGGCCCAAGATTAGATTTTTTAATCTTCTTTCTCTCCCCCAACATTCTTCCCCACACGGCGCCCCTTCAATCAGCCGTCTGCGCGACTGCGCTCCTGCTGGCCTGCTCCTCGCAGCTCCTCCTCCACCGGCGCCGTGCCTTCCTCCTCCCACGCCGGTGACCGAGGTCCCTCTCGGGGCAGGCGGCCGAGCGACCATGGCTGCGCCCCACTCCACCCCAAGCGCATGGCCAGCGGGCGGCCCGCTCGGCGCGGATGCAGCACGCGGACCTCGCCAGTGCAGAGCTCGCCCAGCGCGGGGTGCGGCACGGCGCGTGGCCAGCGGGCAGCCCGCCCGGTGCAGATGCAGCACGGACCTCGCCAGCGCGGGTGTGGCGCGGCGCGTGGCTGGCGAGTAGCCCACCCAGTGTGTGTGGGATAGGCCATAGTATATCACAGGTTAGTGGTGGGTAGGCTAGGCCGTATCGCAAACGCCCAAACAGCTTGGATACGTATCAGTCCACGTATCGGAATTTAGTTTTATTTATTTTTTTGCCGATATTTCACGGATACATATCCGCCGCGTATCCACTGCGTATCCATATTGGATACGTATCCGATACGGGATACGTGGCCAACCTCACGTATCCGTGTAACATAGCTCACCTTAATTCTTGTGTCCAAGTGCAAATGGACTTATATTTGGGAAAGGAGAGTAGCTTACATTACAATGGCTCTATGAAAAATTTGGTACAAATATCATCAGACTTAAAAAGCAAACATATATGCCCCAAATATTCAATTAATTGTGTGCTACATGACGAATTCATTAGCTGCATAAGATCTGAAACTTCATCTAGCTTCCCCATTTTGACACAACGAGGACACTAACTGCACAACAGTGCGCAAGCAACATACCCCCCAAAGCTATTAGCTTTGTCCCCATCGGCTCGGCTACTCATCATAAGGTAAGAAATCTGATCCATTCCTCCCAACCCTCTCTCATCTTGTCCTCGAATTCCAGAAGTCAATCGGCCTGTTCGTTGGTTTCTGAGCCCGCTGATGCTGGTTTGTTGAGTCGCTGATAAGACGAGCGAAAATAACTTTTCCCCTCCGCGTCCTCGCGCCCTCACTCAGCGACCAAATCCAATCGACAGCTACCGACGCGGACCAAACATGAAAGCAAAATACACACAGGGGGGCGAATAGAACGGAAGGGAGAACTCACCGGGGGGCGGACAAGGCTTCTAGAGCTCATGATCGCTCCCGGCGCGGGGCAGCTCCACGAGATCCAGTGGCGGCCTCCGTCCCTGCCCCCCGCGTCTCTTCCTGTCGTCACCGCACGGCAGCAGAGCAAGCCGCCGCGCGCGTGACTCGCGGCGAGGGGGGCGGCGGCGAGCCGGGGATCGGCTGGGGAGGGGAGAGGAGCAGCGTCAGGCCGCACTTCTCAATCAAGTTCTTTCTCCTTTGTTTTTTCGGTGCGGGGAAATTCGTCCTTTTCAGCCTTGTTTAGTTCCCACAACTTTGACACTAAAAAAATTCATGTAACATCTACATGTATAGAATATTAAAAATAGATGAAATTAAAAACTAATTGCACAGTTTAGTTGTACTTTGTGAGATAAATATTTTAAGTCTAATTACTCAATGGTTAGACAATTATTACCAAATACAAATAAAATGCTACATTAGGGAATCTGACACTATTCAAACTTTGCACATCTGAATTCTGGCCAACTAAACGGGCCCTTATTATGACCGTCTGATCGGCTGGTCAGGATTATCGGCCGCTCGATGTGGACCATTTTGCTGGTAGGTATCATCGTACGCCTACTAGTAACCCTCTTTAGCGCGAAGAATGACAATGCATCAAGATTTAAGGAACAAAGTGATGCTTGTTCAGTCATATCTGTGTGTAAAAAATATTATATTTTCAATTAACTTGTATATATACATTATTTGCGGCAAAAGAACGCAATATTTCTTTTGTTTTGCCTCAACGTGTTAAATAAACTCGTTTCCTGTCATATGCCACAGCCACAGGCGCTGCTGCAGCGGCTTGTTCTCCCCTCACATGTTACTTTAGGTGCCGCCTCCATAGTCGGTGGGTGTTTGATTTCGCCTCCTAAATTTTAGTCGTTGTTCTATTAGATATTTAGATATATGTATGGAGTATTAAATATAGATTAATTACGAAACTTATTGCACAACTTACGACTAATTTACGAGACGAATCTTTTAAACCTAATTAGTCCACGATTTGACAATATGATGCTATAGTAAACATGTGCTAATGACGGATTAATTAGGCTTAAAAATTCGTCTCGTGGTGACGAATTATGTAATTTGTTTTTTTATTAGTATCCGAACACTTCATACGACACTCTTATTTGACCCCTCCTAAATTTTAGTCACTGCATGTAAACACCCCCTTACATTAATACTTTGGTTTTCTTTCTGCGACTGCATGCTAGTATAGTTACCTTGGATGTTGCGTCCTCCAACCTAGATGTCTGTCTACGATAAGCTAGCTTCAGAACCATTGTCGACCCACTGAACTATTGTACTACGCTGAAAGAACATCTTTCTAGCTCTAAATTCCTACTAAAGTTGTGGTTACATGCTGCTGCACGGTGCGCAAAGTAACAAATATAATTACATCGATATAATCTGTGGAATGTGGTCATTATGGACGATGAGGAACAAACGCAGACATGGTGAACCACATCTACCAGCACGACAGGGTGTTGAATGGGTGTGTGACACAGCGTTCGATCTGTGGAACGTGCTGCACCCGGAGAAGGACCAGAGGGCTAAACTGAACCAGTGTTGGAATAAACCCCAACATGGATAATGGTTCAAATGCAATGTAGATGGTGCTTTCTCGGTTACTGACCACACAGGAGCGACTAGTGTGGTGATACGAGATCACAAAAGGACATTTCAAGGCCGGCCGCACGGTCTGGTATAGGTAGGCGCATGATGCTTTGTTGATGGAGGCAAGAGCTTGTAGGAATGGTCTTCAAATGGCACGGCAGCTTGGTACTTCCAAATTGTGTCTCGAGACCGATTGTTTGCAGCTCATTAATTTGTGGAACAACTTATATTCGCAGAGATCAGCTGTTAGCCTCATACTTCGAGATATTTTCAGCGCTAGCAGGAGCTTCGATGAGTTTACCTTTACTTTTGCTAATAGATCTTGTGATAGGGTAGCTCATGAATGTGCTAGACTAGTCTCTTGTGTCAAGGTACTGGAGGAGTGGCATGATAATCCCCATCCTGTCTACAAGGACTGCTAGCAAATGATTGTAATCACACGATGATATAATGGATGAAGCTCCTGATTACCTCAAAAAAAAAGATATAGTTATGTATGAAAAAACGAAGTCTGTTGAATGAGTAGAAAAACAATTTTGAAAATAGTGGTACAACATGTGTATTTATCTATTTAGAAAATAAAGGGGAAAAAAGAAAAATAACTTTGTTATTCTGTGCTCGAGAAACATGCCTCCTCCGACAGCCCCACATCAAATTTATATGTCACCTCAGCATCTCTATTATTGTGATTTTTCGGACACAAAAGAGCTTTGATTTTGGTAATATAGAGTGGCGGTGGGGGTAGGCCTAGAGGTGGTGAGTCAAGGGCGAAAGGTAGATGTGGTGTCACGGATTGGATGGTGAAGAAAACCATTTTGCAGGTTAGATGGTACTAGGACGAGGGGTGACAATAGGCTCGACGTCTGTTGAAGGTGGCTGATCACCGTCAAAGGTTGCAACAATGGCTGCATAGGTGAGCACCTAGAATAGAAGAAGAGGGAGGATTGAGGACGTGGAGGGTTGGGGGCGGACCTTAGGGGTGTCGTGATGGCGCCACTGCTCCAGCGGATGGTAGCCATGCGAAAGGCAGCGATACGCCGAGGCCGAATTTTTTACTATTCGGCCCCTTTTCGAAAGTTTCTCTCAAATAGACACCTGGCGGAAACAATTCTAGAAATATACCCTTGGCTCGGCGCCAAGAGTGAGTGGCGCCGAGCTCGGCGCCACGGTGACTGCGCCGAGGTCCTGGACACAGGGCAAACGCCTGCCAGGGGCTCGGCGCCAGCCACTCTGGCGCCGAGCTAGGCGCCGTAGATCTTGGCGCCGAGCTAGGCGCCAGTCTGAATGGCGCCGAGCTCAGCCTAAAGATCTATCATTTTCTCCCCATCTCCGCGCCCTAGCCAGCCGTCGTTGCTCCACCGCCGCGCCCGCCCGCGCCCATGCCCGCCCGACTCGCGCCCGACGGCCCCCGTGCCCCCTGCGCCGCGCCCCCGCCCCCCGCGCTCACCGCGCCTGCCCCGCGCCACACGGGCCCGTCAAGCCAGCGCCGCTCCCCGCCGCCCGCGCCCATGCCCTGCCGCACTCGCCCGCCCGCCGACCGCGCCGCCCCGCACCGAGGGGCGGCCCGAGCGGCCCCCCGTCGCCCTCGCCGCAGCGCGCGCCACGACCGCGCCACCGCCGTCTCGCGCTCCCACGGCCCGCGCCACACCGGGCCCGTCCGAGCCGCGCCCGCCCGCCCGCGCCGCTGCAGCTCCGCATGCCCGAGCCGCTGCTGCTCGGCAGCCGAGCCCGCGCCGCGCCGCTGCCTCCGCTCCCTCGCCCGAGCCCGCACCGCGCCGCCATTGCCCTCGCGCTGTTGCCCGTTGGTGGCTGCAGCGCCGAGCCGCCACGCCCTCCACCGCCGTCCTCGCCTTTGTCTCCACCGGCGGCCTCGGCCTCGCCCGCCTTGCCCCCTCCACCGCCGGCCTCGCCCCGCCTTGCCGACGTCCACCGCCGTCCTCGCCTCGCCCCGCCTCCCGCGACCGTCGAGCCGGTTCTAGCAGCGCGGAGCGCCGGCCACCCCCGCGACCGCCGCACGCCACCTCTGTCGTTGGCCGTGCCACCGTAGGCCCGGATATTTGCCTAGACCTACGCCCATCGTCCATCGACTCGGAAAGGTAAAAAATATGAATATGCAATGTATCTATTTAGTTGGTGTATGTTATTTACTAGTTATACTGTGATGACTTTGTTAGTTGATTTAGTTAGATATATATGTAGATAGATAGAAACATAGATACATTGGTAAATAGATATAGTTAGATAGCTACTTAGATATGTAGTTATATTTGTAGTTAACTACATATGATCTTGCTATTTAGTGAGTACACTATAAATATATACGTAGTTATTATCATGATTACTTAGTTTGTAGTTAGAAAATACTTGTTAGGTACTATCTATCGTCTAATTTGGACTAAAGGACATGTGTTTCGTTACGTTTTTAAAATAGATGGACAACCTAGTGACCATATATTATGGAGGCACGGTTGAAAGCGATCGTTATGGATATGTTGAGTTTCTTGACATGCAAAGCGTGCCTGTGCTATTCAATGATAGACCTTCATTTAGTGATATGGTTGCAAGGGCTCGGGAGGAGCTGCATTGCTTTGGAGATGATGACATTGCAGTTGATGGTGTACTGCACCTAGGTTGTCCTCCGAACATCTTCAGGTGAATGATCTCAATTGGTTGTGCGGATCAGTGGGACAACTATGTGAGATCGGCTATGAAGAGCCAGCTGCAATGTTTGGACGTGGTTGTTCGTCGGGTGTTAGTTGATCCAATCCCTCATGGGTTTACCCCAGCAATGGATCATCCGGCACACATCGACCCTCCCATTCTGGAACCTTACCTGCATGTGCAGATTGCGCCTACGGTTCCTGATGCTCAATCTGCCCCCAATGCATTATTTGGAGATGGTTGTCATACTCATGTTTTCGTGGCAGATCCTCCTTATGAGATCCCTTTGACACAGAATCATCCGAGTAAGTGTCTTAACCGCATGATTTTTGGGAGCTTATCTCATTCCTTACATCTATTTCTTTCATTCTTTCCTCATTTCTGTAATGACATTGCAGGAGACATTCCTGAGAATATCGATGTGCCCCATGTTGCTACGTAAGTGCACTTTTTAGATGGATTTTGTGGCTCCAACAATGTTGAAATTATGAATGATTCGGAGCCATATGAGATGGCTAGGGCTCTTGATTCTGATGATGATCGTCCTGTTGGAGAGCTGACGGAGAGTGATGTTGAGATGATGAGGCGTATCTTTCCCGACCGCCGTGATCCTAGAGTTCATGAGTTTAGTGATCTTGCTCATTCTGATTTGGCATTTGCAGAAGGACATGATGATGAGCTCCTAGAAGCTCCTGAGGCCGGTCCTAACATGGTAATTGAGGAGGGGAGGGTGTTCAATGACCTTCCTGCTTTGAAGAGGTGGTTGCAGGCTTTTGCAGTGATACAAAAGAGGCCTTATAGGGTATTGCATTCATATGTGGAGCGCCGTTACACAGTTGTGTGTGACAAGGAACGCTGCCCATGGAGGGTTTGTGCAAGGAAGCAACAGGTGACCGGAAAATAGAAGATCACAAAAGTAGTTGGACCACACAATTGTGCGGACCATGAGCTGACACTGAGGCATCGGCAGTTGACATCCACCCTCATTGCCAAGCAGTTGATGGGAATTTTGCAGGGAGAACCCAACATGAAGGCGAGAACAATTATCAGGACCGTTGAGGCATTGTATGGAGGATATGTGATAACTTATGGTAAAGCATGGAGGGCTAAGCAGTGAGCATGGAAGATGATATATGGGGACTGGGAGGATGGGTATGAGCAGCTGCTAGTTCTTTTCAATGCAATCAAAGTGGTGAATCCAGGCATACATTATGAGTACATCCCAAAACCTAATGCATGGAAGGATGGGAGGCAGATATTTTTCCGTGCCTTCTGGTGCTTTCCTCAGTGTGTCGAGGCCTTTAGGCACTGTCGTCCCGTCTTCTCCATTGATGGTACATTCTTGATTGGCAAATACTAGGGCACACTTCTTATAGCCATATCTTATGACGCAAACAATAAGTTGGTTCCTTTGGCATTTGCTTTGGTTGAGAACGAGAACAATGACAGTTGGGGATAGTTCTTGAGGCTAGTCCGGATACATGTGGTTGGCCCTAGTAGGGAGGTTGGTGTCATATCTGATAGGCATCAGGGCATATTTAATGCCGTGCGAGAGCAGTTAGAGGGGTATGCACCTTTGCACCATCGTTGGTGTACTCGACACCTTGCCGAGAATCTACTACGAAAGGACGGTGTCAAGAAAAACTTTGATCTGTTGCAGGAGGCTGCTCGACTGCTTGAGGACAAGTACTTTAGGGAAAAGTTGGAGCAGGTCAGAACCGCATCAAATGCAGAAGGTAGACAATGGCTTCCTAGATGTAAGATTAAAAATATTCTTTCAAATAAATCATTAATACGTTATATTCTTTCAGTTAACATAGTTTTGTACAACAGAGGCTGTCACGTCGTCTACGCCGTGTGGCTGGTCATTGTGGTTGCAGGACAAACACGACGCATGACATGTACGATCCTTCCGTAGGAAGAGGAGCCTTGGGTTCCTCTAGTCAAGCAGCTACAGGGGACGAGGAGGAGGACGAGGAGGCCGACGACGATGATGACATGGACAAGAGGCACGATGAGCTTGGGCCCTCTCAGCTCCATGACGCTCTATCGACTCATCCTACACCACCTCTAGGCACTAGGCGATGCCGTCCGCGTGACCCTTACACTCCAGGCACCAGCGCTCTAGGTCACAAGGGTAGAGGCAAGAGTAGGAGACAGTGAGGGACATGGTAGATGTTACTATGAACTATTGTGAATTTTGTATTTACTTATCTTTAACTATTCGGGACTGTATGGACATTGTGGACTATTTGTACTTTGCATGACATATTATGTTGGTTGTGATATTCGTTGTGGTTGCATTATGTTTGTTGGATGATTAAATGTTTAGAATATATATTGATGTCTCTGTTTGTAACTGTGGATGCTTCTAATACAAGACCGTATCTTGCTAATTTTTTGCGTGAACCTTTAATCATACTATACTTGTACAAAGGCACAAATGTAGTACACAGATTAACTATAAATTTATTATGTTTATAATCCAGGAATATTTGTACATACGCTGTGTACAAGAATCTATGCTTTTCAGAGAATCTATGCTTTTTAGAGAATAAACATAGACTTTTCAGATACACGAACAGCATCGAATTATCACATCACTGATATAGACCTCTCAGATGCAAGGACAACATGCAAGGAAGCACAACTAAACTCTATCTCCACCATCCATCTTATGACTGTTTGATCTAAGGGCTGAGGTAAAGCGGCACACGGACCGCTGACATGGCACATTGATAGGCCTCCATTCCTCCTCTCAACCTATAAATAACCACTCACTCCCTCTCATTCACACAAACAATAAGGAAGAAGAACACTCCTCAGCATTTGCTTTCGTTGTAGTACCAATGTCTGGAGGGTCGTCCAGAGGAAGAGGGAAGGGGAAGAAAACTACCTAGGGATGGGAGGGTCCTCTTGGTCCCAATTTCTTTGAGGAAGCTCTTTATGAGAGGTTCCCAGTTGAGAGCAAAAGTGATTTCACCAAAGAGGCACCACTGATAGGATACGATGAAAGGAAAGAAGAGTGGCCAAAATGCATGCATGGTGAGGACTGCCTAGTGCAGATGTTCACCGAGAGAATAGATGGAGGTCGTCATTTCTTCAAATGCCTGCGAGCATGGGTAATTTCTATTACTATTTGTTTCTTTAATATGTTTGTCTTATATATCACTTACACGACATACTTTTTGTAGTCTTCCTTGGCCGAAGAAAACTATGGGTTCAGTAGGTGGGTTGATCCTCGACCTATTTATCTACATGCGGAGTACATCTACTACCTACAAGACCGTATCTTCGATCTAGAAAGGGAAGTTAGCAGCGGTTACAAGGACGACGAACGGGATGACAACAATAATGGTGCCGATTCACAGGAGGCACTCTGAAATGATCCATATTGCACCTGCCCTAACCACAAGAAAAAGGGGTCTCCCCCATCACCCCCGCCACCACCAACAACAACAACGGGAGGCTACTATGGAGAAGGTGCAACACAATTTGCTATGTGGCCACACTACTATGATGACTTTATATTTTTCTTGTGGAGAACCCCAGGTTGAATTACCTAAGGCGTGTTAGGTTTAATTACCGAAGGCATGGTTTAATTACCTAAGGCATGTTAGGTTTAGTCAAAGAAAACTATGTACCCAGGTTCGGTACCTGTAGTCGCATGCCATTTAATGTGTTTCGTGTGTTGATTTCTATAATGTCATATGTCGTTAACTATTTTTTGCAGCACGTGTTCAAATGGAAATAAGTCTGTATCATTAAGCGGAATATTAAGACCATTGATAATGAAAACAACCACATAATGAAAAGTTCGATACTATGTCATATTACACAACATATTAATAGTATAACTAAGTGCCGACAGTAGACAAAGGGGCAAATGCACTTCCAAATCCTCAATCTGAAACGTACTGAGTAAGCAACTCATCATTCGAGTACCAGTCCTCTACTACAATCCTGTTGCTGCGGCTAGGCTCAACTGCATTGCTCTGACCTACCTGTCGCTTGTAGTAAGCGACCTCCGCTTCGTCTGCGGCTGCTGCGGCCTGAGTGAAGAACGCGTCGTCATCCTCCTCTACCTATAAGCCCGCCTCTGCTAGAGCGATGAGCTCGCTTAGTCTCCTAGTGTCGTCGTCAGCCTCCTATGCCTGAATGCCTGCCTCTGCTAGAGAGATGAGCTCACTCAGTCTGCCTATGTCGTCCTTAGCCTCCTGCGCCTGTATGCCCACCTCTGCTAGAGCAATGAGCTCACTCAGTCTACCAGTGTCGTCCTCATCCTCATCTCCATCATCACAAAGCACAATCGATGATTGAACGGTGTGACCAGCTCATGATCTATGGGCATCTAACTTCTTCTCTTCATACCTTGCACGAGCCACCTCTGCAGCATTGTCGGGTACCTTAGAACGGGGTACCCCAAGCAAACATCAAATGGGTCGCTAAAGTCCTATCTAAAAAATAAAGCTAGAAGGTAAGTCGTAGGCCCCTCACCCGCCACGACCGAGCCCACTGGGTCCTCCTCCTCCTCGCCTCGAGCCTCGAGCAGGAGGTCTCGGCATCCTGACACAAACTCCACCTCACATGAGGCTCTCCAGGGAAGGCCTCGACAGGGACCGTCATCTCCGCCTCGCCCGAGGCTCTCCACGGAAGGCCTCGGCAGGGGGTACATTCTCTGTATCACGCGAGGCATCTCGCGCGAGGCCTCGGCAAGGAGCCCGATCTCCATCTCGTGTGAGGCCTCATTCTCCATGTCGCTTGAGGCCGGGTCATCCACAGCCCATCACCCCCTGCCTCGACCGACCCTCCAGACAGCGTGTCATGTCTCATTAATGCTTCAACCACTCCCGCAATCTCAGCCGGACGATGGCTCAACACCATAGAATGGTCGACAGGACCCGAGGTCGCATCAGTGCCATACCGGCCGGGACAGGGCATGGCGAGGATTACCGATCACTGTGTCCTAATGCTATGTCCACGATCAGCGCCATACCGGTCGGGACAGGGCACGGCGAGGATTACCGGCCACTGTGTCCTGACGCTGTGTCCATGATCAGCGCCATACCGGCTGGGACAGGGTACGGCGGGGATTACCGGCCACTGTGTCCTAACGCTGTGCCCATGATCAGCCGCCCACTCGAGGCCTCGGTACTATACACCAAGGTCTCGATGATCTTGGGGTTCGCGCCTATCGAGACCCCTCCACCACAGTGCAGCCTCGGCACCGACCAAGTCTTGGCCTTGCGCACAGTCCATCCACAGTGGCTCTCATGTTCACTGCCGCACCCACTCCGAGGTAGTCCCAGGGCTCCCACAACACACAGGATCTGATGGGACGACCATGCCGCTCTAGTGCTCCAAGGACGGACCACCCCGATGACCACGCCGCCACAGGAACAGGCTACAGGGCCCGGATACGCCGCCTCTGTTCACACGACACCGTATAGTTAGCTCATGTACCGTCCTTGTCCTCCCTTTAGGCTATAAAAGGAGAGGACTTGAGCCGTTTTAGAGGAGAAGAAAAAACAAAAGGAGAACACCTGGTAACACACACACGCGCGCACATCCCTACCGCCTAAGAGCAACACCTCAAGTGGCCCACACGATACCCTGCCGAGACCTAGGACTAGCTCCCTCTCTCCCTTAGCTTGTAACCCCCTACTACGAGCACTTCGGTGCAAGGAATACAAGATCGACCTCTCAGACTAGACGTAGGGCTTCGATTGCCTGAACCAGTATAAACCTTGTGTCTCTTTGCATCACCATCTGGAATCGGGAGCATGCAGAACAAATTCACTGGTTGGTTGAGGACCCCCCCGGTCCGAAACACCGATAGTTGGTGCGCCAGGTAGGGGCCTCTACGTGTCAGTTTTGTCATCCCAGCAGGTTCCGGATGGCAGACCCTGTACGACCATTGCGTCTCGGCACCGTGGTTTGGTTCGAGAGCCTAGAGTTCATGTCTCTAGGGCATGAGTACGACATGGTACTCCTCACTCCTCGAGCCCCACCGTCCGACGATGAAGCTATGCACCGGCAGCCTAGGCGCAGGCGGCGCCCGGGCGGCCGCTCTCGCCACGCTCACCAAGCACGACACGAGCGAGGCCACCCCGATGCTACGTGAATCCAGGGCGGCACGCCACCCCCCGCCGATATCCTATGACCAGCTGTTGGCACAAGGTCCTTGGCTGGGGACCTATCTAGCCTAAGCTTGGACAAAGGAAAATCGCCGGTGGCACGCGGTGATGCCTAGTCATCAAGCTCCGCTCCACCACTCCCTGAAAAACCGACCCCGGCGGAGCAGAATCTGGCGACGGCACCATCCCCATACCCCTTTGGGTTGAGAAATGTCGCCGCCTCTTATGCCTACGCTTACACTGCCACTCACGAGCATCCCTCGGAATGCCGCCAGTGCTTCGCTCTTGACCTGAGCACCCACGCCGACTCCTCGGATGAGGATGAGGCATGGCCCGGAGTGGATTTCTCTGGACTCCATGACCCTGAGGCTTTGCGCTAGTTCTTGGCCACAAGCGACTACTGCTTCGGCTACTCCGACTCCGACGATGAAGGCACCCATGACCCCACTCATGAGTGTTTTTATGTCGGGCTCGGGATGCCGAGGGTGGGCGAAGAGGACGAGGGGGCAAGTAGCCGTTCCCCACTTTGCCTAGGTGCGGGCGCCGCCACACCTCCACGCGCTGCCCTGCCGGCCGCACGAAATGAGAACGTCGCTCTTGCGCGACCCCAGCGCCTAGACCTAGAACAGCTCCGTGAGCTCTAGGCCAAGGTCGAACAAGACCAAATCCTTCTGCAACAGCTTCGAGACTCTCTCGAACAGGAACAACGAGGTTGCGGTGAAGGTGGGGGAGCCCGACGTAGGGCCCGCGATGTGCATCTCCGCATCCATGACGATGAAGGGAGTGAGCAACCCCCAGTCTTCAATCATGCTAGCCAGAACGTCGCGGCTACGGTAATGCTGGTCCGCGCAATGCCCGAGCCTTCTACCACGGAGGGGCGACGTGTTCGCGGTGAGCTCCGGGATCTCCTAGAGACCGCCGCGGTACAGCAGGCCGAGAGTTCCACCTCCCGACGACACGGGGGTGCCTCGAACCTGCCCACAGCACTGCCTCGATAGGACAAGGAAGCCCCAGCTCGTCCCAAGCCTGACCGAGCACCGATAGCCCACAGGGTCCCCGTGCTTCTGGACCGCCTTGGCAATCGACGCGAGGTACAGGGAGACCATGAGGTGGTTAGCAGGCGACAATGCCACAACAATGAGGGGCTCGCTCGGGGCTACCACCCACACCGAGGCGGTCGCTATGATAGCGGGGAGGACCGTAGTCCTTCCTCTAAACCGCCAGGCCCTCGGGTCTTCAACAGGGCCATCCGCGCTGCTCTTTTCCCCGCCCGGTTCCGGGAACCAGCCAATCTCGCGAAGTATAGCGGCGAGACCAACCCTGAACTCTGGCTTGCCGATTACTGCCTGGCCTGCCAGCTAGGTGGCGTGGATGATGACCTACTCATCATCCGCAACCTCCCCTTGCTCTTGTCAGACTCAGCGCGAGCCTGGCTCAAGAACCTTTCTCTCCCTCACAAATCCATGACTGACGCGACTTGGTTAGGGTCTTCATCGGGAACTTCCAGGGCACATTGTTCAAAGGCCCTGGAGGCTGATCTGGTCGTGGCCGCAGAACGCAAGAACCCCCGAGGCTTCAAAGGCCCTAGGCCTTTTGACGACATGCTCAAGAAACCCTGCCCTTACCACCAAGGCCCGGTCAAGCATGCTCTCGAGGATTGCACCATGCTACGGCATTACTATGCCAGGCTCGGGCTCCCCGACGATGACACCAAGCAGAAGGGCACCGGCGACCGGGACAAGGACAAGGATGACGGGTTCCCCGAGGTACGCAACACCTTCATGATCTTGGGTGGGCCCTCGGCATGCCTCACGATGTGGCAGCGCAAGAGGGAACGATGAGAGGTCTTCTTGGTCAAGGTGGCCACCCCCCAGTACCTCGACTAGTCCTAAGAGGTGATCACCTTCGATCGAGACGACCACCCTGACCATGTTCCGAATCCTAGGTAGTACCCACTGGTTGTCGACCCGATCATCGGCAACACCCGACTCTCCAAGGTGTTGATGGACGGAGGCAGCGGCCTCAACATCCTCTACGCCAACACCCTAGAGCTCTTGGAGATTGATCGATCGAGGCTCCGAGGCGACATTGTGCCCTTCCATGGCATCGTGCCAGGGAAGTGCATGCGACCCCTCGGGCGCATCGACCTTCCTGTCTGCTTCGGCACCCCCTCCAACTATCGCAAGGAAGTCCTCACCTTCGAGGTAGTCGGGTTCGGGGGAGCCTACCACGCCATTCTGGGGCGACCGTGCTACGCCAAGTTCATGGCAGTACCCAACTATACCTACCTCAAGCTCAAGATGCCAGGCCCTAGCGGTGTCATCACGATTGAGTCCACGTACGAACATGCATACGACTGCGATGTTGAATGCATCGAGTACGCCGAGGCCCTTGCGGAGGCCGAGACCCTCATCGCACACCTCGACCAACTAAGTGGTGAGGTGCCTGACTCCAAGCATTGCACGGGGGCGTTTGAGCCCGCGGAAACCATCAAACTCATCCCGGTCGACCCCACCTGCCCTGACAACCGAGCGCTGAGGATCAGCGCCACCCTCGACATCAAATAGGAAGCCGTGCTCGTCGACTTTCTCTGTGCGAATGCCGACATATTCGCATGGAGTCCCTCAGACATGCCGGGCATACCAAGGGAGGTCGTTGAGCATGCCCTGGACATCCGAGCTAGATCTAGACCCACGAGGCAACGCTTGCGCCGCTTCGATGAGGAAATGCGTAGGGCCATCGGTGAGAAGATATAGAAACTCTTAGTGGCCGGGTTCATCAAGGAAGTATCCCACCCAGAGTGGTTGGCTAACCCCGTGTTAGTCAAGAAGAAAAATGGGAAATGGAGGATGTGTGTAGACTACATCGGTTTGAACAAAGCCTGTCCAAAGGTCCCCTTCCCATTACCTCAATCAATCAAATCGTTGATTCCACTACAGGGTGCGAGACCCTGTCTTTCCTTGATGCGTACTCTGGTTACCATCAAATCAAGATGAAAGAGTCCGACCAGCTCGTGACTTCTTTTATCACACCATTTGGCATGTACTGCTACATGACGATGCCCTTCGGCCTCAGAAATGCAGGTGCCACATACTAGCAGTGCATGACCCAGGTCTTTGGCGACAACATCGGGTAGACTATCGAGGCCTACGTAGACGACATCGTGGTCAAAACCAGAAAGGCTGAGGATCTCGTTGATGACTTGAGGATAACCTTCAAATGCCTTAGAGAGAAGGGCATCAAGCTCAATCCTGAGAAGTGTGTGTTCGGGGTCCCCCAAGGCATGCTCTTGGGATTCATAGTCTCGGAACGCGACATTGAAGCCAACCCAAAGAAGGTCTCGGCCATAACCGGCATGGGACCAATCAGGGACCTCAAGGGAGTATAGAGGGTTATGGGATGCCTTGCGGCCCTGAGCCGCTTCATCTCGCGCCTCGGCGAAAAAGGTTTACCTCTGTACCGACTCTTGAGAAAATCTAAGCGTTTTTCTTAGACTCCCGAGGCCAAAGAAGCCCTCGATAGACTCAAAGCACTGCTCACGAATCCTCTCATCCTGATACCCCCAGCCATGGACGAGACCCTCTTACTCTACGTCGCCGCAATGACCCAAGTGGTCAGCGCTGCCGTAGTGGTAGAGAGGCAGGAAGAGGGGCATACTCTGCCCACCCAACGACCTATTTATTTCATCAGTGAGGTGCTCTCCGAGACCAAAGCACGCTACCCCCACATCCAGAAGCTAGTCTACACCGTGGTCCTGGCCTGGCGCAAACTGCGTCACTACTTTGAGTCGCACCCAGTGACTGTGGTATCATCTTTCCCCCTAGGCAAAATAGTTCATAACTGGGAGGCCTCGGGTAGGATAGCCAAATGGGCTGTCGAGCTTATGGGGGAAACCTTGACCTTTGTGCCTCGAAAAGCGATCAAGTCTCAGGTCTTGGCCGATTTCGTGGCTGAATGGACAGATACCCAACTGCCACCCACTCAAATTCAGATGGAGTGCTGGACCCTGTACTTTGATGGATCCCTGATGAAGACCGGGGCAGGCGTGGGTCTGCTCTTCATTTCGCCCCTCGGAGTACACATGCGCTACATGGTGCGGCTCCACTTCGCCGCCTCTAACAACGTGGCCGAATACGAGGCCCTCATCAATGGCTTACAAGTCGCCATCGAACTTGGGGTGTGGCGCCTCAATGTCCGAGGCGACTCGCGGCTCATCATAGATCAAGTGATGAAGGAGTCAAACTGCCTCGACCCCAAAATGGAGGCTTACTGCAAGTTAGTACGATGCCTAGAAGACAAGTTCGACGGTCTCGAACTAAATCACATCGCGCGGAAGTACAACGAGGCCGCCGACAAGCTGGCAAAGATGGCCTCGGCACGGGCCCTGGTCCCCCCGAACGTCTTCGCCAGAGACCTCCACAAACCTTCCATTGGATACACCTCGGCAACATAGGAGGGCCCACCTGTGGAACCCGTGGCGAAGCTCGACGCCCCCTCTGCTGCCGAGACCCCCTCGACCAAGCCCGAGGTCATGAAGTCAACGCCGAGCCTCCACAGACAGATTAGGATGTGGATTGGTGAGTCCCGTTCCTCGATTGGCTTGATCGGGGGGGGGAGCTTCCTGACGATAGAACCAAAGCACGATAGCTTGCGTGGCGAGCCAAGACCTATGCCCTCTACAACGACGAATTGTACAGGCGAAGTCCCTCAGGTGTCCTCCAACGGTGTATCAGTTCTGAAGCGGGCCAAGCCCTGCTTTGGGACTTACATGTAGGCGCCTGCGGGCACCATGCGGCGCCTTGGACGCTTGTAGGGAAAGCTTTCCGCTAGGGGTTCTACTGGACGATGGCAGTCGCCGACGCTACCAAGCTGGTACGCTCCTGCGAAGGATGCCAGTACTATGCTCGGCAGACACATCTCCCAGCCCTAGCCCTGCAAACCATCCCCATCATGTGGCCATTCGCCGTGTGGGGGCTCGACATGGTCAGGCCTCTGCAAAAGGCCCCTGGGGGCTTCACCCATCTATTGGTATCAATCGATAAGTTCTCCAAATGGATCGAGGCTCGTCCGATCAATCGAATCAAATCTGAGCAGACGATGCTGTTCTTCACTGACATTATCCACAGGTTTGGGGTCCCCAACACCATCATCACCAACAACGGGACACAGTTCACTAGCAAAAGGTTCTTGACATTTTGCGACGACCACCACATCCGTGTGGCCTGGTCAGCCGTAGGACACCCAAGGACCAACGGCCAAGTAGAGCGTGCCAACGGCATGATCCTACAAGGCCTCAAGCCAAGGATTCACAACCGGTTGAAAAAGTTTGGCAAGAAATGGCTCGCCGAACTCCCATCGGTCATCTGGAGCCTGAGGAACACTCCAAGCTGAGCCACGGGATTCACGCCTTTCTTCCTAGTCTATGGGGCCAAGGCCATCCTCCCCACTGACTTGGAATATGGTTCCTCGAGGCTGCAAGCCTATAACGAACAAAATAACCGCACCACCTGAGAGGACACCCTTGATCAACTGGAGGAAGCCCGAGACGTCGCGCTACTACACTCGGCCAAATACCAGCAGAGCCTGCGGTGCTATCAGGCCCGACACATCCGAGGCCGAGACTTGAAGGTAGGCGACCTGGTGTTGAGGCTAGCACAGAGCAACAAGGGTCGCCATAAGCTGACCCCACCATGGGAAGGACCGTACATCATCGCCCAAGTGCTAAAGCCCAGGACCTACAAACTGGCCAACGAGAAGGGCGAAGTCTTCACCAACGCTTGGAACATAGAACAACTACGTCGCTTTTATCCCTAAATTTCCAAGCATTATATATATCATTTCTCGAAATACAATTAAAAAGCGTTCTTTAGTTGGTCTAACTTTTCGAGAAACCCCCTGAGCCCATCATAGGCCTCGGCGATACAGTAACACGGCAAGAGAGACTCGGTTCTGCCTCGGTAGAACCAAGCCTCCCTCAGGGGCTAGATAGGGGACCCCCCTAGGCGTCCCCTAGGTCCCATGCACCATTCTTCAGTTGTTTTTCACAAAAATTCCTACGCCAAGTCCCTAGCAGGCTCTGACGAATCAGTTGTAAAAACCCCTCAGACCAAGGTCTGTTTCCTAAGCAAGAGGCCGGTAGAGTCATGAGATGGCCTACGCCTCCGGGCTATGGCACTCCCTCACTACCTCTCGCTCAAGGGACGGCTTAGGCCCCAAGGGGGTGTTTTGCAAACAAAATCCGATCAGGAGCGATGGAGGGCAGAGGCTCGGAAACATAAGAAAACAACTAAGAAACACAAGTACTTCAAAAATAAAGGCCTCGATGGCCACAAGCGTTACGATACAAAAAATAACCCCTATTCTATTTTTACATAGCCCCGGGGCCCAGATCAAGGCTCAGGGCCTTTAGCACCGGCAGATGGTAGGGGAGGAACCACCTCCTCTTCGAAGAGCGTCACCAGCGCCGTGCCAGGGCCTTCCGCCGCCTCCATCAGCTTCACGACCGCCGCGTTGGCCTCCTCGTCATCATCAGGTTGAACATAGCCATCACTGATGGCTAGGAGGTCGACACCAAGGTAGTGAGAGGAGATGATGGCCAACGCCTGCTTGACACCCGTGTGCAGTGCCCCTCGGAGCCGCTCGCACATCTGGCTGCTCAGCGCAATCAAGCGGCTCCCAAGAGAGCTGCCTGACTGAACCCCCTCAACCTCCAAGGCCTCGCAGGCGGAAAGGGCAGCACGCTTCAGTGCCTCGTGCTCCCCGATCTCGGTCTCGAGCACCGTCTGCACCGCGCTGGAAGCCTTAGTGGCCCGAATGATCTTCGCCTCTAACTCTGCACCGTGGAAAATGGAATGAGGTCGAGCGAGAGAAAGAACAACCTAAGTTAGGGACGGAAGCCCACGGAACTCACCCTTGGCCTTCTGCTCCCAGCGTCGGGTCTCGGCTTGACAGGCCTCGGCCTTCTCCTTCAACCGCTGGGCCTCGACCCTAGAGGCCTCGGCTGCCCTGGAAGCTTCACTTCCCAGCTCTGCGTCATACAAGGAAGTCAGGGAGCGAACATAAGGAAAAGGAAACAAAACAAGGGGACTGGAACTCACCCTCGACCGCCCCCTTCAAAACCACAGCCTTGATTTGTGAGGCCTCAACTGCAACAAGGGCCTCGTTCAGAGCGCCTTTTGTCAGCCGGTGTGCACTCTCCTCTGCCCCCAGCTGCCCGGCGAGGGCCTTGCCCGAGGCCGTCGCTTCTTCGGCCCAGGACCTGAAGGCATCTCGATCGCTGACCGCATGGGTAAGCTCCTCCTCCAGCTCCTTGACCCGCGCTGCCAAAGGGACGAGCTGCGTCTGGGCTGTGGCCGCCTCGACCTTCGTGTCAGCACAGCGAAGGCGGAGGTCCTCCACCTCCACGCTTCACGCTGACAGAAGCTCATTAGCGTCGGCAAGAAGGCCCTTCTGCCGCTGAAGCTGGTCCTAGATGCCCCTCTCCTGCCGGAGAAAGATTGACTTCCCAAGGGACCGGGTCTCGAGCTCCTAAGGAAACAGAATAGAGGTCGTCGATTACGACAAAACCGAGAAAAGAACGACGTCACGCGAGAAAGGAAAACACGAACCTGGGTGACTCCGGGCAGTTCGTCGGCCACCACGGACAATACCATCTGCAGCGACCGCTCCGCCAGCTAGCGGTATTGCTTGAAGGTGCCCCACCGCCCACCCTCGGCTGCGTCCTCGAGGGTGAACAGCGGCTCCCCCTTAGGGTCATCCCGGCTCCGCCACAGTACCCGCGGGTGGTCCCACCCGCAAGGCTTGGGTCGCGCCCACACGAGGGCCGAACTTCCCTCGTTCAAGATTGGCGCTGGCTGTTCCACGGCACCAGCATCCTCAGCGTCCACCACCTCCCGCGCCCGGGAGGTATCGTCGGAAGAGATCGGATAGACCTCCGCCTCCCGGGCGCTCTCTCGTAACAGCGGCGGCCCCTGAGCCAAGGGCGCCACCGAGGCCTCCGCCGCCTTCATCTCCACCTCCTGGACGGATGGCCCCGCCGCCATTACGACGGCCATGGTGATCTCGGGGGCTCCAGCCTCCGCCATCGTGGCCTCGGAGGACGCAGAAACACCGGCCGCGGCCACTGCGGTCTCGGCGGCCTTGGGCGCCCTGTCCTCCGTCGCCTCAGCCTCGGAGACCCTAGGGGCCTTGGCAACCAAGGGCACGCCAGCCCCATCTGACTCATGAGCCTCGCCCCTACAGGATGGGAGCGATCCCTCTCTCATCGGTGTAGGGGCCGCCTCGGCAGTCCCTCCTTGGGCGGCCGGTTCTTTCAGGTCGACCCTCGTCGACGCCGCGTCGCGGTGGATGGTGGCTTGTGCCTCCGCCACCCAGTGGGCGGAGGAGCCGGGGCTCGCCTTAAGTGCCTTAAGGGGCACCAAGGGAAGGTCGTCCGCAGGCCGCTTCCGACTAAGGAAAATTAACCTACAGGGTCAGCGCAAAACCAAAAAAGCGAATGGAAGACACTATGACCCTACCAAGAATACACTTGCCTTGAATAGGGCGGCACCTGCTTTGCCATGGCAAACCTCATCCACAGCAGCGGAGGCAGCGGCAGAGGCGTCGCCTCCATATCCATCGGCACCGGTCGGTCTTCAGCGGACCCTGGCGCCCCTACGGTCCTCTGCAGGGGCGGTGGCGTCACCTCCACCGCCACCTGCTCCACCATGGCTGCTGAGCCTACCAGGCTGATGGCGCATTTACCTAATGCTCGCGCCTCGGGTGTGTCGGCCTCGGCCCCGGAGCGGGCAACTGCCGGCCCTGGGTTCGCTTCTCCTCCCCTTCTCGGGGGTGCCGAGCTACTTGCCGACACCTCGGGTGCCACCTCCATGATGTCAGGAAGGTGGTCCAGGGGACCTCGCCCTCCCTCGCCCTTGTCGTTCCCGTCCGAGGCCTCCGTCGACAACGACGTCGACGGGGATTCCTCCAACGGGAGACCATCCTTCCATTGTTGACGGCGGCGCTTGTCCAGCTCCTCGTGCGCGAGGATGTGCTTCGTGCACTTCACTGCCTTGGCATCCTTTTGCCTCTTCTACGCATCGGCGTGAGCATGGTTGATCGCCCGCCGCCCCATGTCCTCGGGAACAGGCGGTGGAGAGGAGCGCACGTCCCTCATCCCCTGAAGGAACGACAAATGTGCATGAGGGAACAAGGGGTAAGGGGAGACTGAGGAGGTTCAGAGGCTACAGCGACACATGACTTACCAGTGAAAGGAACCCCCGCGACGGCCGCATCGTGATAGGGGTCAAGTTGCCGCTTCGTAGCTTCGCCTCTACCGTCTCCCCCACCCGATGAAGAATTTCCTCGTCGAAAAGGGCGGAGGAGGACATCCGAGTGCCCTCAATGGGCTCACCCAGCTTCATCTCGAACAGCTACCGCCGCTGAGCCATCAGCGGCAGCACCCTCCGGTGGTGGAAGGTGGCCACGACCACAGCCACGGTGAGGCCATGGCCTCGTAGCCTCGCCAGCCCCTCTAGGAGCGGCTCCAGCTTGGGCTGGTCGACCTTCGGGACACCCCACTTCCATTTCTCCGGACAACTCCCCACAATCTGCCTGGTGTAGGGGGGAAGCCCTTTGTCGTCATTGTGGAGGTAAAACCAACTCGTGTACCACTGGCGGTTGGAGGACACAAGTTGGCCCGGGATGTAGAGGTGCAGGCAGTCCTGACGCACTTGGAGAGTGCAGCCTCTGGCCCTCACCGCCTTCCTCTTACCCGACGTGCCCATCGGCTTGGTAGTATGCCCCGCCCGGAACAGATGGAGCCACAACTCCCAATGGGGAGCGATCCCTAAATACCCCTCACAGACGGCAACAAAGATAGCCGCCTGAGCGATGGAGTTGGGATTAAAATTGTGGAGCTCCACGCATAGTAGTGCGGGAGCGCCCGCATGAACCGGTCCACCGGGACGCCGAGGCCACGCTCGTGGAAGGAGACGAAGCTCACGACATAGCCATTGTGAGGCCTCGGCTCCAGCTCGCCGTACAGAGCAATCCACTCTGGCCTAGCGGGGTTTGTCATCGGGTGGAGGAGTCCACCATCGACAAGCGACTGGAGCATCTCCTCGGTGACATTCGATGGATCCTAGGGGTTCGCCTCGACAACAACGATGTCACTGGCCATGGGTACGATGGAGGAATCGAGGGCGACGGTGAGTTTTTTCTCTCCCTCCCACGCTCTCGCTTTTTTCTCGCTGTCTCCCTAGGCTCGCTCTTCTCTCCTCTTCTTCCCGGCACCCGCTGCGCTAGCGACGGCACGATGAAGACGGTGCTAATGCAGGCAAGGTAAGACGAGGAGGGGCAAGACTCCTCGAGTATTTATGCAGGGAGGAGGCGAAATGAATGGGCGACGAAATCAGGGAGGTTTTCCCTGTCCGGCGTAGTTAACCATGAGCCAATTTCGTCGGTCCATGCGCCCACGTCTCCCGCATTAAATGCGAGGACGGTTATGTCCCATCCACCACGATATGCTCGGCCACTACGGCAGCAGGCATCGTTTCGACTCCCCATGAAACCACCTCAAAAGGCGCGCCGTCCATGCCGAGCCAATAGGGAAGATATTCCCTGCGACCTATTCCTTTCGTATGAAGGAACTGGGCTTTAAACCTATTACGATCCAAGGGTTCGAAGGCTGGGCCCCAAAGGGTTTCGACAGCCGGCCTAGGATAACAGAGTTAGGGACAACCGCGGGCGAGCCCATACGGGGCCAAGGCCCAAGCAAGCAAAATGCTTGGGACGCCCAAAGTTGTGTCCGAGACCAAAGGAAAGTCTCCGAATGGGATCCCACCGTAGGGAGGCACCGAGCCACCGAGGCCCAGCGAACGGCCTCGGCACCCACTAGAGACATCCTCTGGTACTCTTGGAGTGTGTCTCTAGACCGCTAGCCGTCCCCTAGTGAATGGGGTATAGGCCTCCACTCGGACTACCCGATAACAGCTCACCGGAAGTGCCACCGCTCGTGCCCATCGAGGGTAGCGAGGCACATTCCACCCCTCCTTCCGAGCGAAAAGAAAGCATGAGGGTCGCACAAAAAGTCAAGGGAACCCCCGATGGCCTTCTCGTTTTGTGCAGAGGCTAGGGGGCTCTTCCTGCAAATACGCCGAGACCCCACAACTCGGGCTCACGCCCAAAAGGGGCCTCGGCAAACAAACCCTCACACGCGAGGGGCGTATAAAAAGTCAGGGGAACTCCTGACGGCCCTCTCGCTCTGTGCAGAGGCTAGGGGCTCTTCCTGCAACCTTGCCAAGACCAGAATGGGCTTGGCAAACAAACCCTCTGTCCGAACGAAAAGGATATGTGAGGGGCAGATGAAAAAGTTAGGGGACCCCCGACCGCCCTCTTGCTCCAGGCGGAGGCTCGGGGGCTCCTCTTGCACCCGAAGACCAAGACAAATGGTCCGAGCCCACGCTAGAGGTTTCATTACAAAACACGATAAAGGGCACCGAGCCCGTTATGGTCCAGGGGTTTGAAGGCTGGGCCTCCAAGAGGTTTCGACAGAAGCCCTAGGGAAACAGAGTCAGGGATAACTTCAGGGTGAGCCTACGAATGGCCTAGGCCTGAGCGAACAGTCGCTCGGGGCATCCTAAGTCGTGTCCGAGACCGGCAGGGAAGTATCCGAATGGGATCCCACCGTAGGGAGGCACCGAGCCACCGAGGCCCAGCGAACGGCCTCGGCACCCACTAGAGAAACCCTCTGGTACTTTTGGAGTGCGTCTCTGGACCGCTAGCTGTCCCCTAGCGAACAGGGCTCGGGCCTCCACTCGGACTACCCGATAACAGCTCATCGGAAGTGTCCACGCTCGCGCCCATCGAGGGTAGCCTGGCACATTCCACCCCTCCTTCGGAGCAAAAGGAAGTGTGAGGGTCATACCCAAAGTCAGGGGGCCCCTGACGAACCTCTCGCTTCATGCGGAGGCTAGAGGGCTTTTTCCTGCAGCCTCGCCGAGACCCCCGCAACCCGAACTTGCGCTTATGGGCTCGACAAATGCAATAAGAACTACTCGCTCAAATGTGAAAATGGAGAAAGCCCCTAGAGGAGTAACTTCACTCCTCTAGGGGCTCGGGGGCTACACCCGGTGGGTGCGCTCGCACGCACCCACCGGAACCTCAAAAAAACAAACCCCAATTCCTATGGAGCAGGTGTAAACCCAGCCTCGGCAAACCCTTAGGGAGAGTGCACGCACTCCCCCCGAGGCTCGGGGGCTACTGTCGGGTACCTTAGAATGGGGTACCCCAAGTAAACATCAAATGGGTCGCTAAAGTCCTATCTAAAAAATAAAGCTAGAAGGTAAGCCGTAGGCCCCTCACTCACCACGACCGAGCCCACTGGGTCCTCCTTCTCCTCGCCTCGAGCCTCGAGCAGGAGGTCTTGGCATCCTGACACAAACTTCGCCTCGTGCGAGGCTCTCCAGGGAAGGCCTCAGTAGGGAACGCTGTCTCCGCCTCGCCCGAGGCTCTCCACGGAAGGCCTCGGCAGGGGGTACATTCTCCGTATCGCGCGAGGTGTCTCGCGCGAGGCCTCGGTAAGGAGCCCGATCTCCATCTCACGTGAGCCCTCATTCTCTATGTCGCTCGAGGCTGGGTCGTCCATAGCCCATCACCCCCTGCCTCGACCGACCCTCCAGATAGCGCGTCATGTCTCATTAATGCTTCAACCACTCCCGTAATCTCAGCCGGACGATGGCTCAATGCCACAGAATGGCCGACGGGACCCGAGGTCGCATCAGCACCATACCGGCCGGGACAGGGCACGGCGAGGATTACCGACCACTGTGTCCTAACGCTGTGTCCACGATCAGCGCCATACCAGCCGGGACAGGGCACGGCGAGGATTACCTGCCACTGTGTCCTAACGCTGTGTCCACGATCAGCGCCATACCGGCTAGGACAGGGTACGGTGGGGATTACCAGCCACTGTGTCCTAACGCTGTGCCCATGATCAGCCGCCCACTCGAGGCCTCGGTACTGTACACCAAGGTCTCGATGATCTTGGGGTTCGCGCCTGCCGAGACCCCTCCACCGCGGTGCAGCCTCGGCACCGACCAAGTCTCGGCCTCGCGCACAGTCCATCCATAGTGGCTTGCACGTTCACTGCCGCACCCACTCCGAGGCAGTCCCGGGGCTCCCACGATGCACATGATCTGATGGGACAACCACGCCGCTCTAGTGCTCCAAGGACGGACCACCCCGACGACCACGCCGCCACAGGAACAGGCTACAGGGCCCGAACACGCCGCCTCTGTTCACACGACGCCATATAGTTAGCTCATGTACCGTCCTTATCCTCCCTTCAAGCTATAAAAGCAGAGGACTTGAGCCGTTTTAGAGGAGAAGAAAAAACAAAAGGAGAACACCTGGTAACACACACACACGCGCACATCCCTGCCGCCTGAGAGCAACACCTCAAGCGGCCTACACGACACCCTGCCGAGACCTAGGACCAGCTCCCTCTCTCCCTTAGCTTGTAACCCCTTACTACAAGCACTTCGGTGCAAGGAATACAAGATCGACCTCTCAGACTGGACATAGGGCTTCGATTGCCTAAACCAGTATAAACCTTGTGTCTCTTTGCATCACCATCTGGAATCGGGAGCATGTAGAACAAATTCACTAGTTGGTTGAGGACCCCCCGGTCCAAAACACCGACAAGCATGTTCCCCGCTGCAACCAATCCCTTGATGTATAAAATGCAATCAGTTAGCAACTCAATAATATTACATTTAAAACCAGGCAACGAAAAAAGGTTTTCAAGCACTCACTGACACATAATGTAGCAACATGCTCCTTCAAGACCTGTATCTATACTCTTGTCTCCTCCCTTGCCTCATTCCTTGCCCTCTCCTCCTCTAACGTCGTCCGCCTCTCCAATCCCCATTTGTTAAGCCCAACATCGATCGGGTTACAAATACCGCGCTGTCTAGCAAACTCATGCATCTTTTCTTTGTGATGTTTAACGAATAGGTTGACGTAGTCAGGTCCATATCCCCTCTTCTGTACAATTACTTGCCTCTTCTTCAGTTCATCCAAGAACTTAGCTTGACCATCATAACATTCCCAACTGCATTTCCTAGTGCTCTGTTCAAAACAAATATTATATCATATATGTATTAGGAAAACAAACAAAATACAATTTCATGTTTACCAAAAATATAACAAACCTCATCATACTCAATCATATGGCCGCAATAATGATCTATTCCAGGCTCCGAAGGGACTAGGCCATAGTTGGATTTTACACCACATTCGCACATGACAGGAGGTGCTTTGTAGATTACCCATTCTTTCTTCTTTTCCTTAACCCTCCGCGGTTCTTCCGGCCATTGGTTCTTAAGACCATACAACCACTCCTTGAAACAACACTTCGCCATTGAATACACCTAAATAATGAGACATTAGTACATAAACACATATAGCTCAAGATTTTAACACATACACTTTGCACTTACTTCATGCTTGTTTGGACATACAAACTCCAACGTATTCTTAGGGTTTATCACAGCTCGATCTCCACAATCGCACAGAGGAGGTTCCTCGAGTCATCTAACTACGGCTAGGTGCTTCTCCTTAGTCGTCATTGCCAGAGGGTTAGGGGGGTGGAACCCACCGCTTGAAGTGCTCACGTGGATGTCTCCCTCTAAACCAATCGTCGAAAAAGAGGTACCTAGGATCAAACTTTTCTGCACCATCGATCCACTGAAAGAAAAAGCACCTCTCATGGTCCTACACAATGAGATTCCAATAATATATTAGTACCATACTTAAACAAATAAAGAAAAAGGATAGTACAAATAATTTCTTAGATTAAACCGACTACATGTGTAGAAGCAACGCGCGGCTGTATCCGGATGTTTCGATTGAAAAACATGGGCCGAGAAACCACAATCACAGTTAGGGACAGGAAGGTCAGGGGGAACGAGGGCATCTTTGCTAGACGCGTCGGGGGTATAATTCTCGAGGACGACCCCGTTTTCGCCAAAACTCCTCCCGAAACATTTCTTGCATCTAACAAATAGGATGTAATTTAACAAACATAAATAAAAACATCACAACAAAATATCAATGAGAACCATAACTATAATACAATCAATTTCGTTATAAGAACCAAAAGCAATTAACATTATACCCTAAACCTAGGATTTCTCATTTCATCCACAACAATAAACCCATAACATAACTACATGCGGCTTGGTTTGCTAGCTTTTTCCACGCCTTGAAATGAACCTACGGTTGTATAATACATATATTGAGGGATACAATGAAACCCTAAGTGATGACGATTCTTAGGTTCAAAAATCCGACTAATATGTACCGAATCGATGCGAGAAAAACAAGGAGGTGAGCGAGTATACCATGCTCTCGAAGATCTACGGATCAAATCAAGGTTTTCAAGGTCCAATATGTCGATTCGTGAGGTAGGATGAAGTGGTGAGAAAAAAACCCGAGGAGAAAGAAGAGAAAGAACGCTCGGGGAAGAAGGCTGGGTTGGGGTTAAATGCAGGTGGCTCGGCGCCAGCCACTCTGGCGCCGAGCTCGGCGCCAAGATCTACGGCGCCGAGCCCCTGGCAGGCCGTTTGCCCGTGCCCAGGACCTCGGCGCCAGTCAATGTGGCGCCGAGCTCGGCGCCGAGCCAAGGGTCCATTTCTGGAATTGTTTCCGCCAGGGGTCTATTTGAGAGAAACTTTTGAAAAAAGGGCCAAATAGTAAAAAATTCGGTGCGCCGAGGCTACCTAATTTTTTTACAATTTTATCTTTTTTTTGAAAAAAATTTACATTCGATCTCCTAGAAGACGTAAACTCATCTTTAGACCCTGGGGATCAGCGCTAGGACACATGGCGCCAAGGTAATACGTCTCAACGCCACAGATCTTGGCTCTGAGATGCCTGGCCGTGCACAGCAGGGCATCCTAGGTGGCATTGACATGGCCGGTACCCCGACGGCAGAATACATGGCTCCGAGCTCGGTGCCACAGATCTTTACGTCGACCTTGGAGCCGTCAGATGATGTGGAGGTGATGAGACGTGCAAGCGGTAGCAGACCCACACACCGCTCTTCTCTCCTCACCTCTGACACGGATGGTAGGTGCCTGCCAGTCTGCCATCATGCGTGCGCTCCGTGCATGCTGCTTTTACTCCTGCAGGTGGAGAGTTGTAGCATTAAATCATCTAGCCTCAGAGTCACTGTCACACACTCTCTCTCTCATAATATGTGACTGCACAGGCGCGCTGGCGCTGGGGAGCAGCAACAGGCACGGCAGTGCAGGGATTCCTGCACAGCATACAAGAAATTACGAATCCTTTCTTCTCTCACTCGAGTACTGCCCCCTTTATTACTCTTTGCCGATATGCAGCTAGCAGATGCATCCGGTTGAACCGATGCTGGAGTTGGCGAATCTACTTTTCTTGATCAATCTTTTAATCGTTGTAAGTTTGAAAACCCGAAACCAAATTGTCCAACTGATTTGACATTTGTATTATTTAGAATTTAATCGACCTTTCAAGCCCAATATTGACCATGTTTTATTCAGCGCGCCTGTGCGGTCACGTACAACGAAAGAGAGAGAGAGAGAGTGACTGACTCTATAAGGCTAGATGATTTGACGCTACAGCTCTCGACCTATAGGGGCAAAAGTAGCATGCATCGAGCGCATGGTGACAGCACTGGTAGGCACCTGCCGTATGTGTCAGAGGGGAGGAGAGGAGAGCGGTGGTGGTGTGTGGGCTTGCTACCGTTTGCACGTCTCATTGTCTCCGTCGCGCACATCATCTGACGGCTCTGAGGTTGGCGCCAAGATTTGTGACGTCGAGCTCGGAGTCATGTATTCTGGCGCTGAGGTACCGGCCACGTCAACGCCACCTAGGATGTCCTGTTGTGCACGGTCAGACACATCGGAGCCAAGATTTGTAGCGCCAAGACGTGTTATCTCGATGTCATAAGTCCTGATGCCGACTCCTAGGGTCCAAAGATGAATTTACGTGTCCTAGGGAGCCAAACATAATTAAAAAAAAACAAATTATAAAAAATTGGGCCGACAGGCTAGGACACTCGAATCAAAAGGACAAGCACGCGCGAAAAAGATGATGATGCACAAGCGTCCTCTGTCCCAAAAATAACTGCACATTCGTTTTTTAGTAATCAATTTTTTTAATTCTCACCAAATATACTGTGCGGCCTAAAATATTATCCAATAGCTAGAAATGAATTTAGTATAAAACATGTGTAATATATATGGAAATTATTTTTTACTGCCAGGGAGTAGTTACTTCCATGTCTATATCTCTAGATTTATGGTGTTTATGGCCCGACAAAGTGTATGTAGACAGAGTATATGATCATACTAAACCATCTAGGGTAGTATGTATATCAAGTATGCAAGTATACATATAGTATATGGTTATATTTTTTTTATACTACTGCAGTGGTATTTTAGTAATATATTAAAAAGTATGGGTTCTTTTGAAAAAAAAATCGCGTACTACGATTTGAAATATCTTAAATTGAGTATCTAAGCATACTCAAACTGATAAATTAGTATGTACAAATACACAATGTGAGTAGAAAAAATGGACCATATATATATACACACACACATAAATATACTTATACATAATCAGTATTATTGATTAAAATAGTGAAACATATATTCATAGTAATAATATTAGGAGATACAAGGTTGATAATATTTCATACAAAACTAGTTAAATTTGAAAAGTTTAAAATTAACTCCTTTTATATTAGCATTTTGAGAATTGAGACTGTATTACTATCACGCCAATCATTCTGGACCGGGATGGCCGGGTCGACGTCGTCACGTCATCAGCGCCTGCCTGCCTGGCTGCCTGCCATACCTTTGTTTATCCCTCGCAGTCGCAGCTTACGGCTACGCAACGGCAAACTGCCCTTCCTTCCTTCTTTGATTCTTTCCTTCCCCGGACGGCAACGAAAACCTTCTCCTTCTCCAATCTCCAGCCAGGACGCCACACAGAATCCGACGCAATCCGGAACCCAAGGCCTCTTCAGATCCTCGCCTCCCTCTGCGAGGTGCCCAGACCGAGTCATCCATCGCGGCGCTGCGGCTCGGGGATCTTGTCCGCTCCTACCACTTCATTCCCCGGCGCGTCGTCGTCACTCGTCAGGACTCGGGATCCCCAAGGTGAGCTTGCCGCTCCCCTGCGCGATTCCCTTTGCTCGCCTCCCAAGCAGCAGCTGCTTGTTCGTCGGAGCCCGGACGAGCACGACCTGTAGCGTGTGGTTGGTGTGGCTCAAGCGCCATTCGATTCAAGACCCAAGAGCTTGATGGGCCGGCAGTCGGGTCGGGTGGTGTTCGACGAATTCGTCGGGTTCGAGGGGCTGATTCGGCTCAGCGGGAGCTTTTGGGGTCTCTCCTAGCTCATTCTTCCTGCTTTGATGCTGCCCCCGCGCGAGTTCTTGTTGGTTTGGTGGAGTAGCTGGATAAGGGACTTGGATTTTCTAGCACAGTGCAGAGCCCGAAAAGAAGAAGAAGAAGATTTTGCCCCTTTGCTCTGCAGTTGTTGAGCTGATTCCATTTCGGCCAGCGACACGCCACCTCGCTGCGGCTGCAGAACCTTAGCCCACAGGGGGACGTGATCCCAGTTCTGTCAGTCAGTTAAGGAATTGGAGGCGTGTGGAAATGGAATGGAAGAGTTAAAACTAAAGGGTGTTTCTACCTCCATAGTTTTTTTGATCCTTTCTACCTCCATAGTTAAGAAGGGAACGTCACATTAGCAGTAGCAAAGTTATGCCCTGTGCCCCTGTTGCTGAACCGAACTAGTAATATGGATTCAGGCGTGGAAGTCTCACGGTTGCATCATAGTTATAATGCTCCTTCATCTTACCCTGTTCTGACTGTATAATGCTCCTTCATGGTTGGATTGCGTCCTATTTGATGGTGTGAAAAATTGCTGCTCTGTGCTGTATGCTATTAGTGCTATACTCCTGATTGCAGGCATGCTACCGAAGGCTGGCGCTGTGTAGGTCCTTTCTACCACAGTAAATAAATCTTGACCTTTTGACCCTTTTTTTGTCATAGTTGATGATTTTTATTTTTTTGGCAAAAGAGTAGGGCAAACCCTTACTGTGGTAAGTGTCACCCTGTTCATGGTCCGGGTTTGCGGTTTTGTAACCCAAGCCGCATTCTCATTTACTTGTCTGGGTTGGTTTTCGGGTCGGTCTCTCGGTTTTCGCTGGGTAGGGTGCTCTGTTTCACAAATAGCAATTCAGCTCCAGCAACGCACAATAGAAAAAAGAAGTGTTGTTCTAGCTTGCTTGCATCAATGGATACACCCTGGCTTCTCGTCTCGGCCGATGGCTTCTCTTGGCGCCGGCATAGAAGAACGAGCGGTCGGCCGTTTGGCTGAGCTGCTGCTCTCAGTCTCAAGGCCGGCGGCGACGAGCAGGAAGTGCGCTCCTTCCGGTGATACCCCCTGCGGCCCTGCCCTGCGGGTTGGCCACACGTCCACACCAACGTCAGCGCCCCCAAGTGACAATGAGCAACAAGCACGACGGCACGGCATCAGTCGCCGCTCGTTGGCCCACTAAATGCAAATCTAACGAGGGGCTAATTGGTTTGGGAAAGGCAATGGAGGAGAGGAGAAGATGCTGGAGGGCACGGACGCCCAGCCAAGCATGGCAAGAGGTGACGCCCTGGCCACCAGTGTTCCTCCCATCTAGCGCGACATGTTTCGTCTTTGCCGCCGTCGCCGCCGACCTCGCCGAGGAGTATTTTTTGCTTTCTCTTTTTTAGTTGCTCCTTTCTGTCAGCGGTTTTTTCGGGTAAACCCGCAGACCACTCCAACCTGCGTAAGTGTGGTACGACGGTTTCCTCTGGGTATGGTGCGGGCTGGTCTCCGGTTTTTACGAACCAATGAACAGGGTTAGGTAAGTGTATTGTATTACAAAATATGAACAGATAAGTAAAAACTGTACATGGCCTCAAAAGAGCCAAAAACAAAATACCCAATTCCCAAGGAACAAGCACTAAATATGCTCCTTGCTATGAATATGCTTGACGATATGTTAATCACTAACTACCCTACAAAATTTGATCACTCATCTTTTTAGTTGCCACATAGATGTAAAAGTCATTTGGAAGAAGGATTTTTCGTCAAATATAAACATTGCATTAAGGTGGTAAATGTCTTCATTAAATGTTGTAGACCAATATCCTTTATTTGGGAGAAAATTGTAAATTTACACAAGTCGGTGCAATCTAAATTGTAAAGTAGTAAACATTATCATTGCTCTGCTAGTCTTGTGTAACCTATATATATCATATATCATAGTCTGTTTCTATTTGTGTGAGAACTCTCAGTTTAAAAATATGCATGTAACTCACTATACCTGGGGATTTTTTTTTTCTGTAGATGGCTTCTTCGAATGGTGAGGCTGAGCAACAATGGATAGAGAATGTTAAGTCAGGAGGAGCAGTTCCCTGTCTAACACCTGAAAACTGTCCTAATGGCTGGACTACTCCTTCTGGTGATTCATTTATGGTCAGAGGCCCAGGATATCTTACAAACAAGGTAAAAATACCAGGTGGAGAATATCTTCTGAAGCCTCTTGGATTTGATTGGATCAAAGGACCAGCAAAAATCTGTGAGATCCTGAAAGACAATAATCATCGAGTTAGAAAAGCTATTGATGAGGAGGTTTCACGTGGTAACCAGCCTTTTGTCTGGGCATTCAACTTGCAACTGCCCAAGGACAACTACAGTGCAATATTCTACTTCGTATCGCTAGAGGCTATACCTGAAGGCTCACTTATGGACCAATTCTTGAAAGGAGATGATGCTTTCCGAAACTCAAGGCTTAAGTTAATAGCAAACATTGTTAAGGGGCCCTGGATTGTTCGGACTGCTGTTGGTGAACAAGCCATCTGTATATTGGGGAGAGCCCTTTCGTGCAAGTATACTCAAGGATCAAACTTCATTGAAGTTGATGTGGATATCGGGTCTTCTATAGTTGCAAATGCAATTGTTCATTTGGCATTTGGCTATATCACAACGCTAACTGTAGATTTGGCCTTTCTCATTGAGAGTCAAACTGAATCAGAGCTCCCTGAGAGACTTCTTGGAGCCGGAAGGTTTTCTGAGTTAAATCCTGGATCAGCTGGTTTGTTTGAAAAGCGATCTGAAGAGCATCAGGAAAGCACTCAGTCTCGGCCTGTAGGATTTTGGCAGGGTTTCTCTCAGCTGTTAAACAACCAAGGCAATCCGAGGGAGCCATCCCCTACTTTGCAGAATACTAATGGAAGTTTGCACAAAGAAGAAGCAAATGAGAATTCTAAATGGTAAGTACTTAGCTAGTGCCTTGTAAATTGTTTATCATTGGAATTAGACCTTGACAGATAAACAAAATATCTCTAGTGCACATTTTTTTTTAAAAAAAGAAACAAACAAAGACTGTCGTGTGGGTATGAAAATGTTATCTATGGATAAGTTATGATGTCCCTCTTGAGTCATGAACAGTGAAGCACTTTCCTTTTCCTTGCAATTTTCTTTGTTATCTTGAGGAGGCTACTCAATCAAATGGCTGCACCACTGTGTGAGCACCATTCTATTATATTATTGAAACCCCAGTGCACGTAGCTCCCGCTTGCGCAGGGTCCGGGGAAGGGTCCGACCACTTAGGTCTTTTGTACGCAGCCTTTCCCTGCATTTCTGCAAGAGGCTGTTTCCAAGACTTGAACCCGTGAACCTGTAAAAAAAAATGTTTTCTATTGTTTGATGAAGCTTTATCATGTGAAATAATGATATATTTCCATGCACCTCTCTCTTGCAGATATTCTTCAGACCCCTACTAGAAGAGATCAAAACCATATCTTCATTGTTTGGGGGTCAATTTATCAGTTAATCACTGCGTCACAATTCTTCAGTAGGATGATAAGTACCAGATAGTACCAGGGCTTGTTTCTTTGCCCTCACATCTGCTGTAAAAATTATATACATTTGCCACAGACAAACTGCATAACTTTGTACATAAACGGAATGCCTCCTAATGTTTATATAGTCAATTATGTATGGAGTGCATGAAGCTCAAGGAAAGAATGATTCATTCGACAGAATATGGCAGTTGAAAGCATCTGCATTTCAAAAAAAAAGAAAAAAAAAGGTTCAGAGTATCTGATTCTGGTAAAGATGGAGAGGAATGCATCCGGTGAATCGATGAAGTGCGATGAAAGCTACAAATCAAACTGATTGGCACCATGAAAGGAAAGCATAGAATCATATACAATAAAACTTAGTATTGATCTGACTTGTATGCTCTAGACTTCTCTTGTGTTCTTGTTGTCTTTCCTATCATGACCTTTGCTTGGAGGACACCTAATGCCTATCATGTCGACGCCTTAATTTTCATTAAAGGGTGTATGTTAAACGTATGAGCTTTGAGAACATAAAATTTGATGTCCCCGTTGGAAACTCTAGGGTGTGTTTGGTTGCGGACAGGATAGATATCACACTTTGTCCTGGTGTCTAGTTTCAGGGATAGGGATGAAACCGCCCCAAGAAAGACTATTCTTCTAGGGTTGTTGTCCCCAAGGGCGGATCCAACCGGGGGGGGGGGGGGGGGGGGGGGGGGGGCTCGAGCCCCCTACCCATACCGGAGCAGTGGAACCTCCTGTGGAGCCCCCATGAATTTTTAGGCAAAGTTCTATAGTGTAGTAAAATTATTCCTGGATCCGCTGCTGGTTGTCCCTAAGCGTCTCTCCAAATCTGAGGTACGAGTTTTGTCCCCTCTTGATGCCGTTCTCTTCTATTGTTGTCGTGTGCCCTCCTCTTGTTGGCCATGCGCCCACGCCTGCTCGTCCTCGGCCCCTATGCGAGCTCGACCTCGAACCCTGGCGAGGGCAACGACAACCCTACCCCAGCCCTAACGTGGGCAGGCATGGCCTTGGCGTGAGCTTGGCCCCGGGCATGACATGCCCTGGCGTGCTGAAGAAGGAAGGAGAAGAAGGTCAGAGAGGATGGCATATGGGTCCCATATAACAGATGTCTAACTAACCAAACATATAGCAAAGCCCATCCCATACAAAACTACAATGAAGCCTCTTGTCCCAAAAACAACCACACCCTAAGGTCTTGTTTAGATGCGCATGTATTTATCTCAATCCACATGTGTTGAAGTGGATTGGAGTAGAATTAAACCAAGTTCAATTTCCATTCCACTCCAACACACGTGGACTGAAATTGATACACATGCATCCAAACAAGCCCTAAGTGATGTTTAAACTTTAAAGTTTGTTAATTCTTGAGCTTTATATTATCTACTAAGCTACAAAAAAAAAATCCAATTTGCTCTATTGCTGATTTTGACGACCGAGATTGCTCTAGGAAATCAAGAATTTTTGTGAGAGTTTATATTCAAAAGAAGAATCACAGGAGTTTGTTATAAAAAAGGAATTGCACAAGTAGGAAATTATGCTTGAAAATCCTAATTTCCCAGGAACATAATGGTGCGCGGGTAGTTGCAGCTGTCAGGAGCACAATAATTTGTGTGTTCTTCAACCTCTTTCTCCGCAGGAGAGAGAGAGAGAGCTCTAGACGGGGAGGTTCCCAAATCGATCTTTTCCGCAACTGTTTCCTCTCCGAGCGGCGGCGAATCTGAGAACTCCTCGCCGAGCGGAGGCGGCGAGCCCGTGATGGTCGGCCGCCGGCGGGCGCGGACATGCACCACCGCCCCTCCTCCTCCTCCTCCGCCGCCGCGTCGTCGTTGCCGCTCTCCCCCGCCGACGGCTTCCTCCGAGGTAACCGTGGCGACCAATCTCCCTCCGCTCCGTTCTCATTCTCGCTCCTCCTCTGGGGATTCCCGTCGAGCACCTCGCTTACCCGCGTGATTTTTTTTGCCTGGTTTTTGGGGGGTTGTGTGGTGGCTGTGCAGTGAAGGACGGCGTGGACGGGATGATCAAGTACGTCGCCAACGAGCCCTCCGTCGGGCTCTACTTCGTCCAGCAGCACGCCCGGGCCTCCATGCCCCTCCTCCTCGACGTCAAGGTCCACCGCCTGGCCTGCCTTCCTCTCTCCCTCTTTGCTTTGCTTCCTTCCCTTTGTGCGTGTTGAGCTGTGCTTTGGGGATTAGCATTCGTATTGGTTTATTGGGGGCGATTCGTCTGTAAGGAATATCATATCGACCTAAGTGATGGATGAAATAAAAGATTTGAGCTTTATTGGGAGGCAAGTTGATGTGTCTTTGCTTCATTACTGGCAAACTTGCTAGTAATTGATTAGGGTGTGCATATTTAGCAGCTTGTTAGTTAGTTGCATCGCGGATTTGAGTTATGTACATCCTTGCCAGATTACCAAGATACCACTCAAGTTCCTGGTATAATACAATTTCTTGCCGTTGGGTATCTACTTGGTTTAGTTTGGATACAGGTAAGCTTTAGTGTTGTGCTTCATTAGCAACTGGGTTTCTAGTGATGTAGGATTGCAGGATATAGTTTCATGAAAAGTATTCACTGCTTTTAATGGCTTCATGGAATGGAAGAGCACAAATTTGATGCCACTTGTTATAGTGTAAGATGTACTATCATCTGAATTAGTCAAATACAAGTTTCTGGATCAAACAAAGTAATATTTTCCTGCTGCTGGTAATATGCTGAACCATCATATGATGTGGTTTGCTCTTGGTAGTTGGTACAACAAATCAAGATGCTGATATTTATCTGTATGGATCTAACAAGAGTTTTGTTTCTGTCATCAGGGTAAGCTTGCAGAAAAGACTCATGAGGTGACACTGCACACAGAAGACATGGAGGATTCTATCTGTGCTGTGAGATCCATGGCTGATTTTGGACTTCCACTTGTTGATGACATGATCAAGGACATAAATAGATCACTGCAAATAATGTCAAAGATCCAGCCAAAGAGAGGGTACAGATATACTAATTCTTGGGAACTTTTTTTTTGTACAATTATAAATATGTTAAACTTTTTTGTTCACATTTTTATGGCTATAAAGTCTTCGCCTTTTGCCTTATTCATTTAAGAACTGTCCAGTTGACGTGTTATACATATACCCTGAAGTTAATTAAGATCACATGTCTTTCACTTGAGCTCTCCAGTTAGTTTCCAAACTAAGATCTTGCTTCTTGGCCAATAAAAAACTATAAAACTTTGCTTGTCAAACCCATAATCCCTTGTTGTACATATCTTGTCTGTGCTGAACATCATCTTGTAGTGTTGGTTTTAAGACAAAACTTTCATTGCTATCAGGTTGATCCAGAACCCCAGTTGGGGGTTCCAGTCAAGGAAAAGCTCAGGAACTTGGGATGAATTGGGCTCTACCAATGGAAGTAGCAGCAGGAACTACTTCTCTTCAATGTTCAACACTGCGAAGCAAAAGGCATCCAGTCTCAGGTGGCCACAGCCTGATTTTACAACGAAAGATGATGGTAGCGAGAATTCAGCATCTTCTGCTGCCCCAGAATCGTCACAAGCTGGTGGACAAGGTGCATCTACACCAGATACAGAAAAGGATGACCTCCCCATTTCAAGTCGGTTGTCAGATGGTACGACTGCAACGAACCATAGCTTGCCTGCTACCGGCGTCTCCGAAACAGTGGAGGCTTACAATAAGTTCAAAGAAGAACAGGAACTAAAACTTCAGGAGTGGCTTAGAGACTCTGAAGAAGCTGTCGGCGATAAAGACCGAGTGTGCTAAAGCTGCTTCAGCTCTGTGGCTCAGTTAGAGCATAACAGAACGTCACCTTTGTTAGACATTCTGCTAGTGAAACAGAGCTTGATTGGTATAGATGCGCCGGATGCTGAAAGACTGTAATTTGTGAGATCGTTTTTATCACTCTTTTTATCGAATTGACAAATCCGAGTCATCACTGTACTCTGAACAGCCTGAACAATTGGCGTTTTCACTTGCACGATTACACATGTCATATATAGCTGTGAAAGTGCCTGAATGTACTGCCTCAAGTAATTAAAATGGATGCCTAGCATATTATAGAGTAAAGTTCGTGGCCGGTCATTAAATTTGTAGGGGTATGTCATCCCGGTCCTGTCATTTCGGGTCTTAAACTCTATTTGGGTCTCATATTCATGAAAATGTGTCATTTCGGTCTTTAAACTCTATTTTGGTCTTATATTCATCCAAACAGGTTTGACCCCACGTGTCAGCTCTATCTCTCACCTCTCTCATGACCATGTTCAGCTCGCCGGCGCGCACCGTTCACCCCGTGCAGCTGCTGCACCGGCTGTTCGCCTGCGCGGCGCGCTGCTTTTCGTTGCCCTCCTTCCATTGCTGCGATACTGGCTAGGTTCTCATGACCATGGTCAGCTCGCGCGGGCGCCACTGTTCACCCCGTGCAGCTGCGGCACCGGCTGCTCGCCTGCGTGGCGCGCTGCTTTTCGTTGCCCTCCTTCCATTGCTGCGATACTGGCTAGGTTCTCGGCACGATCCACGTATGCACGGCACAGGCCGGTGACCGGTGTCGTCGTCGGCCTCGCTGTCGCGTCGAGCCTTGGCTGGCCGCCGGCCGAACGCCGTGCGTGGCGTCGCGGGCACTCGGCGCCATCGCATCGCTGCATTGAAGCCGAAAAGGGTTCCGTCAGCTGCAGTTGCCCGCGCACGCCAGCTCGCACCTGTCCACGGTCTGCCGTCGTGTTCGTCTGGAATGACAGCTCCTCCTTGTACGCCACGGACACCCGGTCCGCCACACCACGTCGAACTCAGCTGCCGCGACCCGTTGCTGCCGGCGCTGCAGAGGTCGGCGGTCTCCTCGGCGTGGCACGGCGGGGCGGTGCTCGTGCTGTTGTCCAGGCACTGGCAGTGGGCGTTCCCGGGGATGCACAGGCCGTACGCGCCGCACGACGTTGGCAGCTCGCACCGCTCCGCGATGGCCTTGTAGTCCGACGTCCACGCCTTGGCGTCGCCGGTCCAGTAGTACGCGCGGAGGTTGCCGAGCAGGCGAGCGCGCGGGCCGCTGCCGTCGCGTCGGGGGCAGGCGATCGCGCAGGCCGCGGGCCACGTCGCCGAGCCGAGGGCAGGCGAGCGCGTGCTGCCGGTCATACCGCCGCTGCCACGCCGGGCCGCGGGCCTCGCCACTGCCTGCTGCTGCTGCGTCGCGCCGCCAGCCGACCACGGGAGAGCGGCGGAGGCTCGGCCATGCGCCTGCGTGGCCACGTTGTCCAGCAGCGGCCGTGGCAGCGACGCGCTCTCGCGGCCAGGTAGCGGCGGCGGTATCACGACGTGATAAGAGGAGGAAGACGACTTTTTTTAAAAAACAACCCCTCATGAAGTTTATAAATATTTATGTTTTTTTCGTGTCTATGCGATTTTATTTATAACCCCCACTAATATTCCATTTCAAGCAAATAAATCTTATCTCGCGGGTACCATACCTGGACGAATATGAGACCAATTTAAGGACCGAAACAGCACACTTTCCAAGTTTTTAGATACTGGGATGACACACCCCTATAAGTTCGAGGACCGATCATGAATATATTTCTCATGAGGTCTCATTGCAAGCTGAAATAATGAACGAAGTGTGTGTGTCCACCCTGCACATTGTCTGTTTGTGTTCTTGTGATCTGCGTATACAGCTCCCAGCATTAAGCATTCGAAAGTTCAGCAGTCGTGACAGAGACAATAGAGTTTCTCCAACCTGACTCCTATCAGCACTTCCCAACTATACTTTCTCTGTTCCAAATTGTGTTAGTAGGTTTTGCTATTTATCTAAATATATACTATATCTAGATACATAGGAGTAGTAAAAAACATGAATCTCAAAAAAACCAAAATGATTTATAATTTGAAATGGAGCTAGTACATCTCAATTTCAGCACAGATACAGCATAGAACAAACAAGATCACGAGCTACTCCGCCTGTGCGGTCAGTTCATCCTGTGCTTGCCAGAGGCTCAGAGCACCGAATGCCATTGTCAGCCGGCACCATTTCCAGGAGATCTGATCTGCTTGGGCTGCCATTGTCTCCAGAGTCCAGTCCCTCCAGTATAGGTTTCTTTTCTCTTTCTCTTGAACATGCCTACCAAGGATTTCCAGAGCTGCTTCAAGCCTAGCGACTATCCATTCTGAAAAGGAAAGTTTCCAATGGCTCCAGAGTGGGAACCGTAAGGGTCAGCATGTTAAACGCTGCATGTTTCTTTTCACACAAACGATACTTAGCAAGAGATTCAAGTTAATTACTTCTGGTATGCAAGTCAATTGCTATACATGACCAGAGACGCCTAGCAACGATCAACAGCACAGTAAAAAGTAGGCGAGTAATAGTTTTGTTTTCAGCACGCATCAATCTCTTTCCTCTTTGCTGAGTTACCACGCGTTAAATGCTTGATTTTAGCGACAAAACCACATGCACTATATGTGGTATTTAAAGTTTCCAGACTGCAGAAGACAGCAGGAGTGTACACTAGTACTGCTTCTCTAAAGTTCAAAATTTTGTGAAGAGATTGAGATGAGAAATACGGAGTATATCCCAAAGGAGTTATATTGCCAAATAAATAATCCTGCCTTCCTCCCTAGTGAACACTATGGTAGAGGCTAGCTGAACCACCCCCTCCCATTTTCTCATGAGCTTCTCATTTACACGTCTCCTAAAGGTGCGTTTCAGGCTAGCTTGTTCCATCTATAGCTCTGCTATTGAAGAATTTTGCTGATTCACTAAAGCATAAACTTCCCAATTACAAGAAAATTTAGCTAATAGGAGACCAAATAGTATCTTCCCAGAATCTAATAGGTTGTCCAGTACCACATATTTGCTATTTGTGCTACGTACCCACAAGGACCAGAATCTAATAGTATCTTCCGAATGCAAGCTGAAATATTGAACAAAGAGTCGTCAGAGATATATATACTAAATTTGCAAGTAAGGATGTTGGAGTTTCTGGTATTGTACATTTGTACTTAAAGTCAACTATGTGCTTCCACAATTGAGGATCTTTCTGTATGTATCTCTGAATCCAACCCTAGGAGGGCGTGATGTTTAGAATCCTAAGATTAGGGATTCTTAATTCCTCATTCTTCTACCTGCTAGGACAGGCTTTAGACCAATTAATTAGCTAGATTGAAGGTTCTATAACTATCAAAGCTGTCCCAGAGAAAGTGAGCCATATGAGAGTTCAAAGGGTTGATAGACCACTTAGGAAACTTTGTGAAGGACAATAAATAGATATGTATAGAAGCCAGACATGTTTTTATCAACACAATCTGACACTGCCATTCTGCTCCTCATAGGACAAAAGGCACCACATGAGCAAGGTCAGCGATGATATATAGGAGAGCAGTGGTGACCAAATTGTGGGCGGGCTAAGGAAAGTGAAACAAAGGGCCAACAAATCATCTGCGGAATATACCTTCAGCACATCACACCGTCTTTATTTCGTTCATTTCACTATTACCGTGCTTGATTGTTTGATGAATCATTTTCTCATAAAGCATTGTTTGAGGCAGGAACCGGGGAACCACTTCTCTTGATACTACGTTTGCGAGCACCTCATGAATTACTCAATAAAAAAATCTATAAAACTACTCGAAGTACGTAAACAATATACATAATTTATTTATTACCATTGTGTTGATATATATACACACCAATCATATATTCATATATTTTTTCTTTCACTCGAAGCTTGAGTGGAAGAAAAGGTCGTACGACCGGAACCGCTCAAAGCAATTCAAAAGGTATTGACAATATTTATTTTTGAGCAGTTCTTAGATTCCTAAGGAGATTACTTCTTTGACAGAAAATTAAATCCCAAGCTACCAATGTAATCCCAAGGACAGTACAAGCTTTTGTTAGCTTATGTATAGTTCTATGTACAAGCTTTTGAAATATATGTATAGTTTCATTCATTTTGTGTGTATATATATGTATAATGATCGAGTGGAGACTTATACATATGGATATACATTAGTAGTGTAGAATATGTATACAAAAAAATAATTGAAACAAAAAAGAATTGAACTAAAAAGAAACCATAAAGAAAAGGAAATCCTAAAAGAAAAGGAAAGAAAAAGAAAAATAAAAAAAAGAAAAAAAGAGACATTTAGTCCGGATTGGTAACACCAACCGGAACTAAAGTGCCTGGCCCCGGGCGCGGGCTGGAAGCCCCGTTACCAACGAGATTAAAGCACTAGTAGAGAAACAACTTTCGGTTCACACCTTTAGTCTCGGTTGTGTTGAAATTCAGGATTTCTAATGTGAGCATTAGTATCGAGTCTAAATTTTACAGGTACCGAAGACCCTTTTATCCTGGTTGGTAACACCAACTAGGACTTAAAGCCACCCTTTACCGGGATTAAAGGTCATGTTACCAACCTGGACTAAAGGTCCTCCAACCTTTAGCCCCGGTTGGTAATACCAACTGGGACTAAAGGGTGACATTTTAGTCCCGGTTGATGTCTCCCACTCGGGACTAAAGGTCCTGTGGGGGTACGACCCTGGATACCCATGACAGATCACATGGGTTGCGCCCCCAGGGGCGGCCTAGCCCACAAGATGAAGCCTTACGGGGGCATGACTCTGCTCGGCGTCTCCCGCAAGACAACGGGAAGATATCCTGAAGATACTACAAGACCTGTTAGGATACGTATGATCCCATGATTCCTGTAATCTGTTATTACTTTTTGGTTATCTCTCAGATCTAACCGACTTGTAACCCTGCCCCCGGACTATATAAGGCGGGCAGGGAACCCCCTCCAAACTCACGCAATATCATACGATAGCCAATACAAACCAACAGACCACAGGAGTAGGGTATTACATCATACTGACGGCCTGAACCTGTCTAACTCGTGTGTCTCTGTTGCCTTCTTGTTCTTGATTACACGCCTCTCTGCCGATCAATCTACCTTCGTGGGATACCCCTCGGAGGACTGCCGACGATATTCTATCGACAGTTGGCGCATCAGGTAGGGGTGTGCGTGCTGATCCATGGCGAACCAGATGGGATCTCAAGATCAATGTTGTTTGTGACAACGTCCTTCGACAACAGCGACTATGACCTACAGCGGGACTTGCCGTGCTTCCCGCACGGGCCTTCTTGCCAGATCGGATTGGCAAGCATCCGTCGAAGAAGCAAAGCCGGTGACCCAAAGCGTCTCCACGCAACAGACTTGTCAAATTCGGCACGTAACGTGTGACAATCCGTCTCTGGACTATGCAAACCAAAAAGGATCGGCTTGCATCAGCTATGGCAAGAGTTCTGGAGCTCCACTCGGATATGACAACCAAGACCATATGCAACTAGCATATATGTATACATCATACATGCGTACGGAACAGATCCATGCTTTTAGCCACCTACGAGATGATTTTTCCTGTGGCTCGTCTACTCGCCAAGCCACGTCAGATCGGCTACTGCTCATCTACGTTTCCAACACGAAGACCAAGGCCATGTCCAAATCTGCATCACCACGCAAGCTAGCAACAAAAAAGGGGGCGTACTTGATCTACACATGGCAGGCTAACTAGATTGAAGCAATGCATGCATATACATGTTTGTCATCCATGGAGCGATTCTCTAGCAGTTGATCGGTCACCGCCTCCGCTTGACCTCACACAAGCTAAGTCACACTTTAATATTCTTCAATCTTCGTATATCGCCATAATATTTCTCTGAGTTGTTTTCTCCATGTTTGCTCTCCAAACGATTTTCTGAACCCCCGAACAGTCATATTGATGCTCGGATGTCCCCAGAGACAGCCCTTTCTCCGGCTCCTCCCTACACGTGCACGAGAGTCTACCCTCTGCGTTATGGGTGGTCGACAGTGGCTCCTTAGCGACGCTTTGTTCTTCCTACACGCACACGGGCTCCACGCTCCGCGTTATGGTTAACGGGCTAGCTAGGGCTAGAGACTTAGCTACACACTAACTAGTCGGACGGTTTATATTAAATATAAATACATCTTCACACTAACTGATCACCGAGCTACATACGCTATTTCATCATCATTGCTAATTTTTCTTCGGAGTTCATATATTTTTACACCATGTACTATCCGTTCTACATATTTATATTGTAGGATCATCGTTCAGGTGATCGGACCACCTGGTGCTCGGACTTCTCCACCGATCAACTGGTCGGATTGCTTGGTTCATGGAATCCGTCGCCGACTAGTTGATTGGACTGTTCGCCGGTCGCTTCTACTCAATGCTCACTTCGCCGCTGACCAGTTGACCAGACTGTTCGTCGCTCGTGCTTCATCGCTAGCTACGTCGGTTACTCCTCGGCGCTCGGATTCTTCGTGCTCAGGGACTAAGTGGGCACACTTCACCCCACTTCACCTTGCGGACATCGCTAGCTACGCCGGGGACTCCTCGGTGCTCGGACATCGCTAGCTACACTGGGGACTCCTCGGTGCTCGGACATCGCTAGCTACGCAGGGGACTCCTCGGTGCTCGGACATCGCCAGCTATGTCAGGGGCTCCTTGGTCCTCGGACATCGCCAGCTACGCCGGGGGCTCCTCGGTGCTCGGACATCGCCAGCTACATCGGTTACTCCTCGACGCTCGGATTCTTCATGCTCGAGGACTAAGTGGGCACACTTCACCCCACTTCACCTTGCGGACATTGCCAGCTACGCCGATGACTCCTCGGTGCTCGGACATCGCCAGCTATGTCGAAGACTACTTCGGTGCTCGGACGTCACCAGCTACGCTGGGGACTCCTCGGTGCTTGGACATCACCAGCTATGCCGGAGACTCCTCAGTGCTCGGACATCACCAGCTACGCCGGTGACTCCTCGGCACTCGGACATCGCCAGCTACGCCGGAGACTCCTCGGTGCTCGGACATCGCCAGCTACACCGGGGACTCCTCGGTGCTCGGACATCGCCAGCTACGCCGGGGACTCCTCAGTGCTCGGACATCGCCAGCTGGGACTCCTCGGCGCTCGGACATCGCCAGCTACGCTAGGGACTCTTAGGTGCTCGGACATCGCCAGCTACGTCGGGAACTCCTTAGTGCTCGGACATCGCCAGCTACGCTAGGAACTCCTCGGTGCTCGGACGTCGCCAGCTACACCGAGGACTCCCTTGATGGTCGGATCTTGCCATGCCTCATCGGTGTGCTATCAAGCTGCTCCATGCTACTCGGATCAGGGTGCTGATCTTGGACAGCACGTCTGGGGTCTTGATACATGCATGTCAGACGACGTCGGCAAGCTTTCAGACTTTTTTCTTTGACCCTACTACAAGATTCATTCTTCATCTTCCAGCAGGCTCGGGGACTAAGTGGGCACACTTCACCTTACGATGAATGTGCGCTTTTCAATTTAGGTCTCCGCCCATGGACTGGTTGCCTGCTCGGCCGGTCTTCTACCTTTCTTCTACTTTCTGACCCTGGCACCATGTGACTACGTCACCTACTGTCAGGCTCAGGGACTAGCTATGGGGGTGTGGCCCCCAATATCCCCAAGACAAGACATGGGCCACACCCTCAGAGGTGGCCCAGCCCACAAGATCAAGGCGTGCACGGCACTGGTCGACGTGCACCGCAAAACATTATATAGTACCAAATAGAATATTTTCCTTGTAACCCTACCCCTCCAGAGTATATAAGGAGAGGCAGGGGTCCCCTAGTTGACATCTACATACATCTCATATTCAATACAATACACTAAAGACACAAGACATAGGGTATTACGTCGATCAGATGACCCGAACCTGTTTAAATCGCTATCTCTGCGCCTTGTGTCACCATCCGTTTCCTGATTACGCGCACCTCCACCGATAAATCTACCATCATGGGATACCTGGGCCTTCGCGCAAACCGTGGCCCGTATCGCCGATTTATCTCCGCAATTTGTTACGGCTCACCGAATATTCGTCGACTTCTCCGCCAACCATTACGGCTCAGTAATTACTATTGTACAGCCATAACTTTTGTATTTTCTCCACGATTTTGTTTTCTCCAAGATTCCCTCTTGTGGCACGGGGACTGCGTTAGCATTATGTCTCGGTTCCTCACCGCATTTGGGATTTTTCTTCAGTTGACTGCTATTTCTGACCTTGGCACCACGTGACTACGTCACCTACTGTCAGGCTCGGGGACTAAGTGGGCACACTTCACCTTGCGGTGAATGTGTTTTTTTCTCATTTCAGGGCTACGCCAGGGGACGGGCTGCCTGCTTGGCTGGTCTTCTACTATTCTTCTATTTTAGACCCTGACACCACAAGACTACATCATCTATTGTCAGGCTCCGGGACTAAGTGGGCTCACTTCACCTCGCGGTGAATGTGTTTGCTTTATTCTGGAAGACTCCGCGCCTCTTGAAGCTGAAGAAGACTATCTTTTTTTCTTGTGGTCGGACTCTAAGTGGGCACACTTGGTCCACTGCGAAGAAATTTTCGATTCTAAACTTGAGCTCCTTACGCCCTTGTAATCTATTAGGATACGTATGATCCCAAGATTTTTGTAATCTGTTATTACTTTTCGGTTATCTCTCAGATCTAACCGACTTGTAACCCTGTCCCCGTACTATATAAGGCGGGCAGGGACCCCCTCAAAACTCACGCAATATCATACGATAGCCAATACAAACCAACAGACCACATGAGTAGGGTATTACGTCATACTGGCGGCCTGAACTTGTCTAACTCGTGTGTCTCTGTTGCCTTCTTGTTCTTGATTACACGCCTCTCTGCCGATCAATCTACCTTCATGGGATAACCCTCGGAGGACTGCCGACGATATTCTGTCGGCAGGTCCCCAACGGGTGAATTCAAAAAGAGAGCGTCCATGACTTTGTTAGATGTGGTGTGCAGTTGAGTTGGTAAGGAAGCTACGCGCGAGGCAAGAGGTCTTGAGTTTGAATCTCACGCATTACAAGACCAGTCTTTCAGGATTTAAACTATTTTTTTAGTTTCGGGGGGGGGGGGGGGGGGGGGCTTTAGTCCCGGCTACGTGACCCGGGACTAAAGGTCACGGATCCGTAGTCCCAATTAAGAAACCGGAACTAAAGCCAGTTTTCAACCAGAATTGAAGCCCACCTGTGTACTAATGAAGATTCTCTTCAGTCCCGGTTCCCTGGTACGGGACTAAAGGTCCCTCTAGTCGTGGTTGAAAAACCCCAACCGGGACTGAATGGATTTACCAACTGGGACTGTAGCCTCTTTCTTACTGCACTAATGAGTACTAGACTCCGTTGGTTTTTTAAGGTGCGTGGATGTTTATGTGAGATGCAAACTATATGTCTAGACGAAGTGCCCTGTACATGTTTCATGTAAAACAAATCATGAGAAGACCCTTAACTTATCAGTGTAGCTACTACTTAGCTGTAGGTGATGTGTATATATACCATGATGTCTAAGAGATGATCGCCACATTATTAGTCTAGATAGTTAGTCTGATCCGGCAGCGTCACTGCTGTAGCAGGAAGCAAACACTCTGGGTTAGTTTGGCAATAATCCAGTTCCTCCCAAAAGGACTTTGGCTCCGGCTCCTCTTATGGGGCAGATTTTTTTGTAGCTGAAAACATTTTAGATAAAGTTTAACAAAATTGGTTCCAGTGACAATTTTGTTATTGTTTGTGCTGAGTTTGTGAGAAGCAGTGAGAAGCCATATATTTTTATGGCTCTAGTCCTTATAAGTAGAAAAATGGTTTCAGCTTCTCCAGACTTTTTTTTTTCATGGAGTTGTTTCTTCTATACCTTTTGGTATGGCTTCAGCATGAGCCGAAGCTAAAGCCGCTCGAGAAGCCCAAACAAGGTTTCAGTAGCTATCATGGCTAGAAAGAGGAAAACATACACCGAAACTATCTAATTTCATGAAATTCGGACGAACTTTTATCAAAATTTTTTAGAGACTAGCACAGGAAGTATGCCTTTTCTAAAAAAATAGATCTAAACAAATATTAGTATGTTATATGACTACAAATCTATTAAATAAAAGAATATACAATATAAATAATAGAAAATATGAACCTAGAGTTATATAGCATGTGTATTAGTGTATTATAAAATTTCAGATTTTTCTTTCGACCACCATTGAAATTATCGAAATTCGTGAAATTTGGGCGAAATTTCGCCGAAATTTTAAACCTTGAACAGACCCAATACCATGTGTGTTTTCTACGCGTGTTCAATTTGATAGACTGTTTGAAGCAGGCAAACCGCAAACGTGTTCAATTTGCTTCCGCCATCTTGCGATGTGCAATCAGCCCATTTTAAAGTTCCGAAGAAATTATTATATACCAGCACGATGGCTGCGCAACGCTGCGCCAGCTTTTGGAGGAAAAAACCCACGAAAAGAAACAAAAAAAAAAAACCAGTATCGAACAGTGCCGACGCCCCAGAGGCCAGGGATTACTGGGCGCTCAAAGAGAGTAGTTGTATGCAGCTCACTTGCACTCATGCATATGCATGCATGGCACGTGCCACTATGCCAGTGATGTTTGGAGTGGGGGTGTTCGACGGGAAACCCCAAAAAAATTCTGTGGCACCGCCGCCGCACATGGTGCCCCATGTGACAATGCCTAGATGATTGCCATGTGGCACCACATGCAGATCGTGTCCGTTGAAACCTGCGTGGAGCCGAGGGGGAGCATGCAGCGACGTGAGTTGAGGGAGGGAGGGAGGGAGGAGATAGAAATGCATGAGTGAATAGTGAGGTATTGAGGTTGCTTTTTTTAAAGAAAATTTACGTTTAACCCTCTCGGCGGCGTAAACTGAAGTTTAGACCCTAGAGGTCGGCGCCGAGGTAACACGTCTCGGCGTCGTAGGTCGTGGCGCCGAGATGTCTGGCTAGGAAAAACGCGGCATCCAAGTGGCGCGACGTGGCAGGTAGGTCGACGCCACGAGCCATGGCGCCGAGGTCAGCGCCATAGATCTTGGTGCCGACCTTGGAGCTACAGATCTTGGCGCCGAGGTCTTATGCCTATACCATGCGCCGTCTTCCTTTTCCTCTCTACTCCGCTCGACCTCTCTCTCTCCCCGTTCTGGCCGCCGCCCACGCCAGCGCCGTCGGCCGCCCACGCCACCACAACAGCATCGCCGGCCGGCCATGCCACCCAGTGGCGAATCTAGGATTTTAACTTTAGGTATGCCGCCAAAAAAATTCATATACAATTTGATAAATCCATTTTAGCAATTTAGTAACAATTGTAAATTTTACAACGTGATTTGGTATACATGCACTAGGTAACATGGTAAGGCTTAAATTCAAGGATTAAGTTGAAACCATCTACTAAATACAATATAAATAGTTCAAAAGCCATACCGATAGTTTAAATATAGGCATAAAAGAGTACCAGAGGCTTACAATGCTATTTTTCATACTGTTTTATTCGATGCTTTCCAAGGAATATGAATATCTTACTGTATCTTCTTCATCAACCAGAGCAACCACCGGTCTTTCACCACTAGTTCAACCTGATCAGGTGGAGGATTAGAAGGTTCAACTGGCTATGAATGTTATCAAATAGCTATGAATGTAGAAAATCATTTTCTAAAAAACACGAAGAGCAAAGATTAACATTTACCTAACCGAAATAGCGAATCAAGACGATAAGTCCTGACTGGCGCAACCGTATATTCTGTAGACAGGATGTGGGAATTAGACGGCAATCCTTCGATCCAGCATTCAGAGCATGGCGGAGGGCGGCATGGCACCAGGGGCCGCGGCCGGCTAGGGCGTCACAGACTCACCTGTCAGGCGACGACACACGTGTTCCTCTGTGGCTCCCCGTCTGATCGAGATTAGATTAGGAAATTCGAAGGGTCGTATACGGAGCGCACATACCGGACGTTTAGACTTTGGAGAATTAGAGTTCCCTTGCCACATGGGCCGCATCAGTGCATCATATGGGCCTCCCGTCATCACGTGATGGTGTCCACGTATGTTTTTTTAACAAATACAACGTAATACAATATAATAGTATATATACTACTGCTGTCTAGGTTTGCAGGGTATGCCGGTGCATACCCGGCATACCCTGTGGCTACGCCACTGATGCCACCTTGTTCGACCGCCCTCGTTGCCCCCATCCTCTTCGTCCTCCGCGTGCACCGGCAGCGAGGGCGGTCCCCGCCTGTCCCCGGCCTCCACGCCGGCCGGCGGGCCACCGATGGCCACGGTTGGCGGCGCCGCTGCGCACCCCCCCGGCCGCCGCCACCCCTCTCCCTCGGCCGGCTGGCAGCCTCAAATAAAATTTTTCTTTAAAATTTCATTTTACAATTTAGTTAGTTTAGATAGTTTAGTTAGCTAATTTAGTTATATAGTGATGTAATTTAGTTAGTTAATTTAGGTATTTAGTGAGACAATTTAGTTATGTAGAGGTTATATATTTAAGTAATTTGGATAGATTCTTTGATTGTTAGTTATTTATGTACTTTTTGTAGGTAGTTAATTTAGTTATTTAGTTTATTTGTAAGTTAGATAGTTAGATAACTAAGTTATATATAGGTAGTACTTGTAGTAACTGTAGTTAGTAAAATTACTTATATAGTTAGATAGATAGCTAGGTAGTTTAGATACTTATTTATTTAGGTAGACAGTGGGATACTTAATTATATATGTAATTTTGTTATACCCTTATTAGTTAAACCCGTAGTAACTTTGATGTTGTGCATATCAACTAGATGGACAACGTAGTCACACTCTATCATGGAGGAAGTGTGGAGGAAGATGAGTTTGGGAATGTCAGTTTTGTTGGAATGCAAAGGGTGCCTCTCATGTTCGATGATCAGTCGTTGTTTTCTGATTTGTTTGCTAGTGCTCGTGATGAGCTTCATTGCAATTGAAATGAGGATGGCATCTCAGTTGAGGGGGTACTTCACTATGGTAAATCAAGCCATGTTTTTAGGCGGTTGATCCCAATTTCATCAGAGGCTCAATGGGACAAATATGTCAAAACTATCATGAAGAATGAGTTTCAATGTTTGGATTTGATTGTGCGAAAGTTGTCCAATGATCCCACCCCTTATGGGTATTCACCCCCATAATGGGCATTCACCCCCTCGTGGGTTCTCTCTAGAACCGGAGAATCCAGCACCTTCTGACCGTCCGTTACCCAACCACGGGGCGGATGTGGAAGATGTGGTTCTGGTGCCCGATGCTCAATCCGCCCTGAATGAGGTTGGAGTATGTCTTGATGTTCATGCAGAATGTCGGTCCGATGATGGAGTTGCTGCCCCTCAGGAGATCCCTTTGACCTAGAATCATCCAAGTAAGTAACGTAGTAACACTTTCGCTTTCGTTATTCTTCCTTCATTCTATTCCTTTGTCTCAATTCTATCCATATTTGTGTTTTATATGCAGGAGACAATCCTGATAATGATGGTTGTCCTCCTGTGCCTCCATCAACCAATGTGGACCCAGGGTTTATAACCTCTAACAGTGTGGATGTTAATATTGTGGATGATGAGGAGCCTTCTGGCACAGCAAGAGCCGTTGATTCTGATGATGACCGCCCAGTTGCACCTTTGAGCGGACAAGAAATGGAGCTCATCAGGTGTTTGTGTCCTGATTGTGATCCACTAGTTCATGAATTCAGGGACCTTAGTCATTCTCAACATACTTATGGAGAAGGAAGAGATGATGAGCTGCTAGAGGCTCCTGAGGCCGGTGACAATGTGGAAATTCAGAAGGGCATGGTCTTCAAGGACGTGCCCACCTTGAGAAGGTGGTTACATGAATATTCTATGAGACATAAAAGACCATTCAAGGTGAGGCACTCCTATGTGGAGCGCCGTTACATAGTGGTGTGCGAGAATGCAGATTGCAATTGGAGGGTCTATGCTTGAAAACAGAAGGCCACAGGGAAGTTCAAGATAACAAAAATTGTAGGTCCACACACTTGTGCCAAGAAAGATCTAAATCAGAAGCATCGATAGTTGACCTCTACCCTCATTGCTAGAAGGTTGTACACAACATTGAAGGGTTAGCCGAACTTGAAGGTCAGGACAATTATGGAGATGACTAAGGAGATATTTCAGTATGACATAAAGTATGGGAAAACATGGAGGGCAAAGCAACGGGCCTGGAAGATGATATATGGGGACTAGGAGGAGGGGTACGAGCAGTTGCCTGCAATGTTCAATGCAATGAAAGCAGCAAATCCAGGCATGCATTACGAGTACATCCCAAAGCCGAATGAATGGAAGGACGGGAGGCAGATATTCTTCCATGCATTCTGGTGCTTTCCCTAGTGCGTCGAGGCCTTCAGGCACTGTTGTCCAGTGTTATCCATTGATGGTACTTTTTTGCTTGGCAAGTACATGGGCACACTATTGGTAGCCATTTCCTGTGACGTAGACAACGCATTGGTTCCTTTGGCTTTTGCTTTGGTGGAGAGGGAGAACAATGATGGCTGGGGATGGTTCTTGTGTCTTGTCCAGATACATGTCATTGGCCCTGGTAGGGAAGTTGGTGTCATATCTGATAGACACCAGGGCATACTTAGTGCAGTACTGGAGCAAATTCTGAGGTATGCATCTTTGCACCACTGTTGGTGCACTTGGCACCTTGTCGGTACGAAGGACAACTTTCCTCTATTCAAGGAAGTTGCTTGCATGCTTGAGGTGCCGTTCTTTGAGGAGAAGTTGGAGCAACTTAAAATGGCAACAAATGGGGAAGGTAGGCAGTGGCTGAGAGGATTGATGAGAGAACCTAAAAAATAGACAAGAGCCTACGACGATGGTGGATGGAGGTATGAGTTTCAGACTAGCAACATGGCCGAGTCATTTAATAGTGTGCTTAAGGGTATACGTGCCATGCCCATCAATGCCATTGTATCATTCACCTTCTGTAGGTTGGTTGCATGGTTTAATGAGAGCCACACTCAAGCAATGGCACTATAGAGGAATAATCAGGCATGGGCACCTAAACTTCTGAAGCATCTAGAGAAGGCAAAGGAAAGGGCTCTCACACATGATGTTGAATGCTTTGATCACAACATCGGCAAGTACTAGGTCACGGAAAGGGGTGGTACAACATCCGATGGTGAGGTCCGGCCATCAAGGAGTTATATTGTGGTACTTAGTAATTTTTCATGCAGATGTGGGAGAACTAGAGAGTACCACTTTCCTTGTTCTCATTATGTTGCAGCATCTTAGCATCGCAACTTTGCCTATGAGACCAAGATACCATGGGAGTTCAGTGTTGACAGCCTTGTACTTACTTGGTCTCCCTGTTTCGAGCCTTACCTAGATGAGGGGTAGTGGCCACCGTACACTGGTCCGAGGTACATTGTAGACACAGGTACACGTTGGGACAAACGTGGAACCAGGAAGAGGACGAGACACAAGATGGTCATAGACCAGGTTACCGGTAGAATGAGGCAAGGCAGAGCAACCCCCTTTCTTACTGACCCCGAGCAGAACCAATGTGGCAAATACGGGAGACTTGGGCATAATTCACGTACATGCCATTGGCCGCTTAGTTAGGTGCAAATAACAAATGAACCTCATTTGCGAATTGCCGATGCTGTTCAACGTACTTCATTTTTTAACTGTCCAATTTGAGAAGCATGTTTACTAGTATGCAAGAGTTCATTATTTCTTTACATTTAACTAATCTAGACTTTCTCAATTTTTTTGTAGGATGGAGCCGTTCCACCTGCTGGAGCAGTACTACGAGGAGCACCACCGAGGATGACTTATCGCAGAGGGGGAGGTAACTTATTAAGTTCTAGTTCTTTATTTTTTTTGCACTGCATATGTATTTGTGTTCACGCATTAATCTAATAAATTCTATTGTTTATAGGAACTGCACCCTCTTCATCCTTGAACCCATGATAGGTTTGAGGACATGCGGTACAATGATAGGTACACTCCTCTCCTTGAGAGGGCTAGCCTAGATGTTGTATCGTTCTAGGTTCGCTGTGGGTTGCCCGCCATCAACCCCGCGGCGATCTCAGCTCTGGTCGATAGGTACAATAACTATGAATTAATCCACTTACATTTGTATTTTTGCTTGTCGATGAGCACATGACCCTAGTACTTGGTCTTTGTTTTGTAGGTGGAGGCCAGAGACTCACAGCTTCCACCTTCCTTATGGTGAGATGACCGTTACTCTTTAGGATGCACAGAAGTTCCTCGGTCTCCATATAAGAGTCCGGCCAGTTACCGGCCAGTGCGCTGCTAGTGGTTGGAGAGCTCGAGTGCAGCTCTTCCTCGAGAGAGAGCTTCCTCTAGAGACACTGAGTACCCACACCTCCAGAGTACTCATCAGCTGGCTGATGCAAAACTTTGGTTAGTGTCCTAACTTTGTAGACGAGCAGACTGTTACCTACTACTATAGGGCATAGATCATGCACCTATTTGGTTATGTTCTCTTCCCCGATGCGATGGGAGACACCACGTTGTGGATGTACCACCCCTGTCTCACTGACTAGGACATGGCGGGGGGCTACAGCTGGGCTTATGGAGTGTTGGGGTTCCTATACCGCCAGCTTTGCGAGGTGTGCCGCCAGAGTTTGCATAACTCCTCACTAGGAGGCTGTGTTTACCTGCTTTAGCTTTGGATGTGGTCACGTCTACCGATGGGATGACCCATAGTTCTGCCTCCTCGTCACTGGTTCTAGGTGCCTGGCACGTGACGTTGCCCGACGTATGCATACCTTTGGGACAAGGTGAAGGGTCCCTTCACCCAGAGTAAATGCGCCTACATCACGTTCGGCAACGAGCTTGACACACTTACGCCGGGGATGGTGAGTTAGTTGCGTTTAATATACTAATTTCTTTTTGCAATGTAAGCACTAATTCACTAATGAATCATTCACAGGTTACTTGGGAGCCATACAACGACCAACAGTTCTAGCACATTGGGTTGAGCACCATGTGCATGGAGGACTAAGACTTGTACCTGATGCGGTGCTCGCTGATCTGTTTCTATGTGGTTGAGTTCCACCTACCACATAGGGTTGCACGCCAGTTTGGGTTGAGGCTGGAGTGCCCCGTCGAGCCGTTCTCGACATCCATAGACCTGCACAAGTAAGCGTCTTGAAACTGTTCAAAAAATTATTTGCTTTTTAAGCCATGTGTAATGTTATCCTCTATAAGTTTATGGCCTGCAATTGATTTCATTTTGTTAAGATATCATGTTTGGGCCTAAAAATTTGCATATTCATTTATTTTACCTACAAGATCGATCGCCACAAGCAGAAAAAGGAGACGTACTTCAAGACCTTCCATTGTGACTACATCGACAATTGGGACCTCCTACATGAGAACTTGTACATCAACGACTAGCCGCACATGAACAATAACTTCAGAGGATACCTATCTTGGTACACACGTGCAACAAGGACCAAGTTGAAGGGGCAATGGACCCAAGCAGACTACATCGACATTGAGTCCTCGGATGATGAAGATACATCGTACGACCTTGCAACGAGGGCAGGGATGTAGGTGGAGGCTGCACCTATCTTGGACCGAGTGGTAATGTGAACTCTAATCCCATCATTTGAATACGAAGATAGCTATGTTTTTAGAGATTTAGAACTTATTGGTAACACATAAAGACCATGATATCTATAATTTTAGTGAATCAACACTTAATACCAAGATAGCTATGTTTTAAGAGATTTACAACTTACTGGTACCACATAAAGGCCATGATATATATAGTTTTAACGAATGGACACTTAATAGCAATGCATATAGACCATGGTTCCTCCAATTTTAGCAGTGTAATTGTTAATGCCGTTGTTTGCAGGGCAACACTTTGAAACAGTCAGTGCTTGACATCGAACACTTCTAAAAAATAGACATACATGATAGGGCAATGACACAAAACTTTCTTACAGTAAGTTTGAACAACAACATCCACTAGTGTGACATGCAAACCATATTGAATTGTGCGTAACTAATAAAATTTTGAAATCCAGAGGTTAGCACGTCGGCTGGGCCGTGTTGCTGCTTGTTGTGGTTGTGGGACTAGAGCTGCGATGGAGGCACACGCACCAGCCATAGGACTATCGGACACAACTATATGGCTCGGTACTTCTACTCATGGAGGTACTTCTTTGGGAGGCCAGAGCTCATCCCGTGCCACTATGGATACTTTTTAGGGCCACATCGGTGAGGACGCGGATGAGGACGAGGATGAGGATGAGGACGAGCATGGTTATGAGGAGCTTGGACCGTCTCAGCTACAGGAAGCTCCGTTTACTCAACCTACGCAACCTGCAGGCACTAGGCGATATCGTCCGCCTGACCCTTTCACTCCTGGCATCGACGCTCTTGGCCACAAGGGTAAGGGTAAGAATAGGGGGCATTGTGGGCTTTTGGTAGACTTTGTAGTTGGCTTTTGTGGTAGATGTTATTATGGACTATTATGGACTTCATGGACTTTTATTTTGAACTATTATGTGTTGTATGGACTTTTATTATGGACTATATGGAGTACTATGGACTTTATGGACTATAATTATGGACTGTGTGCACTATTAATATGCTCATGTATATGGTTTGAGATGAATGTGGTATATATTTGTATATCTAAACATGTTGTATTGAGGTTATATATTCATGTCATATTTGTGTATGGATTGCATCAAAATATAGGAGAAACTCTGCTGAAATTTTCTAGCTAAAGTACATGTGTCCAGTACACCTATAGCATTTAGCCTTTACAATGAGTTATCATATCACCGTCATTTCGTACATAGACTTTTACAGATGCATTGATTGCGCATAGGAATGTAGCCTTTTTAGTTGAGCTTTGAAATAGGCTTTTCAGTCTGCCTTGAAACAATGATTCAAGTGTGAATTCGAATAGGCTTTTCAGTAAAGGAATCTAGGCTTTCCAGTGTCCTTCAATGTAGACTTTTCATTGATTCTAAGTAGGCTTTCTAGGAACAGTGCATACACAATATAACGGATAGTAAACCTGCCTCCGCCTATATATATGCGTTGCGGGATGTATTGCTAACCAAAACCAAAACTAGTATTTTCTTTCATTGGAGTACGAATGTCTGGAGGGTCATCTAGAGGAAAGGGTTTCGATAGTGGGAGAGGAAAGGGGGGACGAAGGGAACTCCCATAGTGTGGGAGGAGTCTCTTGGTCCTGATTTCTTTGAGGAACTAGTTGATCAGTTTCCCCCCGAGAGCAAGAGTGATTTCACCAAAGAGTGCCCTCTCGGAGGATACGATAACCGAAAAAAGAAGATTGGCCCAAATGAATGCATGGTGAGGACTACTTAGTGTAGATGTTAACCGAGGGGATGGATGGAGGCCATCGCTTCTTCAAATGCCCATGAGCATGGGTAATTACTATTACTATTTGTTTGTTAAATATGTTTCTCGATTGAACTCCAACTTACATGACATACTTATTGTAGTCTTCCGAGTCTGAAGAAAACTGTGGGTTCACTAGGTGGGTCAATCCTCGTCCAATTTATCCACATCTTCAAGCTAGAAAGGGAAGTTAGCAGTGGTTACAAGGATGATGAAGACGATGGCAACAACAATGGTGCCGGTTCACAGGAGGTACTCTACAATGATCCAAACTGCACCTGCCCTAATCACAAGAACAAGGGGACTCCACCGCCACCCCCGCCGCCACTACCACCACCACTAGCAATGGGAGGATACTATAGAGAAGGTGCAACACAATTTGCTATGTGGCCACACTACTAGGAGGAACCTATGTTATTCACGTGCCACATCCATGTGTTTGTTGATTCCTTCAATTACCTAAGGCATGTTAGGTTTAGTTGAAGGACCTATGTACCATTGTTTGGTACATGTTCTCACATGCCATTTCATGTGCTTGTTGTTCGCTTCAATCACCTAAGACATGTTAGGTTTAGTCGAGGACGTCTATACTCTAGTGTGGCACATGTTCTCACATGCCATTTCATGTGTTGTGCGTATCTAATTATGTAATGCACTAGTTCGTTATGTTTTATTTGTAGTACGTGAACTCGTTTCACTACCTCCGCAATATAAAACTAAATATTATGACCACAAATAATGAAAACAACAACACAATAAAAAATCCAATACTAGGGCACATTACACAACACAATGATAATAGAAGTACATGCCGACAAACTAAATAACGCAGTAAATAGCCTAGTACGTCCATAATTAAAGTGCAGTATATGACAACACAATGAAAAGTCCAAGACTAGACAACATTGTTCATGAATAAACCATACAACTTGCAAGTCATGGAGACTACTGAGTGCAATGAGGCCACTTTCCCTTCCTCAGGGCATCGGGATTGTCCTTGCTTGGCCCGCACGCTCAAGCTTCTTCTCCCTATCCTCCCTATACACAGCAACACACCTCCTTTCCTCCCCTTCCTTGTGCTCCTTTTCTATAGCCACCTCTTTGCATCTCCTCTCCACCAACTCCTTGTCCTCTGCCTCCCACCACAATAGTTTTTGCATCCACTCCTTGTCTTCTAGCTTGATCTCAATGTTGATCCACTACTCAAAATCACAGAGTCGTGGAGGGGTCTGTAATACATTTAAATGTTACACAACAGATAAATAAACTATGCATGACTTCACATGACACAAAATAATTATTACACAACATCAAGTTCCCACCATCTTGTTAATGCGGCGCTGACGAAGTGTAGGTTCAAAGGCAAAATTGGCACACATTCAATACCTCTACCTATACATGTCCTCATCATCGAACTTCGCTACCTATGGCAGAACCGCTAATTTAATGCTCTTGCAAGAGTACTCATCTTCCTTTAGACACTAAGTACCCAAGCGAAAGCACCAAACTTGCAGTTCTGTTGAGCACACCACGAGGGAGAACTCAAAAATCCATAATTTTCCATCAGGATCATAAATGAGAGGATAAAGCTTACAACATCCCTACCCATTTCTTACATCTCTTTTAATGCAACATCAGAGTATTACACCAAATGGTTATAACAACAGATTATACAATGTTATCAGAGTTTCAGCGGGAATAAAGTCATTTAATGACAAGTTAAACATTAACATGATGATCAGTTATATACATAATAACATGTTATAAGTTTTTCCATTGTAAAACATTTTGGGTGGAAGTTTCAAATAAACTCTATGTTTGCAATGTAAAGGAAATCCTCGCTGAGCCCACCAGGAGGTTTTCACACACAAGTGTCAGCTCCACATGTTCCTGTCACCTGCAACAGGGTAGAACAAACCCTGAGTACTCAATTGTACTCTGCAAGACTTACCCATCAAGAGGAAACAAAAGACTCCAAGGATATGCAAGGCTATCTGGCTTGTGGGTTATTGCATCTGCAGAAAGCATTACTAAATGTGTGTCGTTATATTCAAACTTTTATTAGCAGTCAATATTGGTTCATTGACTAACCATTCTATGTAAGCACCTAAGCTACTTTCAAGCAGGTGGTAAGTGATCAGAACCATTTTATCACCTCCCATGTTTCAGTTCTTACTACGATGCTAGACTATAGCCAAGTCATACCATATGACATGGCGGTTCGTGAACCAATGTATCTTAGCTAGGTACCCTGAAGCACACGCCACACTTGTACCCTAGGCACAAACAAGACTAACTCGCTCCACTCCTGTCAAGGGGTCTAGGTCCCTATCCAAACTTGGACTCTAAGCCCCCATCACCTGAGACCCGGTCTCAGTATGGTGCTTAGACCTCCACCTAGTACCCACCCCTAAAAGTCAGTCCGGAAAGAGCCAGAACCCATGACATAAGAGTAACAAATCTTCCCGCTCCTATAAGCAAGTATGTGCTCAGGATAATATGTATGTGTCCTAACTACCATCCACAACAATGGACGGTCCTCAATTGACACATGCGGAACAAATGCAACTAGAGCCTCGCTCGGTTACCTAACCAAGTCCAAATCCAAATCCAAAGTATGGTCCCGCCCGGTCTTCAATTATTATCTATATATATTCCATGTGATAGTAACATGATAATAGTAACAATAATATATTTCCTATCTCTCGTGAGTGACAGGCAATCACTCGGCTTCTACCGGAGTCCTGTAGCATAGCAATCTACACGATCCTATCATACTGGTAAGACTCATAGGATAAGGATATATATATATATATATATAAAGTGGGTTTCATTCAACTACTTAAAACTTAATGCACAAGCATAAAAATTAAGTGCAGAATAATAGGGGTTATGCATCGGGGCTTGCCTGGGTAAAATATAACCAAGTTAGCTTTTCATCATGGTGGCATGATCATCAAGTCACCATCTACTTCCGCTACTTCAGGCGACTCCGCGATCCAACATTGCTCCTATCCTGAAATACGTGGATGCAATACAGGGACGTAAACTCTAAAATATGATTACGTCTCGCAAGCTAATGGGCTAGCTCTAATGACTAACATACTAAGTCATGTATCCACGTGGTCAAGTGAGGCTCGTTTTTGGAAAATGTTTTCGTTCTACAAACCCCCAATTATTTTGATATTTGATTGATTAAATATATATTTTTGTACTAGGGTTCATTTAGTTACCTTAACAAACTAATTTCTATGGAGCTACAAAAATTACAGTGAGCACCTAATAATGTTAGGAATCTACTGTAAAAATTTTAGGGCCAGTATTACTACCAATTCATCACAATAATTCCTACAAGTTCATGTTTTACCCATTTTAAGTGCTTCAAATTAATTAGTCTACTCTTGAAAATTCTATAAAACTAAGTGAACAAAATACATTAGCAGATAGGTCATGATTTTAGAAATCTAACAAAATTGGTTTCACATTTTTTGAACATCTACACAATTTTACATCGAATTTACAAGTTTACCTTAAGAGCTAAATTAGAAAAGACTTTAGAAATAAAAAAGGGCCAGTGGCAACCGATTCGGTCCAATAGCCTAGGCAGCTCACGTGGAAGTGGCCATGCGTGTAGCAGGCCGGCCCAACAAGCAGCCTGTGACGGGGAGCTCGCTCGCTCACTTTGGCAGAACCTCCTAAATTATAGGGCCCACATGCACCTGTCACTGTCCGACGACCTCTGACATTTATGCATATGTTTCTATTAACTTAAGAAGACAGTCGGGTGTCCTCGGAGAACCCCGAATCATCTACGATTTCCGAGCAGGATCATGTTACAGAGTCATTGCAGTATTACAACATTTATTCAAATATCGACATCAGAGTAAAAACAGCGAAAGTCTTACAATAACATAATTTACAAAACAGTAGTTTCAAACCTCATAACTAAGTTCGATGATTATTACAAAACGAAATAGTGGAGTGGCATTATAATATAATACAAAACACATAATAAAACTGCCCTGCCCAAGGGCCACACATTTACTTCTCATCGTCATCACAAGGAACAACCATCATGCAGCACGATCCAAAACAGATCTGCTCATGAGGCTCACCTACAACAAGGCTCAACGAACCCTGAGTACAAAAGTACTCAACAAGACTTAACCAAAATAAGAACTGATAAACTCAGGAATGCAGGCTGAGGGATTCAAGGTATGGCTTTAGCAATAATCAAAGTTATTTTGCGTAAAACCTCTTTAATAAAAATTCTTTAATTTGACATTTATAACTTCATAAAATCATATACAAAGCTCACATGATCCGTTGGGGATCATGAAACTTCATATCCAACAATTTCTCAACCAGCCTCAAGTTACAGTTATTAATACTACAATGATGAACAGTGAGTTGAGTCTCCATAACCGAGGAGCAATGACGATTCGAACCGATTAAGCCCAGCTGGGGATTCCAGACCACACGATATATGCAGGTCCCCGGCCTACATATACCAACCTACCCTTGGATCCTCTAAACAAGAACGGGTCCGCGTCACCTGAGAACACAGTACTCCACCAATCTAGCCCATGGCCACGTGGGTACACACTATTCCTGCCATCTCTCCACTCCTAGTGCGCGAGTAGCCATTCTTGTACTAGAATTACCAAGTTAAAGCTTACCAGAGTATGTGGTTAGTACTACAAATTCTCACCTCATGCAATTCAACAACGGTATGGACCTTAATCGACATGGACGAAAAGTACCCGCTCACAAGACCTCCATGTCTTGTGGCTCACACACACCGAATCCGCTCGGTCTAGATTTATTACTTCACATGCTCATATTTCATGATAACATAAGTAACCAAAGATCGATTTAAAATTCTTAGGTGACCGGTAATCAACCGGCTAAGCATGACTAAGCATAACTAGTCATTTATGAAATAAATCTGGTAACACGACAGGTAAGGAAAAACAATATTGGTAATGCACCAATTAGGCTTTTACTTAACTCCTAATCACTTAATGCAGTAAAGAAAAGCAAAAGCGAAATTAATTTGTAAAACACAAGGTAGGGTTGTATGCATCCGGGGCTTGCCTTCGTTGACGGAAAAGTCCTGTTCCTGCGACGTTTCACAAGTATTCGATCCGACCTCAACAGATGGATAAACCTCCTCCGCAACTTGATTAACTACCACATGTTCACCTTTGTTCACTACACGTAGTAACAATGCTATGTTTAACATGATGCGGAATATGAAACATGATGCTCGATAATGGATGCAAAAATTAACAACTTGAATACAACTTTCCTTCGCGGTACCGTTACAAATTAAACTAACTAAACATCCCAGAATACTAACACCAATTGCCAAAGATCATTACCAACTAATGACCCAAGGACATCACTCAATAAAAAATTCAAACAAAACCTAAATCACTAAAGGTTACTATTTGCTTTTAAGAATTAATGAATTAATTAAGAATTATGAAATAAATCAACTTGTTCCAATTGACCTAAAATTTTTTGTAAATGTTCATTACATGATAACTAAATGGCAAAACAAATTTCATAATTTTTGGACAATTAAATAAGCCTAGAAAAATCATGAAAATCCATTTATTAATAAATTGAGCAATTTTCATCACATTCAAAAAGTACTGAAAAACAATATTTCATATTTTTATTAAATATAATACATCATATAGAAGTCACACAAAAATTTTCATAATTTTTGGAGCTCTAAATAAATCTACACAAAAATAACAAAAATAGACACTATTCATTTAAATCTGAAAAATAGAAAAATCCATTTTGAACGCTGAGTCGCTGACAACCCGACCCACCCGTCATCTTCTACCTCTGGCTTTGACCACGACGGCGATGGCACTGACCGACGATTCCTCGCCGCCGGTGAGACTAACGGTGAAGGCAACTGCACCAACATACTCCCCACGACTAAGCGCACCTACTGACGTCCTTAGTTGCATCGATTGCGGCATGAAATGAGCACGGTACCGGCCATGGCGGATATGGCGGCTTGGTGGCATTACGCTGGTGAAACAAGGCTGGTAGCGACTAAACAAATGGCCCAGAAAGACTCAGGGGCTCGCCCCGATCACGCTGGAGTCGATGACCGAGCCGGAGGACCAACAGAGAGATGGGTTGACGTTCACAGCAACCACGACGGAGCAAGCCACGACGACGGCGATGTTTCGGCTACTATGGTGGACAAAACAATCAATCAACTAGGCATGAAGCACCACGGCATCATGAAGAAGCTAAAACAAGGCTTCCCAAGGTCAGAGGCTCACCGTAGAGCACTGGCCGTGATGGCGCTGCCACGACGGAGATGTTGCTGGCCGCGAGGAAGAAGAGCGTGGTCAGCGAGTTTCCAGCGAAATCAGTCGACCACAGTTGGCTAGGTGGATGCGCAAGATGGAGACGGAGCTGGAACTGGCTTTAGCTGTGACAATGGAGCACTACCACGACGGTGCGAGCTCGCCGAAGATGAGCAAGGCCAACGGAAAAACAGAGCAAGGAAAAAAAGAACAGCGACTGCTCCAGAGCTTTATAGGATGGCCAAGGAAGCAAGGAGAAGCCACGGCGGAGTCTTTCTCGCGCCAGTGCAAAGCCAAGGCTGCCACGCGCGCGCCTGGAACGCCAAAGACGGTCGCCGGCCATGTAGCAAGAGCGGTGAACACTGTTCATCAATATTATAGAATTGCCATCTAGTTTGAAACTCAAATTACTCCTAAATTTTTGTAACAACTCAAAAATCTCCAAAAATAAAAGTTGTTCAAAATAAAAAGTTCTACAACTTTGCTTTTATAACCACCCCCAAATTCGGTATAGATTTTGAAATGAACTTTTGAATTCGAATAGGGGAAATTTAACAAATTACTCCAAATTTTTCATAACAACTTTGAAAACTCCAAAAACAAACTTTGTATAACTTGTCAAGCTCTACACTTTTGCTTTTGGACTCAACCCCAAAATATGCTTAGATTTTGAAATGAGTTTTCAGGGTAGGATTTAAATGCTGGAAATTAGGGTTTTCTCGAAAATTCAAAATCCAGACAAACTTTGAACTTGAGTCAAACAATATAATTCAACACATACCACATAAATATAAACTTGTTTTAGTGTATGCATCTCAAAGTTTTCACCAAATACCAAATGCTTTGCAATGCGTATGATGACATGTCAGGTTTTCGTATTTAAACACCTGGGGTGTTACAATCCTTCCCCCTAAAAGAAATCTCACCCCGAGATTCAAAGCCATAGGGTAAGTAATGGAAAAGGAAATGTGTCACGAGAACACATACAAGATCTGTCCATAAAACAACTGAGGTCCTTTTACAAAACACAATTTGTAACAACCTAGCTCAACAAACATTACTCTATATTGACGCAAGAAACTCTAGAAAATTTTCTAATAAGTAATCTTCTGATTCCCAAATAGCTTCTTCTTCTGAATGTTGATTCCATTGTATCTTGTAGAACTTGATTGTCCGTCTTCGAGTAACACGATCTTTCTGATCCAAAACTCGGATAGGATATTCGGAATAAGTCAAATCTGGTTCAAGTTCCACTCCTTCAACCTCAACATTCTACTCAGGCACTCAGAGACACTTCTTCAATTGAGAAACATGGAATACATCATGCACAACTGTGAGATGTTTAGGTAATTTCAAGTGATATGCCACTTTTCCATACCTCTCCAAAATTTGATATGGTCCAATATATCGAGGTGCCAACTTGCCTTTAACACCAAAATGGGTAACTCCCTTCATTGGTGATACTTTTAGATATACAAAATCTCCTTTGTTAAACACCAATGGTCTATGTCGTCTATCCGCATAACTCTTTTGTCAGGATTGAGCTATCTTTAAATTACTTTGTATTTGCTTAACCTTGTCTTCTGTTTCTTTCACAAGGTCAACCCTAAAGAATCTTCTTTCTATAGGCTCAGACCAACTCAATGATGTTCTGCATCGATGACCATAGAGTGCTTCAAATGGAGCCATTCTAATGCTTTCCTGATAACTATTGTTGTATGAGAACTCAGCCAAAGGCAGACATTCATCCCACTTTTTGGAATAGTTAAGAACACAACATCTTAACATATCTTCAAGTACTTGATTGACTCTTTCAATTTGTCCATCAGTCTATGGATGATAAGCTGTACTATATAGAAGTTTGGTACCTAATGAAGCTTGTAAGTGTTTCCAAAAGCTGGAGACAAACTGTGTACCCCTATCTGACACTATGGTCTTTGGTACTCCATGTAAGCTCATGATTCTTGCTAAATACATCTTGGCATATTGGATCGTAGAATATATAGTCTTGACAGGAAGAAAACGTGCTGACTTAGTGAGTCGATCTACAATAACCCATACTGAGTCAAATCCCTTTGATGTCTTGGGTAGACCAACAATAAAGTCCATACTTATGTCCTCCCACTTCCAAGATGAAATAGGTAATGGTTGTAATTCACCTGCAGACCTCAAATGTATAGCTTTTACCTTTTGACAAGTATCACACTTTGCTATATATCTAGCAATCTCTATTTTCATTTTAGTCCACCAGAATCTTTGCTTCAAGTCAAGGTACATCTTGTTGCTTCCCGGATGGATAGATAACCTAGTAGCATGTGCCTCTTCTAGAATTGACTGCCGCAACTCAGGAACTTTTGGTACCACTAGACGATCCTTGAACCATAGCACACCTTCATCATCTATGCTAAAGCATTCCGCTTTTCCATTCTTGACTCTTTCCTTAACATGGGCTATACCCTTATTTTCCTTCTGAGCAGCGATAATTTGGTCTCGAATAGTGGCTTCAACAGTTATGTTGGTCAAACTTCCTTGTTGAATCATCCCTATACTCAATTTTTCCATCTCTTGGCATAAAGTCAAACCCATTGTTCTCACTGCCAGACAATTGCAATAACTTTTGCGACTAAGGGCATCTGCAACCACATTTGCTTTACCAGGGTGATAATGTACTTTCAAGTCATAATCTTTAATCAGTTCTAACCACCTTCTTTGTCGCATGTTCAATTCTGACTGAGTAAAGATATACTTTAAGCTCTTGTGGTCTGTATACATATGGCATGTATTAACAAGCAGGTAATGCCACCAAATCTTCATAGCATGAACCACAGCTGCTAACTCTAGATCATGAGTCGGATAGTGTTCTTCATGTTGCTTAAGTTACCTAGATGCATAAGCAATAACTCAGCCTTCTTGCATCAACACACATCCAATACCAATACCTAAAGCATCACAATAAACATCAAACGGCTTCTCGATATCAGGTTGGGCTAATACTGGTGCAGTAGTCAACAATCTCTTCAAAGTCTAGAAAGCCTTTTCACAATCAGATGACCAGACAAACTTGACTTAGTTCTTCAACAATTCAGTTATGGACTTTGATACTTTAGAGAAATCTAGAATAAACCAATGGTAATACCCTACCAATCCTAGAAAACTCCGAACTTGATGAATCGTGGTTGGCGGTTTCCAATCAAGCACATCCTTCACTTTGCTTGGATCAACTGCAACGCCTTCAGCTGACAAGACATGTCCAAGAAATTGCACTTCCTTAAGCCAAAAATCACACCTGCTGAACTTGGCATATAGTTGTTGTTCTCTCAAGCGGGTCAGAACAATTCTGAGATGTTTCGCATGTTCTTTCTTATTCTTGAAATATACAAGAATGTCATCAATAAACACCACTACAAACTTGTCTAGCTCAGGCATGAATACTGAATTCATCAGATACATAAAATGAGTTGGAGCATTTGTCAAACCAAAAGACATTACTAAGTATTTATATAATCCATATCTTGTGGTAAATGCCGTTTTGGGAATATATTCAGGCTTTATCTTGATTTGGTGATATCCTGACCTCAAATCTATCTTGGAGAAAACTTTGGCTCCGGCCAATTGATCAAAAAGCAAATCTATCCGAGGTAATGGATACTTATTCTTGATGGTCACTTCATTCAATGGACGATAGTTGGCACATAACCTCAGGGTCTCATCTTTCTTTTTTACAAAAATTGCCGGACATCCCTAAGGTGATGAACTAGGTTGGATAAACCCCTTCTCAATCAATTCTTGTAACTGAGTCTTCAACTTGGCCAATTCCTTAGGTGGCATCCTATAAGCTCTCTGAGAAATCAGAGCTGTTCCAGGTTGCAACTCTATGTTAAACTGTACATCCCTATCAGATGGTAGACCGGGTAAATCTTGAGGAAACACATCCAAAAATTCACACACTACCGGGATATCTCTAATTTCTTTGACAGCAGTTGCACAAATCTTGCCCACTGATCTTCTTAAGGTTGGAAGTTGGATGAGAAGTTGAGAAGTACTATCAGGCAAACTTACCCTTAAAGTTCTATTCAAAGCATCTATAACAGCCTTATGCTGATACATCCAATTCATTCCCAAGATTACATCTATATCCTAATCCTTAAGGATAATCATGGTAGTGGGAAAAATATGCCCACCTAGATTTACGGGTACCTGGTATACCATTTCCTTAGTACACAGACGTCCCCCGGGCGACTGTATAAAGAAATTTTCCTTTGTTGCCCCAATTGAAATTTCATATTTCACGACAAATGTTCTATTGATGAATGAATGCGATGCGCCAGAATCAAAAAGTATAACTGCAGGGTGATTGGCAACAGGAAACATATCCATCATCACTGGTTCCCCTTTTGGAATTTCTCTAGCTTGAATATAGAACACCCGTCCTGTCTTCCTCTCATCTTTGCCCTTCTAAGCATTCTGATTGAGGTTCTTGTTTGGTGCCTGACCCTGTTGTTGATTGGCAGGGGCCTTCGGATAATTTTGATTAGCCTGCCTAGGATATGGACTTTCCCTAGAGAAATGACTAGTCCTTCCACAATTGTAACACGGATAGTTGTGACCCTGGGACGTTGGAACATTGCCACTAGGAGCATTGGTCGACTGTGAATTCGGGTAGGTTATAGCAGGACAGACATTTGACTGTTGCCCGGCTTGGGACTGCGGCGAACGATAAGGAGGACGATTATGATGTACTAGATGATAAATCACCCTCTGCCTCTTCTGATTTCTCCCAAAGGATCCAGACGTCATGATCTTTTTCTTTTGAGCTCGTTATGTTGCCGATACTTTGACTCTGAAGCAATTGCAATATTTACTGCCTCATGATAAGTAACATTGGTACAAGTGGTCATCATAGTTTGCAATTTGGTATTCAGGCCTCTCATAAACCACCTCTTCTTCTTGTCATCCATATTGACATGTTTAGATGCATATTGTGACAGGTGATTGAATCTTCCCACATACTACATCACTGTTTGATCTCCTTGCTTTAAAGCAAGGAATTCATCTAGCTTCATAGCCATAACTCCTTCAGGGATATAATGGGCTATGAAGGCAGTACAGAACTCAGCCCAAGTTATTGGAATGCTAGCTGGTTGCATAGCCACTAAGTTTGCCCACCAAGCACTTGCTGCTCCTCTAAGTTGCTGAGCGGCAAACGCAGGTTTCTGATACTCCGTGCATGGAATAAGATCAAATTTCTGCTCCATGGTTCGAAGCCAGTCATCAGCCTCTAATGGTTCATCTACCTTGGTGAACACCGGTGGTCTTGTGTCTGTAAAATCAACATATGTAGCCTCCTGTTTGTTATGGTGGTGACCACGGTTTTCGTACATCTGATTCTAATTACTTTGAGCTATCTCATGAAGCAAACAAGAATTTTTTGCCGTCACATTGACAAGTGCGGTTATAGCATCAGCTAGATTTGTTGGAACTGGTCGCGGATCTGGAATACCATCCTCATCTTGTGAAGTTCCAGGAATATACGAACCCCGCATACAACGCATCTGCTCATAACAAACCAAACTTTATTCACAAGTCTTTATTGAATTGCACCAAAGCTTACTCCAGACACATTACATAGAGTTTACTAATATAAACACAAACCCGCGAGTACCAAAACAAGACTACATAACTTAACTAGAACTAACTATTATAAAACTCTACTCCTTTCCTTGATTACTTCAAACTTCAGGCTTGGTATCCATTCTGGAATTATTACCGCCTTCATCATCACTTTCATTGATCATTACTAATTCTTTAGGATCTTCTTCTTCTTCCTCTTCCGATTCGTCATCATCGGCAAGGATGACACCAGGGTCCATTGCATCAGCTTGGGGTTCATGATTTGGATTTAGTAGATTGCTAAGCCTATGAACTTCCTCATGTAGATAGGTATTATGTTCTTCTAAATCTTCTACATAGAATTCTAGCTCATGAGTTCTAGCTCTAGCTACATTTTCCCTATGCCATGCTTCATTCCTTCCCTCCACCATACGAACTAACATGCTTTCATAGTTCCTATGTGTGGTGGTGAGATGCCTCAATTGATCCTGTAATTCTCCTACCTGTATAGCATCCAAAGCCCTATCTCTAGTAGCTTGTGCTAACTCTGCAGAAATCCTCTATATCTCTGCTTGGGGATCAGGCCTAGAGCTGCTACTGCTAGCACTGTCATTCCTAGGGGCAAGTTGGTGATGAGGAACTCCTTTGGGTCCAGTGGACTTATAGGGCGTCATCTTGGTACGAGCCATACTGTAGGAAGCCAACTTAATCCAAGTAAGATCATTTGATCAAAGTCTAAAGAGCAGCTAAGATGGATTACATTACTCAAACCAAACTCACTACTCAACTCTAGACTCAGAGGTGAAGGAAGTAACTAGTGAATTAATCATAATGCATGAATCGTTCTTATGAACAAAAACATCAAAGTTTATAATGCACATAAACAACATTTGTTTTTATATAGGGCATAGTAAGATTACTACTCCACCACACAAAACCTTTTTAATCAAATAAGGAATGGTGAGAAAGAAATAAGATAAGTCAGAAGCAATTTGGACCAAATTATCAAGTTAAATTTAGTCATCCAAATCATTTTGAAGTTTTTGTAAAACAATACAACAAAAACCTTACAACGATCGCTCTGATACCATTTTGTGGCAAAACCTACTAAATTATAGGGCCCACATGCACCTGTCACTGTCTGATGACCTTTGACATTTATGCATATGTTTCTGTTAACTTAAGAAGACTGTCGGGTGTTGAAAGGATCTAGGATGTCGCCTAGAGGGGGGTGAATAGGCGTTTCTAAAAAATCAACACCTTTAAAAGCGGAAACGATTAGTAATAGGAGTTTCCACAATGGAAACTCCAAATCAAAGTAATACAACCCCTCACAAGTTAGCCACAAAGTATATAAAAGATACTAGATAAACCTAGGGAGCCAAACAACGGCAACCAAAGAGTTGAATCAAAATGCACTAGTCAGTTAATGTCGGAAGTCCCGACAGTTTGGGTCAGAACTTCCGACGTGTCAGAAGTCCCGACGTTTGGGTCAGCACTTCCGACCCCTACGGGAAATGAACTACAAGTGCTAAAATGAACTTTGTGATGCCGATAACTTACAAACCCACTTCCTAGTGGTAAGGTAAGGTGTTGGGTCACTCTCTTGATGTTGATAAGCCACCACTCCGTAGATCGAGTCCCAAACCCTAAGAAATAGCTAGAGAGAGGGAGACAACCAAATACAAGTAATTTCGAGCAAATCACAACAACAACAAGCACGCGGGAGACAAGAATTTATCCCGAGGTTCGGTAGCCCCACAAAGGAGCTCCTACGTCCTCGTTGTTGAGGTGACCACTTTGGTCGGAGTCTCTTCCACCTCCTTGCCTCACTCAAGGATACCACAAAGGTCACTTGAGTTTCTTCACTAGAAAACAAGGGTAATACAAACTTCCCAAGGCTCTTCCACAAGATGGAAGCTCTTGGGCGACGCCTCGTCAGCTAAGGGAAAATCCCCAAGAGTAACAAATGCAAATCAAACCGGCTTGACGAAGAAATCAAGTGCTCAAGCTTGCTCAAAGTGTTTTTCTCACTCAATCCACTCTCCAATCACTCAAACCCTTTGGGAATCAAAGTTGGAAGCAAAGGAGTGAAGAGAGGGGAGCCTAGAATGCTTGGGGGCTGTTTTGGCCGAGTGTTCGTTGCAATGAAATGAGTGGGCCACGGTTAGAAATGAGGAGAGGGGTATATATACTCCAAGGCAAAATCTAACCGTTCAGATCTACGTCGGGAGTTCCGACGCAGATCTCGGGACTTCCGACGTATGAAGAAAACACTGTTCATGCGAGGTCAAAGTCCACTTGAGACAGCCAACGTCGGGACTTCCGACGAACGTCGGGACTTCCGACGGTCGAAACTTCCGACAAACGTCGGGACTTCCGACGTGCACAGTCAGCAGGTCAGTAGAACCATCGATGCCGGGACTCCCGGCTTGGGTCAGGACTTCCGACTGTCGGGAGTTCCGACTCACGTCGGGACTTCCGACATCCACAGTCATCGCACAGGCAGTGACTGGGAGTCAGCACTTCCGGCAAGAGTCATGACTTCCGACTGTCGGGAGTTCCGGCTTACGTCGGGACTTCCGACACCGACAGTCATAGAAAATTATTCTATGTGCTCGTGAAGTGCTAGAGTGTCTCTCTTTTGATTTAATTATTATGCTTGAGCACTCTATCTTCCTCAGACCACCTAAACTTGCATCCCTCTTAATAGTACGGCATACCTATTAACTCAAGATCAAAAGAAAAACAAAATTAAACCTTTTGAGTTGATCTTCTTTAAATTGATGCCGTGTCTTTCAATCTTCATCAAGTGAGGGTGCCAACATGTCAATATTGAACTTTTCACTTGAGCATAGCCATCTTGAGCATGTGACTTGATTCCATTCATCAAATATGAATAACTCCAAATGCATCAAGTCACTTTAATCAACTTGTCCAATATAGATTTGATCCTTCACATCAATATGACCATCTTAGCTTGATTAGTACCTCAACTAAATGCAAGTACTTTCTTCTTCACCCTAGCTAGGTTCTTCGGCCGCCAAGCCGTCGCTTGCCCTTCACCCTTGCTTAGTACCTCGAAGCCTTTCCTTGCTATCTTCACCATCTCAAGCCATTAAGTCACATCTTGTGTTGAATCATTCATTCATATGTATTATTATCTTTTTCATTTCAATTTAGCAAGCTTCAAATATGAGACCAATCCATATGCAATCCCTTATGTCTCATTAATTAAATCTTACAAGCTTGCTTTCACATAGAACATGGAAATCCCACAATAAATAAGCCTTTGCATGAATTTTATTTGCATTGTTGTCTTGTGCTTGAACTAGATTGTTTACACAATAACACATCATTTTGGCTTTCATTAAGTACCTGTGAGATAACCTATTACCTGTCCATACTTAGCAAATAGGTTAGTTCTTTAATCACGTTGTCATTCAATCATCCAAAACTCACTAAAGGGCTATATGCACTTTCAATCTCCCCCTTTTTGGTGATTGATGACAACTTGATTAAAGCTTACAAAATGATATAAACATTTAAACTTTTGGGTTCAATGATTTATGAGAGGCTCCCCCTTAATATGTGCTTATGATTAGAATTCACAAAATGACCTCAAATGTCAATTGCACATACTAAAACATATAGGAGACTCCCCCTAAATCATTGCATCCGTGGGGTGCATGTGTGTGACAAAGTTAAACCGTGATGCATATGACAAGATATATCACACAAGAATAAATATAAAGGCATCACATCAAATATTTTCATTCTAGCATGCATAGTCCTTATGAAAATAAATATAACACATGTAATTCACACATAGCACTCATTACACATTTTCTCAAGTCTAGAAACCACCGATATATAAAAAAGATCATATCTCAAGAGATACATAGATAAAGCATAAGTGAGTCTCATCTCTCACATGATACAATCTATCTCAAATCCAAGATACATCAATGAAGCTCAAAAACAAGAACCGACAGCCTGCAGTACATATCTTCAGGTACAAAGATAAGCAAATGAAACTATCCTGAAGCTTTAATCAGTCTCTCTCTCCCCCTTTGTCATCTATCACCACAAAGGTCCAACAATGACATACTAAGGACAAAGGGGCTACAAGCTGTCACACAAAGCACAAAGAATGCTTAAGGTTCAAACTTTGTACTAATCTCTCCCTTTGTATTAAACTCTCCCCCTTTGTCATCTTAAAGAGGTTGTACTTGTCACTTGTTTGCAATTCAAAATAGATCAAGTACATGGGTTTACTAGCTCATGAACCAACTCATACACTAACCACTAGATTATATAATCATTCAAGCAATAGTGGTAGTCTATGAATCTAAAAATTTTCATTTGTAATGCATGATCCTATAAGCATGTACTATATGCACTAACCGCATACTAGTAAGGGATGAAAAATGATCATGCACAATACAATGATACCTTTGCTATATTGGAGAGGAAGATAGTCATATAGATTTCAATTCATTTCTCCAATAGCACCATGAAGTCCAATTATAAGCTTGGTGAAGACCAATAGATACCAATTCTTTGAATTCCTATTCTTCACCCATATGAATTGAGAATCACTAATGATCAAGTGCACTCTTCTTGTTGTGGTTAGCTTGCTTCTTCTTTGATCATTGCTTGCTTGAGAGAACTAAAAGATGCACCACTTGTAATACCACTTGAAATTTCATGATGCCACTTGCAATTTCATAACTTGTTCTCTTTTGGGTGTTGCTTGCTTTCTAGACCAATCTCTTGATTTTCTTCAACCAAGTACCTCAAATGTCCCTTTAGATTACCACTTCAATTTTAGCCATCCAAGCCTAGAGCGAAGTGACCTCTGTCCAAAGAATCATCCTTGATACTCACTTGAAATAACTTGAAAGGAAACCACTTGATCCACTTGAAAGATTTTGTTTGATTGATCCATATTGTTGGACTTAATTTGATGAATAACTTTGAATCCTTCTTTAAGTCCTTTTGTTTCTATCAAAAGATCTCCAATTATCACTAGAACTTAAACTTCATCTTCATCTTGATCTTGGTCTTGATCTCTAGCTTGAGTACCAAATGTGTACCAGATACACTCTTCAAACAAATTGTCTTGTACTCATCATTTGTCATGCTTCTATGGGGGGGGGGGGGGGGGGGGCTTTAGTCCCGGCTACGTGACCCGGGACTAAAGGTCACGGATCCGTAGTCCCAATTAAGAAACCGGAACTAAAGCCAGTTTTCAACCAGAATTGAAGCCCACCTGTGTACTAATGAAGATTCTCTTCAGTCCCGGTTCCCTGGTACGGGACTAAAGGTCCCTCTAGTCGTGGTTGAAAAACCCCAACCGGGACTGAATGGATTTACCAACTGGGACTGTAGCCTCTTTCTTACTGCACTAATGAGTACTAGACTCCGTTGGTTTTTTAAGGTGCGTGGATGTTTATGTGAGATGCAAACTATATGTCTAGACGAAGTGCCCTGTACATGTTTCATGTAAAACAAATCATGAGAAGACCCTTAACTTATCAGTGTAGCTACTACTTAGCTGTAGGTGATGTGTATATATACCATGATGTCTAAGAGATGATCGCCACATTATTAGTCTAGATAGTTAGTCTGATCCGGCAGCGTCACTGCTGTAGCAGGAAGCAAACACTCTGGGTTAGTTGGCAATAATCCAGTTCCTCCCAAAAGGACTTTGGCTCCGGCTCCTCTTATGGGGCAGATTTTTTTGTAGCTGAAAACATTTTAGATAAAGTTTAACAAAATTGGTTCCAGTGACAATTTTGTTATTGTTTGTGCTGAGTTTGTGAGAAGCAGTGAGAAGCCATATATTTTTATGGCTCTAGTCCTTATAAGTAGAAAAATGGTTTCAGCTTCTCCAGACTTTTTTTTTCATGGAGTTGTTTCTTCTATACCTTTTGGTATGGCTTCAGCATGAGCCGAAGCTAAAGCCGCTCGAGAAGCCCAAACAAGGTTTCAGTAGCTATCATGGCTAGAAAGAGGAAAACATACACCGAAACTATCTAATTTCATGAAATTCGGACGAACTTTTATCAAAATTTTTTAGAGACTAGCACAGGAAGTATGCCTTTTCTAAAAAAATAGATCTAAACAAATATTAGTATGTTATATGACTACAAATCTATTAAATAAAAGAATATACAATATAAATAATAGAAAATATGAACCTAGAGTTATATAGCATGTGTATTAGTGTATTATAAAATTTCAGATTTTTCTTTCGACCACCATTGAAATTATCGAAATTCGTGAAATTTGGGCGAAATTTCGCCGAAATTTTAAACCTTGAACAGACCCAATACCATGTGTGTTTTCTACGCGTGTTCAATTTGATAGACTGTTTGAAGCAGGCAAACCGCAAACGTGTTCAATTTGCTTCCGCCATCTTGCGATGTGCAATCAGCCCATTTTAAAGTTCCGAAGAAATTATTATATACCAGCACGATGGCTGCGCAACGCTGCGCCAGCTTTTGGAGGAAAAAACCCACGAAAAGAAACAAAAAAAAAAAACCAGTATCGAACAGTGCCGACGCCCCAGAGGCCAGGGATTACTGGGCGCTCAAAGAGAGTAGTTGTATGCAGCTCACTTGCACTCATGCATATGCATGCATGGCACGTGCCACTATGCCAGTGATGTTTGGAGTGGGGTGTTCGACGGGAAACCCCAAAAAAATTCTGTGGCACCGCCGCCGCACATGGTGCCCATGTGACAATGCCTAGATGATTGCCATGTGGCACCACATGCAGATCGTGTCCGTTGAAACCTGCGTGGAGCCGAGGGGGAGCATGCAGCGACGTGAGTTGAGGGAGGGAGGGAGGAGGAGATAGAAATGCATGAGTGAATAGTGAGGTATTGAGGTTGCTTTTTTTAAAGAAAATTTACGTTTAACCCTCTCGGCGGCGTAAACTGAAGTTTAGACCCTAGAGGTCGGCGCCGAGGTAACACGTCTCGGCGTCGTAGGTCGTGGCGCCGAGATGTCTGGCTAGGAAAAACGCGGCATCCAAGTGGCGCGACGTGGCAGGTAGGTCGACGCCACGAGCCATGGCGCCGAGGTCAGCGCCATAGATCTTGGTGCCGACCTTGGAGCTACAGATCTTGGCGCCGAGGTCTTATGCCTATACCATGCGCCGTCTTCCTTTTCCTCTCTACTCTCGACCTCTCTCTCTCCCCGTTCTGGCCGCCGCCCACGCCCGCCGTCGGCCGCCCACGCCACCACAACAGCATCGCCGGCCGGCCATGCCACCCAGTGGCGAATCTAGGATTTTAACTTTAGGTATGCCGCCAAAAAAATTCATATACAATTTGATAAATCCATTTTAGCAATTTAGTAACAATTGTAAATTTTACAACGTGATTTGGTATACATGCACTAGGTAACATGGTAAGGCTTAAATTCAAGGATTAAGTTGAAACCATCTACTAAATACAATATAAATAGTTCAAAAGCCATACCGATAGTTTAAATATAGGCATAAAAGAGTACCAGAGGCTTACAATGCTATTTTTCATACTGTTTTATTCGATGCTTTCCAAGGAATATGAATATCTTACTGTATCTTCTTCATCAACCAGAGCAACCACCGGTCTTTCACCACTAGTTCAACCTGATCAGGTGGAGGATTAGAAGGTTCAACTGGCTATGAATGTTATCAAATAGCTATGAATGTAGAAAATCATTTTCTAAAAAACACGAAGAGCAAAGATTAACATTTACCTAACCGAAATAGCGAATCAAGACGATAAGTCCTGACTGGCGCAACCGTATATTCTGTAGACAGGATGTGGGAATTAGACGGCAATCCTTCGATCCAGCATTCAGAGCATGGCGGAGGGCGGCATGGCACCAGGGGCCGCGGCCGGCTAGGGCGTCACAGACTCACCTGTCAGGCGACGACACACGTGTTCCTCTGTGGCTCCCCGTCTGATCGAGATTAGATTAGGAAATTCGAAGGGTCGTATACGGAGCGCACATACCGGACGTTTAGACTTTGGAGAATTAGAGTTCCCTTGCCACATGGGCCGCATCAGTGCATCATATGGGCCTCCCGTCATCACGTGATGGTGTCCACGTATGTTTTTTTAACAAATACAACGTAATACAATATAATAGTATATATACTACTGCTGTCTAGGTTTGCAGGGTATGCCGGTGCATACCCGGCATACCCTGTGGCTACGCCACTGATGCCACCTTGTTCGACCGCCCTCGTTGCCCCCATCCTCTTCGTCCTCCGCGTGCACCGGCAGCGAGGGCGGTCCCCGCCTGTCCCCGGCCTCCACGCCGGCCGGCGGGCCACCGATGGCCACGGTTGGCGGCGCCGCTGCGCACCCCCCCGGCCGCCGCCACCACCTCTCTCCCTCGGCCGGCTGGCAGCCTCAAATAAAATTTTTCTTTAAAATTTCATTTACAATTTAGTTAGTTTAGATAGTTTAGTTAGCTAATTTAGTTATATAGTGATGTAATTTAGTTAGTTTAATTATGGTATTTAGTGAGACAATTTAGTTATGTAGAGGTTATATATTTAAGTAATTTGGATAGATTCTTTGATGTTAGTTATTTATGTCACTTTTTTGTAGGTAGTTAATTTAGTTATTTAGTTTATTTGTAAGTTAGATAGTTAGATAACTAAGTTATATATAGGTAGTCCTTGTCGTAACTGTAGTTAGTAAAATTACTTATCTAGTTAGATAGATAGCTAGGTAGTTTAGATACTTATTTATTTAGGTAGACAGTGGGATACTTAATATATATGTAATTTTGTTATACCCTTATTAGTTAAACCCGTAGTAACTTTGATGTTGTGCATATCAACTAGATGGACAACGTAGTCACACTCTATCATGGAGGAAGTGTGGAGGAAGATGAGTTTGGGAATGTCAGTTTTGTTGGAATGCAAAGGGTGCCTCTCATGTTCGATGATCAGTCGTTGTTTTCTGATTTGTTTGCTAGTGCTCGTGATGAGCTTCATTGCAATTGAAATGAGGATGGCATCTCAGTTGAGGGGGTACTTCACTATGGTAAATCAAGCCATGTTTTTAGGCGGTTGATCCCAATTTCATCAGAGGCTCAATGGGACAAATATGTCAAAACTATCATGAAGAATGAGTTTCAATGTTTGGATTTGATTGTGCGAAAGTTGTCCAATGATCCCACCCCTTATGGGTATTCACCCCCATAATGGGCATTCACCCCTCGTGGGTTCTCTCTAGAACCGGAGAATCCAGCACCTTCTGACCCGCTCCGTTCCCCAACCACGAGGGGGGATGTGGAAGATGTGGGTTCTGGTAGCCCGATGCTCAATCCGCCCTGAATGAGGTTGGAGTATGTCTGATGTTCATGCAGAATGTCGGTCCGATGATGGAGTTGCTGCCCCTCAGGAGATCCCTTTGACCTAGAATCATCCAAGTAAGTAACGTAGTAAACACTTTCGCTTTCGTTATTCTTCCTTCATTCTATTCCTTTGTCTCAATTCTATCCATATTTGTGTTTATATGCAGGAGACAATCCTGATAATGATGGTTGTCCTCCTGTGCCTCCATCACCAATGTGGACCCAGGGTTTATAACCTCTAACAGTGTGGATGTTAATATTGTGGATGATGAGGAGCCTTCTGGCACAGCAAGAAGCCGTTGATTCTGATGATGACCGCCCAGTTGCACCTTTGAGCGAGACAAGAAATGGAGCTCATCAGGTGTTTGTGTCTGATTGTGATCCACTAGTTCATGAATTCAGGGACCTTAGTCATTCTCAACATACTTATGGAGAAGGAAGAGATGATGAGCTGCTAGAGGCTCCTGAGGCCGGTGACAATGTGGAAATTCAGAAGGGCATGGTCTTCAAGGACGTGCCCACCTTGAGAAGGTGGTTACATGAATATTCTATGAGACATAAAAGACCATTCAAGGTGAGGCACTCCTATGTGGAGCGCCGTTACATAGTGGTGTGCGAGAATGCAGATTGCAATTGGAGGGTCTATGCTTGAAAACAGAAGGCCATAGGGAAGTTCAAGATAACCAAAAATTGTAGGTCCACACACTTGTGCCAAGAAAGATCTAAAATCAGAAGCATCGATAGTTGACCTCTACCCTCATTGCTAGAAGGTTGTACACAACATTGAAGGGTTAGCCGAACTTGAAGGTCAGGACAATTATGGAGATGACTAAGGAGATATTTCAGTATGACATAAAGTATGGGAAAGCATGGAGGGCAAAGCAACGGGCCTGGAAGATGATATATGGGGACTAGGAGGAGGGGTACGAGCAGTTGCCTGCAATGTTCAATGCAATGAAAGCAGCAAATCCAGGCATGCATTACTGAGTACATCCGAAGCCGAATGAATGGAAGGACGGGAGGCAGATATTCTTCCATGCATTCTGGTGCTTTCCCTAGTGCGTCGAGGCCTTCAGGCACTGTCGTCCAGTGTTATCCATTGATGGTACTTTTTGCTTAGGCAAGTACATGGGCACACTATTGGTAGCCATTTCCTATGACGTAGACAACGCATTGGTTCCTTTGGCTTTTGCTTTGGTGGAGAGGGAGAACAAAGACAGCTGGGGATGGTTCTTGTGTCTTGTTCGGATACATGTCATTGGCCTTGGTAGGGAAGTTGGTGTCATATCTGATAGACACCAGGGCATACTCAGTGCAGTACAAGAGCAGATTCTGAGGGTATGCACCTTTGCACCACCGTTGGTGCACTCGGCACCTTGCTGAGAATTTACTTCGGAAGGATGGTACGAAGGACAACTTTCCTCTATTCGAGGAAGTTGCTTGCATGCTTGAGGTGCCGTTCTTGAGGAGAAGTTGGAGCAACTTAAAATGGCAACAAATGGAGAAGGTAGGCAGTGGCTGAGAGGATTGATGAGAGAACCTAAAAAATAGGACAAGAGCCTACGACGATGGTGGATGGAGGTATGAGTTTCAGACTAGCAACATGGCCGAGTCATTTAATAGTGTGCTTAAGGGTATACGTGCCATGCCCAGTCAATGCCATTGTATCATTCACCTTCTATAGGTTGGTTGCATGGTTTAATGAGAGCCACACTCAAGCAATGGCACTATAGAGGAATAATCAGGCATGGGCATCTAAACCTTCTGAAGCATCTAGAGAAGGCAAAGGAAAGGGCTCTCACACATGATGTCGAATGTTTTGACTCACAACATCCGGCAAGTACTAGGTCACGGAAAGGGGTGGTACAACAGTCCGATGGTGAGTCCGGCCATCAAGGAGTTATATTGTGGTACTTAGTAATTTTTCATGTAGATGTGGGAGAACTAGAGAGTACCACTTTCCTTGTTCTCATTATGTTGCAGCATCTTAGCATCGCAACTTTGCCTATGAGACCAAGATACCATGGGAGTTTCAGTGTTGACAGCCTTGTACTTACTTGGTCTCCCATGTTTCGAGCCTTACCTAGATGAGGGGTAGTGGCCACCGTACACTGGTCCGAGGTACATTGTAGACACAGTACACGTTGGGACAAACGTGGAACCAGGAAGAGGACGAGACACAAGATGGTCATAGACCAGGTTACCGGTAGAATGAGGCAAGGCAGAGCAACCCCCTTCTTACTGACCCGAGCAGAACCAATGTGGCAAATACGGGAGACTTGGGCATAATTCACGTACATGCCATTGGCCGCTTAGTAGGTGCAAATAACAAATGAACCTCATTTGCGAATTGCCGATGCTGTTCAACGTACTTCATTTTTTAACTGTCCAATTGAGAAGCATGTTTACTAGTATGCAAGAGTTCATTATTTCTTTACATTTAACTAATCTAGACTTTCCCAATTTTTTTGTAGGATGGAGCCATTCCACCTGCTGGATCTAGTACTACGAGGAGCACCACCGAGGATGACTTATCCGCGGAGGGGGAGGTAACTTATCAGTTCTAGCTTCTTTATTTTTTTGCACTGCCATATGTATTTGTGTTCACACATTAATCTAATAAATTCTATGTCTATAGGAACTGCACCCTCTTCAGTCCTTCGAACCCATGATAGGTTCGAGGACATGCGGTACGAATGATAGGTACACTCCTCTCCTTGAGAGGGCTGAGCCTAGACTGTTGTATCAGTTCTAGGCTTCGCCTGTGGGTTGCCCATCATCAACCCCGCTGGCGATCTCAGCTCTGGTCGACTAGTTACAATAACTATGATCTAATCCACTTACATTTATATTTTCGCTTGTCAGATGAGCACATGACCGTAGTACTTGGTCTTGTTTTGTAGGTGGAGGCCAGAGAGACTCACAGCTTCCACCTTCCTTGCGGTGAGATGACCGTTACTCTTTAGGATGCACAGAAGTTCCTCGGTCTCCATATAAGAGTCCGGCCAGTTACCGGCCAGTGCGCTGCTAGTGGTTGGAGAGCTCGAGTGCAGCTCTTCCTCGAGAGAGAGCTTCCTCTAGAGACACTGAGTACCCACACCTCCAGAGTACTCATCAGCTGGCTGATGCAAAACTTTGGTTAGTGTCCTAACTTTGTAGACGAGCAGACTGTTACCTACTACTATAGGGCATAGATCATGCACCTATTTGGTTATGTTCTCTTCCCCGATGCGATGGGAGACACCACGTTGTGGATGTACCACCCCTGTCTCACTGACTAGGACATGGCGGGGGGCTACAGCTGGCTTATGGAGTGTTGGGGTTCCTATACCGCCAGCTTTGCGAGGTGTGCCGCCAGAGTTTGCATAACTCCTCACTAGGAGGCTGTGTTTACCTGCTTTAGCTTTGGATGTGGTCACGTCTACCGATGGGATGACCCATAGTTCTGCCTCCTTGTGACTGGTTCCAGGTGCCTAGCACGTGATGTCACCCGATGTATGCCTACCTTTGGGACTAGGTGAAGGATCCTTTTGCCTAGAGTAAATGCGCCTACATCGAGTTCGGCCAACAAGCTTAACACACTTACACCGGGGGATGGTGAGTTAGTTGCGTTTGACATACTAATTTGTTTTTGCAATGTAAGCACTAATTCACTAATAAATCATTCGCATGTACTTGGGAGTCGTACAATGACCAACAATTCTAGCACATTGGGTTGAGCACCATGTGCAGCAAGGACGAAGACCTATACCTGATGCCGGTGCCTACTGATCTGTTCCTACGCAGTTGAGTTCCACTTGCCACATAGGGTACACGCTAGTTGGGTTGAGACAGGAGTGGCCCGTGGAGCCGTTCTCGACGTCCATAGACTTGCACAAGTAAGCATCTTCAAATTGTTCAAAAAATTGTTTTGCTTTTAAGACATGCAGTAATGTTATCCTCTATAAGTTATGTGCCTGCTATTGATTTCATTTTGTTAAGATATCGTGTTTGGGCCTAAAATTTGCATATTCATTTATGTTTACCTACAGGATCGATCGCCAGAAGCAGAAAAAAGGAGACGGACTTCAAGACCTTCCATCGTGACTACATCGACCAGTGGGACCTCCTACATGAGAACTTGTACGTCAACGACCAGCCGCACACGAACAACAACTTCAGAGGATACCTATCTTGGTACACACTGTGCAACAAGGACCAAGCTGAAGGGGCAATGGACCCAAGCAGACTACATCGACATTGAGTCCTCGGATGATGAAGATACAGTCGTATGACCTTGCAACGAGGGTAGGATGTAGGTGGAGGCTGACACCGATCTTGGACCGAGTGGTAATTGTCAACTCTAATCCGATCATTTGAAATACAGAGATAGCTATATTTTTAGAGATTTAGAACTTATTGGTAACACATAAAGACCATGATATCTATAATTTTAGCGAATCAACACTTAATACCAAGATAGCTATGTTTTAAGAGATTTACAACTTACTGGTACCACATAAAGGCCATGATATATATAGTTTTAACGAATGGACACTTAATAGCAATGCATATAGACCATGGTTCCTCCAATTTTAGCAGTGTAATTGTTAATGCCGTTGTTTGCAGGGCAACACTTTGAAACAGTCAGTGCTTGACATCGAACACTTCTAAAAAATAGACATACATGATAGGGCAATGACACAAAACTTTCTTACAGTAAGTTTGAACAACAACATCCACTAGTGTGACATGCAAACCATATTGAATTGTGCGTAACTAATAAAATTTTGAAATCCAGAGGTTAGCACGTCGGCTGGGCCGTGTTGCTGCTTGTTGTGGTTGTGGGACTAGAGCTGCGATGGAGGCACACGCACCAGCCATAGGACTATCGGACACAACTATATGGCTCGGTACTTCTACTCATGGAGGTACTTCTTTGGGAGGCCAGAGCTCATCCCGTGCCACTATGGATACTTTTTAGGGCCACATCGGTGAGGACGCGGATGAGGACGAGGATGAGGATGAGGACGAGCATGGTTATGAGGAGCTTGGACCGTCTCAGCTACAGGAAGCTCCGTTTACTCAACCTACGCAACCTGCAGGCACTAGGCGATATCGTCCGCCTGACCCTTTCACTCCTGGCATCGACGCTCTTGGCCACAAGGGTAAGGGTAAGAATAGGGGGCATTGTGGGCTTTTGGTAGACTTTGTAGTTGGCTTTTGTGGTAGATGTTATTATGGACTATTATGGACTTCATGGACTTTTATTTTGAACTATTATGTGTTGTATGGACTTTTTTATGGACTATATGGAGTACTATGGACTTTATGGACTATAATTATGGACTGTGTGCACTATTAATATGCTCATGTATATGGTTTGAGATGAATGTGGTATATATTTGTATATCTAAACATGTTGTATTGAGGTTATATATTCATGTCATATTTGTGTATGGATTGCATCAAAATATAGGAGGAAACTCTGCCAAATTTTCTAGCTAAAGTACATGTGTGCCAGTACACCTATAGCATTAGCCTTTACAAGTGATTTATCATGTCACCGTCGTATCGTACACAGACTTTTACAGATGCATTGATTGCGCATAGGAATGTAGCCTTTTCAGTTGAGCTTTGAAATAGGCTTTTCAGTCTGCCTTGAAACAGTGATTGAAGTATGAATTCGAATAGGCTTTTCAGTCAAGGAATCTAGGCTTTCTAGTGTCCTTCGATGTAGACTTTTCAGTGATTCTAAGTAGGCTTTCTAGGAACAGTTACATACACAATATAACGGCTAGTAAACCTGCCTCCGCCTATATATATGCGTTGCGGGATGCATTGCAACCAAACCAAAACTAGTATTTGCTTTCATTGGAGTACGAATGTCTGGAGGGTCATCTAGAGGAAAGGGTTTCGCTAGTGGGAGAGGAAAGGGGGGAGATGAAGGGAACTCCCATAGTGTGGGAGGGGTCTCTTGGTCCTGATTTCTTTGAGGAACTAGTTGATCAGTTTCCCCCCGAGAGCAAGAGTGATTTCACCAAAGAGTTGCCCTCTCGGCAGGATACGATAACCGAAAAAAGAAGATTGGCCCAAATGAATGCATGGTGAGGACTACTTAGTGTAGATGTGACCGAGGGGATGGATGGAGGCCATCGCTTCTTTCAAATGCCCATGAGCATGGGTAATTACTATTACTATTTGTTTGGTTAAATATGTTTCTCCGATTGAACTCCAACTTACATGACATACTTATTGTAGTCTCCGAGTCTGAAGAAAAACTGTGGGTTCACTAGGTGGGTCAATCCTCGTCCAATTTATCCACATCTTCAAGCTAGAAAGGGGAAGTTAGCAGTGTTACAAGGATGATGAAGACGATGGCAACAACAATGGTGCCGGTTCACCAGGAGGTACTCTACAAGGATCCAAACTGCACTGCCCTAATCACAAGAATCAGGGGACTCCACCGCCACCCCCCGCCGCCACTACCACCACCAACTAGCAATGGGAGGATACTATAGAGAAGGTGCAACACAATTTGCTATGTGGCCACACTACTAGGAGGAACCTAGTTTATTCACGTGCCACATCCATGTGTTTGTTGATTCCTTCAATTACCTAAGGCATGTTAGGTTTAGTTGAAGGACCTATGTACCATTGTTTGGTACATGTTCTCACATGCCATTTCATGTGCTTGTTGTTCGCTTCAATCACCTAAGGACATGTTAGGTTTAGTCGAGGACGTCTATACTCTAGTGTGGCACATGTTCTCACATGCCATTTCATGTGTTGTGCGTATCTAATTATGTAATGCACTAGTTCGTTATGTTTTATTTGTAGTACGTGAACTCGTTTCACTACCTTCCGCAATATAAAACTAAATATTATGACCACAAATAATGAAAAACAACAACACAATAAAAAATCCAATACTAGGGCACATTACACAACACAATGATAATAGAAGTACATGCCGACAAACTAAATAACGCAGTAAATAGCCTAGTACGTCCATAATTAAAGTGCAGTATATGACAACACAATGAAAAGTCCAAGACTAGACAACATTGTTCATGAATAAAACCATACAACTTGCAAGTCATGGAGACTACTGAGTGCAATGAGGCCACTTTCCCTTCCTCAGGGCATCGGGATTGTCCTTGCTTGGCCCGCACGCTCAAGCTTCTTCTCCCTATCCTCCCTATACACAGCAACACACCTCCTTTCCTCCCCTTCCTTGTGCTCCTTTTCTATAGCCACCTCTTTGCATCTCCTCTCCACCAACTCCTTGTCCTCTGCCTCCCACCACAATAGTTTTTGCATCCACTCCTTGTCTTCTAGCTTGATCTCAATGTTGATCCACTACTCAAAATCACAGAGTCGTGGAGGGGTCTGTAATACATTTAAATGTTACACAACAGATAAATAAACTATGCATGACTTCACATGACACAAAATAATTATTACACAACATCAAGTTCCCACCATCTTGTTAATGCGGCGCTGACGAAGTGTAGGTTCAAAGGCAAAATTGGCACACATTCAATACCTCTACCTATACATGTCCTCATCATCGAACTTCGCTACCTATGGCAGAACCGCTAATTTAATGCTCTTGCAAGAGTACTCATCTTCCTTTAGACACTAAGTACCCAAGCGAAAGCACCAAACTTGCAGTTCTGTTGAGCACACCACGAGGGAGAACTCAAAAATCCATAATTTTCCATCAGGATCATAAATGAGAGGATAAAGCTTACAACATCCCTACCCATTTCTTACATCTCTTTTAATGCAACATCAGAGTATTACACCAAATGGTTATAACAACAGATTATACAATGTTATCAGAGTTTCAGCGGGAATAAAGTCATTTAATGACAAGTTAAACATTAACATGATGATCAGTTATATACATAATAACATGTTATAAGTTTTTCCATTGTAAAACATTTTGGGTGGAAGTTTCAAATAAACTCTATGTTTGCAATGTAAAGGAAATCCTCGCTGAGCCCACCAGGAGGTTTTCACACACAAGTGTCAGCTCCACATGTTCCTGTCACCTGCAACAGGGTAGAACAAACCCTGAGTACTCAATTGTACTCTGCAAGACTTACCCATCAAGAGGAAACAAAAGACTCCAAGGATATGCAAGGCTATCTGGCTTGTGGGTTATTGCATCTGCAGAAAGCATTACTAAATGTGTGTCGTTATATTCAAACTTTTATTAGCAGTCAATATTGGTTCATTGACTAACCATTCTATGTAAGCACCTAAGCTACTTTCAAGCAGGTGGTAAGTGATCAGAACCATTTTATCACCTCCCATGTTTCAGTTCTTACTACGATGCTAGACTATAGCCAAGTCATACCATATGACATGGCGGTTCGTGAACCAATGTATCTTAGCTAGGTACCCTGAAGCACACGCCACACTTGTACCCTAGGCACAAACAAGACTACTCGCTCCACTCCTGTCAAGGGGTCTAGGTCCCTATCCAAACTTGGACTCTAAGCCCCCATCACCTGAGACCCGGTCTCAGTATGGTGCTTAGACCTCCACCTAGTACCCACCCCTAAAAGTCAGTCCGGAAAGAGCCAGAACCCATGACATAAGAGTAACAAATCTTCCCGCTCCTATAAGCAAGTATGTGCTCAGGATAATATGTATGTGTCCTAACTACCATCCACAACAATGGACGGTCCTCAATTGACACATGCGGAACAAATGCAACTAGAGCCTCGCTCGGTTACCTAACCAAGTCCAAATCCAAATCCAAAGTATGGTCCCCGCCCGGTCTTCAATTATTATCTATATATATTCCATGTGATAGTAACATGATAATAGTAACAATAATATATTTCCTATCTCTCGTGAGTGACAGGCAATCACTCGGCTTCTACCGGAGTCCTGTAGCATAGCAATCTACACGATCCTATCATACTGGTAAGACTCATAGGATAAGGATATATATATATATTATATAAAGTGGGTTTCATTCAACTACTTAAAACTTAATGCACAAGCATAAAAATTAAGTGCAGAATAATAGGGGTTATGCATCGGGGCTTGCCTGGGTAAAATATAACCAAGTTAGCTTTTCATCATGGTGGCATGATCATCAAGTCACCATCTACTTCCGCTACTTCAGGCGACTCCGCGATCCAACATTGCTCCTATCCTGAAATACGTGGATGCAATACAGGGACGTAAACTCTAAAATATGATTACGTCTCGCAAGCTAATGGGCTAGCTCTAATGACTAACATACTAAGTCATGTATCCACGTGGTCAAGTGAGGCTCGTTTTTGGAAAATGTTTTCGTTCTACAAACCCCCAATTATTTTGATATTTGATTGATTAAATATATATTTTTGTACTAGGGTTCATTTAGTTACCTTAACAAACTAATTTCTATGGAGCTACAAAAATTACAGTGAGCACCTAATAATGTTAGGAATCTACTGTAAAAATTTTAGGGCCAGTATTACTACCAATTCATCACAATAATTCCTACAAGTTCATGTTTTACCCATTTTAAGTGCTTCAAATTAATTAGTCTACTCTTGAAAATTCTATAAAACTAAGTGAACAAAATACATTAGCAGATAGGTCATGATTTTAGAAATCTAACAAAATTGGTTTCACATTTTTTGAACATCTACACAATTTTACATCGAATTTACAAGTTTACCTTAAGAGCTAAATTAGAAAAGACTTTAGAAATAAAAAAGGGCCAGTGGCAACCGATTCGGTCCAATAGCCTAGGCAGCTCACGTGGAAGTGGCCATGCGTGTAGCAGGCCGGCCCAACAAGCAGCCTGTGACGGGGAGCTCGCTCGCTCACTTTGGCAGAACCTCCTAAATTATAGGGCCCACATGCACCTGTCACTGTCCGACGACCTCTGACATTTATGCATATGTTTCTATTAACTTAAGAAGACAGTCGGGTGTCCTCGGAGAACCCCGAATCATCTACGATTTCCGAGCAGGATCATGTTACAGAGTCATTGCAGTATTACAACATTTATTCAATATCGACATCAGAGTAAAAACAGCGAAAGTCTTACAATAACATAATTTACAAAACAGTAGTTTCAAACCTCATAACTAAGTTCGATGATTATTACAAAACGAAATAGTGGAGTGGCATTATAATATAATACAAAACACATAATAAAACTGCCCTGCCCAAGGGCCACACATTTACTTCTCATCGTCATCACAAGGAACAACCATCATGCAGCACGATCCAAAACAGATCTGCTCATGAGGCTCACCTACAACAAGGCTCAACGAACCCTGAGTACAAAAGTACTCAACAAGACTTAACCAAAATAAGAACTGATAAACTCAGGAATGCAGGCTGAGGGATTCAAGGTATGGCTTTAGCAATAATCAAAGTTATTTTGCGTAAAACCTCTTTAATAAAAATTCTTTAATTTGACATTTATAACTTCATAAAATCATATACAAAGCTCACATGATCCGTTGGGGATCATGAAACTTCATATCCAACAATTTCTCACCAGCCTCAAGTTACAGTTATTAATACTACAATGATGAACAGTGAGTTGAGTCTCCATAACCGAGGAGCAATGACGATTCGAACCGATTAAGCCCAGCTGGGGATTCCAGACCACACGATATATGCAGGTCCCCGGCCTACATATACCAACCTACCCTTGGATCCTCTAAACAAGAACGGGTCCGCGTCACCTGAGAACACAGTACTCCACCAATCTAGCCCATGGCCACGTGGGTACACACTATTCCTGCCATCTCTCCACTCCTAGTGCGCGAGTAGCCATTCTTGTACTAGAATTACCAAGTTAAAGCTTACCAGAGTATGTGGTTAGTACTACAAATTCTCACCTCATGCAATTCAACAACGGTATGGACCTTAATCGACATGGACGAAAAGTACCCGCTCACAAGACCTCCATGTCTTGTGGCTCACACACACCGAATCCGCTCGGTCTAGATTTATTACTTCACATGCTCATATTTCATGATAACATAAGTAACCAAAGATCGATTTAAAATTCTTAGGTGACCGGTAATCAACCGGCTAAGCATGACTAAGCATAACTAGTCATTTATGAAATAAATCTGGTAACACGACAGGTAAGGAAAAACAATATTGGTAATGCACCAATTAGGCTTTTACTTAACTCCTAATCACTTAATGCAGTAAAGAAAAGCAAAAGCGAAATTAATTTGTAAAACACAAGGTAGGGTTGTATGCATCCGGGGCTTGCCTTCGTTGACGGAAAAGTCCTGTTCCTGCGACGTTTCACAAGTATTCGATCCGACCTCAACAGATGGATAAACCTCCTCCGCAACTTGATTAACTACCACATGTTCACCTTTGTTCACTACACGTAGTAACAATGCTATGTTTAACATGATGCGGAATATGAAACATGATGCTCGATAATGGATGCAAAAATTAACAACTTGAATACAACTTTCCTTCGCGGTACCGTTACAAATTAAACTAACTAAACATCCCAGAATACTAACACCAATTGCCAAAGATCATTACCAACTAATGACCCAAGGACATCACTCAATAAAAAATTCAAACAAAACCTAAATCACTAAAGGTTACTATTTGCTTTTAAGAATTAATGAATTAATTAAGAATTATGAAATAAATCAACTTGTTCCAATTGACCTAAAATTTTTTGTAAATGTTCATTACATGATAACTAAATGGCAAAACAAATTTCATAATTTTTGGACAATTAAATAAGCCTAGAAAAATCATGAAAATCCATTTATTAATAAATTGAGCAATTTTCATCACATTCAAAAAGTACTGAAAAACAATATTTCATATTTTTATTAAATATAATACATCATATAGAAGTCACACAAAAATTTTCATAATTTTTGGAGCTCTAAATAAATCTACACAAAAATAACAAAAATAGACACTATTCATTTAAATCTGAAAAATAGAAAAATCCATTTTGAACGCTGAGTCGCTGACAACCCGACCCACCCGTCATCTTCTACCTCTGGCTTTGACCACGACGGCGATGGCACTGACCGACGATTCCTCGCCGCCGGTGAGACTAACGGTGAAGGCAACTGCACCAACATACTCCCCACGACTAAGCGCACCTACTGACGTCCTTAGTTGCATCGATTGCGGCATGAAATGAGCACGGTACCGGCCATGGCGGATATGGCGGCTTGGTGGCATTACGCTGGTGAAACAAGGCTGGTAGCGACTAAACAAATGGCCCAGAAAGACTCAGGGGCTCGCCCCGATCACGCTGGAGTCGATGACCGAGCCGGAGGACCAACAGAGAGATGGGTTGACGTTCACAGCAACCACGACGGAGCAAGCCACGACGACGGCGATGTTTCGGCTACTATGGTGGACAAAACAATCAATCAACTAGGCATGAAGCACCACGGCATCATGAAGAAGCTAAAACAAGGCTTCCCAAGGTCAGAGGCTCACCGTAGAGCACTGGCCGTGATGGCGCTGCCACGACGGAGATGTTGCTGGCCGCGAGGAAGAAGAGCGTGGTCAGCGAGTTTCCAGCGAAATCAGTCGACCACAGTTGGCTAGGTGGATGCGCAAGATGGAGACGGAGCTGGAACTGGCTTTAGCTGTGACAATGGAGCACTACCACGACGGTGCGAGCTCGCCGAAGATGAGCAAGGCCAACGGAAAAAACAGAGCAAGGAAAAAAAGAACAGCGACTGCTCCAGAGCTTTATAGGATGGCCAAGGAAGCAAGGAGAAGCCACGGCGGAGTCTTTCTCGCGCCAGTGCAAAGCCAAGGCTGCCACGCGCGCGCCTGGAACGCCAAAGACGGTCGCCGGCCATGTAGCAAGAGCGGTGAACACTGTTCATCAATATTATAGAATTGCCATCTAGTTTGAAACTCAAATTACTCCTAAATTTTTGTAACAACTCAAAAATCTCCAAAAATAAAAGTTGTTCAAAATAAAAAGTTCTACAACTTTGCTTTTATAACCACCCCCAAATTCGGTATAGATTTTGAAATGAACTTTTGAATTCGAATAGGGGAAATTTAACAAATTACTCCAAATTTTTCATAACAACTTTGAAAACTCCAAAAACAAACTTTGTATAACTTGTCAAGCTCTACACTTTTGCTTTTGGACTCAACCCCAAAATATGCTTAGATTTTGAAATGAGTTTTCAGGGTAGGATTTAAATGCTGGAAATTAGGGTTTTCTCGAAAATTCAAAATCCAGACAAACTTTGAACTTGAGTCAAACAATATAATTCAACACATACCACATAAATATAAACTTGTTTTAGTGTATGCATCTCAAAGTTTTCACCAAATACCAAATGCTTTGCAATGCGTATGATGACATGTCAGGTTTTCGTATTTAAACACCTGGGGTGTTACAATCCTTCCCCCTAAAAGAAATCTCACCCCGAGATTCAAAGCCATAGGGTAAGTAATGGAAAAGGAAATGTGTCACGAGAACACATACAAGATCTGTCCATAAAACAACTGAGGTCCTTTTACAAAACACAATTTGTAACAACCTAGCTCAACAAACATTACTCTATATTGACGCAAGAAACTCTAGAAAATTTTCTAATAAGTAATCTTCTGATTCCCAAATAGCTTCTTCTTCTGAATGTTGATTCCATTGTATCTTGTAGAACTTGATTGTCCGTCTTCGAGTAACACGATCTTTCTGATCCAAAACTCGGATAGGATATTCGGAATAAGTCAAATCTGGTTCAAGTTCCACTCCTTCAACCTCAACATTCTACTCAGGCACTCAGAGACACTTCTTCAATTGAGAAACATGGAATACATCATGCACAACTGTGAGATGTTTAGGTAATTTCAAGTGATATGCCACTTTTCCATACCTCTCCAAAATTTGATATGGTCCAATATATCGAGGTGCCAACTTGCCTTTAACACCAAAATGGGTAACTCCCTTCATTGGTGATACTTTTAGATATACAAAATCTCCTTTGTTAAACACCAATGGTCTATGTCGTCTATCCGCATAACTCTTTTGTCAGGATTGAGCTATCTTTAAATTACTTTGTATTTGCTTAACCTTGTCTTCTGTTTCTTTCACAAGGTCAACCCTAAAGAATCTTCTTTCTATAGGCTCAGACCAACTCAATGATGTTCTGCATCGATGACCATAGAGTGCTTCAAATGGAGCCATTCTAATGCTTTCCTGATAACTATTGTTGTATGAGAACTCAGCCAAAGGCAGACATTCATCCCACTTTTTGGAATAGTTAAGAACACAACATCTTAACATATCTTCAAGTACTTGATTGACTCTTTCAATTTGTCCATCAGTCTATGGATGATAAGCTGTACTATATAGAAGTTTGGTACCTAATGAAGCTTGTAAGTGTTTCCAAAAGCTGGAGACAAACTGTGTACCCCTATCTGACACTATGGTCTTTGGTACTCCATGTAAGCTCATGATTCTTGCTAAATACATCTTGGCATATTGGATCGTAGAATATATAGTCTTGACAGGAAGAAAACGTGCTGACTTAGTGAGTCGATCTACAATAACCCATACTGAGTCAAATCCCTTTGATGTCTTGGGTAGACCAACAATAAAGTCCATACTTATGTCCTCCCACTTCCAAGATGAAATAGGTAATGGTTGTAATTCACCTGCAGACCTCAAATGTATAGCTTTTACCTTTTGACAAGTATCACACTTTGCTATATATCTAGCAATCTCTATTTTCATTTTAGTCCACCAGAATCTTTGCTTCAAGTCAAGGTACATCTTGTTGCTTCCCGGATGGATAGATAACCTAGTAGCATGTGCCTCTTCTAGAATTGACTGCCGCAACTCAGGAACTTTTGGTACCACTAGACGATCCTTGAACCATAGCACACCTTCATCATCTATGCTAAAGCATTCCGCTTTTCCATTCTTGACTCTTTCCTTAACATGGGCTATACCCTTATTTTCCTTCTGAGCAGCGATAATTTGGTCTCGAATAGTGGCTTCAACAGTTATGTTGGTCAAACTTCCTTGTTGAATCATCCCTATACTCAATTTTTCCATCTCTTGGCATAAAGTCAAACCCATTGTTCTCACTGCCAGACAATTGCAATAACTTTTGCGACTAAGGGCATCTGCAACCACATTTGCTTTACCAGGGTGATAATGTACTTTCAAGTCATAATCTTTAATCAGTTCTAACCACCTTCTTTGTCGCATGTTCAATTCTGACTGAGTAAAGATATACTTTAAGCTCTTGTGGTCTGTATACATATGGCATGTATTAACAAGCAGGTAATGCCACCAAATCTTCATAGCATGAACCACAGCTGCTAACTCTAGATCATGAGTCGGATAGTGTTCTTCATGTTGCTTAAGTTACCTAGATGCATAAGCAATAACTCAGCCTTCTTGCATCAACACACATCCAATACCAATACCTAAAGCATCACAATAAACATCAAACGGCTTCTCGATATCAGGTTGGGCTAATACTGGTGCAGTAGTCAACAATCTCTTCAAAGTCTAGAAAGCCTTTTCACAATCAGATGACCAGACAAACTTGACTTAGTTCTTCAACAATTCAGTTATGGACTTTGATACTTTAGAGAAATCTAGAATAAACCAATGGTAATACCCTACCAATCCTAGAAAACTCCGAACTTGATGAATCGTGGTTGGCGGTTTCCAATCAAGCACATCCTTCACTTTGCTTGGATCAACTGCAACGCCTTCAGCTGACAAGACATGTCCAAGAAATTGCACTTCCTTAAGCCAAAAATCACACCTGCTGAACTTGGCATATAGTTGTTGTTCTCTCAAGCGGGTCAGAACAATTCTGAGATGTTTCGCATGTTCTTTCTTATTCTTGAAATATACAAGAATGTCATCAATAAACACCACTACAAACTTGTCTAGCTCAGGCATGAATACTGAATTCATCAGATACATAAAATGAGTTGGAGCATTTGTCAAACCAAAAGACATTACTAAGTATTTATATAATCCATATCTTGTGGTAAATGCCGTTTTGGGAATATATTCAGGCTTTATCTTGATTTGGTGATATCCTGACCTCAAATCTATCTTGGAGAAAACTTTGGCTCCGGCCAATTGATCAAAAAGCAAATCTATCCGAGGTAATGGATACTTATTCTTGATGGTCACTTCATTCAATGGACGATAGTTGGCACATAACCTCAGGGTCTCATCTTTCTTTTTTACAAAAATTGCCGGACATCCCTAAGGTGATGAACTAGGTTGGATAAACCCCTTCTCAATCAATTCTTGTAACTGAGTCTTCAACTTGGCCAATTCCTTAGGTGGCATCCTATAAGCTCTCTGAGAAATCAGAGCTGTTCCAGGTTGCAACTCTATGTTAAACTGTACATCCCTATCAGATGGTAGACCGGGTAAATCTTGAGGAAACACATCCAAAAATTCACACACTACCGGGATATCTCTAATTTCTTTGACAGCAGTTGCACAAATCTTGCCCACTGATCTTCTTAAGGTTGGAAGTTGGATGAGAAGTTGAGAAGTACTATCAGGCAAACTTACCCTTAAAGTTCTATTCAAAGCATCTATAACAGCCTTATGCTGATACATCCAATTCATTCCCAAGATTACATCTATATCCTAATCCTTAAGGATAATCATGGTAGTGGGAAAAATATGCCCACCTAGATTTACGGGTACCTGGTATACCATTTCCTTAGTACACAGACGTCCCCCGGGCGACTGTATAAAGAAATTTTCCTTTGTTGCCCCAATTGAAATTTCATATTTCACGACAAATGTTCTATTGATGAATGAATGCGATGCGCCAGAATCAAAAAGTATAACTGCAGGGTGATTGGCAACAGGAAACATATCCATCATCACTGGTTCCCCTTTTGGAATTTCTCTAGCTTGAATATAGAACACCCGTCCTGTCTTCCTCTCATCTTTGCCCTTCTAAGCATTCTGATTGAGGTTCTTGTTTGGTGCCTGACCCTGTTGTTGATTGGCAGGGGCCTTCGGATAATTTTGATTAGCCTGCCTAGGATATGGACTTTCCCTAGAGAAATGACTAGTCCTTCCACAATTGTAACACGGATAGTTGTGACCCTGGGACGTTGGAACATTGCCACTAGGAGCATTGGTCGACTGTGAATTCGGGTAGGTTATAGCAGGACAGACATTTGACTGTTGCCCGGCTTGGGACTGCGGCGAACGATAAGGAGGACGATTATGATGTACTAGATGATAAATCACCCTCTGCCTCTTCTGATTTCTCCCAAAGGATCCAGACGTCATGATCTTTTTCTTTTGAGCTCGTTATGTTGCCGATACTTTGACTCTGAAGCAATTGCAATATTTACTGCCTCATGATAAGTAACATTGGTACAAGTGGTCATCATAGTTTGCAATTTGGTATTCAGGCCTCTCATAAACCACCTCTTCTTCTTGTCATCCATATTGACATGTTTAGATGCATATTGTGACAGGTGATTGAATCTTCCCACATACTACATCACTGTTTGATCTCCTTGCTTTAAAGCAAGGAATTCATCTAGCTTCATAGCCATAACTCCTTCAGGGATATAATGGGCTATGAAGGCAGTACAGAACTCAGCCCAAGTTATTGGAATGCTAGCTGGTTGCATAGCCACTAAGTTTGCCCACCAAGCACTTGCTGCTCCTCTAAGTTGCTGAGCGGCAAACGCAGGTTTCTGATACTCCGTGCATGGAATAAGATCAAATTTCTGCTCCATGGTTCGAAGCCAGTCATCAGCCTCTAATGGTTCATCTACCTTGGTGAACACCGGTGGTCTTGTGTCTGTAAAATCAACATATGTAGCCTCCTGTTTGTTATGGTGGTGACCACGGTTTTCGTACATCTGATTCTAATTACTTTGAGCTATCTCATGAAGCAAACAAGAATTTTTTGCCGTCACATTGACAAGTGCGGTTATAGCATCAGCTAGATTTGTTGGAACTGGTCGCGGATCTGGAATACCATCCTCATCTTGTGAAGTTCCAGGAATATACGAACCCCGCATACAACGCATCTGCTCATAACAAACCAAACTTTATTCACAAGTCTTTATTGAATTGCACCAAAGCTTACTCCAGACACATTACATAGAGTTTACTAATATAAACACAAACCCGCGAGTACCAAAACAAGACTACATAACTTAACTAGAACTAACTATTATAAAACTCTACTCCTTTCCTTGATTACTTCAAACTTCAGGCTTGGTATCCATTCTGGAATTATTACCGCCTTCATCATCACTTTCATTGATCATTACTAATTCTTTAGGATCTTCTTCTTCTTCCTCTTCCGATTCGTCATCATCGGCAAGGATGACACCAGGGTCCATTGCATCAGCTTGGGGTTCATGATTTGGATTTAGTAGATTGCTAAGCCTATGAACTTCCTCATGTAGATAGGTATTATGTTCTTCTAAATCTTCTACATAGAATTCTAGCTCATGAGTTCTAGCTCTAGCTACATTTTCCCTATGCCATGCTTCATTCCTTCCCTCCACCATACGAACTAACATGCTTTCATAGTTCCTATGTGTGGTGGTGAGATGCCTCAATTGATCCTGTAATTCTCCTACCTGTATAGCATCCAAAGCCCTATCTCTAGTAGCTTGTGCTAACTCTGCAGAAATCCTCTATATCTCTGCTTGGGGATCAGGCCTAGAGCTGCTACTGCTAGCACTGTCATTCCTAGGGGCAAGTTGGTGATGAGGAACTCCTTTGGGTCCAGTGGACTTATAGGGCGTCATCTTGGTACGAGCCATACTGTAGGAAGCCAACTTAATCCAAGTAAGATCATTTGATCAAAGTCTAAAGAGCAGCTAAGATGGATTACATTACTCAAACCAAACTCACTACTCAACTCTAGACTCAGAGGTGAAGGAAGTAACTAGTGAATTAATCATAATGCATGAATCGTTCTTATGAACAAAAACATCAAAGTTTATAATGCACATAAACAACATTTGTTTTTATATAGGGCATAGTAAGATTACTACTCCACCACACAAAACCTTTTTAATCAAATAAGGAATGGTGAGAAAGAAATAAGATAAGTCAGAAGCAATTTGGACCAAATTATCAAGTTAAATTTAGTCATCCAAATCATTTTGAAGTTTTTGTAAAACAATACAACAAAAACCTTACAACGATCGCTCTGATACCATTTTGTGGCAAAACCTACTAAATTATAGGGCCCACATGCACCTGTCACTGTCTGATGACCTTTGACATTTATGCATATGTTTCTGTTAACTTAAGAAGACTGTCGGGTGTTGAAAGGATCTAGGATGTCGCCTAGAGGGGGGTGAATAGGCGTTTCTAAAAAATCAACACCTTTAAAAGCGGAAACGATTAGTAATAGGAGTTTCCACAATGGAAACTCCAAATCAAAGTAATACAACCCCTCACAAGTTAGCCACAAAGTATATAAAAGATACTAGATAAACCTAGGGAGCCAAACAACGGCAACCAAAGAGTTGAATCAAAATGCACTAGTCAGTTAATGTCGGAAGTCCCGACAGTTTGGGTCAGAACTTCCGACGTGTCAGAAGTCCCGACGTTTGGGTCAGCACTTCCGACCCCTACGGGAAATGAACTACAAGTGCTAAAATGAACTTTGTGATGCCGATAACTTACAAACCCACTTCCTAGTGGTAAGGTAAGGTGTTGGGTCACTCTCTTGATGTTGATAAGCCACCACTCCGTAGATCGAGTCCCAAACCCTAAGAAATAGCTAGAGAGAGGGAGACAACCAAATACAAGTAATTTCGAGCAAATCACAACAACAACAAGCACGCGGGAGACAAGAATTTATCCCGAGGTTCGGTAGCCCCACAAAGGAGCTCCTACGTCCTCGTTGTTGAGGTGACCACTTTGGTCGGAGTCTCTTCCACCTCCTTGCCTCACTCAAGGATACCACAAAGGTCACTTGAGTTTCTTCACTAGAAAACAAGGGTAATACAAACTTCCCAAGGCTCTTCCACAAGATGGAAGCTCTTGGGCGACGCCTCGTCAGCTAAGGGAAAATCCCCAAGAGTAACAAATGCAAATCAAACCGGCTTGACGAAGAAATCAAGTGCTCAAGCTTGCTCAAAGTGTTTTTCTCACTCAATCCACTCTCCAATCACTCAAACCCTTTGGGAATCAAAGTTGGAAGCAAAGGAGTGAAGAGAGGGGAGCCTAGAATGCTTGGGGGCTGTTTTGGCCGAGTGTTCGTTGCAATGAAATGAGTGGGCCACGGTTAGAAATGAGGAGAGGGGTATATATACTCCAAGGCAAAATCTAACCGTTCAGATCTACGTCGGGAGTTCCGACGCAGATCTCGGGACTTCCGACGTATGAAGAAAACACTGTTCATGCGAGGTCAAAGTCCACTTGAGACAGCCAACGTCGGGACTTCCGACGAACGTCGGGACTTCCGACGGTCGAAACTTCCGACAAACGTCGGGACTTCCGACGTGCACAGTCAGCAGGTCAGTAGAACCATCGATGCCGGGACTCCCGGCTTGGGTCAGGACTTCCGACTGTCGGGAGTTCCGACTCACGTCGGGACTTCCGACATCCACAGTCATCGCACAGGCAGTGACTGGGAGTCAGCACTTCCGGCAAGAGTCATGACTTCCGACTGTCGGGAGTTCCGGCTTACGTCGGGACTTCCGACACCGACAGTCATAGAAAATTATTCTATGTGCTCGTGAAGTGCTAGAGTGTCTCTCTTTTGATTTAATTATTATGCTTGAGCACTCTATCTTCCTCAGACCACCTAAACTTGCATCCCTCTTAATAGTACGGCATACCTATTAACTCAAGATCAAAAGAAAAACAAAATTAAACCTTTTGAGTTGATCTTCTTTAAATTGATGCCGTGTCTTTCAATCTTCATCAAGTGAGGGTGCCAACATGTCAATATTGAACTTTTCACTTGAGCATAGCCATCTTGAGCATGTGACTTGATTCCATTCATCAAATATGAATAACTCCAAATGCATCAAGTCACTTTAATCAACTTGTCCAATATAGATTTGATCCTTCACATCAATATGACCATCTTAGCTTGATTAGTACCTCAACTAAATGCAAGTACTTTCTTCTTCACCCTAGCTAGGTTCTTCGGCCGCCAAGCCGTCGCTTGCCCTTCACCCTTGCTTAGTACCTCGAAGCCTTTCCTTGCTATCTTCACCATCTCAAGCCATTAAGTCACATCTTGTGTTGAATCATTCATTCATATGTATTATTATCTTTTTCATTTCAATTTAGCAAGCTTCAAATATGAGACCAATCCATATGCAATCCCTTATGTCTCATTAATTAAATCTTACAAGCTTGCTTTCACATAGAACATGGAAATCCCACAATAAATAAGCCTTTGCATGAATTTTATTTGCATTGTTGTCTTGTGCTTGAACTAGATTGTTTACACAATAACACATCATTTTGGCTTTCATTAAGTACCTGTGAGATAACCTATTACCTGTCCATACTTAGCAAATAGGTTAGTTCTTTAATCACGTTGTCATTCAATCATCCAAAACTCACTAAAGGGCTATATGCACTTTCAATCTCCCCCTTTTTGGTGATTGATGACAACTTGATTAAAGCTTACAAAATGATATAAACATTTAAACTTTTGGGTTCAATGATTTATGAGAGGCTCCCCCTTAATATGTGCTTATGATTAGAATTCACAAAATGACCTCAAATGTCAATTGCACATACTAAAACATATAGGAGACTCCCCCTAAATCATTGCATCCGTGGGGTGCATGTGTGTGACAAAGTTAAACCGTGATGCATATGACAAGATATATCACACAAGAATAAATATAAAGGCATCACATCAAATATTTTCATTCTAGCATGCATAGTCCTTATGAAAATAAATATAACACATGTAATTCACACATAGCACTCATTACACATTTTCTCAAGTCTAGAAACCACCGATATATAAAAAAGATCATATCTCAAGAGATACATAGATAAAGCATAAGTGAGTCTCATCTCTCACATGATACAATCTATCTCAAATCCAAGATACATCAATGAAGCTCAAAAACAAGAACCGACAGCCTGCAGTACATATCTTCAGGTACAAAGATAAGCAAATGAAACTATCCTGAAGCTTTAATCAGTCTCTCTCTCCCCCTTTGTCATCTATCACCACAAAGGTCCAACAATGACATACTAAGGACAAAGGGGCTACAAGCTGTCACACAAAGCACAAAGAATGCTTAAGGTTCAAACTTTGTACTAATCTCTCCCTTTGTATTAAACTCTCCCCCTTTGTCATCTTAAAGAGGTTGTACTTGTCACTTGTTTGCAATTCAAAATAGATCAAGTACATGGGTTTACTAGCTCATGAACCAACTCATACACTAACCACTAGATTATATAATCATTCAAGCAATAGTGGTAGTCTATGAATCTAAAAATTTTCATTTGTAATGCATGATCCTATAAGCATGTACTATATGCACTAACCGCATACTAGTAAGGGATGAAAAATGATCATGCACAATACAATGATACCTTTGCTATATTGGAGAGGAAGATAGTCATATAGATTTCAATTCATTTCTCCAATAGCACCATGAAGTCCAATTATAAGCTTGGTGAAGACCAATAGATACCAATTCTTTGAATTCCTATTCTTCACCCATATGAATTGAGAATCACTAATGATCAAGTGCACTCTTCTTGTTGTGGTTAGCTTGCTTCTTCTTTGATCATTGCTTGCTTGAGAGAACTAAAAGATGCACCACTTGTAATACCACTTGAAATTTCATGATGCCACTTGCAATTTCATAACTTGTTCTCTTTTGGGTGTTGCTTGCTTTCTAGACCAATCTCTTGATTTTCTTCAACCAAGTACCTCAAATGTCCCTTTAGATTACCACTTCAATTTTAGCCATCCAAGCCTAGAGCGAAGTGACCTCTGTCCAAAGAATCATCCTTGATACTCACTTGAAATAACTTGAAAGGAAACCACTTGATCCACTTGAAAGATTTTGTTTGATTGATCCATATTGTTGGACTTAATTTGATGAATAACTTTGAATCCTTCTTTAAGTCCTTTTGTTTCTATCAAAAGATCTCCAATTATCACTAGAACTTAAACTTCATCTTCATCTTGATCTTGGTCTTGATCTCTAGCTTGAGTACCAAATGTGTACCAGATACACTCTTCAAACAAATTGTCTTGTACTCATCATTTGTCATGCTTCTATCTCAAACCAACACCAAAACATAGGTACCTCAATCACTTATAGATATGATTCTAATTTGAGGACCTTTGAATCTAAGTGACTTTTGATCAATCCAATAATTGTCACTTTCCTGACAGATTCTGTACTCTTCCAAGAATAAATCATATCTCCCAAAGTACATATCCAAAAACCACGAAATTTGGTGAAGATGTGACACACTAAGTCTTCTAGTAGCTGTAAAAATTTGAGCTTCTTTTGACTTCTATCTTGCTACCAGATTTCACATCTTTCCACACTGCTACATGCTGAAAACTGCTGTACTATAGCTGACAAAATCTACTCCAAATCCGAAGTATCACTTATCCAAATCTCATGAATTTTGCACAGCAACTAATACCATAAGTGTAGAGCATGTAGACCAAATTTCAAGCCAATACAAATAGATTTGATTACTTCATCATGTCTATGATCACTGCTAGCTTAGATTTTCAATATTGGACAGATTTCAATAATTAAGCTATTTTTCTCCAATTTGAACCAAATTTGAAATCAACTTGTTTGAATACTCTCACAAGACATGTGTCCATTCAAACCACTTACTAGAAGAAATCTTATGAACATATCCAATCAAACCAACTTCAAACTTGATTACTTAAGCATTTAATCCATTCAAACATCTCATAGCAAGCAACATATGCATATATATCCAATTCAATTAACTCATATGCACCCAAATAAACTTTGATCAACAAGAGATATACCTTGATAGCTTATGATCATCTTTGCAAGCTTCAACTCCACTTATTTGCAGGCATTCAAATATATCAATAAATTCCCACAACTTGAATATGACACTTGTATGTTGATAGCATATGGACTTCACTCAATTTTGACTTGGCATTGGGATAGAATTGCACTAGGTTTTAATACTTGACTCAACATAAGATGAACAATAATAATTTCATTGAATCAAATCTCCAATGCCATGGTACCTACAAATGATCATCCACTTTTCGATGGTACCCAAACTAGTTTGGGTCCTCTCATGTTAGATGCAACATACTTAGGCATAGCCTTAGTATGAATAGCGGAATTTTTGCAATACTAACCAATAAGGTACAATAACAAACCTTTCTAGGCATAATATTTGCATCAATTGAAATAGGCTTAGGATTCTCACTTAGGGGACATGAATTAGCCAAGAATTGATTTTCTCTTTTACGAATATTTGGCAAATTTATGATTTTCAAAAACTTGAGAGAGAATTTAGACGGACATAGGGATTTTTATGGACTTGAGAGAACCATGTCACATGTGATTAGGCAAATAATCAACCAAGGGTAGCAATAATCACAATATGACATGACTAGGTCACAAAGACCCAAAAACCACATGATTTTCAAAAACCACATCACCTACACATGCTAGTTAGGGATTTTGAAAAACATCTATCCTATATCACACTAATGCACACACTAGCATATGAAAGGCCTTAGATGCACTTACAATGCATGTATGTAAATACATACCTTTGTCTTGAGCCCACAATATCACCACTGAGATAATACATGGCATGACAACATCATGTTGACCTCACTTGTCAAATAATCATACCATATATGAAATCAATTTTCATCCAAAGGACTACAAATAATACTAGATAAATTTGTTAGTCCACAATGGTGCAAAATAGAAACTGAGCTCCCCCTAAATAAGTACCACAAGTAATTTGACTGACTTTCAACAAGCACTTTATTCTTTTAAGAATTTGGGAGTCAATTTTCTATTTTGACCAACACAAAGTAATTTGCCATATTTAAATTTCATTGAGACATACTCACAACCCACTTAGGTTTGATAGATCACAAGCTTCTGAGCAAATTAAGGATATATGAAATCATATGGATCAAACCTCAATTGCATCCCAATTAGTGCTCTGGTTCCTACCATACTAGACACGTTCGGTAGACATACCGGACACATCCGGCATGTGAAGAACATAAACACTTTTCCTTTCTACCCTGGCCATACTAGACATGTCTGGTAGGCGCAGGACAGAAACAATTGAAGCGCTGCTTGTGATTCTTCATTTTAGCTCTAGTACTTCTTGTATGCCTGCATCTGAACAAATGCATTGCTCTACTAGAGAGCCATTAAAAGCATCACATGGCAAATATGATAATGATTAAATAAAACTAATTAGTCACTTCCAATTATTTCACAAATATGCTTATTTGTGAGCCATTGAGCACTAAACACAAAGTGGCTATCCTATAAGGTCTTTAGGTACTTGTTACCAATGGTAGAGATGAAGTAAACGATATAGTCATTGATTTATCTTCGGGTCAACCATATATGAGATTATGATAAGAATTGATTGATAGATTGAGTGAATATTTTCAATTTACTTGCTCAACCATCCCAAAGCTTTCATCTCACCACCAAGTACCCACATTATCAACCTAAGCACATTTTGGTACCCAACTCTTGTTGGGTCCTTTTGGGTTAGTCAACAAGTGCTTAGGCACCCAAATGGCCTTAGTACTAGTTTGTGGTGAACACATCACCTTGCTAGTGCTAACTCCTTTTGTGGTCTTCCTAAGCATATTATTATAAACAAATGTGTTCGGCTTAGGGATGTTACCATTTGGGCAATCATAGCTTAGATGCCCCTTTCTTTTACAAGCATAGCATATGCGACCTTTGTTTGCTTTATGCTTGTTTTGCTTGTATGGACATCTATCAACCTTGTGGCCCATCTCATTGCATCCATAGCATCTTCTTGTTGCAACTTGGGCTACCTTTCTTGACTCTTGATATATTGGGCATTTCTTGGTAGGATGCCCCAATTTCTTGCTCATGAGACAAGCGCTTTGTCCATCACTCTTCACTTGCTTGGCCTCCTTGATTGAAGCCTTTTGAGTGGCGGCTTCAACCTTGTCGGCCCAATTCTTATGTGGACACGTAGCCCACTCATGTCCATACAATCCACAACCATAGCACATACTTTTTCCATGTTTCTTGCTCTTGGTTGTGTTGGCCTTGCTTGAAATGTGATTCCTTTGTTGGGTTTTGAAGGAAGCAAGGTTTGAACCCTTCTCAAGCTTCTTCACCATGTTATCACGGTTATCTTGAGAAGGTTGTGCTTTCTCCTTACCCTTCAATCGAATCACATCTTTCTTTAATCTTTTCACCTCTTCTTTGAGCTCTATGTTTTCTATAAATTTTTGCTCAATCGAAGATTGGCTTGCTTGAGAAGCACACTCATTAGCACAAGAAATATTCAATTGAGATTGTGTACAAGTGAGTGTGTGAGTAGGAGGTTGAGATGATTTTACCATTGTAATCACAACCTCATGAGCCACCTCAAGCATGATGCTTGATTCTACTAATTCTTCATGAGAGCACTTGAGATGAACATAGTTTGCTTGTAGCACATTATATTTGCTTGAGAGTTCATCTAATTTTGCCTTGAGCTCAAAGTTTTCCTTCTCTAGTTGTGAAACACTAGAAGAGGAGTTAGTAACTAAAGCATGCTCAATTGATAATTTTTCATACCTCTCATTTATGGCCTTTAGCTCTTGCAATTTGGAGATGAGAAACTTTTCTTGATTTTGAAGTGATTGCTCTTGTTTCTCATTCTCTTCCTCTAGCTCATCATTCTTCTCAACTAGCTTCATGAGAATGAGCTTGTCTTTGTTGCTTAGATGATCAAGAGTGTAGCTATCTTCAATTTCAATATCACTCTCTTCTTGATCATCTACTCGTGCTATCTCCTTGGCTTGATCTTTCTTGCTAGCCTTCTTCTTGCTTTTCTTGGCCATGAGACACAAGTGATGAGTATCATGAGATACTAAGGTTGACTCATCACTTGGCCGCCACCGGGCTTGAGCCTCATCATCATAGACTGCCTGCTGTCCGGCTGCCTCAGCCATACCGAACGCGTCTGGTAGGGATACCGGACACGTCCGGCATGCGCTTGCAGACAGCACAGTCACCTCGGCTTGCACCTCTTGCTCCGGCTCGGCGCTCTTGAGATCTTGTGAGGCTTCTTCGCTGCATGAAGACATAATGGACATATTTTCCATTGACTCGACCTCAAGTGCATCATCGCATTTGGATTTTCCATATAACTCAATGAGTTTGGTCCAAATGAGATGAGCACTCTCCGGAGGTGGTTGTCCATTGAATATTGCCTCATCTTGAACCTCTGTACTCAATGTACTCAAAATGATATTAATAGCTTGAGCATTTAGTTGCACGCATATCTCTTCCTCTTTTGATAAATTTTTATAGTTGCTCCAATCAACTATAGGAAGAGGTATGCTTGCAAACACAATATGCTCAACAAGAGGACTAATATCTCTAAAAGCATTGAGTACATGAATTGACCAAGATAGAAAGTTTGAACCATCATTTTGGAGAAGCATTGGCTCCAACTCGATAGGCGTCGACATCCTTTTCTCACGGCGGTGAAGCTTTGGGTGAGAACCTCGCTCTGATACCAATTGAAAGGATCTAGGATGTCGCCTAGAGGGGGGTGAATAGGCGTTTCTGAAAAATCAACACCTTTAAAAGCGGAAACGATTAGTAATAGGAGTTTCCACAATGGAAACTCCAAATCAAAGTAATACAACCCCTCACAAGTTAGCCACAAAGTATATAAAAGATACTAGATAAACCTAGGGAGCCAAACAACGGCAACCAAAGAGTTGAATCAAAATGCACTAGTCAGTTAATGTCGGAAGTCCCGACAGTTTGGGTCAGAACTTCCGACGTGTCAGAAGTCCCGACGTTTGGGTCAGCACTTCCGACCCCTACGGGAAATGAACTACAAGTGCTAAAATGAACTTTGTGATGCCGATAACTTACAAACCCACTTCCTAGTGGTAAGGTAAGGTGTTGGGTCACTCTCTTGATGTTGATAAGCCACCACTCTGTAGATCGAGTCCCAAACCCTAAGAAATAGCTAGAGAGAGGGAGACAACCAAATACAAGTAATTTCGAGCAAATCACAACAACAACAAGCACGCGGGAGACAAGAATTTATCCCGAGGTTCAGTAGCCCCACAAAGGAGCTCCTACGTCCTCGTTGTTGAGGTGACCACTTTGGTCGGAGTCTCTTCCACCTCCTTGCCTCACTCAAGGATACCACAAAGGTCACTTGAGTTTCTTCACTAGAAAACAAGGGTAATACAAACTTCCCAAGGCTCTTCCACAAGATGGAAGCTCTTGGGCGACGCCTCGCCGGCTAAGGGAAAATCCCCAAGAGTAACAAATGCAAATCAAACCGGCTTGACGAAGAAATCAAGTGCTCAAGCTTGCTCAAAGTGTTTTTCTCACTCAATCCACTCTCCAATCACTCAAACCCTTTGGGAATCAAAGTTGGAAGCAAAGGAGTGAAGAGAGGGGAGCCTAGAATGCTTGGGGGCTGTTTTGGCCGAGTGTTCATTGCAATGAAATGAGTGGGCCACGGTTAGAAATGAGGAGAGGGGTATATATACTCCAAGGCAAAATCTAACCGTTCAGATCTACGTCGGGAGTTCCGACGCAGATCTCGGGACTTCCGACGTATGAAGAAAACACTGTTCATGCGAGGTCAAAGTCCACTTGAGACAGCCAACGTCGGGACTTCCGACGAACGTCGGGACTTCCGATGGTCGGAACTTCCGACAAACGTCGGGACTTCTGACGTGCACAGTCAGCAGGTCAGTAGAACCATCGATGCCGGGACTCCTGGCTTGGGTCGGGACTTCCGACTGTCGGGAGTTCTGACTCACGTCGGGACTTCCGACATCCACAGTCATCGCACAGGCAGTGACTGGGAGTCAGCACTTCCGGCAAGAGTCATGACTTCCGACTGTCGGGAGTTCCGGCTTACGTCGGGACTTCCGACACCGACAGTTACAGAAAATTATTCTATGTGCTCGTGAAGTGCTAGAGTGTCTCTCTTTTGATTTAATTATTATGCTTGAGCACTCTATCTTCCTCAGACCACCTAAACTTGCATCCCTCTTAATAGTACGGCATACCTATTAACTCAAGATCAAAAGAAAAACAAAATTAAACCTTTTGAGTTGATCTTCTTTAAATTGATGCCGTGTCTTTCAATCTTCATCAAGTGAGGGTGCCAACATGTCAATATTGAACTTTTCACTTGAGCATAGCCATCTTGAGCATGTGACTTGATTCCATTCATCAAATATGAATAACTCCAAATGCATCAAGTCACTTTAATCAACTTGTCCAATATAGATTTGATCCTTCACATCAATATGACCATCTTAGCTTGATTAGTACCTCAACTAAATGCAAGTACTTTCTTCTTCACCCTAGCTAGGTTCTTCGGCCGCCAAGCCGTCGCTTGCCCTTCACCCTTGCTTAGTACCTCGAAGCCTTTCCTTGCTATCTTCACCATCTCAAGCCATTAAGTCACATCTTGTGTTGAATCATTCATTCATATGTATTATTATCTTTTTCATTTCAATTTAGCAAGCTTCAAATATGAGACCAATCCATATGCAATCCCTTATGTCTCATTAATTAAATCTTACAAGCTTGCTTTCACATAGAACATGGAAATCCCACAATAAATAAGCCTTTGCATGAATTTTATTTGCATTGTTGTCTTGTGCTTGAACTAGATTGTTTACACAATAACACATCATTTTGGCTTTCATTAAGTACCTGTGAGATAACCTATTACCTGTCCATACTTAGCAAACAGGTTAGTTCTTTAATCACGTTGTCATTCAATCATCCAAAACTCACTAAAGGGCTATATGCACTTTCAGGTGTCTTTGGGGAACCCCAAATCATCCACGATTTCTGAGCAGGATCACGTTACAGAGTCATTGCAGTATTACAACATTTATTCAAATATCGACATCAGAGTAAAAACATCGGAAGTCTTACAATAACATAATTTACAAAACAGTAGTTTCAAACCTCATAACTAAGTTCGATGATTATTACAAAACAAAATAGTGGAGTGGCATTATAATATAATACAAAACACATAATGAAACTGCCCTGCCCAAGGGCCACACATTTACTTCTCATCGTCATCACAAGGAACAACCATCATGCAGCACGATCCAAAATAGATCTGCTCATAAGGCTCACCTACAACAAGGGTCAATGAACCTTGAGTACAAAAGTACTCAACAAGACTTAACCGAAATAAGAACTGATAAACTCAGGAATGCAGGCTAAGAGATTCAAGGTATGGCTTTAGCAATAATCAAAGTTATTTTGCGTAAAAGCTCTTTAATAAAAATTCTTTAATTTGACATTTATAACTTCATAAAATCATATATAAAGCTAACATGATCCGTATGGGGATCATGAAACTTCATATCCAACACTTTCTCAACCAGCCTCAAGTTTTAGTTATTAATACTACGATGATGAATAGTGAGTTGAGTCTCCATAACCGAGGAGCAACGACGATTCGAACTGATTAAGCCCAGCTGGGGATTCTAGACCACACGACATATGCAGGTCCTCGACCTACATATACCAACCTACCCTTGGATCTTCTAAACAAGAACGGGTCCGCGCCACCCGAGAACACAGTACTTCACCAATCTAGCCCATGGCCACGTGGGTACATGCTATTCCCACCATCTCTCCACTCCCAGTGCGTGAGTAGCCATTCTCGTACTAGAATTACCAAGTTAAGGCTTACTAGAGTATGTGGTTAGTACTACAAATTCTCACCTCATGCAATTCAATAACGGTACGGACCTTAATCGACACGGACAGAAAGTACCCGCTCACACACACCGAGTCCGCCTGGTCTAGATTTATTACTTCACATGCTCATATTTCATGATAACATAAGTAACCAAAGATCCATTTAAAATTCTCAGGTGATCAGTAATCACCCGGCTAAGCATGACTAAGCATAACTAGTCATTTATGAAATAAATCTGGTAACACGGCAGATAAGGAAAAACAATATTGGTAATGCACCAATTAGGCTTTTACTTAACTCCTAATCACTTAATGCAGTAAAGAAAAGCAAAAGTGAAATTAATTTGTAAAACATAAGGTAGGGTTGTATGCATCCGGGGCTTGCCTTCGTTGACGGAAAAGTCCTATTCCTGCAACGTTTCACAAGTATTCGATCCGACCTCAACAGATGGATAAACCTCCTCCGTAACTTGATTAACTACCACGTGTTCACCTTCATTCACTACACGTAGTAACAATGCCATGTTTAATATGATGCAGAATACAAAACATGATGCTCGATGATGGATGCAAAAATTAACAACTTGAATACAACTTTCCTTCGCGGTACCGTTACAAATTAAACTAACTAAACATTCCTGGAATACTAACACCAATTGCCAAAGATCATTATCAACTAATGACCCAAGGACATCACTCAATCAAAAATTCAAACAAAACCTAAATCACTAAAGGTTACTATTTGCTTTTAAGAATTAATTAATTAATTAAGAATTATGAAATAAATCAACTTGTTCCAATTGACCTAATTTATTTTGTAAATGTTCATTACATGATAACTAAATGGCAAAACAAATTTCATAATTTTTGGACAATTAAATAAGCCTAGAAAAATCATGGAAATCCATTTATTAATAAATTGAGCAATTTTCATCACATTCAAAAAGTACTGAAAAACAATATTTCATATTTTTCTTAAATATTATACATCATAGAGAAGTCACACAAAAATTTTCATAATTTTTGGAGCTCTAAATAAATCTACACAAAAATAACAAAAATAGACACTATTCATTCAAATCTGAAAAATAGAAAAATCCATTTTGAACGCTGAGTCGCTGACAACCCGACCCCACCCGTCATCTTCTACCTTTGGCTTTGACCACGACGGCGACGGCGCTGACCGACGATTCCTCCCCGCCGGTGAGACTAAAGGCGAAGGCAACTGCACCAACATACTCCCCACGACTAAGCGCACCTACTGACGTCCTTAGTTGCATCGATTGCGGCATGAAATGAGCACGGTACCGGCCATGGCGGACACGGTGGCTCAGCGGCGTTATGCTGGTGAAACAAGGCCGATAGCAACTAAACAAATGGCCTAGAAAGACTCAGGGGCTCACCCCGATCACGCTGGAGTCGATGACCGAGCCGGAGGACCAACGGAGAGATGGGTCGACGTTCACAGCAACCACGGCGGAGCAAGCCACGACGATGGCGATGTTCCGGCTACTGCAGTGAACAAAATGGTCAATCAACCGGGCACGAAGCACCATGGCATCACGAAGAAGCTGAAACAAGGCTTCCCAAGGTCAGAGGCTCACCGTAGAGCACTGGCCATGACGGCGCTGCCACGACGGAGATGTTGCCGGCCGCGAGGAAGAAGAGCGTGGTCAGCGAGTTCCCGATGAAATCAGTTGACCACAGTTGGCTGGGTGGATGCGCAAGAAGGAGACAGAGCTGGAACTGGCTTTAGCTGTGATGGTGGAGCACTACCGCGACAGTGCGAGCTCGCCGGAGATGAGCAAGGCCGACAAAAAACAGAGCAAGGAAAAAAAAAGAATGGCGACTACTCTAGAGCTTTATAGGACGGCCAAGGAAGCAAGGAGAAGCCACGACGGAGTCTTTCCCACGCCAGCGCGAAGCCAAGGCCACCACGTGCGCGCCTGGAACGCCGAAGACGGTCGCCGGCCATGTAGCAAGAGCGGTGAACACTGTTCATCAATATTACAGAATTGCCATCTAGTTTGAAACTCAAATTACTCCCAAATTTTTGTAACAACTCAAAAATCTCAAAAAATAAAAGTTGTTCAAAATCAAAAGTTCTACAACTTTGCTTTTATAACCACCCCCAAATTAAGTCTAGATTTTGAAATAAACTTTTGAATTCGAATAGGGGAAATTTAACGAATTACGCCTTTTCGAATTACTCCAAATTTTTCATAACAACTTTGAAAACTCTAAAAACAAACTTTGTATAACTTGTCAAGCTCTACACTTTTGCTTTTGGATTCAACCCCAAAATGTGCTTAGATTTTGAAATGAGTTTTCAGGGTAGGATTTAAATGCTGAAAATCAGGGTTTTCTCGAAAATTCAAAATCCAAACAAACTTTGAACTTGAGTCAAACAATACAATTCAACACATACCACATAAATATAAACTTGTTTTAGTGTATACATCTCAAAGTTTTCACCAAATGCCAAATGCTTTGCAATGCGTATGATGACATGTCAGGTTTTAGTATTTAAACACCCGGGGTGTTACACTCACCCACACATTTGTAGAAGAACCCCCAGCTTCACATAATATCACGCGACGTTATGGAACACTATTACACTAGAGAATAGCTTTGCATTAAGGACCCTAGAAAATGACGCCTTCACCACGGGGAGACCCCTGCTCTACCCCGCGTTTGTCGGCACGGTGACCAGTGGCATGGGCGGATGCGCTGAGCATATGAAGCTCGCTACGACGGGGATAAAGGAGCCAACCTCTGCCTACCGCTAAGCATGCATTCCTTGGTGACGGTTGGGAGCCTAACGATGACTTCTATCGCACTGCTCATAGCGGCGGACCAACCACCACGGCGGCGCGAGCGTTCTAGAGAGCTAGAGCCACTAACGGACTAAAAGGGTGGTGATTGAGCTTCAACAGCTTACAACAAACATGATCGAGGTGATGGTTAAGTCGGAGATGCCCCCCGCAGCACTGGCCATGTGCGCCCGCACCTCATGGCGGCGTGCCGAGCGTGGCACTGGCGCGTCACCACGTCGATGGTGAGCCTCCTAGACAAAACAACACGAGCACCAAGTGGAGGGGGTCAATGCGAGTTTATGGTCTCAAACAATCGAACTTCTATAGCTCCAATCTTACCTCCCTTCCCAGTTCCTGGTCACGGCGGTGACCATGGTCCACGACAGCAAAATGCTCAATTGGCCGCCGATAGCCCTTGGCCGGGGATGGGAAAGATGGAGCGCTTAGTGGGCTTCTAGAGCCACCTACTGGTGCAAAGAATCAGGTCATGGAGGACCAGAGCTTAAGCGGATTGGAGGGCGGCTAGATGAGCTCTGGCCTTGCCATGTCGTGGAGAAGCACCCGCACGCGAGCGGACAACTTAAGACGGCCAACTCAGATCTCCTGCTGTGATATGAGCATGTGCACACGACTGGCGAACAGGAGGCATTGGCGCAACGCACTTAACTCAGAGTGACCGAACCCGAGCCGAGCTCTCCATGGTGGCTAGCGGGACAAGGCAGGGTAGGGGAGCACCCCATTGCTTCTGTGGTTGAGCCACCGATTCGACATGGAGGCAGGGCTCCAACACATGGACTACGTGATAAATAGAACAAGGGGCAGAGCGAGCACCACGTCGACCACGCACTGCAGCCGCAACCACAGCCCGCACCAACAGCCAGCAGCGCGCCCGCACCACCCACAGCAGCGACCATGCCTAGGCGGCCAACCAAATGGGATGGCACACATGCAGCAACAGGACCAGCCATAGCCAGCCGAGACAAGCCAGCGTCCAGACACGGCCGCTCGGCACCAGCTAAACACGCGAGGCGGCCCATGACCGCTGCTCTAGCCGCGGCGCAAGCCCGACACCCACAGTGCCCGCGCACGTGGTGACCGCGGCCATGGAAGCCAACCGCCAAAATGGTGATGAACACGCTTTTTAAAGCGTCACAAAGACCGCTAACGACTTCGGATGCAGTTCAACTAATTTCCCTAACCTAAAGCCAGTAGTATCAACTACCACGCGAAGCAATCACCAAGGTCAAGGAGCAACTCAAGGAGGAAATGGCTGCATGCCAACATGGGCTCGTCACGCCGAACTCTAGTTCACGAACATGGCACTAGAACGTGATTCACCGCATGTTCTAAGGAGTTTTGGGAATTTTTAAGGGTTCAAATTGACATCCAACTCAACTACAACCTACACCTCACCCAAGTGCTAAGTTAGAAGCAACCAACGATACAAGAACATGATTTTAGTGCTTAACCATTTTTGTCGGAATTCAAACCAAAATGGCATTGTCTATGGCCATTTCAGACTTTGAAAATTTAAAGGCTTGGTTAGAACTGGCAACCGCTAGCACTATTGTCATGATTTTTAAAAGGTCTAAACTTTATTAACCTTAATCAACACCTACTTCATGCAATAGTCCATACTTTATACCAATCCACGAAAACAAAATATTAAGGTACTATTTACTTAGTTTATTCAATATAATTCGCCAAAAATAGTACTTTTAAACATAGGTTCCCGGGTTTACAGACTCAACGAAAAGAGTTGATCTTAATTTCCAATTCGACTTTTGAGCTCCAAAAACACTAGCTAACAATATTCATTCTAAAAAATTAAGGTTGCATGTTCATCTATAACTTGCTCACCAAACTTCACTTAAGCACTATACCCAAATCATATTTTATTTTTGTTTATAAAAATTATTTTTCATGCCAAACAGCTAAAGCTACGTATTATATTTTTTTATTAGGATTTTCGCTAATAGTTTTACGCACTAAATAAATTAACTTATGTTTTTATTTGATTCCTCTCAACCAGAATAGTAAGTCACATAAGAGTTGTTCATCATTTCATGTGAGTTTTTAAATCTTAAAAACCGAGGAACTCATTTCGGTAATTTTTCTTAGGCCTAAATCTCGGTGCTAAACGCATTCGTAACACCAGAGGTGTTACACTACCTTGCAAGATCACCGCAAAAGCATATGGGCACCGGAACACCAATAGGCAGAGGCAATGTGTCGAAGGCATTTCCGGGCATCTAGCCATAACTACAAATGAACCAATTTCGTTCTAAGAACCGACAGCAATGACCATTAAACCATAAACTTAGGTTTTCCATTTGTTGCACATAAATGAACCAATAATATAACACGATTGACAGAGATTACCTTATTTTACAAGCTTTACCACGCCTTGGCATCATACCGTTAAATAATACAAAAAATTAATAATCACTTTAAACAATAAGTACTAATGTATTTAGGGTTGCAAAATACAAGTAATATATACCAAACCAATGCGTAAAAAATGAGGAGGGGAGAGAACATACCTTGCTCTCGAAGATCTATGGATCAAATCCAACTTTCCAAGGTCAAATTCCTCGATTCAGGAGATTGAGCGGTTTGGGGAGAGCAAAAACCCAGGTAGCAGCAGCAAGAAATGAAAGGTGCCTCGGCCTGGGAAACCCTGACGTGGGTTTTGAATCCGAGCTTGGCGCCAAGATATGTGGCTCCGAGGTCGGCGCCACGGGCCATGGCTCCGAGGTCGGCGCCAAGATCTGTGGCGCCGAGCTCGGCGCCATGGCCCGTGGCGCCAATCTACCTGCCACGTCAGCGCCACTTGGATGACACGTTTTTCATGGCCAGGCATCTCGGTGCCAAGACCTACGGTGCCGATCCTTAGGCTTTAAAGATCAGTTTACGTCGCCCAGGGGTGAAACGTATTTTTTTAAAAAAAAGAGAGCTAAATTGCAAAAAAATTAGGCACTTGCGCCGGTGGCGCGCCGGCATGCAGACCCACCAAGTTCAGTACGTGCGCCTTTTTGTCCTTGTACAGTTGCACCTGACTCTGCCGCTGCTGGCTGCTACACCACGTTAAAATGACTAGCTCAATGGGCGCGCTCCGCTGCGCCGGCTTGCTCAAATGTAGTACAGGGAAACAAATCTTCGATGCCATGCAAAGTTGCACATGCAAAAACTGACATAGTAAATGACTTGCGTAAAAGACGTTGCATACAGATATAAAAAACAGGGTAAGCTTCAGGTTCTATAGAAGGCATTCCAGCCGATGCGTCGAAGGCCAACAGAAATCAATAAAGCATAAGGATGAATAATTCAAACATATATATACCCTTCTTCTTTCTCATTTTTTTTCTTCTTTTGATTTGTGAGAAGAAACTTTTGATTTTGGATTTTTGGTGGTGATTTCTTGGTCAGTCAGTTCGATCAAAACCGAAGATCCAACCGAACTAACCGAACCCGAAGTGCTCGGTCTTCCGTTTTCACAGAGACCGATCGGTTCCCAACTTTAGGTAACCGAACTTCGCCAAAGACCGAGGAACCGATCGGTTCAGTTCGGTCTGACCGAATGCCCAGGCGTACTGGTGAAGCTAGCCACGTGAGAGCCAAACTAGGTCCAGCTGGCCCCCCTTATTTGATTAAGGAGCATCAACACAAATCCTATATGCATGAATGGGTTGCATTGTTGAAAATTTGAGTAGCGCTCTTCATTCTTTATGGCTCTTTGATCTAGCACATCTGTTGATAAAATTTTCAATGAATCGGGCAACAATTTTGGAGCTTACGAACAATATCAAACGGATATATACTATACTAGCAGTACTCGGCTGCACCTCACGTAGTAGCAGGCTGCAGGCCTCTTGCAATGTGGTTGCTCGCCCCCTTGCTCTGCTAAATGGCTGCCGCCAATGCAAATCTTGCCTCTAGGCAGGGAGCAACTGCACACACGAGCGAGTTTTTGTTCGTTGTTTTTATCACTCTCCCATAATCTTGGTTCCTCTCGATTTGGCCGCCAAAGGGATAAAGCAAAACTGCTGAGATTGGTTTTAGTGGTCTTGACGATTTTCTTCTGACAGGAATTATATGTATACTAGATATATGTCCATGTGTTGCATGGGGGTCACGATTTTTGTTAACTTAATCTCAGTAATCGGATATGGACATGTGAGCTCCAATGATTTCGTATTGCACGCGGACACGTAGATCTGTTATTCGTATCGGAACCGGATAGGACGTGGACGCATGAGCTCAGGGTGGAGGATAATTTATATCGGACGTGGATGCGTGAGCAGGGATTAAGATTTGGTATCACTGAGTAGATGATGACGTTAGAGTCTTCTTAGGTATATAGATATAGAGAAGAGATATATGCTGTCAGGTTGTCCTACCTGTGCCGTGGGCAAGGCGGTACCATGGCAGGACCAGATCCTCTACTGTCGGCTATCGCGACTTCTTTCTGCAGTCAGCTCATCCACACCGTTCACTAAATCCAACGACTACCAGCTCCCACGCGCTCCATCCCTCAACGGGCTAGGCCTTAAGCCCAACAAGTGCACGGAGAGCACGGAGTCGCTCAGGTCACACAGGTCGTCCATACGCGTCATGGCCGCGTTCTTGATGATGTTGCAGCTATCATTCGCTCACCAGAGCCTTGCAAGTTGCAAAGATGGGAAACTCTGACTCCTGCGCCGCCCTTCGCAGCACTTGGTGAAGAGGCAGAGCAGGCGGCGGCGAAGTCAGTAAGCATGGGCGCCGCGCCGACGCGTACTGCTGGTGGCGGTTCTTACACGGGCACAGCTTGCCTGCAGAGTTTGTACAGGGTGGTGGCCGCCTCGCGAGGGCGATCCCCGCCAGCACCAAGATGGCCGGGGTGTGCGGGTGCGCTCCAATGATGCACTGTATAGCCGCGCCCGTGGCGACTGTGCCAGCGCCGTCACTAGACACTACATCAGTGCTCGTCCACAGCACCAATCAGCCATAAATCTGACGTGTTTGTCAATTGTCATCGCCGTACAGGCCAAGAAGCACGATAGCCAGGCGCCCAGGCCACTGTCTCGTCCACGGACTCCACGTGGCGTAGCAGCGTCCCCGCGTTGCGCTGGACATGGCCAGCGCCGACGTCGCAGCCATTTCATGCCGCACTTGCGACTCGAGACGGCGTTGACGCGACATAAAGTAATTTCATTTTTTTAAAAAAACCTACCACTTTCCCTATTCGGCGATGCCTATCCCGAGCTCTCTACATGTGCTCACTGCATCCCGCGCGCTTTCCAACTGGTTGTGACGTCACGTGATACAAGCCAAAAAAAGCAAAACATTTATTTTAAAATACTATAATTGTTGAACGGTGTATCTATTTTCAATTCCGTCTGACCGGTGTGTTCTACGCGATGAGACGAATAAAGCTAGACCCCACTTGTATATGTTTCGAAAATTTTTATTCTAGTAGCAACTTATGTGTACTAACTAACATATAACTTATAACATATAACTTATTACATATAATTTATACCTTATGCCAAAACTTAAAAACACAAAAGTTATTAAACACAAATGAACGAATTAACTAATAACCTATACCATATAACTTATACCATATAACTTATAACTTATACCAAAACTTAAAAATACAAAAGCTATAAAACAGAACTTGTGTACATAACTTGTGCACATATGTTATACTGTTTAACTTGCCAAGGCTGCCAAAAAGAAATTAGAAGGATAAAACATATAAAAATAAAAAGAATACTAAAAAACACATAAAACAAACAAAAATAAAAATAAAAACAATAATAAAAAAGAAAGAAAATAAAAAGGTAAAGGAAAAAGTAGAAAATAAAAAAGAGAGAGTGCAAACCGCGTTCACGTACGGTAATGATTGGCCAGAAACGTTCACAATAATTAATTAATATACAATAACGTTAACGATCCGGCAAGCCAAACGCGAGTGGGCCAACTGTTCACCGCACAAGAATCGAGCGAACGCCTGCGTGAATGGATTTGGGACTACAAATCCATTTATAAAGGTAGTTGTCATATCAACCAGCACTAGAAAAGTATAAATCCATTTCTAGGTGACGAGTATATAAAATTGATAAATTTTTTCATATGAACTCGGATGAAGACAAACTTTATATCAAAGTTATAGAATTCAATGAGATTTACAATTTTGTAAATGAAATGTGTTTTTTTTTCATTTGAGGTTATTTAGGTGCCCAAATATTCATTTGAATCTCATACCTGTTCCAAAAAGGCATGATTTCTACATGTGGTTAGCTGAAAATATGCCACTAGACATAATCTCCACTGATGGTTCAAACTGAATGGTTCTCATTTTGTTACCTACAATAGTGCTACAAAAAGGGATGGTAATCAAGATTTGCGTGAGGGCGGATATTATGGGTTTGAATCCTAAAATAAAGTTTTAATGGTGTATTTTCACATAAATGTCCACACTTGTGAGGTGTGAGACACCGTTGTGGGACTCATTGTTTATGCGGACTAGGCTAGAATTTTGTTCCTATTTTTTGTTGTCGGTTTTTTGAATCACTGTCCTTTCATACTAGTGGTCAAAACTACAAGGGAACATGTATGCTTCACTGGCACAAATAAATCTACAATGTTCAATCAAGATATCATTAAGACTATGAGATCGTAGATCATTACCAATAGAGCGCAACACTATGGAAAAAGAGTTTGAGCTAGCAGCACGGTCCAATATTGTGCATTGTTGATGTAGTGGAAGCAGGCATTCGTCCTCGTGTCATGATAGCAACATTTCAATCCATGTGCACCTTGTAAATCTTTACATGACCTTTACCAATGATCTCCATGGCGGCTTCCAAAGCTGTAATATATCAAGCCTTTGCCGTAGAATCAACAACCGCTTCCTACATGGAAATTTTCTAGCTCACCGCTCCTCCAATGAGGCAGAACACAAAACCAGATTGCAGCTTATTACTATCATCTCTTTCAGTTTAGAAGATAGCATCAGTATAACCACTTACCACAAGGTCTTCCTCACCTTTATAAACCAGGAATATATCCTTAGTCCAAGTACTTGAGGATATTCTTTAAAACCACTCAGTGACCCTCACGGACTCACCGGGGTTAGAGTGGTACTTGCTCATAACCTTTAGAGCATAAGAGACACTTAGATCTTAAACTTGGGATTGTTGGACTCCCTGGGAAACAGTAATTCCATTTTGTTGAGGGAGGGAGTAACCCGACTACTCACTACATTCTAAATTATAAGACGTTTTGATTTTTCTAAACACGTAACTTTTATTACGCACTTATATATACACTATGTATAGATACATAATAGAAGCGATGTATGTAGAAATGCTAAAACATCTTATATTTTGGAACTGAGTGAGTAATTAGTATCCTTGAATCGTCGATCAAGCTAACTCAGCACATGCCGTGGTCCTTATGTGGTGTAGTGAATTTGTTGTGCGGTGAAAACAATAGGTAAAGTAAACAACCAATTATAAGATCAGACAAAAGTTACCCCTCAAAGGCTCCAAGGTAGAAAACATATAGTAAAAAACCTTTTAGGTTTGCCTCTACTGCAACCCCAAGCTCCAAGGTAGAAAACATATAGTAAAACTTTTTAGGTTTTGTTTTGGTTCAATTGATAGTCAAATTTCATTTAGGATCACTTGCTTCAAATGATAGTCAATTTACATTTTGGGTTCATTTTATTCAATTGATTCGTTTCATAGTCAATTTATATTTAGCAAATGGCAAAGTTCAACAATAGTTCCGGCATGGTGGATCAAGTGGTGCAATGGGTGGAGGTAGTGAGGCTAGTGATGATGATGGCAATGGAGGATGGAATTGATTCATTCCTATGTTTCATATTTATGAACTTAATGTTGTAGTGGACTATGTCATGTGATGGGCAATGCCGTTCAAATATGTTTGAATTTTTGGATTTAAGTACATTTTATTTGTATAACCTAGAAATATTATTGTTCTAATTTTTGACTGATTAAGTAGATAGAATACACATATATAGCGAGACAAAGAGAGAAAATTGGAAATAGGGCAAGTTTGTGTGGGGGCTTTGAGCCTTTGATCTTGCCTCCCAAGGAAAATGATCATCCTAGTGGCTCAGGAAAAGTGGTTGAGAGGAACCCGACTACAGCGTGACTGCAGGTGATCAATCATGGCTTCCTTAATGGAGACATAGGGTTCAAGTGGGAACCTAAACTTCGGTAAAACAAATTGTGTCTCCTTTGTGCTTTATTAGGATATTTTGTATTTCTATCTATCTGCGCGCATCATGCTTGTTTGTGTGTAGGAAACTTTATTAGCACACAACCTATGAGAAGCATCTACAGCATAATAGGTGAAGCTCAAGTTGAAAGAAGCAAGATTGGTGTTGTGAAGAATACCATGCGGTCCGGTATCGATAGTGTTGCACCGGTTTTTTAACAGTGCCTAATCACTTTGTGTTGCAGGAAATAAGCCAAAATGTCTTATAATTTAGAATGGAGGGAGTACAAAATATTCAATGCACTATCCGGACAAGTTTTTTGTTTTTTTAAACATGCTAAGTTTGGAAACCCATAAAATTAGAGTACACCTAAGCTATACCAAAGGATATAGAATATGCCCATAACAAAGGATCTAAATAATGACTCTCTATTTGGCACTAAATGAGCAATATTTGAAATTAAGAATAAAAGAATTTTAAGTTTGACAAAAATAAATCAACTTCTAGAGTTGACCTAATAAGTCAGACTATTTTAAGTTGGACACAATTTATAGAAAAAAATAGCAGTATCTATGCCAACAAATTAGTATCACTAGATACATCATGAAAATGTACTTATTTAGTATCAGAGACAATCTTAATTTTTTCCTATAAATTTTGTCAAATTTAATTATTAAGATAGTTTGACTAAGTGATTTTAGGAATCTATTTATTTTGAACGGAGGTAGTATTTGAATGAATTAATGTCTACTGCCTTGTTTAAACGTTAGGCAGTGTATTGATGTTTGAACGGAGGCAGTGTATTGATGTTTAAACGTTAAATAATAAATAAACGAAGCCACCAGGATACCACGCATTGATCTCATTCTAATCTTTCCAGCTATATAAACACCACCCTGGAGCATCCGGCACTCAACCCTCTCACCAGTCACCATTCAGTCACAACGGCGACAGTCGTGAAGCGCAGCAGCAGCAGCAGCCAAGGACTCTTCCTACTTGCATTGGTTCTTTTTGCATTCTCTGCCATTCCTGCACCCATCAGTGGTAAGTGCACGAATCAATCTCATATTTTTGTCGATGCGTTTGTTTTCCTTCGACATGAGAGGAGTAATATCTGTTTGCGACGTTATTCAGGTCAGAGCATAGACGGCAGGAAGAGCAAGGTGATGGTCGGCGACAACAAGGCGATCATCCATGACGACAATGACATACTCAACGGATGTCACTACAACCAGAATCGCCATGATCTGTCGGCGCTCTTCTGCTGTAGCAAGGACAACCTGTGCTGGCCATCGTTGCCGGAGTGCGCCGCCAACTGCCCCTGCCAGACGAACTGCGGCTAGACGTTGAGCTCTCTATAGTCTGGTTTGATCGATCAACCGTGTTGTTATATGAGAAACTTGATTGATTGATGTATACAGACCGTCGCCAAAGATACATGTAATCTTGACAGCAACTGAGAATAAACGATAGGTTTTGGCAATGAATACACGCGTTCCAGAAACTTTTCGGGCACACGCATAGAGATATTCATGCCGGCATGCCGGGCACCGGCGCTAGCTGTAGCAGGGATCGATCTCCTGTTGACGTACTCCCCCCCATTGAGGAAGAAGAGGCCAGCCGGCCGCGGCCGCCGCCTCTAATGGAAGCCGGCGTGCGGAAAGGAGAACGCAGACGAAAGAGAGGATGAGGCGGAGTGGATTTAGATTTTTGGCAATTTCGAAATGAAATGGGCAAGTGCATAACATCGTTTCTAAAATTCAAACTGACATTTTAAAGGGAGAAAACACGTCACTTGTTTGGAATTTATGATGTGTGCTAGGCCCATGCCCATATAATATGCTGAAATTTCCAAATAAATGTCAAATAGAAATGTGGGGCAAAAGAATGGTGTTGATCTTTTTGCGCGTCTTACAAGTGAAAGCAGAGAGTGGCCTACTAGGCCCCCGTTTGATACAACTTCTTCATCACCTTCATAAGTTGTTTAAAGCTGCTTTATGCCAAGAGACATTTTTTCAAACAGCTTCACATATGTGAAGCTACTTAAAATATGTTTTCAAGCGCTTCATTCCACATTGATCCCTTATGAAAACATATTTAACATATTTTAAGTAGCTTCAACTCGATTTGATACATCCCTTGGTGGAATTTATGATAGCATATTTAATGGGCTTCACATATAGAGCTGTTTTGCTAAATAGTTCAAAAAAAAAAACTTTAGCTACATCGATAGAGCTGCTTATGGAGCTACAACAAACAAAAAAAAAACCTCCTCTAGGGAAGAGGAACCGTGTCAAGTAAAACCTGAAATATAATATAAAAACCACTACATATATGGTTTGGACTGTCATATATGTTGAAATGCAGATCATACGACCTATAATTGTTAGCTTATTTGGTTGACTAGTATAGATAGCTTAGAGATAGACTACCATAAATGAATACTAGTGGATGATATATATGACGTCAGATTCAGACGTAACATACTTTAACCGATGGATGAAACGTCTGGACGGACCGCCCCCACCCGTCCCACGCCCCGGCCCCCGCGGCCGCTTCCAATGCGCCGCCCGCCCGGACTTGTTCCACAGGTCTGCCTCCACCGGGTTGCCCGCCCATATTGTGCTGAAAACGCATATCTCAAGTATTTCATAGGTAGGTTGTAATATGTTGCAAGTGTTTTATAGAGATGTTGCATATATATGTTGCAATGGCTACAAACGTATGTCACAAATATGTATTCAAAATGTTTTATTTACTTTAGATGTAGGTTGCAAGTGTTTTATCTAGATGTTGCATATGTTGTAGTGGCTATACACATATGTTGCAAAGTATATTCAAATATTTTATTTGTTTCAGACATATGTTACTACAAGTGTTTTATATTGCAAGTATTTCGTGAGTAGACACGGGAAGCAAGCGCAAGCAGTCCCCGTGTGCGTGGGCGGTCTTCACTTGCATGCGCATGGAAAAGGAGCGGCCCGGGAAACAGAGCGGCAAGGGAAACGGAGCGACACGGGGCTTTCCCGCCTGCCTGAGCGGATCCCGTGTACACGCGGGCGGGCAGCAGGCATGAGCGTGCGGACATGCATGCATTTGGACGTCCGGATGCTAGCCTATCCCTGTAAATATGATTGGTCATGGCTACATCCACTTCTCCAGCTCTGCTGCCATTTTCTGTCTATGCGTCCGCTTTTTCATATCTCCCCATCCTCATTTCTCGCTCCCTCTCGTCCTGGTGTAAGGCAAGGCCGCAAGGGGCTTATCGTGGCAGCATGGGGTGGTGAGGCGAGGCACGAGATGACACGGCGTTGGCAAGGCGAGCGTGGTGCAGCAGCACGGGCGCGAGGGGGGGATCAGGTGCGGCATCACGGCGCAGCTTGCCAAGCACGATGTGGCGGGCGACGATGCATCATAGGCGAACATCATGGTGCGAGCGAGCGATGTGTGTGTGGGAGGGCGCACTTGCGCGTATGGCAAGCGCAGCACGGTGGGGCAAGTGCGGCGTGGGCGCGTGGCGGTGTGCCGGCGGGACAGCATGACGCGGCGGATCAGGCCCGCCCTCTTCCACTCCCGGCCGTTGTCGCCGGAGCTGGTTACCGACGGCCCTATTCGTTTGGCTGAAAAGTCATGCTGAAAAATATTGTTCGCTGATTTATTGTGAGAGAAAAATATTGTACCATGACTGATACGTCTGTATAAATCGCTAGAAGGGCTAAGCCACTTAGGTAAATGTATATGGCTGATGGCTCTATTAATCATGTGGGTATTCTAAGGAGACCACCTAGTATTTTTACAGAGGCGATCGCCTTACTACACCCGCCTCTGTAAATTGATTAATATCGCAATCCTGATACATCTGTCTCTGAAAAATAGTAATTTTTAGAAATCAATTAATAGGCCCCACCTATTATATAGTAATAATTATCTAAAACGTAATTCATAACTTTTTCATATAAAGTGGGACAAAGACAAATTATATACCAAAATTGTATAACTTGACCCGATATACAATTTTGTAGATGATAAGTTTATGATTTAAAACTGTTTAAAATTCCAAAAATTCATTTCAATCCTCAGATTTTGAAAATTAAAATTTCTATTTTTTAAAAAAGAACAAAACTTTGAATTTTGGCATGGTCTATAACAGTACTGTAATACTTAATGTGATCTACGTACAACATTATAGTTGACAAGTTCTATTTGAATTTGGACATATACCATATTTTAAAATCATAGGTCTGCCACTGCCGCCTTTACAAATGACCCATTAACACTCCCTCTCGCTCTTAGGACGTGGAGCAGCAAGCACTCAAGGCTTTAGCAGAATGTCGCCAGTTGACCACAGGGATGCATCTAAGGAGGAGGTGGCAAAATCACCCTTTTGAGAAAGATGGGAAGGTCACGAGAAAAATTCGGCAATGTCCATACGTACATCTTTTTTGGTAGCAGCTATGGAATTTTGATTTTTTAGTGGCCCGTAGGTAAAAGTCTCATTATAATTCTAGTTAGTGGGCGATAACCGTGGATAAATTGAATGAAAAGATAGCTGTCATGATAGGATGCTAATGGGGGTTGCTATATAGATATCCAATGTTATAGAAATGGAAGATAATAAATATGCCCATAATAAAAGAGCAGCTAATAATTCTTGTCTTTATTTGGCGTTAAACTAGCTACTCCTATACTGGGAGTATATGAATAAACGTTAGATATCAACATATATCTGCCATGTTTAGCAGTAGAATGAAGCTGAACTTTAATTTTGGAAATAAATAAAAGGATTCCACAAAGATAGCTAGCACTTATTTCGTGCTAATTTTCCCTGCTCTATATGACTATATATAGGTACATATATCAACCCCGGAGCAACCAGATCTCAAACACTCACCAGTCAATTAGAGAAAATTAGCACACACTTCATCGTCAGTGAGGATGGCGACATTTGTGAAGCGCAGCAGCAGCCAAGGACTCTTGCTGCTTGCATTGCTTCTCTTGACATTCTCTGTCATTCCTGCACCCATCAGCGGTAACTAAACTTATCAATCACTTGTGCTCATTTTTTTTTTTGAATTTCACCATTGTGTTCATTTTTTTGGTTTGCAATTGCCGATTATCAATTGTTTTTCCTATATCTCTTTGTCATGTTTAGGTCAGAGCACTGAAGAAGCCTGGAGGGGCAGGAAAGACGACATTTTCAATGGATGTCACTACAACCAGAACGTCCATGACACGGATATCTTCTGCTGCAGCAAAGACAACCAGTGCTGGTCACAACTGACGGAGTGCGTCAAAAACTGCCCCTGCAAGGTTGGCTGCAGCCCTCCAGCCTCCAGCCGTTGAGCTAGCTCTCCCATCAGTCCATGCATGGTTGCTTCCATCGTCAACCGTGTTGTTGGAGAAACTTGATTGAACGACGCATACAAAGATGTGATCTTGTTACCAGCATGAATATGTGAGAATATAATAAGGAATAGGTTTTCGCATGAATATGTGGCAACACAAATGATTCAATTTGACCGACAAAGGAGCATGGATGCCACAAAGAAATGAAATTGAAATCCGCTGCATGCTCCAGTGCATCATCACAAACAAACTGCAATCTGTAGTAAACCTTTTGAAGCTGTTAAACCACCACGATAAACATCTCCTGCAACTGCAAGCTCATCAAGAATCGACATGTGCACGGCTGCATAGTATTTGACCACATGCTGAATCGGAACATCTATAGCACACAAAACACTTGCCAATCGAATGCTGCCGCCAGGCGTGCATTGTCCACAACATAATAGAGAAGAGTCGTTTCGACGAAAACAACAGAGTAAGGGGTGTAACACAATGCGCAATCTCTGGGCATACATTGAAGCATCAATTAGAAAGGTGGACAGAATCATAGAACACGACAGTGACAAGCAAAAGCTCAGTCCGAGCAGAGAGCAGAGTCTTGGAGAGAACCATTGGCGCTGCATGCTGGCAGTTATCCATTCTCACAACTACAGTCTACAGTCATCCAAAGGTGAGCGAGAGGGCAAAGAAATCTTCTAAGCACTAGCCCAAACTCGTCCATTTGTAGGAAAAATAGGCAGTATTCCTACATGTCAAGCCAGAGTAAGTGAAAACTGAAAACGGCACCTTTTGATTCACAACAAAATAAACTGTAAACAATTCAGATGAAAATTTTCAAGGGAACAAGAAACTTACCATGGAATATCTGGAGATGGCTTAACACTAATTTCAGGGGCTGATATTATTCTGGTCAAAAGTATTGTCACCAGCATTCCCACCCTTCGGTCGCCCTGTGGGCAGATGATTTCAACTTTCTTGAGCTTTTCACATTGGAATCGTCTCATTGTTTCTTTGAATGGGCAATCTACAGCAGCAATACTACGACACAATGCAAAATGTTCACTACCAAAAAGCTGCCAAGAAGAACAAAAAAGAATAAGTACATGTCAGTCATTAGCATAAGTTGCGTTGATGAAATTGACCGAATGTATATAGCTTGGCCTGCCAAACTGCAGGGTAATCCTGACAAAAATACCTCTCTCATCTTCAGAGTAAGTTCCACTAGATTTGGTGAATGCTTAAGCATATACAGCAGCACTTTGCAGTTGTCATGTAAACACCAATCACTGATGGACAAAGTTGTCAAATTGGTAAACTCCACTTGACACAACTGGATATTTCTTTGCAACGAATACTCCCCTCCCTGTAAAGTCAGTACGTACAAAAAAAGCTATTAACATGAAAAACTTGTGAAAAAAAACCTTGCTTCTGTTATAGAACAGACAGAAAAAAGGGTGTAGCTGCAAGTGTCGCAGTTCCATATAAATCATACCACACACACTGGAAACAGCAACTCCAAGTTCTTCACACTTGAAAGAGCCCCAAGAATGTTGGAAGCACCAGCAAATGTTGCATTCTGATCATCCAAGCAAACTGAGGCTGTTATCAATGACTGAACATCCACAAGAGACAGCATTGTACAAAGTGCTCCAATGTGAAGTGAGATGAGACTAGGCATGTTTATCACAATGTCTTCATAGTCATACCCTTCACTGCGGCAGAAACCATGATAGTCAATGCTCAGCCTCTTCAATGTGGTGGAGGAAAATTCGGTGGCAAGGATCACACAGTTTATCATATCTAGGTCTTCCAATGCTGTGCAGCCAGAAAATAGATTCTTCGCAAAGCATTTGTCCACGCTAACACCACGGAGATGCAATTTTTTCAAGTACAATGACATGAAGGGACAGTGGCCAAGCCAGAAGGCATCAGGTCTCTCTTCGCTTTCCCCTTCCCCTTCCTCTTTCAACTCGTGATCCATAATGCTTAGTGTATGAACATTGCTCCTCAGGGCATGGCAGATCCACAGGTAGGCAGTGTCACGGAAATTTTAAAGAAAGATGCCAGGCCCATTGGCATCCAGCCTGAACGAATCCAGAGGTCCGCAACCACAACTCAGAAGCAACGAAGTCACAAACTTGATGAAGCTTCTCTGGTTGATGAAATCCCCGGTGTCGACACTGAGGTACGGCATGGACACCCATAGGTGACGCCACCTAGTCGACAGCACGCACGTGCGAACGACGTCCCTTGCCGGCAAGAAGGACATGGTATGGTGGAGCAGTTCATCGGGGAGGTCGCTGATCCTGTCTCCGGCGTCCATCCCTCTCGTGCTCTTACTGCTGGGCGTGTCCATAGTCGGGTCTTCTTGTTGGACGACCTCAGGGACATTCCGTCGAACATGTGGTGTGCACTCGAGGAAACATTGTGACCATCGAGACAAAACCTACATTGTTCGAGTCCGGTAGCTGATTCAAGAACACGAACCAACCTCAGCTCAACAGAAGCTTTGCTCGCAATTGTAATCTTGTAGAGATCCGCTTCAAAGAGAGGTTGACTGCAAAGTCTGCCCAAAGTGGGGAGAAGGATAAAACAATCGGCCACAGGTTAGAAACCACACATTCGCTGATGAGTGGGAGAGAGCTATCACCATCGATGAAGAAGAGAAGGGAGAAGGCAGAGGATCAAAGTAGTTAAGTAGAAACCTCGAAATCTGCTGGAGCTTGGAGGGGATCCGGCAGCGAAGACGAGAGACGGGAGAAACCGGATGCTGTAGAATGTGGAGGTTTTTACCCGTGCGCCGTTAAGGGATGAAAACGGTAACCATATTTTCCGACCTTATTCGTAACGAGGTATTAAAAAAGTTAAGTTCTCATACATATTACTGCTCAGAATTTTTTTTTTCTCTCCACACCACTTTCATCACATTTGTCTCTAACGATGTCAAGCTGCAGGTATGAAAAGTCGAAAATACTCTCAGATCTAAATATGTAATTAATTTTTTTAGCATCTTAATGATCTCAAATAAAAAAACTCAAAACTATAAAGTTGTAGAACTCATCGAGATCTACAATATTTATATAAAAATTATCTTTATTTGATTCCGTACAAAAATATGATTTTTCTAAGACATATTAAACATATCAAATCATATCTTTTAAGTATAGAATCAAATGAAGATATTTTTATACAAAATTGTAGATATTGTCGAGATTTATAATTTGTAGTTTTGAGTTTTTCATTTGAGGTTATTAAGATGCTCAAAAAAATTAATTGCATATTCATACCTAAGGATATTTTTGACTTTTCACACCGCAGTTTGACACCGTTAGAGTCAAGTTTGACGGAAGTGACGTGGAGGGCAAAAGAGTTTAGAGCAGTGACACCTATAAGAACTCAACTTTTTTAATGGCTTATGGATAATTATCATCTTTTATAATGGTACACAGATAAAATCCACTAGAATGTGCGAGTATCGAGTCTACGAGTGGAGTGGCGAAGGTGTGGTATATATAGATGAGCATTTGGGCTGCCCGCCCTATTGGTCCGAACCAGGCAGGGCATGACGTGGTGCCCGCCTAAACGGTCGTTTAGCCCATTTAAACACCGTGTAAACTCTACACGGTGGTGCGCTGTTTCCGTTTAATCACCCGTTTAACCCGTTTAATTGGCTGTTTAGCCCGTTTAATGAGACGTTTTGCCCGAATAATGACTAAACGGTAGGTGACCGACTGTTTACCGTTTAGCGTTTAGGAAAACACTGCGCGCGGGCCGTGCCTGAGCTGGGCTTCATGCCTAGCCAAGCATGACCTGTCGGGCCGTTTCTCGGGCCGAGCTGCCCCAAAAAGCATGGCCAATCTAGTAGGCCGAGCAAGTCCGTGACCCACATCACCATGGCCCCGTGGGGAAGCTCCTGCCGTTGCGTTGCAGAAGAGTCGAGGAGGCTATCGGCAGCAAGAGGTGGCGACGGCCACTGGTGAGCTCGACCTTAGGGACTTTAACACCGGATCTTGCGTCGGGGAGGGAGGAGAGGGAGGGAGCGTCAGTGTTCGTGCTCGGTCATCGACGCTGTGAGGAGAGGTCGCATAGGAGAGGAGGCGCTCGGCCGTCTGCGCTATGAGGAGAGGTCGTGCGAGGGAAGAGGGGCATCCACGCTGTGCGCCTACGACTCTTGACTATGATACCGGGCCTTTACTGGGCCTCAAGCTACTTACCGGGCCGTGCCGTGCTGCCCGACACGCATGGGGAGTGGCCTAGGCACAATCCTATGCATTGGGGCGTGCCGTGCTTGTGCTCGTGCCGAGCCAAAACGGCGTGCTTCGGGCCGGACCACCGGGCTTGAGGCTGCATGCTTATCTTTGTTGGCGTGGTGGAGCAGAGCGGAGGTGGCACATTACCTTTTGCGCAGAGCCGGCGTGCGGCACGCTGCATGGAGTGTGGTGGTCCCTTGTCGGTGGGTCTGTGGGTGTCGGCTTCTAGGGAGCTAGGAAGGGAAGGAGACACGCATAGAGCTATGGGTTCCAAACAGAATGACTCCGGCTTCAGTTTCTCGTGGCTTCTTGCAAGCAGTCGTGCCAGACGAGCATGTAAAAAATGGCTCCTTGCAAGCCGGCCGGAGGAGCCGAAGCGAAAAAAGTGGCTTCTCTTAACTCCTCCTCACAAACCTAATACAAATTCTTATAAAATTACAATTAGAGCAGTTTTTGCTAAACATTTTCCAAAATGGCTCTAGCTAGCCTTTTTAGAGGAGACGAAACCCAACCAAAGGAGGCCAAAGAGTTACTCAATTAGTCCAAAAAAGAATATAATTATCATTTTTCGAAAAATCAAATGCTTTTAAGTTTAGCCGAATTTATAGTAAAAAATTCTAACGTTTATAATACAAAATAAATACCATTAAAGTAATTATGAAATATATTTTCATAATAAATCGATATGGAGACATAAATGTGAATACTATTAACTCTAGATTTGGTCAAACCATAGTTGCATTTTTTTGTGAACACAGAGAATAAATGCATGAGCAGCACTAAACTTGTCTAGGTGTGTCTAAGTCCATAAACTTCGAAAATACATTTTTGTTTCCTAAATGTTGGGTTCAATCGTGCTGAGGCCAGGACGCCGAAGGTAGGCCTTCGCTAGACCGAGCGCTATTACTAAGACAAGGGTTCTTGGTAGTTGATCCAAAAAGATCTCTATCTCTTTATTGGAATTTGAGTCCCCCTTTTATGTAGCATTACACATATTTTCATGTATGTAAATGCTCCCTGCCTAGTACAGAATATGTTGGAATATTTTCAGCTATCCAATACACAGTCACAAGGCTAGAGGGACTTTTAAATTAGCAACCACCTTTCCAAATGGGCCCTTGTCGAGTCGTGTCCCAGCCCGTTGGGCCATCAGATCCATCCGGAGGGCTTTCGATCGAGGGTTTCCCGAAGGTTCATGGCTGTAAGGAAAATGGTCCCTTGGCCCATTTAATTTGGATTTTGGTGTTTGATGATCAACATGACTATTTGGACTGACATAATCGGCTAGTATTTTTGGATATAGTTCAAATGGTGCAAAAGTGGCTTGGACTTAGGACAAGTGGTGATCCGGATGATAAACACCTTAAGCAAGACATTAGAAGCAATGTTAAATATCTATAAGACATGCAAAAGTCCAAGACATGAAGATGGAACCAAGCCAGATGCAAAGATCGTGAAGAAACAAAATGAAGAAGGGCCTACGAAGCGTCAGACCCTATGGAAGCGTCGGACCAATCGCCCAAGCAAACCCTAGCTTAAGGTGTTCAGGCAGGGCATCCGACCGAAGAGATGCAAGGCATCTGACCAAACTATCGCACTGTCCACAGTGTACAAGTGTTGGACCCTAGTTGCAGTAAGGGCATCGAACCATTTCAGTAGAGGAAAAAGGGGCATTAGACCATAGCTACAGTTAGGGCGTCGGACCATTTCAGTAGGGTCCAACGATGTCCATAGAGGAAAAAGGGGCGTCGAACCCTAGCTATAGTAAGGGCATCAGACCATTTCAACAGGGTCCAACGATGTTCAGAGAGGAAAAGGGGGCATCGGACCCTAGCTACAGTAAGAGAGTCAGACCATTTCAGCAGGGTGCAATGATGTCCAGAGAGGAAAAAGGGGCGTTGAACCCTAGCTAAAGTACGGGCGTCAGACCATTTCAGCAGAGTCCGACGACATCCAGTACGTTTCCCAACGATCGGCAGGAGGCAACGGCTAGTTCAATGGTCGTCTGTGGGAGGGGCGTCGGACCCAGACAACATTGGTCCAATGACCAAGCGATGGATGGTCCGACGGTACGCAGAAAGTTGTACCAAGGTTCCGACGGTACACATATGGATTACCAGATAGATGTAGACAAAGGCAGATAGACATACATACATAGAAGAGACAAATAGATAGACAAAGAGACAGAGATAGGTAGACGGGTAGAGACACATGAATATAGATAGATAGATAGATAGACAATATACATAGACAGCAGATAGACAAATATCTATTGACTGTGGAGTGTATTTATATATTAACCATGGCGCAGCAGTTAATAGTAGACACATTCTGACCAACACATGGTATATATTAGCTCTCCTCTATCACCCATGGCGAAGTTTCTGAAGCACACCAGCATCCAAGCACTCTGGATGTTTGCCATATTTCTTTTGCCATCCTCCTCTGTCCTTCACGCACGTGTAATAAGTGGTAATCAATGAATTACACCAATTTTCTTTTTGGTAAGTATAGATACATGCAGCGTTCATTCCTCATGAAATTGCATGTAATTCGATTGATCTTTATCAGGGCAAACCAAAGAGGATAGTGACACTAGGAGCACGACAATGACCACGACGACGGCAGCAAGCAACATTATTGGCAGCGGTGGACAACTTTATGGAGGGAAGTGCATTAAGGCTACTTATTGGTACTTATAACTTAATAACATGGTGTATTATGGGACCTTGGACGAGTGCTTGGTAAATTGCATGGGATGATGCACCGCGCTGAAAAAGGCTAACAAGAGGCCGTGCTTTCTCCCGTTCCTTTCCTAGATGGAAATCATGAAAAAGTTCGTTAGTAGGAGTATATGGAAGTCATGAAGATGTTCTACCTAATCATGGAAATTAAAAACCACATAATAAACTAAAAGTTAGCATATCTGTGATTAGTATTTCTTGTTTCAAAATATTTTATTATTGTTATTATATAAGGTTTATATTGGGATACAGGAGGGTAAAAAATCCCAAGGACACCCGCCCGCAACAGTAAGAACCAGTTACTAGCTCTAAGAAACCTTTTCAATAGTATTTACTTTTAGCAATGACTCATAGCATATATGATTAAGCCCACATGACAACCTCACATGATCTTGAAATATGTGAGTCTAGCTCTTGATCAAGAGCTAGCTTTTCTCTCTCTTCTATTAAAATATGAAATAAAATGTTTAGAGCCGACTCATAAGCCATTGTTGGAGCTGCCCTAACATGCCCCTATTTCGGTAGCCCTGCCTGGCGCAGCCAACCACTACTCGGTGCAGGATAACCACACAATAAGCCAGATCTTGCCGGATCTCCACCCAACCGCTTAGATCTAGAGTCTGTTTAAATCAGTTAGGACTAGTTACTAGTTGAAGCTAAAAATTAGTCTAAATAAGCTGAAGTTAGCTAACAAACTAGTTGAAGGCTTGCTTAAAAAATTACTCACCTATATTAACCTTTTCTATTTAATTATATGTGCTAGAGCTAATTTTGTCTAATTTTGCTAACTAACAATTAACCCTCGTACCCAAACATGCCGCAGTCAACTGCTGAGATGAACCTACTACTACACCTTGCTAAAGGGAACCCTGCATCTGCATTGAATGCCCTGAGGTTGCAATGCCGGGAGCTAGGATAGAAACATTGAGAAAACAGTAGTTGTTGGAACATTTCAAAATCTTCGTTGGAACAGCAATGATATAAACACTGAAACATTTGGAAAGAAGTACTTGAAACATTTTAAAATAGCAACGGAGACATTCTGAAGGCAGCATATATCGAAACACAACAAACCATCACAGGTCAAAAAAAAAAAAAAGAATTGTTAATAAAATTCAGAAATATATCTTGATACAACATGGTGTTGATGCTGCTGGTCTTATTACAGGAACGCTTATTATAATTTATATATACCATTACAGGAACGCTTATTATAATTTATATATACCAGCCTGCAGCCTTCACCAGAAATCATTCCGGACAGGAATGACTCTAAACGAACGAGCCCTTAGCGTGGTAGCAGCTCTATTTTACCACAGCACCCTGATTGGCATGGTAAGACTACCCTGCTTTGTAGCTTGTAAAAATCAGGTCATTATTATATGGCTTCGGATGGAAATAATTTTTGGCCTAAACAATCATCTGTTTCTGATGTCGTATGAAAAAGAAAAGATTTTTCAAAATTAGAATTGTAGTCTATATATAGTCTTGCAACGTGAGGGCTCAATCGGGGAGATATACCACTGAGGCATAATAAGGTGCCGTTAATAAGGCATTCCTTTATATTCATGTATATGGATCAGTGGATTGTCAAGGTAAATTGTTGACGCCTGAATATTTATCTTACAGAACTACAGAAATGATGTAATAATAATGCAATATTTCCACCTAGCTTTAGAATAGTAGTCTTAGAACGGCAATCTGGATGTGGCATGACAAAATAGAGGTGCCACGCTAACGGGGTGGCGTAGCAAACTTTCCACCTAGCTAACTTTAGAATTTCTCAAATAAACTAAGGAAAGTAATTAAAACTCTCATTTTTCCTTCATTCTTTGGTCACAATAAAGGTACCAGATAACCAGGTCAATCTTCTAGCCATATTTTTTTCGTTGCCGTCAAGTTTAAAATGGAAACTTGCACATTTTTTGTGTTTCATGATTTATTTGTGTTTGCAAGATTTTCTGAATTGTTACACTTGGTATTACACTAAATTGATTATTAAGAAAATTTTCATTAATTATTGTCAGAATTTCCCAAGAGCCTCTGATAGGACTAACTGACAATAAACAGATAGACTTACAGAGAGATAGCCAGATAGACGGATAGACAGACAGACAGACAGACATATAGATAGATAGATAGAGAGAGATAGGCACATAGATAGATAGATAAATAGAGATAGAGAGATAGAGATATAGACAGAAAGATACAATGATAAATAGAGATAGATATTGTCGACATAGAATTTTCGTCCTGTGCCGAGGACACACGTAGCAAGCCGGAAGGGTCTGCTCGATGGAGCTGTAGATCCACCTAGCTTCAGCGCAGGGATGGTCGATCCTGCGCACTCCTCCCGAGACGTGCCAGACAATTTGACCCTGTAATTGACAAGGAGAGAAAGTTTATCAGTAATTAAGGGCGAAACGTGCCAGTGTTGCCAGACAGTCCCGAATGTGCGGCTCTGAGAGCCGATATGAAAGGAGATCGACTAAACAGTCGATTCTAGCATATTCGTGAGAATAAATCGATTAAAGTTCATTGGGTTGTATATGAAGAATCGGTTATCATTCAGGATAAATGTCATTATTTGAACAAATATTAATCAATGGCAATAAGATGTCAACAATGATTGGTCTATGCTAAGCCAATGATTACAAGTAACCAAACCCCTTTCTATATAAAGAAACAATTCAACACCATTTAACCGTTTAATAAAGATAAATCTAATGAACAGGTTAGATCTCATCTATCGCTATGACCAGTGGAGTATGAGGCAGAATCATACAGGCCGTAGAAATAAAAATAGACTCGACGACCCTAACTCATTACTAATATCAGTGGGGCATGAGACAGAATCATGCAGGCCGTAATACAATAATAAGATCATGAGGCTAACACATCTTTCAACCTATCTTTACTTCAACGGTCTCATGATGCGAACTGTTCATGAAAGCACTCGATATCGGCTAAAACAGCCGATTCAGGCATAGCGCACAATTAAAGTCATACCTTATCAGAAATAGATCTACCAAATAACGATCCCCACTCCACGGTGCTAGCAGTGGGGTGTGAGGCAGAATCACACAGGCCGTGATAACGGGCCATGGAACGGTTTTCACTAGCCAATAAATCTACTCAAGACGCAACATGCTTTAACCGCACACTATGCACGATCAAGATTGATGTAAAACAACCGATAAAACGTAACTCATCGTTTAATGTGTGGATTAGATCAGTTTCAGATTAACAAACGATGGGCTAAATAAGATATAAGGCCGATCTAGATCAATCCCAATCGGGCAGAGTGATATTGCTGTAATTAGACAAATAATGAAAGCAATAAGCAACATCGGTAACTTAATGAATCTACCAAAGACTGACATTCTAAGGTAGAGCCGGTAACTTGACCTTGATCTAGTTCATGCAGTGAGAGTCGATCGGATCGATGCAGCCATACTTGAACTAGGCAAGAATCGATAACTAACTTATATCAGAGTCACAGTGGAGGTCGACCGGATCGATGCAGCCGTACGAACAGAGGTATAAGCCATGATAGTACTTACAACAAGCAGTGGAGGTCGACCGGATCGATGCAGCCGTACTTGCTGAAGAACTCGTCGAGATCTACTCCTACTCCTACTCCTAAGGGGTGGCTGGAGCCGAAAAAGTAAATGACTTATATATTGGATTGATTGTGTTTTTTACAATAGCCGGGCTTTGATATTTATACTCGGAACCTGCGCTTGACTCCTATCTAAGCACAACTCATCACAATTTTTGACCCTAGAGAAAACATTCCTAATTTAAAATAACTTGGACTCTAGTCTTTCCCTTTTTGTAGAGTCCATCATGTCTCGTCCTGGTGCCGACCATAGCCTTCGTCGTCATCTGCTGACGTTACCTGAAGAAAGCCGATTCCGGTGCTGCATTCGAATCAGCTAATTCCGATCTGTACGCAATTGATTCCCTGCTGACATGATTTTGGGAGCTCTCGAGTCCCTGCGACCATTCTTCCAAATTTTGGTGTAAACAGATACATAGGCAGATATTGATAGATAGATAATGGTAATATTGATAGATAGGCAGTGGGTAGATGGTTAGATTGATAGATAGATAGACAGTCAGACAGAAAGTCAGATGGATAGATAGATAGACTATAGGGTGCACATATATATATTGGCCACATGGTGCAGCGTTGAACAATAACACATTGTTAGTATTAGATTCTATCCATCACCCATGGAGAAGTTCCTCAACTATACCAGCGTCCAAGGACTCTTGATGCTTTCCATGGTATTTCTGGCATGATGTGTCATTGATGCACACATAATAAGTGGTAATCAACGAATTTGACCCATTTTCCATTGAGGAAAATTAAAAAGACATACATATAGTATTAATTCTAACCATATTGCTTGTAATTTGAATGATCTTTATTAGGGGGATCCAAAGAGGTTAGCAACACTGGGAGCGCGACGATGACCACGATGGGGGCAACAAGAAAGATAATTGGAGATAATAAAGATTTATTGTGCTATCTGAAAGGCCTATTGTACTGCTGCGATAGGATCCAAAAGTGCTGGCATGACATAAAGGAGTGCTTGGAGAAATGCCATGGTGGAAACGTGTAATAAAAGGACATGCTTTCTCCGAGTCACAGTTGGAGATCAGAAAAATGTTCTACCAATTCATGCATGTACCAAAGGATAAATATAATTAAGCAACTTAACAAAATCATGATTAATAAGAGTATCTTTTTTTTTAAAAAATTCATCGTCCTTACAATTCTCTTGTATGTCTATACCAGCCATCTACAATGGTTTCTATTTTCCATGTTTTCCAGAATTGGATAGTAACTGCTTCACGAGCGATTCCATTTTCCATATATCTGTAACAGGAATAACTACTCTCTCCCTGTAAAAACTAAATCATTTAGTTTTGTCCAACGTTAATCCAATTTAAGTTTGACCAAGTTTAATTATTGCAGAAAATATTACGAACTATGACACCAAATACACAAACTATAAAAAAATATTACATCATGATTCAAATGATATTTATTTGTCCATCCTTCTCTAGTTATGCAGCTTTTGTGCAGTTCAACACCTCCATAGCAGTGGTACTTCATGGGTTCTGCTTCCTCTTTTGTTGGCCAGATCTTACACAGTATCTCAGAGCAGAGGCTGAGAGGCATCGATCAAGGGCGCATCCCTTTACCATCACTTGCATGCAGTCAAGGTGCTATTTGGGTGCCATTCCAGAAGCTGATTGTCTCGTTACAGCAGAAATCAGTCCACAAGGTGTCGTGCACAAAGATGAGATGATGTGGATATCCTTTATCTGGGAACGGTGTTATGATTTTAGCTTGCTTCGCATACCATAACTTGGTATGTTTCTGCACATTTCCATATGCTGTCTGCTTTTGTATCACTATTAGCTTCTCCAAAATGGTGTGACCAGTCCAAGCTACTAGTGCCTCCAGTGAGCAAAATCAGTAACTTCAGTACATTGTTGCATAAATTCCCTGCATATGTACATGTACGGTGATCAACAAGTTTCAATCATGTCGTCCTGCTAGCTAATTCTCAAGTCTCAACTTGTGGTCATCTCCGATGTGCGTGCAGGGATGCGATGGGTGTATGGCGATGCTCTTCCGTGTCCGTGTCCGGCGGCTGCTGCTGCTTGTGGACACGCACGGGCTGCTGCGCAAAAGCAAAATGGCGCTATGTGGGCCGCCGCATGTGCCCGCCAGCAATCTCGTGGCCCGTGCGGTAACGGGACGAGCTGCCCACCACCGCACCGTTTGCATGTATACCCGCGCTAGCCCACCCCGACCGCCTCCTCCCGCGCCGCCCTCCGCCGACTACTCCTCGCCAGGCATCGTCGCTGCCCTGCTGTCGCTTGCTCATGCCACGGCCCTGCTCGTTCAGGTCGTTGTCTGCTCGCGCCGCCCCTGCCTGCTCAAGCCACGACCCTGCTCACTCATGCGGCTGCAACGGGGCGGTGGGAGCTCTGCTCCACCGTCCATGGCACGCACGCGCTCCAGTGCTGAGCAGAGTGAGGGAGAGGGCAGGGGGGGCGAGAGAGAGCACAGGCAGCGTGTGGGCTCGCCTTCCATCCCAAGCGCGAAGGGAGCAACACAGGGGCACGTGGCATCAGCAGGGAGTGCATGCGGCCACGCGGCATTCTACCGAGCATTTGATAGGCGCTTGAGTAGGCATGTTGGAATCTCATTTGCGGCATATTTCACTTAGATTTGGTCTGTGCCGCCTGCAACAAAGTTGCCATTCTCCCCAAGCTCTGCAACTTTCATTAAGGGGTGAGGGTCATTTGCGCTTCAGATTAGTGGCTAATTAGGCCTCAAGTTGACACTGTCAGACGAATGCCAAAGCCACAGGACCAGGGGGTGGCACGGAAGGAAAACACAACTTTCAGCAAGGTACTCTAGCCAGAGGGTAGTTCTGACTTTTCGCATCTCCATTTGACACCGTTAACAAAATTGGGTAGTAACTGCTTCACGAGCGATGCCATTCTCCATATATCTGTAACAGGAATAACTACTCTCTCCCTCTAAGAAATATATCATTTTAGTTTTATCCTAAGTTGAGCCAATTTAAGTTTGACCAAGTTTATTGTGGAAAATATTATGATCTATGACACCAGATTCACAAACTATAAAAATTTATTACATTGACGGACCAGGGTCCTAGGGGTTCCCCATAGGGGTGTTATCCAGATAGGCCCTGGGATGGCCCACTATCTATTGAAGGATGTGAGACAAGGTGGCGTGGGCTTCAAGCTACACCAGATCGACCTAGTTGGCTTACGATGAAAGCTAGATTCTGTAAAAGGATTATGACTCTTCTATTGTAACTGACTAGGACTAGATGCGCACCCTTGCCCTCTCTCCCTATATAAAGAGAGGCATGGTGCACCCCCTTTATACACAATCATACAATCAATCCAACGCAAAAGGCTACACGTTGACTAGACGTAAAGGCTATTACTCGATAAGAGGGCCCGAACGAGTATAAATCATTCGTCTCTTTGCGTTTACTGTTGAGTTCCGCATATGCCGAAGCCCTTCGAACATCGTCCTATGTAACTCCGTGATGAGTTGTCGGTCATCAAGCACCGACAGCTGGCACGCCAGGTAGGGGCTTTCGACGACTTCGCGATTGAGAGCTCGGTGGACCTCGACGACATGATTTTCCCAGTGGGAACCACCTTCATCTTCAGCTTCTGTATCTACAAGGCAGACGATAATGGCAAGCTCCAAAGTCGTCTCATGGAGATCTCGGTGTCTCAAGCTTCACCAGACGTCTCGACGACCACGCTGGATCAACTCACTGAGAAGTTTTCGCACCTCTCGATCTCCGATCCAACTCGGACATAGGAGGTCGCCATCAATCAAGGCTCCCACTCAGACACGTCACCTTTGTTCGGGCTAGAGACCCCATATGAAGTCCAACACGAAGACCCCGTTCATTTTCCACTTAGACTCAAGAACTTAGCTTCAGTCTATCAAGATACGATCAGCTACCTCATGCAGTCTGAGCCAGAGATCCCTCTAATGGGTGCCCAGAAGGGTTTGGTTCTATCCATCACACCCGAAGGAGGCATCGTCCATTGGTCGGGTGTTCGGCCCTATACTTCTATAGACCCATCTCGTCTAGTCAGCATGGTGGAACTCTGGCCTTATCAAGAAGACAGAACTCTTCCAGCTGATAACAACGATCACGGTTCTACAGATATCCTGGACAGCGCAACGACTGTAGAATCTAGAACTCACTCGGCCATGAGGCACTCCAGAGAAGTCTTTATGGCCGGACAACCACCTCAGATCCCTATTCCTAATCCACCAAATATCAAAGATGGAGAAGAAGCCTTGTCTGACATCTCCCCAGAGACGGCGCTGCCCAATGGAGAGATGGATGAGCAGAGGACGGCTAGGGAAAAGAAGAACAGAGCTCAACAGGCTCAACATAACCATGCCCAACACTGTAGGGAAGAGTGGGAGCAGTATCATTTGGCTTGTCGAGATGTTGAACAACGACGCTTGGCTGCAGAAGTAGCATATGAACAACGTCTATGGGATGAAGAAGCGGAACGACAACATCGAGATCGTGATGCCATTAGAGCCTCTGCATCATGCAACCTTGAGCCTAAGTTCATGGAAGTAGATGGTCACAGGGTCTTTACTACACCCTACGCCAACATATACACCCTGGTGGAAGAGATGGCGGTCATAGAAAACCCTACCCTAGACCAGCAATGACTCAAAGTTATTCTGGAATCCACCACCCTTTAGATGTAGGCTGCAAAAGCGACATCTGAAGCTAATCCTTCCCAAGGACCAGATTCACGGGCACCAGCTCACTCCCGTCTAGGACCACCGGGCAATCAAGGAGGAGGACAATGAGTACCAGTCCACTCTCGTCTAGGGCCATAGGGTAACCAGAACAGGTATCAGGGTGCCGCACAATAGGCCTATCATGGGTACCAGTACAGCAACAGGGAGGGTAGAGGTGAGTCCGAGTATAGAGAAGTCAGCATCTCACCAGACAATGTTCCCATGTTTCTCTGACAGACTACTCTCTGTCTGGCTTCCCTACAAGTTCAAGCCGTCCAACCATACCAAGTACGACAGGAAGACAGAACCCAACCAATGGTTGTGCATCTACTCTCAGTCCATCGAGTTGGCAGGCGGCGATGATGACATCAAAGTGTTATATTTTCCCATGGCACTCGACACTGTGCCTCTCGCCTAGTTTGATAAGCTACGAGCCAACTCCATTGATACTTGGGGACAACTTCAGCGCAAATTCTATGATAATTTTAGCTGTCATCACCCACCCAAGTACTCAGAACAAGCTCAGAACCTGCAAGTAGAAACCAGATGAAACCTTCCAATAATATTACCACCGCTTTGCTAAGTTACGAGCCCAAGTCTATGATATCATAGACAGGGAGGTGATAGATCACTTCGCCAATAGGATCAAGTACAAGTGGCAGTTTGAAAAATTCTATGATGATAATCCAGAGACTGCTGAGGAATTCAAGCGTACAGTACAAAAGATGATTGCATCTGAAGAGCATACTCACGAATGGTTCCCACGTGGCCAACAAGACAATAAAGGCTATGACCCTAGAAGCAATCAGGGTGGACAGTCTGGCAGAAAGAGAGGACCTGACAACACCCTTGCCTCCATGGACAGGTCCAAGAAGTCTAATAAAAACAACAAGAAGTTCGAAGACCTCAAGAACTTACCCTACCCTTTCCACAAAAATGCCAATCACACGGTGGCCGAGTGTAGACAACTCCAAGAACTAGGTTTCTACGGCAAGAACAACAAGGGTAAGGGCAAAGCTGATAACAACAAAGATGGAGATGACAACGCTGACCCTGACTTTCAGCAGTCTAAGGGCCAAATCATAGTGATCTTTGCGGGACTACCGTCTTCATCAAACAAGCGCTCCAGGACGCTGGCTCTTCAGGACATCATGGCAGGAGAATCCTCAATGCCAAAGTACCTTAACTGGTTCGAGCACCCGATCTAGTTTTCCAGAAAAGATCAATGGACTAGCGTGACTAACGCCGGCTGCTATCCACTCATCCTGGGTCCAACAATGGCTGGCATGATAGTTCCCAAGGTCCTGATCGATGGCGGCGTAGGATTGAACATAATATTTGCAGATACATTGAAGAAGATAGGCTTGGATTTCACCAGCCTACTTACTCCCACTGACATCCCTTTCTACGGGATAGTACCCAACAAGGCCGCTATGCCACTCGGACAGATCACGCTCCCGGTCATGTTTGGTATCCCAAACGATTTCCGAACGGAGTTCATAAAGTTTAAGGTGGCTGATTTTGAATCATCATACCATGCTATCTTTGGTCGACCTGCTTTGGCCAAGTTCATGGCCGTTCCACATTACCCATACCTCTTGCTCAAGATGCCGGGTCCCAATGGCATACTCGCCTTCCGAGGCGACCTCAAGCGCTCATACGACTGTGACATGGAAGTCATCTAGATTGCAGCCAAAGCACAGCAAGCCTATGAAGCATAGGAGATTGCCAACCTTGCATAGTAGACTAAGCCAGAAGACATGGAGATTCCGACTAAGAAGGCGGGAATCATCGCATCGCCCTCTAAGACGGATACCATTGAGATTGATCTGGGTACTGGTGATCTCTCTAAGACGGCTATCATCAGCGCCCACCTCTCAAAAGAATAGGAACTCACGCTCACCAACTTTCTCAGGGAAAACAAGAATATCTTTGCGTGGAAGTCGGTTGATATGCCAGGTGTTTCGAGAGAGTTGGCTGAGCACAAATTGAATTTAAACCCCGGCTCAAAGCTGATCAAGCAACGTCTACGATGGTTCTCACCAGATAAGAAGGCGGCAATCAAGAAGGAAATTACCAAGCTATTGGCAGCCGATTTCATTAGGGAAATCCTTCACCCGGACTGGCTTGCCAACCCGATACTCATTCAGAAGAACTCAAAAGAGTGGCGCATGTGCGTCGACTGCACGAATCTCAACAAGCACTGCTCAAAGGATCCCTTCGACTTACCTCGCATTGATCAGATCATAGACTCTACCATCGGGTCAACTCTTTTATCCTTCCTTGATTGCTATTTGGGCTACCATCAGATTGCCCTTCGTAAAGAAGATTAGAGCAAGACATCCTTCATCACTCCATTTGGTGCCTACTGCTACACGACCATGTCCTTTGGGTTAAAAAACACTGGTGCAACCTATCAGCAGGCTATCTAGGCGTGCCTAAGCAAGCAGATCAGTCATAATGTAGAAGCCTATGTGGATGATGCCATCGTCAAGACCAAGGACCCTTCTACTCTGATCGCAGACTTGAAACAAATCTTTTATAGTCTTCATGAGTACAAGTGGAAGCTTAACCCAACAAAAGTGCATGTTTGGAGTTCCTTCTAGACAACTACTAGGTTTTCTCATGAGCCATCGGGGTATCAAAGCTAGTATGAAATTGATTCAAGCAATCACTCAGATGACTCGACCTCACTGCATCAAAGATATTTAGAAACTGATAGGGTGCATGGCTACCCTCAATCATTTCATCTCATGACTCAAGGGAGAAAGGTTTGCCCATCTTCAAGTTATTGAAGAAGTCGAGCAAGTTCGAGTGGACAACTGAAGCTAATGAAGCCTTCTAGAAGCTCAAGGAGTACCTGTCCACCTCTCCAATACTTACTCCACCCGAGAAGCATGAACCACTCCTACTCTACATTGCAACTACTACTATGGTAGTCAGCATGACAATAGTCGTGGAGTGGGCTAAAGAAGGGCATGTATATAAGGTACAATGACCTGTCTATTATATTAGCGAGGTGCTAATCAGAATCAAGGCCAAGTACCCACATGTGCAAAAGCTCCTCTATGCCCTCTTGATCACTTCACGCAAGCTATGCCACTACTTTGACGAGCACAAGGTAATAGTGGTATCCAACTTCCCACTTGGTGACATCCTACATAATCGTGATGCAACAGGATGCATATCCAAGTGGTCAATCGAACTCAATGCTCAGAACATCGAGTTCGTCTCCCACAAGGCTATCAAATCTCAAGTCTTAGCTGATTTCATAGCCGAGTGGACCGAAGCCCAGCAGCCCACTCCGATAGTTATCCTCGACTATTAGAAGATGTATTTCGATGGTTCCCTCAAGCTAGGAGGTGCAGGTGCTGATGTTCTCTTCATATCTCTAGATGGAAAGAAGCTTAAGTATGTTCTACAAATACTTTAGCCTGCTACCAATAATGAAGCCGAGTACGAGGCCCTCCTTCATGGCCTTCAAGTAGCAGTCTCACTTGGCATCAAGCGTTTACTCATCTATGGTGACTCCTCGGTAGTCATCAACTAGGTTAACAAGGATTGGGACTGCACCAAGGAGACCATGGATGCTTACTGTGCAGAAGTCCGCAAACTTGAGAAACACTTCCAAGGCCTAGAAATCCTCCATGTTATGCGAGATCTCAATGTTGCAGCTGATGTGTTGGCCAAATTGGGATAAGACAGAGCCTAGGTGCCCCTTGACGTGTTTGTTCAAGAACTCCAAGTCCCTTTAATGAACAAGAAGCTTCCACATCCACCAGTACTCTGACTCCTAACGTCTAGGTACTAGTGGTCAACCTGGCATGGACACAAGTATTCATTGAGTACATCCAAGATCATAAGCTGCCTGCTGACAAGGTAGAAGCAGAGCAGATCATGCGTAGAAGCAAGAACTATGTCTTAGTCAGAGACAGGCTCTACTAGCGAGGCGCATCACCTGGTGTTCTCAAATGCATTACGCCTAAAGAAGGGCAGCAGATCTTGGAAGAAATTCACTCTGGGTGTTGTGGCAACCATGCAACCTCCATGACCTTAGTTGGCAAGGCTTTTAGATCTAGGTACTATTGGTCTACAGCACTAAAGGACGCAGAAGAGTTGGTGCGACACTATAAGGCCTGTCAGTTCTTTGCCAAGCAGGCCCACGTCCTAGCTTACAACCTCATCTGTATCCCTCCATCATGGCCTTTTTCATGCTGGGGGCTCGACAAGGTTGGACCTCTCAAACACACACTGGGTGATTTTGAGTACATCTACATAGCTATTAACAAGTTCACTAAGTGGATAGAGTACAAGCCACTATCCAAGTTCAATGCTACAGAGGCAGTCGAGCTCATGCAAGACGTTATGTATCGGTTCGGCATGCCCAATCGGATCATTACAAATCTCGGCTCACCCTTTATAGCTATCGAGTTTAGAAGTTGGGCTCAAGATTGTGGCATCAACATCAACTACACTTCCATCGCTCAACCGCAAGCAAACGGTCAAGTGGAGAGGCCTAACGGGCTATTACTAGCTGGACTAAAGCCTCAATTATTTGACGAGCTCAAGGACTACGGTGGCAAGTGGATCTATGAGTTACCCAAGGTAGTTTGGGGACTATGCACTTAGCAAAGTAGAGTGACAGGGTACTCTCCCTTTTTCCTGGTTTATGGCTCAGAAGCCATCTTGCCAGCTGATTTGATATGGAACTCTCCTAGGGTTGAATAGTATAATGAAGGCCAAGTAGACGACACCCGACGGCTCGAAATCAATAGTGCTGAAGAAATCAAACTGAACGCACTCTTCTAGTCTGCCAGGTACCTACAAGGTCTACGACGTCACTATGACAAGAACAAGCGCCCTCGTACCTTTCAAGTCAAAGACCTAGTCCTCAAGCGTATCTAGAATACATCAGGACAACATAAGCTGCTCAGCCCCTGGGAAGGCCCCTTTATTGTCTCCAAAGTTACTCGGCTAGGCTCCTTTGAGTTAATCATAGAAGACGGCGATCCTGTGCCTAACTCTTGGAACATTGACCAACTACAGAGATTTTACACTTAATATTATTAAGTAGTTTTCTTGTTCAAGTAAATTCAGTGTTCTAGCTTCTGTACTTTAGATTCTTTGTTATTAATACAAAGTCAATGTTCTTCGCTAAGATGAACCTATCTTTTTACCTTTATGCAAGATACACAACTTTCTAGTTGTCTCTCTTTGTTAAAGCCTTTGTTACATCATATACGATATATACAACTGACTGATTGCATAGCTACACATCTCTAAATATGATATAGTTACTCAACACACAGTTCTTACACTGTACACTAGGTACCAACCTATATTATACGAGATATGCCTCCTACTCGGATGGCTCACATCTCCTTGGTCGGGAGCCAACTACCGACATTTTGTCTGACTATCACATGTCGTCTTGGGTAGGGTGACTCCTAGAAGCAGGGTACCTGTTTCGTTAGCTATGGGGCGGGACCCCAACAACAAACAATCGCTACAAGGGTTCCTTGAACAAGTGACTTCGCGCACTTAACATCGACGGAAGGGTCTAACATGATTCTAATCATATAGACTACGTTGATCATTTCTTACTTGGCTACTCAGTCTTAAGCACCTTTTTAAAGGACTTTATAGGACAAAACTTATTGCCTAAACAGACTACAATCTTATTCAAAAGATTACTAAGCCTAAAAGATGCTAACTTTGCACAGGACAAGTTAACTCGGATAAACCAGTCTTTGGCGTTTAAGTACCCCAACAAGACGCATTACTTTCAAAATTCATAGGCTAAGTTTTTCATTCAACTAACAACCTATTCAAGCAAAAGAATATTGTTTCTTACAATGTGCCTACCCGACAAACATGCTTAACAATTTTTTTCAAACTTACATAGCCTATTCACCAGGCTTCTCCATCCTCTAGTCCAGATCATTTGCTATGGTGGTTGTGAGTCCATCGAGTTCCTCCTCAGCTCTTTCTATGGTAGAAAGATGGTCCTTCATCATCATAGTCCTGTGGCTACCTAATGGAGATCTACTACCGAGTATAGCACTCGAAGCATACCGAGTACATTCTAGACGCAGACCTTGGTGGCTCCATGTACATAGCTCTCGAAGCGGTTGGGGATTTCTTTCACTATATCCACCCACCTTCTTTCACCATCTTCTGGCCTATGGAAGAGGAGGGCAAGGGGCTTCATAGCTTCCCAGAGCATGTTGCTCTCTGTCTGTGCCCTCTCCAGCTGGGCCTTCATGTCGGTCGCCGACTTCAGAGCCTGTATCAGATCACGATCAGCTCTTGCTTTGTCTGCTTAGCTCGAGTGAGTTCTTCACTCGCTTGTTCTGTTACCTCTTTAGCTTGATTATGCTGAGTCCTTAGGGCTTCATTGAGATCCTTCACCTCACCCTCCAAACGCTAGGTTTTGACCTTCTCATTTGCAAAGAGGAACACTCATGATCATTATCATGATCACCAAGTACTACATTCATGAGGTATAGGAAAGTCATATAGTTCTCTTACCTTTCAACTTGGTATCACAGAGCTTGGCCTTCTCTATCATCTTCAATAAAGATTCAAAGGCATCACTCTTCCTCTTCTCGGCAGCCGCTTTCTGACGCTCGGCTTCACCAATCTGAGAACGGAGGATACAGAGGGCCTCTTCATGGAGCTTTTGCATAGATTCCCACTCAGCCTCTTTCTTGGACTACTCCTCCTTCAGCTTGGTGAGCTCCACTTGGACTTCTTGAACCCTAACGAAGGCCTTTAGCTCCACGTCCTAGGTATACGACTGTTCTAGAGATAAGAACCTAGAAAATATCAACACGCACGAAGCAACAAAGTACATGACTTACTCTCAACTGGCAATCGAAGATAGAGGTCTGGTTCAGCAACCCAGACCAAGATTTCATTAACCCAGCAAACTCCGGACTGTACGGTCAGAGCTTGGTACCTTGTCTGATCACTAGGACAGCTTCCTTCTCGCTAGCCTGCCAGGTACTTATCGTCACCACATCTGGCGTGGGTGCACTTGGAGTTGGAGTACTCACGCTAGCACCCTGCCCATCTTCGACGATGGTAGAATCCATCAGCTCTGGTCCCAATGGCTGGTCAACTTTGCCCTCATCAGGCGCCGCTCCTTGGGGCTGCGGCACCTCCACATGTTCCGTAGTACTCGGCTACTTTGCCTGTTCTGCCCCATCATCAACAGATGTTGGACCCTATGGTTGTGGCGCTTCAGTGGCCTTGGGTGGGGATACAGGCCCGCCTGCCTAGCCTTCTTCCACCCGGTCACTATCAGTATGAAGGTTCTCTTCAACCCGGGGCTCTTCACTCTACGTCCGTGTACTCAGTGGTTTTTGTACCCTGGTATTAGTAGCAGTCAAGTGATGTCTTGGGAACAAAGTACCATATAGAGGAAACTTCGACACTTACTTGGCACTAGATCTCTTCTTTAGGGTGGGCTTCCCTAGTGATATACCACTAGATGATCGACCCAGCTCTAGGCTTGATACTGATGCTAACAGTATTGAGTCCTCCTGATGACTCATAGTGGTAGCATCCTGTCCAAGCGCAATTACATCACCCTGAGTTGGTACTCGGGTGCTCAATAGGTCTGGTGGCGGCATCCTGTCAAAAGAATTCAACGGCAACAAATATATCTATGTCAGAATTTAGTACAGAACTTCACTCGGAATGAATACTTAGTGTCTGACAGAATACGAGGTGTCTTTGTCCTCCTCTTCCGGTTGTTCCTCTATAGCTTCATGTGCAGTAGCTATTCAAGAGATGGATTTAATACAAGATAACATTTAGAATATATGGAGATATTTCAGACGTCTCTTACCTGGTCTCAGCGTACAAGATCGACAGGGCCTCTTTGGCATAGACCCACTCATGATCACAACAACATCAGCCTCCAGCGACCGTTTCTCGCTAGCAGCTGCCTTCCTCGCACTTGGATTAACCTGGACTATGAAATCGTCCGGGTTCCTAGAGTCGCTGTCACCCTCTTGCTTTATAGGGATGGTGGAGGCGGCGCTTCCTTCGTCTACTCTGCTAGACACCGCTCTGCTTCCGCCAACTCCCCTAGAGTCAGGACGTGGAGGAGGGGCAGGCAAATCATTGAAATTTCACCCAACTCCTATATCAACACACAGGAGTCAATTTTTCACAAATATTAAGATATTTACATATTACAATATCAATCTACTTACAGTGGCTAGTGAATTTTGATGATCACACTCTGGATATTGGTAGGGTATCACCTGCACAGACCCAAGCATGTTCTGAATTCTCTCTAGAACTTCATCCTCCGTTAGCTCGTCAGTGGTTACTCGGGCAGGGTCCTTTGGCCCAGTGTACTCAAACCCATAATGTATCCTCTCCTGTAGAGGCTATACTCAGCGCCAAATGAAGCTTGCAACCACTCCAACTCCACTAAGGCCTTGGTCCTTCATGGCTTGGATTTGCTTGATGAAAGGGTGAATCCCTTCATGTTCCATCGCATTCAACATCTCTTTATCCTAGTGATTGTTGGGTACAGGCACGGTGTTGCTATGCACTTCTAGGGGGCCACATGTTCCCTATATAAAACCACTCGGCCCTCCAGTTCATCACAGAATCAACCAGGGTATAGTGGACATACTCGTTCTTCCTCTGCAAGTGGAATTGAATATCGGCCCCCCAAAACACTTGGATTTGTGGCGTCCAGGTGTGGTTTCAGTTTGAAAAAATAGCAGAAAAGAGTGATGGATGGGGGGATGCCAAGGAAAGTTTTACAAAGATGAACAAAGATCGATAGATGCAAGATGGAGCTAGGGTTCAAATGATTTAGGGTTATGCCATAATACTGCAAAAACCCATGTAAAAAAGGACATGCTGGCAACCCTAACCCATGCTAGGTAAACAGCATAAAGAGAACAATCTCACTAAGCTCAAGATTGGGAATACGGTGCTCTCTAGGCGCCTTCCATTCCCCAAGTTTCTACTCCGACAGATAGCCTTGTTTGCGGAGCTTCAGGAGATGCTTTGGCTTCGTGGTCGGCGTCGACTAGATCTGAGCAGTAGTGGCCATCTCTGGCACCTCCAACGCTGTCTTCTCGGTGGCTTTCATGGCGGTGGTGCTTGAGTTCTTGCTCTTACCCATCACACAGAGCTCTCACAGATCTAGGGTTTTAAGGAGCAGGATTGGGGGCACTTACAGAGTTGTGGGGGCTTAAGCAGAATGCGAAACATGTCAAAGGATGATGATGTACAAGGATTAGATCCCTTTTTATACACTGTTCTCACAGTTGTGTGGCCTGATAATCACGCCAACAGGTGCGGCGTTTCAGTTCTCCTTTCATTTTAATGTGGAAGCACAGTTTGAAACGATGACTGCACGCCTTTTCATGGTTTTCAGCGTGTCACACTTTGTTTAGACTTATCTATTGGGTTCACACCATTCGGGTACCTGCCTTAATACGACCACCTCCTACATTGCCATATTAGTGAAGTACTCGGACAGTTTCTGCTGGACTCGGACACTTGCTCGATAGCATGCATTCAGTGACATAGTACTCGGATGAAGATTTTTTATTCAACAACAGTTCAATAGATACAAGCATTGGATATGAGATCTTTTTAGAAAATAACAAAGACAACACCTACTCGGCTAAGACAGAGTACTCATACTCTAAGTGCTTCTCAGTAGGTACTTTCGTACCCGATGCACTTGGATCCAAGAGTGGACGAGTAGTGCATCAGGGTAGATAACAAAAGTGTAGTGTGTCCTAGCCCATAACCTTGGGTAGACCATCCGACTACGAGCATTTGCTGGCCGACTACCCTTGGGAGCATAGCTACTGCAAGAGGAAGCTTGCTGGCTAGTATGCAGGATGAGCTACTCTCACATCTTGCCACCCAGCCGACGCCATCTGTACACATTCGGGTCATGGTAGGACCCTTCATGGACAGACATCGATAGGCACCCTCGAAAAACTGACATGTGATTGCTAGATGTGCCACTCTATCAGCCATCACAAGACTTCTTCTAGTTGCAGCTCCAGGCTACTCTACTGTGCACAACTATGGGTTTAGCCTACCTATAAACCCTCTCACAAAAATTCTCCTAGTCACTATAGCTTTTGGCTATACCAACCGAGTACTCCCGGGGGCTGGTCTACTTCGCTCACTACCGTATTTGCCAACTTCACACTCAGAGCTACTTTGCTTCTTCTACAACTGAGGTTCAAGTGCTCGCCAGGAGGGTTTTTATAGGTGTCTTGGCGGTGTTTGTGGACTAGGTTCACGAGGAGTACATGGAAAAGCTTCTGACTTCCTCATAGGTTCATGTGCTACACTACAAGGGTACAGTGCGTCCCACTACACCTTTTTAGTGTACCGACGGCCTTATCTCGACACATGTGAAGTAACAGTACATTCGGTAGCACCTTTGATGGCATATTCTCACAAATATTCTGAGCATCTTTGGGCCAACTGTACTAAAGCTTAGCATGTGATGTTGACACGTCTTACCTACTTCTATACAGGTAGACAGGACAATAATTTTTAGCTGACACTCTTATGCTTGAGTATATTCTTTTCAGATCCTTATTCCGAGTACAAGTACTCGAACACTGGCTCGGGGGCTGCAGGGTACATATCCTCTATGGATGTTTTTTCTTTTGGACCCTCTAAACTCTTTGTTTTACAAACAACAAGAGGCTCGGGGGCTACACTCAGTGAGTGCACTTTTTTGAAAAGTGCACATCACCCGGAGGTCTTACAGAGCACTTCATGCCTTCACTCCAGAAAGCACTCGGACTATGCTTGTTTCTACTCAGCAAGACCAGGAGGAACAAGAAGACTTTCGAGTTCAACCATGACACGGTCGGGGCTTGACGAACCAGGGTCCTAGGGGTTCCCCATAGGGGTGTTACCCTGGATGGGCCCTGCGCTGGCCCATGATCTGTTGAAGGACGCGAGACAAGGTGGCGTGGGCTTCAAGCTACACCAGATCGACCTAGTTGGCTTACGATGAAAGCTAGATTTTGTAAAAGGATTATGACTCTTCTATTGTAACCGACTAAGACTAGATGCGCACCCTTGCCCTCTCCCTATATAAAGAGAGGCACGGTGCACCCCCTTGTACACACAATCATACAATCAATCTAACGCAAAAGGCTACACGCCGACTGAACGTAAACACTATTACTCGGTAAGAGGGCCCGAACTAGTATAAATCATTCGTCTCTTTGCATTTACTGTCGAGTTCTGCGTACGCCAAAGCCCTTCGAACATCGTCCCGGGTAACCCCGTGACTAGTTGTCGGTCATCAAACACCGACATACATCATGATTCAAATGATATTTATTTGGTATAATTAGAGAGGAAAAAGGATATAAAAGTTTTGTTTAACAAGGATTCTGCTTCCATAAAAGTGTTATTATTTGTCTCTTTCTGACCACATAATTTATACTATGTGTTTAATTAGTTGTATTAAAAATCACTAAAATCAACTTTATTGAGTTATAACAATCATGTGTATGTCTGAGTGTTGAGTTGTTGAATTGTTTGACCTGGCAGGGAATCATTCGCCGGCTTATAAGATGTACTTTTTCAGCCAATGAATAATATTTTTCTCTCACAATAAATTAGCCAACAGTACTTTTAGTCATGATTTATCAGCCAAGCGAGCGAGGCAATAGTTAGTACTATCCTTGGAGCCAAATCCTCCTCAAATAGACTACACTATATCCTAAAAGGCCCAGGCAACTATCTCACATGTCGACCTCATGTCAGAACGCGGCCACCATAACTTGATGCCAGCAAATATCACCCGTGCAACTACCTCCAGCTAGGCCTTATTTAGTTGACGAATTTTTTTGAGAAACGGTATTGTAGTACTTTCGTTGTTATTTGGCAATTAGTGTCCAATCATAGTCTAATTAGGCTTAAAAGATTCGTCTCGTGAACTTCGTCTAAACTGTGTAATTAATTTTATTTTTTATTTATATTTAATGCTTTATGCATGCGTCCAAAGATCCGATGTGAAGAAAAATCTTGAAAAATTTTGCAAAATTTTGGGACCTAAACAGGCACCTAGTCTTCTCAGCTTCCACTCAAAAAAGAAGAAGAAAAAAGCTAGTCTTCTCAGCTTTGGCCGAGCTTACTCGCCTTCAACTTCAGCGGACTCACATCATCTAACAAACCCATTTCTACGTCAAAGGAAAGCGTTCGGCCATCCATCCTGCATCCGATGGAAGCAAGACACGACATTCTCGTAGCATCAAAACTGCCCGTGCACTCCCACCCCCCGCCCCCGCCCCCCCAACCCAGCACCACCACACACACACACGCATACATTCGAACCCAGTTTTTATTTTACCTTTTTTTTTAATAATAATATTTTAAAAATTACCCCACGCCCTATTTTAAACTGCGTGACGTGACAAATCACTGTAACTTGCCAAGGTATGCTAGCCTAGAGCATGCGGCAGGGTTCTACAAGTGCATATGCCAGCTGAAATCTTTGTCGCACCACTACTGTTAGCGTGGCAGCAGCTCTATTTTTTTTTAACTTTTTTCAAATTTTATTTTAAAATTAACACCACTTATTTTTTGTTTCTATTTCTAACCTGTTTGGCCGTGCCTATCTCCCTGGCACGGCCAAAACATGCTACCGCACCACATGCATCGGCGCAGGACGATCTGCCATGGTGGACTATGATTTTCAGCCGAAAAACCTTGCTGCTCCCGTTCGCGCGGCGAGGCGCAACCTTAGAGAAATCGTATTTTTTTCATACCATCTCTGACAAAGATGATTTTTATATGAAAAATGTAGCTCTCGACGAGATCTATAACTTTCTAGTTTTGAGTTTTTTTTGTTTGAGGTCATTAAGATGGTCAAAAAATAGTATAAAGTTTCAACACCATATTAATCGTGTACAAGCCCTTGTCGCCTTAGAAAAATCATATCTTTCTTATACGTGTCAAAGTTAGATACTTTTTATATGAAAGTTGTAGCTCTCAATTAGATCTACAACTTTATAGTTTTAAGTTTTTTTTATTTGAGATTGTTAAGATGCTAAACAACAATATAAAATGTCATCCGCCAGAGCTTATCGCCTCACTAAAATCGTATCTTGGGCGTGCCGCACGTGCTTGTCCACTAATTAAAAGATGAGCACCAGTTTTAAGGTACAAGAAAATATGATTAGAGAATATAGTCGCACCAAGCGGTAAAAGTAATATCTTAAGACCATATAGTTGCATATAGAGTACCTCTTTATTTTTTTGGGCACCATAAAATCAGAATTTTATTTTATTTTGTGCGATATTTTCTACTATTCCAATAGTTCCTTTTAGTGCCCTTGCCTTGTCTGTTGAAAATAAGAATTTTGTTTTATTTTGCAGGATATTTTCTACTATTCCAATAGTTCCTTTTAGTGCCCTTGCCTTGTCTGTTGAAAATCAAACGATTTTCAAGAAGAGCATAAGGCCTTGCAAATTTTGTTGACTTAGTACGTTTCCTGAAATTCAAAAACAACGCAATACTGCTTACATAATAATATGTAATACTATCTTTCTTTTGTCATACAAAAGTTTCACATGAAGCTGATTAATGATCACGTAAATCTCTTAGGACGGTCTCGATCCTAAAACTGCACGCTGGGGCATTACACTTACCGACTTCCTAAGAAACTAAGATAGGCAACATAGTGTTTCTTGACATGGGCCTATAACAAATTTTACCATTCATTTGCCTTTTCCTTTCTCTCTCCTGGTCAGCTCCCCATATCCTAGCTGTCCAAGAACTTGCGGTTTGATCATCCTATGCACGGTTCTTGCACTTGCATGAGAGTTTGGAAGCATCTTGGTAGAACCTGAAGTCTTGAGTCGACTCTCGATCATTAGTCACGTTGCGCGCCAAGATACGATTTTCACGAGGCCATAAGCTCTAGTGCACAATTAGTATACTGCTGAAATTTTATACTGTTGTTTAGCATCTTAACGATCTGAAACGAAAAAACATAAAACTATGAAGTCGTAGATGTCATTGAAAGCTACAACTTTCATATAAAAAGTATCTACATTTGACACCGTACAACAAAGATATGAATTTTCTAAGGTGGCAAAGGCTTGTACGCGATTAATATGATGCTGAAACTTTATAATAAGATACCCTTAATAAGGCATCCCTTTATATTCATGTATATGGATCAGTGGATTGTGAATGTAAATTGTTGACGCCTGCATCATTTTACAGAATGATGTACTGCAATCTTCCCACCTAGCTTTAGAATAGTAGTCTTACAACGGCAATCTGTATGACATGACAAAATAGAGCTACCACACTAACGCATCACTAATACAGAATTGACTTTCACTGCGGCCCATCACTGCCATTTTTTTTTTGGCTAAAATCGACAGTGATACGACCAACCGGCAGTGATATTAGGGTCTTCACTGCCAGTTCATATCACTACCGGTTTTTCTATCACACCCCAAAATTTCCGATTTTGGGTTGTGAATAGAGACACTAAATTAACCAAATGATTTTAATATTTGGATAAAATTTACTAAGATTAGTTTGAGAGTAAATTTAGTTATAGAAAAATATGAATTTTCAAACTTATCTGAATTAATTTGACAGGCTTTTTGCTTGGTGTGATGTGATGTTTGCTTGTTGCTTGACTTTGTGGTTGAGTGTACACAGTTTTCAAAATACGTTTAGAAATCGTCTCCCTAGCTAATCCTTCTCATGCATGTTCGGTTCTTTTGCTTTGAATTTGCTCCTTGCGTCTCTTTTCTTGACGTGGTGATATAATAAAGGGTAAAGTATAATTTACACCCTCCAACTATCGCCAAAGTATAGATTTCAACCTCGAACTTCAAAACCAGATAACTTTGGCCCTCCAACTCTTGAAAAAGTTCAACTTTCATCCTTCTAGGCGGTTTTGCGTATGAACAGTACTTTTGATATTTCCAGGAGGCGCCAAAATTTTGTATTATTTTTTTAAGCATCTTAACGTCCTCAAATGAAAAACTAAAAACTACAAAGTTGTAGATCTCATTGAGAGCTACAACTTTGGTATAAAAAGTATTTTCATTTAACTCCATACAAATAATATATTAGTGCTCTAATGCGGCAAGCGCTAGTTGACGATTATTATGGTGCTGAAATTTTATATTATTTTTTCGAGCATCTTACTGTCCTCAAATGAAAAAACTCAAAACTACAAAGTTGTAGATCTCATCGAGGTCTACAATTTACATATAAAAATGATCTTCATCCGCCATCGTATTGAAGGGTTTTTCTATTTTTTGAAATTAGAGTCTCATCACGCGACAAGTCGATACAAGTCGCGTGATGAGACTCTAATTTTAAAAAATAGAAAACCCTTCAATACGATGGCGGATGAAGATAATTTTTATATGTAAATTGTAGACCTCGATAAGATCTACAACTTTGTAGTTTTGAGTTTTTTCATTTGAGGACAGTAAGATACTCGAAAAAATAATATAAAATTTCAGCACCATAATAATCGTTAACTAGCGCTTGCCGCATTAGAGCACTAATATATTATTTGTATAGAGTTCAATGAAAATACTTTTTATACCAAAGTTGTAGCTCTCAATGAGATCTACAACTTTGTAGTTTTGAGTTTTTTCATTTGAGGACGTTAAGATGCTTAAAAAATAATATAAAATTTCGGCGCCTCTTGGAAATATCAAAAGTACTGTTCATACGTAAAACCGTCCAGAAGGATGAAAGTTGAACTTTTTTAAGAGTTGGAGGACCAAAGTTATCCGGTTTTGAAGTTCGAGGTTGACATCTATACTTTGACGATAGTTGGAGGGTGTAAATTATACTTTACCCTATAATAAAATAGTAATAATCTTAGAAGGCAGCGACCAGGTGTTGTTTTCCTTTAACTGGAGGTCGACTTTTCTTCTAATCTAATAGAGTAGATTCTCTTGTCCACGGTTCAAGGATCTCACTAATCTGTATGTCGTGCACACCAAGGACTCCAGAACAATCATATCATGCACGTCTATAAATAGCAAGGGCCCCCATCGCATCTTTTCCAAACCCTTGAAATTAACCCTTAATCTAATTGACCAAATCCCACGGAGCCCTACGCCGCCGCCGCCGCACGATCCAAACCGTCATGCCCGACCAAAGCCGTCTAAGGAGAAGCTTCGCCGACCTGCCTCTGAACTGTTCCATGCCTCGTCATCGTCTGCTCGCAGCTGGATCTCGGTGCTCCATGAACGTTCCTGCCGCTGTGATCTTCACCACATTCAGCCATTGTCGTTTCCATTGGCTCTCTTGCTTCTTAACCGTGGTGAGAATTCCAAGCTTGGCATGCTGTCTTCTCTCCCCTATATGTTATCTCTGCTTTCTCACGATCCTGTTTCATGCTTCACCGTGAGATGAGCAAGTCGAAGCGCCGCCGGCAGTTCAGGCTCTACAGATGTCGGTTATCTGCACGTGTTGAGCGTCACCACGTGCCCATCACCGGCCACCATCTGCAGTTGCTGCACGTCCAACCATGAAGCCGGACATGCTGTTGTTTCTCGCTGCTACCATGTTTGCAAGCACGAAGTGATCTCAGCTGCTGCAACTGCATGCCGATCTCCCTGACCATGCTACTCCAGCAAGCTATCTCGTGCAGCATGCAAACCTGGACAATGATTAACTGAAGGTCAGTGGCCAGATTAGTCCCTTGTCACATTATTCTATTGATTAAACCCTGATGTCATGTGTATGTCATTCATGGATAATGAATCATCATTCTCTATTTATTCCTCAATCAAGAAATTGCATGTTTCATATACATCGTGGACCTGCTCAGGCTGCCATTGAGTCTCCGCAGTTATATATGCTCATCATTGTGGTTATTCTATTTCCATCATATATATCTTAATCGCTTTAGCCCCGCTTTAATCTATTCTTTCTGCGTCGCATCTGATCGATGCAGTCTACTATATGGCAATGACGTTTAGCATGCTTCATGTTTTCTAAATTGTTAATTATTAATTTTGACTAATCTTTCACACAACTGCTTTCCAAATTAAAAACAACATAGAGATTAACATTCGTCCTCTTATGCATATTAATAACAACAGAAATATATTTTTAATTTATAACTTGCTTAGTTTAACAACACGTCAGATACAGTTCCATTAGATGCTCTCACATGTTACTTTGTTTTTGCAAGCTAAAGTATAATCAGTATATAAAGGATATTGAAATATTTGTAATTAAAACACGACTAGATTTAGCTCGGTCTTTCAATTAAGATGCATAGTGACTAATCTGAATTAATATACCTCGCATGGTTTTTTTAGTTAAAATCAACTAAACATGTAGGCTTTTCTTTTATAATATAAACTCTCGATAGTCGTTTCTTTTCAACCGTAGTTCTGTTATCAGCGTTTCCTGTGATCTCGAGACCGTGGCAGCTTGCTCTCTTTTACTATGTTGTTTTATCTTGTGTGGTGTAATGTTCTTAGTTTCTTTTATTTATTTGCTTGTATGTTTATTGGTGTGCTTGGCTGCTACGATCTGTGTGTAGAAGAGCTGTCCGTGAGTGCCAAAGATCGGAAGAACAGAAGATCGAAGGTTGTACGAGAAGTTGACCATTAGTTGTAACGCAAGAGTAAAAAGCAAGTATAGCATGAGATCATTCTTATTGTCCTATTCACATAAATCATATTTTAATCATACTGCATGTGTCCTCCTTGATTACCACTAAGGATTTTCTAGCATTTATACTTGTACCTTGTTACCTATGGGTTTATGCATTGGGTAGTATGATGCTAGCGCTCAATTAAAGACCATGATCTTTTAACTTGACTAATGATATATGCAATAAACACTAAAAGATGATTTTTAGCAACAAGGAACAAGGGGGCTAGAGCATAGTTTTTGTGATGCTCTAGATTTCTCTCCTTAAGGACTTATCTGTAAACGATCATCAGGGACTTATAGTACAACCATGAGTGCTATATAGCTCTGGCTTTAGTCAAGTATGAGGACTTTTTTTAGCTTGTTAGTGGTCACCCGAAATGGCGCAAAAGGGGCTTGACGAGCTGGGTATAGTGCGGCCTCTATTCCTAAGAGTACTTCTGCGCAAGTGTGCCTTTTGAAAGGGGGCTCTATCCCTAACTTGTTAGACGAGCCTTTGAAAGACTTCATAGTGAACCATGCCGACCTTCCTTGGTAGTGGGTCAAGAGGCTGATCACCTCGGGCGAAAGGGTAAATCATGGCTTATGTGAAAGTGTACAACCTCTGCAGAGTGTAAAACTGGTATATCAGCCGTGCTTATGGTCACGAGCGACCTTAGACTCTTATGGAATAGATGATCATTAATGGTTAATTATTTATGCTATTCATTATTCATGTTTACCTGATCATGTGTTTATGTGGGCTTGTGATAAACTTGTTGCTACTCAATTGCTTAAAATCATGACTCACTAAAAGCTAATCGCAGTAAACCAGTGTCAACCTTTTGAGCCTCATGAACCCCATGTTATATTTGCTGAGTAGGACATGTGCTCACCCTTGCTATTTTCTCCACACCCCCAGTCTCTAGTAGAAGCTCCTCAGAAGATATATGAAGACATGGAGGAGTTCCTAGAAGATTAACAGAAGTGCTAGGCTTACTTTACCCCCAGTTAGTCGTCCTTGTGAAGAATGGAGCCTGAAGATTAGTTACCGTTCCGCGATACTCTGATGTAAGTGTTAATATAGCTATGTATACGTTATTTAATAACATTATTTCTAATACTATTCACTATGTTGTTGTATGTGTGGACTTTCTGGGCACACATATAGCGAGTCTGGTTGTTCTTAAAACTGGGTGTGACATTTTTCGCTAACACCGGCACTGATATTGGGTCATTACTGCTGATTCGTGTCTTGAACCGGCAGTGATAGGCTGCATGAAAAACTTCATAACTTTCTCAAATAATGTTTGATGAAGACAAACTTTGTACCAAAGTTGTAGTACTTTTTGAGATATACAACTTTGTAGTTCAAACTTTTTTGATTTGTGATCATTTGGATGTCCAAATATGTATCATAATACTTTATAGTGTTAATAGCAAAGGAGTCCATTTGCTCTAATGTCACAAGTGAGTGTGTAGTGGTTGAAAAGGATCTCGAATGGGGAAACAACCAAAACAAAAGTTATAGATATTGAAAAGTTATGCAACTTTGTAGTTCACAAGTTTTTTTATTTAAAATCATTTTGATGCTGAAATATTTGTTTCACAAGATTTTATTAAAGTTAATACCAAATGAATCCATATGCTCTATAGTCGTATGTGAGTGTGTAGTTGTAGTTAAGGATCTCGGATGGAGAAGCGACCAAAACAAAAGTTGTAGATCTCAAAAACATATGCAACATCGTAGTTGACAACTTTTTCATTTGAAATCGTCGATCCAACGAAAATACATTTGAGGTTTGAATTTTTCAAACGACCTTGGATGGAGAAACGACCAAAGCAAAAGTTGTAGATCTCGAAAAGTAATGCGACTTTTTAACCTTTTCATTTGAAATCATTTATCAAGGAAACTATGGCCGGATTTTCTCACATTCGATCAAATTTTTCAAACGACCACTGATGGAGAAATGACCAGGACCGAAGTTGTAGATGTTGAAAAGTTATGCAACTTTGTAGTTGACAACTTTTTCATTTGAATTCGTTTAGGGTCCTAATACTAATTTCAAAACCGGATGAAGATAGAATGAGGAGGACGAATATCTCATTTGGACACAAGTGTCTTATGGGTTGGAGTGGTTAGGGGATGAATGCGTGAAGCCTGAGGTGGGTTTGAGCGTCGGCGGCCCGCGAATCGCGCTTTTTTCGCACAAAAAATCACGTGGCTGCTCAGTGAGTCTCTACTAGCATTCAAAAAAAATTTAGTATGGTTTTTTAGGTGCCGGTTTTAGAACCGGCAGTGATGAGCCCCCTCATCACTGTCGGTTTGGCTGTGCTAGTTCAAAACCAGCCGTGATAGGGATTTTGGACCTCAGCACAGCTGGCTTGCTGATGCCCACGGACATCTCCAGGGAACAACTTCTTAGGGAGTTCAACATTCAGGTGAAGCACGACATCACCAGGGTCACCACCTGCAAGGCTCGTGCAATGTCCTTCGTGGGTGGAGAGTGTCAAGCAGCATCGGCCATGGCCGTCACCTATGCAGTTTGAGATACAGGCTGATAGCGCCCAACTCCGGCCACTTCCTTGGCCATCCTTCTCTAGTTATGTAGCTTCTGTGCAGTTCAACACCTCCATAGCAGTGGTACTTGGGTTGTGTTTCCTCTTTTGTTGGGCAGAGCTTACACAGTATCTAAGAGCAGAGGCTGAGAGGCATCGACCAAGGGCGCATCCCTTGACCATCACTTGCGTGCAGTCGTGCCATTCCAAAAGCTGATTGTCTAATTACAGCAGAAATCAGTCCACAAGGTGTTGTGCACAAAGATGAGATGATGTGGATATCCTTTACCTGGGAACGGTAATATGATTTTAGCTTGCTTCATATCACAACTTGGTATGTTTCTGCACATTTCCATATGCTGTCTGCTTTTATATCACTATTAGCTTCTCCAAAATGGTGTGACTAGTCCAAGCTACTAGTTCTGCTTCCAGTGAGCAAAATCAGTAACTTCAGTACATTGTTGCATAAATTCCCTGCATATGTACATGTACGGTGATCAACAAGTTTCAATCATGTCGTCCTGCTAGCTAATTCTCAAGTCTCAACTTGTGGTCATCTCCGACGTGCGTGCATGCATGCGATGGGTGTATGGTGTTGGTCTTCCGTGCCCGTGTCCGGCGGCTGCTGCTACTAGTGGACACGCCCGGGCTGCCGCAGTAACCAGCAAAAGCAAAATGGCGCTATGCGGCCGCCACATGTGCCCGCCAGCAATCTCGTGGCTTGTGCAGTAATGGGATGGACTGCCCGTCACCATGCCGTTGGCAAGTATACCCGCTCTAGCCCACCCCGACCACCTCCTCCCGCACCACCTTGCGCCGACTACTCCTCGCCGGGCATTGTCGCTGCCTCGCCGTCGCTTGCTCGCGCTGTGGCCCTGCTCACTCAGGTTGTTGTCTGCTCGCGCCGCCACCGCCTGCTCGAGCTGCGACCCTGCTCGCTCATGCGGCTACAACAGGGCGGTGGGAGCTCTGCTCCGCCTGTCCATGGCGCGCATGCTCCAGTGCTGAGCAGAGTGAGGGAGAGGGCAGGGGGTGAGAGAGATCATATGTAGTGCGCAGGCTCGCCTTCCATCCCAAGCACGAAGGGAGTAGAACAGGGGCACGCGGCACCAGCAGGGAGTGCATGCGGCCATGCGGCATTCTGCCGAGCACCTAGCAGGTGACCGAGTAGGAATGTTGGAATCTCATTTGCAGCATATTTCACTTGGCCGCCTGCAACAATGTTGTCATTCTCTCCAAGCTCTACAACTTTCATTAAGGGGTCAGGGTCATTTGCGCTTCAGATTATAGGCTAATTAAGCCTCAAGTTGACACTGTCAGATGAATGCCAAAGCCACAGGACCAGGGAGTGGTATGGAAGGAAAACACAACTTTCAACAAGGTAGTCTAGCCAAAGGGCTGTTCTGACTTTTTGCAGCTCCATTTGACACCGTTAGCGGCAGATGTTGACGAAATGGCATGGACGACAAAAAAGTTCTGGCCAGTGGTACCTATGATCGCTTTAACTTTTTAGTGGCTTGTAGGCAACTGCAATCTTTTATAAAGGCAACAGGTAAAGACTCGAAATAAAAATGTGTGATCTGCTATTTCAAAAATTTTAGATGGTGGAAGTGGAATAGAATGGTAGAGACTTGGAAGCGACAAAACTCGGTTGTAAAAGGAAAGACCACGCCCATCTCGGACCAGGGAAGGGGTCGCACACTGGACTCTGTGGCGACTTTACCACCAGCATAGCCAAACGGGCCGAATTTTTTGCAATTTAGCTCTCTTTTCGTCAAAATTTCACATTTATACGTCTGGCATAAAAACCCATCTTTAGACCCTGAGCTTGACGCCATGACTTATGGCGCCGAGGTAATATGTCTGGGCGTCATTGGTCATCACGCCGAGCTAGAAGGTCAAGAGTGACATAACTGGCAATGTGGCGCTGACGTGGCCAAACGTCGGCGCCATGATCTATGGCGTCGAGCTTGGCGCCGACATCTGAATTCGACCATAAGAATAAATTATCATGACTTGGACATGCCAAAAATTTACCATGACATGGTCATATAAAATTTGGTTGCATTTTTACTATGAGATGGACATATAGGATAGCCAAATTATATATCCAGATAGATAGATAGACAGATGGATAGAGAGACTGATAGACAGATAGACTGATAGACTAATAGACAGATAGACAGAAATATGACAGACAAACAGACAGATAGATAGATAGATAGATAGATAGATAGATAGACAGACAGATAGACAGACAGACAAACAGATAGATAGATAGATAGATAGATAGATAGATAGATAGATAGATAGATAGATAGATAGACAAACAGATAGATAGATAGATAGATAGATAGATAGATAGATAGATAGATAGATAGATAGATAGATAGATAGGGACAGACAGATGGAAAGATAAATAGAGAGATAGATAGACAAATAGATAGACAAACATACATACAAACAGACAGATGGAAAGATAAATAGACAGACAGACAGACATATGGAAAGATAAATAGAATGATAGACAGATAGACAGACCGATAGACAGACAGACAGACAGACAGATAGACAGATAGACAAATAGACAGACAGACAGATAGACAGACAAACAGATAGACAGATAGACAGACAGATAGACAGACAGATAGACAGACAGATAGATAGACAGATAGACAGATAGACAGACAAATAGACAGATACATAGATAGATAGATAGATAGATAGATAGATAGATAGATAGATAGATAGATAGATAGATAGACAAACATATAGATAGATAGATGGACATACATATAGATACATAGAAAGATAGATGGACAGACATGCAGATACATAGATAGATAGATAGATAGATAGATAGATAGATAGATAGATAGATAGATAGATATCAAGATAGATAGATACATAGGCAGATAGATAGATAGACATACATACAGACAAACAGACAGACAGACAGATAGACAGACAGATAGATAGATAGATAGATAGATAGATAGATAGAACATATAGATAGATAGATAGATCGATGGACATACATACAAATAGATAGATAGATAGATATCGAGATAGATAGATATAATGATAGACTATGGAATGTATATATATTGGCCATATGGCATAGAATTTGATATAAACACATCATTGGTTTTAGCTCTTATCTCTCATCCATGGCGAAGTCCCTCATGTATACCAGCAACATCCAAGGACTTTGGTTGCTTTCCATGGTTCTTCTAGCATCATGTGTCCTTCATGCACACATAATAAGTGGTAATCAATGAATTTGACCTATTTTCCCTTCTAGTAAATAGATATACTTGTAGAGTTAATTCTGACCATATTACACGTAATTTGATTGATCTTTATTAGGGCAAACCACAGAGGATATCAACACTGGGAGGGTGAGGATGACCGTGATGGAGGGAACAACCAAGACAATTGGAGATCAGAAAGATCTGGGGTGCTTTCTACAAGCTGCATTGCACTGCTGCCAAAAGACAGGAAAATGCTTTCATGAACTATTGGAGTGTTTGAAGCACTGCAATGCACATGTCTATTAAGAGGTCATGCTTTCTCCAATTTGTGAATGGAGATCATGAAGATGTTCTACATAATGGTGCATGTACCAAAGGATAAAATAAGCTTATTAACTTACCGTTGATTAATAAGTGTTTCTTGTTTCTAATGTCGCCATTGTCATTACAAATTGCTTATAGTGTCGTATTGGATGTCCATACAATATAACATTTCACCTACAATAGCTTATGTAACACCCTAGAAAGAAAACAATAACACCATTTTGGAGTGTTACCACACTACACTTCAATAAGAACATAACAACAGAGAACACAAAAGCATCGATGATCATATAGTTTATACGATAAAATGAGAGCGACTTTATTGATAGCAAAATGATAAGCAAAATTAGACATTAACCATAAGCTCTATGACAAAATAATAAAAAGAAATATCCAACTATGACCATCATGTATTACAGTTGATGTGTTTATTTATGGTGTATATGAGCAAGTGTGCACTCGTTCCACTACTCCCATCCCACCAAGCATCCTCGAAGCTATGTACCTAAGATGGTGAAAACACGCATATGAGATTTATGGAAAACCTCAACATGCTTATTATTATCTTGACCAGTTTGTATGTGCGTCGCGCATTGGATGACAATCCCATGGTGCTAAATGTTTCACCACCAGTTCGGCCTATGATGCAGCGCGGCGAAGACCAGCATGTAATCACCACCAAACCATATGTTGAGTCAGCGGTGAAAACATTTATCACCACCAGTAAGGCACCCTTCTAGGATCCCCTCAGACTATGAACTGGTGGTGTTATTTATCACCTCTAGTTCTCACATAACTGGTGGTGATCAAAACATTCTGTAGTAGTGATCTCTAGGGAACTCCTTGTTGGTATATATTAACGGACATAGATAAATCCGCAAGCGCATGGATACCGATGTACACTTCATCAGATAATATTCTAGAATATTGAACTCAAGAAAACATGTGTGAGAATAACTAAGTCTAACTTAACCCAGAGTAGCAACAAGACTTGAGGTAACAGGAGTATAGAGGAGATCGCTAAGGTCTTCTAGTTCTAACTTCGATAAGCTATGTCTTCTATTGTTCAATCTAGGGATATTACTAAGGAAAACATAGGCAGAGTATGTTTCCTATAGTAACAAGGTCCTCCTCGGCCTACAAATGGGAGGTGGACTACAAAGGATTCAACGAGGCTATAAGAGTCACCCTCATGAGCTACTACTGATCTGGAATGTAGGGTACATCCACGAGTAACCGAGTCTATGCACCACACTTACACTATGAATACTACCTTAACCTAGGAGCGATAAGGATTAAAGTACTCAAAAGAGTTACAAACCTGAAGAACAATACAAACAATATGCTTACTTGAATTAAAAGTTGATTACCAAAGAAATCTTAGAAGCAAGCTCAAGATGAACTTGATTCCGCCAGGGTACAAGCCGTAGAGAGAACACTGATAGGCTGACACTTCCTCCAAACTCTTCCTTCACACTCTATCTCACTATTTCTAATACAAGACTAGATCCTAACTTAAAGGACTAATCTTCTCTTGATTACTAGCTCTAATCCTGGTAGGGATATGAATTAGGGTTTTTGGATTTCAGAACTTAGGACCATTATGCCTCAGGAGGGGGGGTGTAGGGAGGTATATATAGGGGCCTTCAAGTATCCTGGACCCTCGGATCAAACCGACTTAAAAGAACGGTGTAGATTTAATCTTTGAGGCGATGGAGAACCGATGTAGCAAGGAGGGGCTGACATGTGGGGCCCACTGGCCAGCCAACCTATAGGTGGGTTCGGCCGGCCCACATGTTAGTGTCTCAGGGTCTGCTTCGGTGATTTGTCTTCTATATTCTTCTAAAGTCTTCCCATGTAGGTACCGTCGCGGATTAACGTGATTTCCTTTGACAAATAGGTCCTCCTTGACAATTTTCTGATTAAATCCTACTGAAGTCATAGATTCACCAAAACTCATGGAAATTGTCAGTTTAAACCCCTAAGTCTATGTTGGTGATCCATTTTAGTCATTTATGCAAAGTATATTGATGGTTTATGATGAGTGTTAACTACCGTCAACAAACCTCCCCACACTTAGGCTTTTACTCATCCTCGATAAAAGGATGGATTACTTAAGACATATCCTTGGGACAAGACATCAACATAAAACTATTCCCAGTCATGCATGTACCATAGGATTCAGATTGTCTACCATGAAACTTTGGGCGATTGAAGAATGGAACAGCTTAAAACAAGATCACCATCTTCCTCCAGTCAAGTCAATTGGAGAAACATTTTAAGATTTTGAAAACAAAACATAGCTTACCTTCTCCTTTTGTGGTACTCTCAAGTCACTCATTATGTGTGGTATTTGTGGATCCTCACCAAGGCATAGACAACTTTGCCTCCTTTTTATCTACTTTTGAAAAGCTTATGTGGAGCTCCGGTAGGGGTAGATATGAGAACATATTTGCATTGCATATATTATAAAGTCAAAACAAGGATCCGAGGAGAAAAATGCCATACTCTTAGATCAAGATGTGCATGTGTGTGGATGTATATATATGGTGGCTAACCTAATTCTACTATGCTCCTTGAAAACATATCTCTCTTCTTGAAACTTTGAAACACTTTTGCAAGAAAACATGGGATATCTTATTCATCTTTTTTTCAGGCGAGCATCAGAATACCCATTGTTTTAAATATCTCAGACACTTGTTCATTTTTCAATACTTTTCTCTTTCTTTTATGAATAGCTCTTGCATAGCCCATGCCTCTTCTTCTGCAATTAAAACTTTTTAAGAAAGACATTTGCAAGAACTTGGAGCATTTATCCTAACGAACTTATTTTTGTGTCTATTCCCAATGTAGGAGTAGAACATTTTTGAGTGGATGGAAAGCATGTTTTTACGTACCCCCAGTGTAGGAGCAACAGATATATGGGGAGTTGTACGTGATCTTGATCTTGATCTTGATCTTGAGAGCATGATAAATTTCTCAACAACTTAGGTAACATGGGGTCCCTAAAAATAAGTTTCCAACAGTAGCAAGACTCCCAAGAAAAGTATTATGTGAGTCTATCCTTTAAGTCATGATTGAAATAATCTTTCCTCTTGTTTTAAAGTTATTTTATCAAAGGATTTTTAATTTGGTTTGAAACAAAAAGAGAGATGTGAAAATATAATGTATGGGACTCAAACCTAACAGTGGACGAAGCACGAGGCGAGGTGGAGCTAGGCTGGGCTGGTTGGCCCATGTAGGAGGCCGGGCGGCCCACTCTTAGGCCCATTCGAGTCCAACTTTGGCTAGCATGGTTTTTATTCCGTTGCTTTCTGAATTTCGTGATTTTTGCGATTGGATCTCGTTTTGTTGTCGCGGTGTGCTTTCCCCACACTTGTTTCCTGTTTACCTTTATGCACAACATGTCAAGAGAAAACACATATCCAAAAAGTAGAGAGCAAGTAATAATTCCATTGATATCATAAGGCACTTTATTACAATCTGAGCTAAACAAACACAATTTTCTGAGCTAACACAATCTTTAACCTAATCTAAACAAACCGGCCGATCAATGTCCTAACTCTCAGTCTTGGAACTTGTCCTTATTGACAACATAGCGGCGGAGGGGCGATAGATATGCTCTTTATCGATCCTATGCTGCAACACATGGGTGTATTGGGTAAGGGTTTGTATCTTCTCATTCAGCATTGCAACGGTCATTCGTTGGCACTTATCATCATTGTAACACCCAGCAAGAAACACCACCGGGGGCTACCAATCTACACCTATTTTCTACTAAGACAGAAAGTTATAAAAAAAATCGGCAAAACTTCCCCTAAAAGGGGGACATCTAGGACCAGCAAATAACACATCATAGATATATAGATTGATAAGTAAAGTCATAAGCATCTCATCCCAACCCAGAATAAGATAGAAGGACCAACCCAGTTGCCATTGCCATCTCAAACAAACCAACATTTAAGCAACTATTAATTAAACTTTCATTGGCAAAAATTTAGACTTAGAGGATGCGGTATATGGAACTAAGTGTTTGTGCTGATGAAGGTGCTACTCCCAATTATTCCCATGCATGTCACGATCGTTTGGTACCTAAAAACCAAATAAACACAAGGGTGAGTAAAAACACTCAGCAAGTACATTCGAAACCGGAAGAACAATTATCACAAGAGAATGCATAAATGAATTATTGGAACACCAAATAAATAGTAGTTTCCGTCTGAAAGGGACAATACCAGAATCCTCCTTAGCATTTACCGGTAAAGCCGAGCAAGTGGGGCCAGCACTTACTCACAGGAACCTGAACATAAGAACCAAATTGCACTTCCGGATAAACCGGCACCAGAATTGAATGTAAATGGAAACCTTAAACTTGAACTTGAATATAAAATCCAAATCGCACATCTGGGTCTACCAGAACATGAATTGAATGTAAAGGAACACATGAACTTGAATCACATGGAACACGAACATAACACATGAAACAATTGAATCAATTGATAATTCACGCAATAGGCACAAGCCCACACAAAGGTTCGTCATGCACTTGCCTTAACTTCGGCGAGGATCCGGTGTCACACGCTCGGCACTGGCACCTCCAAAACCTGATGAACAAAGCTAACTTAAGAAGTAGACCTCGATAACCACAAACCCATTTTATAATAGCTCAAATTAATCGATCACTCAAACTCTAAATCGCTAGCTCTCATATTTTCTTGAAAAACTGCTAAGTTTCTGAATTCCCACTATTTTAATCATAACACTCAATTGGCTTAACTAAAAGGGGTGAACAAATGCATCCAATAAATCTGCAGAAAATTTCCTACAACTTTTGTTTAAGTGTCCAGAGGAAATTCTGGTTCTTAATAGGTCAAAAAAATTAGTTGAAAGACTCTGCGTATGAATATTCTAGCCGGACAGGACAGCAGCACCGTTTTGGCCATAATTCCTAAACCATTAGACTGATTTGAGTGAAACCCGCGCCGTTGGAAACATAAGAACGATTGCTACAACTTTTGTTTCAGCACGACATTCAAATTCCACACTGATTATTCCCAGAAATTCGACGGATTCTCGGCTCAGTTCCCGCATACTCCGAACTTAAATCAATCCAGTTGTTCTCCTATAAACTTTACTGGAAAATTTAAACATCTGGAAACTATTTTTGGATTTCCTTAGGAGACGATCACCAATTTGCTCAGAAAATTTGGTGAGCTTCACCTGGCCCTAGGCCTCCCCTTCTCCTTCCTTATCTTCTGCGGTTCTGCCAAATTTCTACCCTTTTCCTGCCACCCCTCCGATGATTCCAGTCAACTGCACGCAGCAGCATAGCACCACGTTGCAGCGACTAAGTATCAGCAGCACCAGATTGCACTAATTCTCCTCCGTGCAGCATGTCATGGGAATTAGGGCTTCACAGTACAAAGAGAACAGCAGGATCACAACCGTGGCTGGTTAAAAAGAAAAACTAGCGGCAGCAGCAGGCTTACGTCTAGTTGAAGAAGAGCCGGCAACAGCCAAGACGAAGAAGAAGCTTGAGCCCGACGAAGCGGCGGCCTGCGGATGATGTTGGGCGAACAGAGGATGGGCAGGGAATAGGATCGGTCTATTTTTGTTTACCGAATAGTAACCCTAAGTCATATCCAAGGGTCCAAATTTAACGACTCCTAAATTCATCCGACATCCAAACGAAACATGTTAGTAGTCGAACGGATTCATCTCGTCAATCTCTACGCATCCATGGTCTCTGATCTTCCATACGAATAATGGCTCAGAAAATCAATTTTTCCTCGAATCTTTATTCTGCCGGTCAACATATACTTTTTTTTTAAAAAATTAGGGTATTACAATCATTCTCTTGGGCGATAGGTGGCGCCCTCTTCTTCTTCTCCTTTGGCGGCACAATTTTGACTTGCTCAGGTGCAGCACGAACACCATCTATGGCCACACGCGGCGTGACCGACTTGTATTTAGCATAGGTGACATCCCCGAACTTGTTGGTCTTCACCCTGTCAGCGTCTTGTTCTGCTTGGGCGGCAGAAGGTTGATCTCCTTTGGCACCTTGATCGGCTTCGGCACCTCTGGTTGACGTGGCTTGTCTTGAAGAAGTAGACATGGCGGCGGCGAAGCGATTGCCGGACGATGGATGGTTTGGGCAAAGTAGGACTGGCTAGGGACGGGAGCTATCTCTCGTGGCGGGATGATGCTCAACACTAAAGCATCGGGCTTATTGTTAAGATCAACTCCGTAGGGGACGATCTCTCTATGTAGCACCCGGTTTTAAGAACAAAACCAGATACAACCCATATGTGAGCCCAGGAAGTCAAATCTCACATATAGCTACAAATAAGGGTAATATCATAAGACAATGCTTATTACATAGCGTATTAGTATAAAGAATACAACCTCAGAGTATAGACAGCGGAAAGACAACTATGATCTTCAGGTGAAGACTTCACTTCCACATGGACAACTGACTGGTTGATCACTAGCCTAATTCCTCCAAACTCTAGCAATCTGGTACCCATCCGGAATTTTTATCCAAATAATTAAAAAATAAAGCAAGCGTAAGTACATGTCGTACTCAACAAATATAACATGGGGTTCATGAGGCTCAAAAGGCTAACACTGGTTTAACTACGATTAGCTTTTAATAAGTTATGATTTTAGCAATTGAGTAGCAACAAGTTTATCACAAGCCCATAAACACATGATTAGGTAAACATGAATAATGAATAGCATAAACAGTAATCATTAGTGAGCATCTTTATCATCAGTGTTCATCATCTATTCCGTAAATGTTCCAAGGCCGCTCGTGACCGTGAGCATGGCTGATATACCAGTTTTAGACTCTGCAGAGGTTGTACACTTTCACCATGAGTCATGATACCCATATGCCCAGGTTTGCAACTCCCAAAACACTTCCAAGGTGAGCAAGCAGGGTACACTATGAAGCTTTTTCCCAGTCGTTCTAATAAGGAGCAGCCGCTAAGGATTCCTTTTCCCAGGTGTTATGGAGTCATCTCCAGAAGTGGCACTTATACACGTAGCATAGTACACACCCTGGGGATGAGGCCCATACTTAGCTTGGTATGCCCCTCTTGCCCTTTCGGTAAACTACTACAAACTAGAAAGAGCAAGGTACTAGACTAAGACCAGAGCCATGTAGTCCTCATGGTTGTACTGTAAGTCCCGGATGATCACTTACAGATAAGTCCTTAGGGAAAGGAATCTAGAGCACTATAAAACAACCCAATACTCTAGCCCCCTTGTTCCATGTTGCTAAAAAGCATCTTTTAATGTTTATTGCATATACCATTAGTCAAGTTACAAGATTATGGCTTTAGTTGAGCACTAGCATCAAACTACCCAATGCATAAACCCATAGGTATCAAGATACAAGGTAACAAAGTACTAGAAAATTCTTAGTGCTCATCAAAAGTGTGGCCCTAGGACAGCTGATCACAAACTTGATCTTCTGCAACGTCAAACTGTGCACCTTCTATACGTAGTCCACATCACCATACAAGCATTCTGATCACCATATAGGCATTCACACCATGCAATAGATTCAAACTAATAGTAATGTATTAGAATAGTAAACAATACAATAAAAACAAAAGATAAAAGGTGCAATGTGGGTACAAATAGTAAATCCCTCTATGTTGACAAACCTATGTTAGTGTGGGGACAGATACACAAATAGACGATAGATAGACAGACAAATAGATAAACAAATAGACAGAAAGATAGAGAGACAAACACAGATAGATAGATATATAGAAAGATAGACAGATAGATATATAGAAAGACAGACATATAGACATATAGACAGACAGATAGATAGACAGATAGACAGATAGACAGATAGACAGATAGACAGATAGACAGACAGATAGACAGACAGATAGATAGATAGACAGACAGACAGACAGATAGACATATAGACAGACAGACGGATGGATGGATGGACGGACAGACAGATAGACGGACGGACGGACGGACGGACGGATCGATGGATAGACGGATAGATGGATAGACAGACGGATAGACAGATAGATAGATAGATGGATAGATGGATAGACAGATAGATAGATAGACGGATAGACGGATAGACAGATAGACAGATAGATAGATAGACAGATAGACAGATAGACAGATAGACAGATAGACAGATTGACAGATAGATAGATAGACAGATAGACAGATAGACAGATAGATAGATAGATAGATAGATAGATAGATAGATAGATAGATAGATAGATAGACTATGGAATGTATATATATTGGCCATATGGCATAGAATTTGATATAAACACATCATTGGTTTTAGCTCTGATCTCTCATCCATGGCGAAGTCCCTCATGTTTACCAGCAACATCCAAGGGCTTTGGTTGCTTTCCATGGTTCTTCTAGCATCATGTGTCCATCATGCACACATAATAAGTGGTAATCAATGAATTTGATCTATTTTCCCTTCTAGTAAATAGATATACTTATAGAGTTAAGTCTAACCATATTGCACGTAATTTGATGGATCTTTATTAGGGCAAACCATAGAGGATATCAACACTGGGAGGGTGAGGATGACCGTGATGGAGGGAACAACCAAGACAATTAGAGATCAGAAAGATCTAGGGTGCTTTCTACAAGCTGCATTGCACTGCTGCCAAAAGACAGGAAAATGCTTTCATGAACTATTAGAGTGTTTGAAGCACTGCAATGCACATGTCTATTAAGAGGTCATGCTTTCTCCAATTTGCGAATGGAGATCATGAAGATGTTCTACATAATGGTGCATGTAACAAAGGATAAAATAAGCTTATTAACTTACCATTGATTAATAAGTGTTTCTTGTTTCTAATGTCGCCATTGTCATTACAAATTGCTTATAGTGTCGTATTGGATGTTGATACAATATAACATTTCACCTACAATGGCTGATGTAACAGCCTAGAAAGAAAACAATAACATCATTTTGGAGTGTTACCACACTACACTTCAGCAAGAAAATAACAACAGAGAACACAAAAGCATCGACGATCATATAGATTATACGATAAACCGAGAGAGGCTTTATTGATAGCAAAATGATAAGGGAAATTAGGCATTAACCATAAGCTCCATGACAAAATAATAAAAAGAAAGATCCAACTATGACCATCATGTATTACAATCCATGTGTTTATTTATGGTGTATATGAGCAAGTGTGCACTCGTTCTACTACTCCCATCCCAGCAAGCATCCTCGAAGCTATGTACCTAAGATGGTGAAATAATGCGTATGAGATTTATGGAAAACCTCAACAAGCTTATTATTATCTCGACTAGTATGTATGTGCGTCGCGCATTGGATCACTAGCCCATGGTGTTAAATGTTACACCGCTAGTTCGGCCTATGATGCAGCGTGGCAAAGACCAGCATGTAATCACCACCGGACCATACACAGGGTCGGCGGTGAAAACATTTATCACCACCAGTAAGGCACCCTTCTAGGACCCCTCAGACTATGAACCGATGGTGATATTCACCACCTCTAGTTCTCACATAACTAATGGTGAAAGTCCTGGTGGTGATCAAAACATTCTATAGTAGTGATCTTTAGAGAACTCCTCAAAGCAGGCATGTGGTATCCATCCATGATTTTTGTTGAACTAATAATGGCAGCGTAAGCGAACAATGCTTAACAAGTACAACAAAGGGGATGATGGCTCAAAGGCTTGACACTGTTTAACTGCGGTTTGAACTTTTAGTTTGGTCATATTTTATTAATCCTGAATCATGACTTTTGTAAAGAAACCAAACCAAGTTGAAGTAATATCATTTATCAGTATTAACAATATTCCCAAACCATACAAGAAACCACTGATCAAGAAGGATTCAGGCCACTCGTTGTTGGCTGTTCTTAATTCATATTTTATACCGTGTCACACCCAATTTTAAGGATAAAATTGAATGCACTAAACTCGTGTGTGCCCAGGATTCAGTCACACACACAAGCTGACAAATTACAATAGTATCATCACAGTGTCACATACATCAGAGTTATAATCAAACTTAGTCTCATACATCGCAGCAGAATAATAAAAATAGAATAAACTCTCATGGCCGTCATCACAGGGAAGGTCAACTGGTTGACCACAAGCCTAATAATCCTCCGGGAAATCCTCATACCCGTTGCCATCTGTTACCCATCCGGGATTTTTATCCAAGTAAAGAAAATAAACAAGTGTAAGTACATTCCGTACTTAGCAAGCTAACATGGGGTTATGAAGCTCAAAAGGATAGACTCTGGTTTACTGCAGTTAGCATTTTTAGTAGGTCAAACTTTTATTCTCAAGTATTATCAAGTTATGCTTAAGCTCCCAATTAATTCCCATAAGAACATATAACGGGGTCAAGATTACCATAATTCATCATAGAACAACTTAATTGATCGTCATCAAGCATCCAATTATTCTGTGAGTTTTCCGGGCCGCTCGTAACCGTGAGCACGGCTGTTATAACAGTTTGTTACCCTCTGCAGAGGTGGTGCACATTCACCGCGAGTCGTGATCCCCAAATGCCCGGGTTAATTACTCCCATGTCACTTCCAAGGTGAACGGGCAGGGTACACTATGAAGCCATTTCATAGGTTTCCCTAACAAGTTAGGGCCGCTAGGTTTCCTTGGCAGGCAGATGTAGGGACCCCCCTTTCCTATGGCACAAATCCATCGCGGCTATACTCATAGGAACAGAGGCAGCCCTATACCCAAAGTGGCAAGCCCCATTTGCACCAAAAAAGGTAACCTCTAACTAGTTAGGAAAGATCCTATTACTGAGCTAAAGTCAGAGCCATATGACTCTCCCGGTTGCACTGTCAGTCCCAGCTTTTGCCGACAGATAAGTCCTTATGGAGGGCCGGGAGCAACATGAACAAAGGTCATTTGCACTTTCGCCCTATGGAACAGTTGTTATAATTCATGTTACTCACTTTGTTCCATAGTATCATTCATCAATATGTATATCATGTTCAGTTAGAGCACTAGCCATCTACCCATATGCATTTAACCCATAGGAGACAAGAAACAGGATAACAATCACTAGGATGTCCTTACGGGTATCAAATTTAGACACATGCAAATGAGTAATTGATTTAAAGTGAAATAGGACATCAAGGAAGGCCCATGTTATACTTTCCTTGGTTCACAAACTCGTGCTGGTCCTGCTGGTCGTCGAAGAGTTCTTGGTCTCCAACGTTTTCCTCACCGTCTGAACGCGACCAACACGGCAACATACAACATTCCAAAAGCATTCATGCAAGGCAAACACTCCTATCATTAGAACAGTACACCAACAGTATTGAAATCAAAATAAAATGTTTGTAAAACTAATCTACATTTCGCTACGATCACGTCAACGCGAAGTTCACGAAAAACGGAGCTAAAATGCGAAAGTTGTGATTAAAACGGGTTTTCCTATAGCCCTATATTTAATTAAATCTAAACATGAAATTAAAAAGTTCCAAACTTGACTAACAGTAGCTCCAACATGTAGCTTATGAAATTACGAAGCTAACGCGATTTGAATGGATCAATTCGGAGTTAAAACGACAATTCTATAAGCGAAACAGTTCGAATGGCATTTCTGTAAATACTGAAAGCGTACTTTTGACTTAAACAGCGAAGTTTACGCTTTCTAAACGGGTTTGCGCATTCGGAGAAATACGCTAAGGACGGCGGGTTAGGACTTAGAAAAATCCAGGGACTCTTTAGCAAATTTACCCCCGAAGGGGTATCTTCTATTTCCGGCCGTTGATCGCGCGATGGACGGTTCGGATTAGCCTGGGGGTTTCGGCCGGCCGGAACAGTGACTCCGGCGAGGCAAGCCATGGCCGGCGGCGTGAAGCTCACTGGCGCGCGCGGTAAGGGGCCTACGGTCCACCAAAATGGCCACCGAGGACACCCGTGAGATCGGAGGGTACGGGGGTTCGCGGCCATGCCGAGAAGACGGCCGGAGGGGAAGGTTGGAGCGGCGGCCGCCATGGCCGACGGCCAAGAGCTCGCGGGCGCTTGCGGAAAGGGCGCTAAAAAGCCACGAAACTCGAAAAGAAATGCATGGGGAGAGAGAGGGGACGACGGCGAGCTCACCACGGGCGAAAAACGGAGGTGGTGACGGCTCGGAGACGACGGCGACGCGGACGGCGAGGACGGTGGTCGGCGGGGCTCCTCCGTGCGGCAGTTGCGGCCGGGACGAGGCGAAAATGGAGCGGGGCAGCAGGAGGGCGCGCGAGGGGGGCTCGGCTGCCTTTTAACGAGGCCGAGGGAGCGGGGGCGCGCCCACGACGCGCGTCATGGCGACAGTTCCGCCTTGACCGGGAGCAGGCGCTGGATGCGGGAGGTTGGGGGCGGCGCCGACAGATGGGGCCCTGGCGTCAGCGGCTGGGCGCGGCAGTTGCCGGGCCGGCGCGGAGCGCGCAGCTGCTGGGCTGGGCTGAGCGCGTGGCTGGGCCGAGCGGGGAAGGGAAGGTGAGCTGGGCTGCTGGCTGCGGTGCTGGGCCGCGGGAAGGAGAAAAGCCAGCGGGCCGAATCTGAGGAAGGGAGGAATGGAAGGAAATTTTCCTTTTTCTTTTTATAAATAATATTTTCAAACTCAATTTCAAAAGGTTTTTAAAATCTTTTAGCATTTGAATAAAACACCCGTCACAGAAATAAATACGCAATAGCATGAATGCATCACATGTTTCTATTCTTGCATTTTCTTTTAATTTTATAAAAGAAATATTACTTCCTAATTTGAATTGCACATATAATTGCATATTTAAATCAAATTTACTATTTTTAAAAGAATTCAAATTTTAGGGTGTTACAATTCTACCCCCCTTAAGATGAATCTCGTCCTCAAGATTCGGGTGATTGCTTACTCAAACAGTTGGGGATAGGTCTTCCTCAGATCCTCTTCTCTTTCCCAAGTAGCCTCATCCTCTGTGTAATGATTCCACTGCACCTTGCACATCTTTACTGTTCGGCTTCTCGTAACTCTTTCGGCAGTTTCCAAGATCTTTATCGGATACTCCTCATAAGTAAGATCTTCCTTGACAACAAGTTCTTCCAAAGGAATTTGTTCTTCTGGTACCCTCAGACACTTTTTCAACTGGGAAACATGGAACACATCGTGCACACCGGACAAGCTCTCAGGCAGTTCCAACTGATAAGCTACTTCTCCACGTCTCTCTAGGATCTTAAAAGGTCCTATATACCTTGGGGCTAACTTTCCTTTCATATTGAATCTTCTCACACTTCTCATTGGTGACACTTTCAGGTACACATAATCACCAATCTCGAAAGTCAGCTCTCTTCTGTGGTTATCAGCGTAACTCTTCTGTCGAGACTGAGCTACTCTCAAATTGTCTCTAATCATTCTCACTTGTGCTTCCGCGTCTCTAAGGACATCGGGACCAAACACTTGAGTTTCTCCAGTCTGATTCCAGAATAAAGGCGTTCTACACTTACATCCATACAATGCCTCGAAAGGTGCCATCTTGAGGCTCTTTTGATAACTGTTGTTGTACAAGAACTCTGCGTAAGGCAGACTCTTATCCCAACTATCACCATACTGAAGTGCACAGGCTCTCAACATATCTTCCAAAATCTGGTTGATCCTTTCCGTCTATCCATCAGTTTGCGGGTGGTAAGCAGAACTGAAATTCAACTTGGTTCCCAAAGATCTATGTACTTTATGCCAGAATTGCGATGTAAATTGGGTGCCTCTATCCGACACAATTTTCTTGGGAACACCATGTAAGCACACTATTCGTTCCATGTATAACTCTGCTAATCTTGCACCATTATAAGTAGTCTTGACTGGTAAAAAGTGAGCGACCTTGGTGAGTCGATCCACTATTACCCATATTGAATCATAACCTCTTTGAGTGTGGGGTAATCCTACAATAAAATCCATGCCAACTTCTTCCCATTTCCATTCAGGGATCTTCATTGGTTGTAATAACCCTGCAGGTCTTTGATGCTCAGCTTTCACCCTTTGACAAGTGTCACACAAAGCCACGTATTCTGCCACATCTCTCTTCAAACCATACCACCAATACTTTTCTTTGAGATCCAAGTACATCTTGGTACTTCCGGGATGTATAGAATAAGCAGACTCATGGGCCTCTTGCAGAATTGCATCACGGATAGCTTTCACTTCCGGTACACATATCCTTTTCCTGAACCAAAGGGTTCCATTCTCATCCCTTCTGAATCCGGGTGCCTTTCCAAGCACTACATTCTCTGCTATCTCTTTAAGTTTTTCATCCCCCAATTGACCTTTGCGTATCTCCTGTTCCAGTGTAGGCTCTATTACCAATTCCATTGCATTAGTGACCAAGCTCAAGTTGAGATACTCCATTTCAGCACACAACTCTGCTGACATAGGTGTTGTCTGAATTTCATTGGCATAGCTCTTTCTGCTAAGTGCATCAGCTACTACGTTTGCCTTTCCCGGGTGATAATGCACTTCCAAATCATAATCTTTGATCAATTCCAACCAACGACGTTGTCTTAGATTCAGATCTGATTGGGTGAAGATATACTTCAAACTCTTATGATCAGTATAGATATCACTCTTATGTCCAATCAGATAATGTCTCCAGGTCTTCAAAGCATGAACCACAGCTGCCAATTCCAAGTCATGAGTAGGATAATTCAACTCATGCTTTCTTAGTTGTCTGGATGCATATGCAACCACTCTTCCTTCTTGCATAAGCACACATCCAAGACCCAAACGGGATGCATCACAATATATAGAGAAGTTCTTGTTTAAATCGGGCAAAATTAATACTGGAGCTGTAGTCAATCTCTTCTTTAGCTCTTCAAAGTTTGCCTGGCATCTATCCGACCATACATACTTAGCATTCTTTTCCAACAAAGCTGTCATAGGCTTGGCTAGCTTGGAAAAGCCTTCAATGAACCTTCGGTAATAACCAGCCAATCCCAAAAAGCTTCGAATCTCACTTACAGTAGTTGGTGGTTTCCAATTCAGTACATCTTGCACTTTGCCTGGATCCACTGCTATTCCACCGTTGGAGACAACATGACCTAGAAAAGAGACTTCCTTTAACCAAAACTCACACTTGCTCCGTTTAGCGTACAACTTATGTTCTCTAAGCTTTTGCAAAACCATCCTTATGTGTTCCGCATGTTCTTCTTCAGTCTTGGAGAATATTAGTATGTCATCTATGAATACTACCACAAATTTATCCAGAAACTCCATGAACACCTTATTCATCAAATACATGAAGTATGCAGGTGCATTGGTCAATCCAAAAGACATAACGGTGTACTCATATAATCCATACCGTGTAGTAAATGCTGTCTTGGGTATATCCGAGTTCCGAATCTTAAGCTGATGATAACCAGATCGGAGATCAATCTTGGAGAACACATGAGCTCCTCTCAACTGATCAAACAAATCATCTATCCTAGGCAAAGGGTATTTATTCTTGATGGTAACCTCATTAAGTGAGCGGTAATCCACACACATCCGTTGACTACCATCCTTCTTATCCACAAAGATCACAGGTGCCCCCCACGGGGAAGAACTGGGGCGTATGAAACCTTTTTCTTGCAACTCTTTTAGTTGTTTCTTAAGCTCTTCTAATTCATTAACTCCCATTCTATATGGACGTTTAGCTATTGGTGCAGTTCCAGGTAATAATTCAATAATGAATTCAATGTCTCGGTCAGGTGGCATACCTGGCAAGTCATCGGGGAAGACATCCGGAAATTCCTCCATGACACGATCTTGTTCATTGATTTCACCATCTAGCTGATTCACTGTGGCTGTAGGCTGAGCTTGCACTACTACTTCTACACAGATTCTATCCCCATTGAGTGATGTCACAACCACAGATTTCTCCTGACACTGTATCACTGCCCGGTGTTGTTTCATCCAATCCATTCCCAGGATAAGGTCAATTCTCGCCGTTCTCAAAACAATAGGCTTCACCTTGAAGTCTACCCCCCTTAAGGAAATGCTAGTTGAGGGGCTCCAATAAGAAGCGGGCATACTACCTCCCGGGGAATTCACTAGTATTGGGTTTTTCATGGCACACAAAGGTATGCTATGCATTCTAACAAAAGCTTGGGAGATAAAAGAATGCGAAGCACCAGAATAAAAAAGTACGGTAGCAGAAATAGAGTTGACACTGAACGTACCCAACATGACCTTAGGCGTCTCCTGAGCTGCATTAGATGACACATAGTTCACCTTTGCTGTGAGAGGTGGTCGGGCGTTGAACTTCTGATTGTTGGCCTGGTTCTGAGGTGCTTGTTGGTTCTGCTTCTTAGGACACTGATGAGCATAGTGACCTACTTCTCCACATCGGTAACAGGCATGGGGATTGTTGGGTGCACCACTCTTCACAGGAGCATTGTTAGGCACTCCCTGGCGTGTTGCAGGATTGCCAGTCTGTTGCGGGGGACGCTGATTTCCAAACTGTTGCTGAAACTGAGGGCGTTGCTGGAACTGGTTCCGCTGAGGATACTGACCACGGTTTCCCTGATGAGTTGGTCCTTGATTCCTCTGCTGGAAACCTTGCTAGGGATAAGCACGCGGGCGAGTGTTGCTTCCAGAAGCTTGCCCTTGGAGCCTTCTCTTCTTAGCTTCCATCTCCTTGCGCTTATCATCAATCACGATTGCGCGATTCACCAAAGACTGGAAGTTAGGATAAGTATTAGACATCAGCTGGAGCTGCAGTCCATCATAGAGTCCCTTGAGGAAACGGCGTTGCTTATCCTTGTCATCTGCCACATCATTAGGAGCGTAGCGAGATAGTTGTGCAAACTTGTCCCGATATTCCGCCACAGTCATTGATCCTTGCTTGAGTGATCTGAATTCTTCCTGCTTCAGTTCCACTAGTCCATCAGGAATATGGTATGATCGGAAACTGTCCTTAAATTCCTGCCAAGTGATATCAGGAGCATTGTTGGGACGTCCAAACTGAAATGATTCCCACCAATCCTGAGCAGCTCCTTGGAGTTGCCCGGAAGCATACAATACTTTCTCCAGGTCATTGCATTGTGCTATGTTCAGTTGTTTCTCCACAGCACGCAACCAGTCATCGGCCTCCATAGGGTCTGTGGCATGTGTGAACACCGGTGGACGACCTTTCATAAACTCTCCACGCTTATCTCTAACCTGGACAGGCGGTGGACCTCTTGCAGGTTCATTGTCCAAGCGCTGCATCATAGCTTGCATCAGCTGCGCTTGCATTCCCAAAATCTGCTCCATGGTCACAGGTGGCGGTGGTGGATTCATAAGAGCATCATGCCCACGACCACGGCCTCTGCCCCTTCCTCCTCTTGCGGCCATCTGTTTTCCAACAAATGTGCAAAATTTAGGGATTTTTCCAATTATAGAGAACTTACAAGAGATAAGAAACAATGCTGAAAATTTTCTGGGCAAGATTCAAACTCAGCAGTTCAGTAAAACTGTTATAACTCGAGTTTCAGAGATCCAACAGAGGTGCACCAAGATTCGTTAGAAAGCCTAGGACATCAGCTACAACTTTCATTTAGACCATTTTTGCAGATTCGAACTCACACATAGTAAAAAATAGAGCTAAACCGAAACTGTTCTGAGTTCCAGACAGCGCAGGAACATCAACTCGTGCCAATAATATCTCCCAAACCTGAATAGCTATTGACGTGATTCCAAAGACACTTGAGAGATACAGAGGTCTAGTTATCTCCACAAAAATTTTAGAATTTTTATCATCCCAGATTTTGAGTTACCAGATAAAAAACACAGGCTGCTCCAGAAATCAGCACAGCAGAGATAAGGTAAAATGATACTTCTGCATTAAGATTTCATTCTAAATTTAAAGTTCCAATCTAAAGAAGTTGTGGACATGCCCACAAACTTCCAGCAACCAAGCAAAATACCAACTCAACCAAGTTCACAAATCAAACATCTAATCAACCAAGTTCACAAGACCAACAAGACTAAATAAGGACACGAACTAACGACGTGAGAATCTAGATCAAGTAACCTAACACCTATGGAGCGGTGTCAATCATGGTGAAGGAACGGCGCTTCTTCTTGTAGATGGAAGGCTGTCCCAGCTGTGCTCGAAGTTCATCCACTTGTTTCTGCAGACGTCTCTGCGCCCTCTGAGATGCACGTAGTTCTCCTTTGACCTCATCATCCACTCCCTGCATAGCGTGGACATGCTGCACCGTTGCCTCCAAAGTGGGGTCATTCTCTGGTGGAGCCAAAACTTGCCAAACACCCTCATGATCATTTCGAGGAAGGAACCTGAAGCGATCCTCCCTCATGGCCTCGAAGCGACGACCATGGTAGTGGATGTAGGCATTCTGTGCTGCATCCTCCATGCCATCCAAAGCATGGGCTCTCCTGGCAGGGGCACTGTGGACAGTCTCCACCTCATGTCCATTGATGATATCATTCCATGCGGTGACCACCAGCTCTACCTTCCAGAAGGTAGCCTCCAGTGGGTGCTTGTACTCGGCGCAGTGATAGCTGATGGAGGCGTGCAAGTCGGGGAAGTAGTCGTCCAGCACGTGGGTGAGAAGAGTGTGGTAGTAGGCCGTCTCTGGAGCTGGCTTGAAGTAGTACTTGCACTTCCAGCCAATCTCCTCGTCCTCCACGGGGGCAGCTGGGGCAGCTGGGGCGGGTGCAGGTGTGGGGGAAGTAGCCGTCGACTCCTCAGGTGTAGCTACCACGGGGTAGATGGGCACAGCGACTGGTGTAGGAGTAGGTGAAGGCGTCGGTGTAGCCATCTCCTCGTCGTCGGAGATGATCACAACCTCCCTCACCGCTGGTGGGGCACGCGGGGTGAACATGGCACGATAGCCGGCGGTGCTGAGTCGAGCAGTCTTCGGATTATGAGACATCTATAGATTTAAAGTGAGATGTAATTAGAATCAACAATTTTAAATAATAGATTAAGGTATGAAAGCATAAATGTTTTAATAAAATAACAAGGATAAGTCAGTAAGCAAGAATCCAGAGGAGCAAAGTTGCTAAAACGACCTTTTTCTAACTAGGCTTGCGTCCTACAGTCAACACGGCTCTGATACCAATTCTGTAACGTCCTGCCTCGGAGAGGCGGGACGTTACATACCGCCAACACTTATATTAAATTCATCAAAAAGTAATCAACAAAACTAGAAATAGGACTTTCATCTAATCATTTCCACAAGTTTTGGTGAAATATTTGTTTGCAGGTGACCAACATGAAAATATATCAATTTGAGCCTAAAGTACAACACCCACATAATTCATCCCAAGCAAAAGAAGGAGCAAAGGACATGTACCTGACGTAACTAGACTGAAAGCACCATCGGAATGCGCTCTAGGTCTAGCCCAGAGCCCACCATGCGAAGGCGGTGGCAATTGGAGCCGGTCAAGGTTTGGCCTCCACCTAGGGTTGGCCACCCCCTACCTAGCGCCGCTCGTCCTCTCCTTTGTAAGGTGGTGTCCAGGAGCCATGCAGGTGCGGTGCATGCTGGTATTCTAACAAAAATAGCCACGAACCTTGCTCCACTGCCTCAATGCATGGAGGAATGAAAAGAACTGAGTGACCTCCGTTCCTCCTCTCCACCTATAAAAGGAGGCCTCCACCTCCTCATATGACACAACACCACAAGGAAGAAGAGCACACCTCACTTGAGTTAGAGCAACACTCCAAAGGGCTTAGGCCTGGGTAGCTAGCTAGAGTTGTAAGGGAGAGATGTGAGGGAGAGTTTGGGGAAGCACCAGACTTGTCGGTGTCTCCCAACTTGTACCTTGACAAGCATCTTTACATCAATGGGTTCTCCCGCTAAGTGAGTGTTTGTGGTTCTTTTTGTTATAAAGTCTTTTGATTAGTTAAACTTTGTTTTTAATTGTTTGTGGGTTCATCATTCATCCCCATGGTGGATGCTCTAGTAGAAGGGCCCTGATAAAGACGGATAACCCATGCTAGCACGCTAGAGTAGTAGTTGATAGCATAGACGTGGTGTCTAGGCTAGAAGCTACCTTCATTTGCCTTGTGCCCCACAGTTGAGGGGTAGGTGGCATCCGGTGATAGCCTTGTCCATCCCTTGTAATTCCCCACGTTTGAGTTCGACATAGAGCCATAGGCCGGTATCGCTTAGCAGACCAAGTGTACGCTGGTGCCCGAAGTAAGCAAGTAGAAGTATAGTTTATCTATCCATAGACTCTAAAACTATAGGAATCCATCTCAACCTTTACCAACTCCACCCTTGTGTTATCCTTGGACGAACTAGCTAGAAGAGTACCACCGTTCCCTGTGGAAAATACGATACCCTGAATACTTCCGGGTGAAATGCTACAACGGTAAATCCGTGCGCTTGTGAATTATTTTTGTATGCGTTAAGAAATACCAACAAGCATTTTTGGCACCATTGTCGAGGAATGGTTGCTGTATTTCCTTCAAACCTTGTTCATCCTCGTATTTGTATCCTTTCTTTTTATAAAACAAAAAATATTTTCTTTTCTTTTTATCACCATGAAATCCACTCCTATCCAATAATGGTCCGCTTCAAAGGGCGAGTTCACTGAGCCACCATCAAAACCAACCCGTTCATCTGGCAGTGGACTGCACCCTAGTTTTATAGCCATGGTTCAGGCACAACCCTTCTCTAGGCTAGAAAATGAAAACCATTGCAATCACCTACTAGAGTTTGAGGAAATGTGTTCATGCCTAAGCATTTTGGGTATGACACAAGAAACTTTAAGGTGGAAATTGTTTCCCTTCTCTCTCATGGGGAAGGTGAAGCAATGGTACACATTTGCCGTAGAAAGTACGAATGGGGACTAGGACAAACTTAAATACAAGTTTTACCGTATATTCTTCCCTATGTCTCGTATCGACTCTCTACCAAGGGCGATCCTCGACTTTGAGCAGTATGAGAAGGAGTCTATAGGTGCAGCCTAGGACAAGTTTTTAGCATTAATACATGCCAGCCTAGAGTTGTCTTTACCCAACAACATATTGCTATGACTCTTTTGTTTGGGTATTGACATGGATGCTATCCTATGCCTAGACGTGACTGCTGGAGGTCATTTTACACACAAAACTATGACAAAACAAGTAGAATTCCTTGAGCATTTTAGAGATAAACACTCTTCTTGTGTCGTAAGAACTAAATCCCTCCAGGCAAAAGTTACGTCGAGTGTTAAGGAGTCCTCACTAGTCAAATCCAAACCTATACCATCCTTATATTGAACTCATGAGCCCTCACCTGAACCACCACTACTACAGATTGACTTATCACTATCACCACTTTCACTACCGTAGCAATAGAAGCGACTGTGTTATGCTTCCATCGTCGGTTGGATCGATAGCGAGGCCTCCAAGGATGGAAACCTGCAGTTGAAACTTCTACCACTAATAGGTTAACAATAGATGTGGTAGTGGTATTTTCTCAGCCATATGAAAAGCCAAGCTGACTGGGATATGTGTTATGGCCACCGGCCCTCCACGACTGTTTGGTCTTCTGGCGGTAAAGTGAATGTGAGTTATTTCCCAACTACTTGCACTTCTCCATCTTCAAAGTTGGCCTATTTAACCAAGGTCTGGATGCACCTCTTGGGCTCAATCCACACACCCGTGAGTGCTACTGTATTTTTCCTCATCACCAAGAAGTGCTTTGTCTTCATCCTTGCACCTCTCAGCCATGAGAGGTGCAATATGGAGATAAGGCACCTCACCAGGTGTTTGGAGAAGACCTTCAAGATTGGGTGCTTTATATTCCATAACCTTGCTTCCCTTTAGCATGAAGATGTAGTTTGCATCCCTCAATGCTAAGAGGTTGCAAGATTATAGAATATAAAGAACCCCACTGAGATGCAGGTGCAAGTTTTGTGAGGTGCCCCTTCTCCATCTTTGGTGAGGTGCTGTCGCTAAATAGGAGCTTGACCTTGATGATTGCAGATCTTGTGTTAACAGAAGGGTTGTAATCATCTGGTTCTCTCCTGTTTAGGGGCTCCATACTCAATTGGGGGTGCTTCAAGTTTGTGAGGTGCTCGTTCTTCAAGATTGGGTGCTTTATATTCTGTCTTGTAGCTCTCACTGTCAAGAAGAAGATCACATCCCTTTGCTATGAGGGTTGCAAGATGGAAGGTAGAGAACCTCACTGAGGGTGAAGTTTTGTGATGTGCTACATCATTCTTTAGATTCCATAATCTTTATACCTCAGAGGATTTGTTGCTTTGTTTGTGCAAACCACCGTATGGTACGGATCTATTACCACGTAGACCTCAATGGAAAATACATAAAGAAGTACTACTAAAGTATTTAATTTGGGTCGATGCTTGATAGCCAAGTCTAATCGGCTCAAAATAGGTGACACCTAGAGTATCACCTTTAGAACAAAAAATAACAATAAAAGACATAGTATCAAAAGTGACATTCAAACAACAGACTGTTTACTTATAACTTATAAAACCCTAGATATAATCTATGGTCCTAAGAAAACATTGTTTACAACATCTTGTGCTTGGATGGTCACTACGATAGCCACAACAGCATCAGTGAAGTCTCCAATCAGGTCCTCTTGATCTTCCAACCAATCAGTGTCTAGAAAACTAGGTTCTAGGTGACAGAGCTCATTCCCTAAATGCAGTTGCACTGCAGCAAGAGCGGCACTAGCACCATAGCAGATGCCATGAGTTGCCACTTCTTTGGCATGAATCGGGATATCCTATAGGCGATCTTTAAGAGAAACACCCCTGGCGTTGACTTCTACAACTGCGCCAAGTGCTGCACGTTGGAGGGTTTTGTGGCGATTCTCTTGGTCGATCTCCCGGCGATGAGCCTCCTCAATCTTGCGATGAGAAGCAGCCAACTGTTCCTCAAGATCTATTGAAAATAAAGGGTTACCGGATAAAGTCACAAATATAAAAGCAAAGACTCTTCAAAGAAATTTTACCTACTGCCCTAGCATGAGCTTCATCAGCCCTCATCTGAGCAAGATTGGTCTTTTCTTTAGATGTAGAGAGTGATGTTTTAACAACATCGAGACATTGCTCGAGCCGACCTACCTCAAGCGTTGCTTCAGAATACAGCTTTCTAGCCTCCCTCCTTTCATGGATAAGATTTCGGATATCCTGAACTGACTCGTAGGATGAAGATGATGATGAAGATACCATGGACCTAACAAGATGTGCTTCGATAGCATGCACAATCGATTGTTGTCCAACCTCCACCAGAGTTGGCCGATGTACCACAGCATGAGAGGTAGCTCTGCATATTCAAAGGATTAATGCAAGGCAGCCATAGAGATAAGAAATCATTCCCTCTCACCCTTGGCGATGAAGAGGGACACGAAGGCATGGAGGTGGATCCACGGCTTCTGGAGTTCCCTCCCTTGGACGCTTGCCGTGAGCCATTGTTCAGAAGAAGACTGGAAGGAGAAAATGAAGAAGAAAAGACATGTGACACAGCACAACAAATGAACACAAGTAGTATTCCTTCTAATCTGCCTTGCCTCCAAATTTATAGCCCTAGGGGACAGTGGGTTCATTGAAAATTTGGGGCATGTGTTCACACCAAAATTTATTCCAAAGTTTGGGTGCATTTGTTCACACCAAAATCTAGGCAGATGCACATGAAGCCCAAAACTCAGGGAAGCGTGCATGAGTATTGAATGCCATCACAACTTCCAACATCATCCCCACCATTTAGTAAGCTAGGAACCATCGTGTACCTCATCTTCCCTAATGCGTGCTCCCTAGATCATGCATCTTAACTGCACTGAGTCTAGATGCATCTTCAAGGCTGACCTATTTAAGCCGAGTCTTGGTGCACTGAGTCTCTTGTCCCTCCCCTCCCATCCCCTCCCCTCCCTCCATATCCCTTAGCATTACACTAAGTGAGAGAGTGGCAACTCCTTTCATCCACCATGGTTCATGGCGTACTTCAGTGGCTCCACAATTGCTGGGAGAAGGCTTTCAAGATCGGGTTCTACAGCGGCCTACTGGTGGCCATTCATCTTGGGTGTTAGAGGAAGTTCCACGAAGAGATGTGGAAGAACAATACCATCTTCGGTGGCCCGGGTCGCCGATGACACGGTGGCTAGGCTTGTTGATGGTTGGTGTGCGGGAGACTTCTAGGTCAGAATATCTATAGGAAATCCTAGAGGGTGGAGGGTGCCTTGCTGTTGCCGAGAAACCTTTTGAGCCCATAGATCTTGACCTGGGATCTCTCCATGATGTGGTGCAGGCACAATTAAGGTTAGTTACGCCTTTGTCCGGCTTCTATGCTTCATGAGATGTCCATCGCTCAGTGCGGGGATAAACCTACGGTCATCGCTTAAGTTTGGCTTATGCTGATTTGTTGTGAGAGAAAAACACTGTTCATTCACTGAAAAGTACAACTGAAGTAGTGTTGAAGAATAGGGCCAAGGTTTTTGTCATCATAACTGTAATTGCTGATAGATCCTTGTTATGATATGCCTAGTGAATGAAAAGTGTAACATAGTTAATCGAAAAAGAATGTCTTTTGTTGATTTTGAACACTGTTACCTCACTGTGATGCTGGTGGGGTGTTGGTTTGTATGTGCAAACCACCGCATGGTGTGGCTTTGTAATCACATCCATTGTTGTTGTAGAGATCAGTACCTTTATTATGCAACATCAGCTAATAAACTTTATCATGTTAGCGTCCATTGTTATTGTAAAAAGTACATTGTATGTTCAGTAAGCTACTAAGGCCCAGTTGAATTACATTGTACAATTATGTCATCATTGGATATAAGTGGCGTTGAAAAAATTCTATCACCGCTGCTATTTGCCTTTAGATGCTAACATCATCTTGCTATAACCTACAAAAATAATGTTCATAATATTTTGTTCCTTTTCAATGTTTAATTTCCGTATGACACGCCCATCATTAGGTGCTATGTACCATCTTCTTTAAGACCCAATCACCACTGCCAATTGCCTTCACCGTCGATATCATCAAAATTTACAAGCCAGCGCGAGACTCCGACGTGTTTTTAGAATTTTTGGCGTGTTTGTAGTTAGCTTACAAAGACCGCTACCCACCCAGCCACCACCCTGTCCGTCTCCTCCTCAAGTGCTACTATTCCTCACCTACTCATCGGCATGCAAGCCACCACTCACCACTGACAAGCTAGTGCTCCACGCCGATACGCCTCATCGGCACGCCCACATAGATTCACCGGTGACCAGCCTGGTACTCAACACCACCGTGGCCGCTCGAGCTCACTACCACAAGATCCAAAGGCAAGGGTAATGCTTTCTCGCACTTCACTTATCCATGCTTCTTGGCTTTTTATTCCCCTCTTATCTGATCTGAGTATGAATCAAGCATCCATCTAATCATTAAGGAGTTCACGAGCACATCCCTGTAGGTGCTCCAACTATAATTTAGGCAACAGCGCTGCCGCTTCCATCGTCGGCCCCGCTCCACCACATCCTAGTCAAGATGGAGGAGGAGGCCACCAACAAGAGGAATGAACTAGACATCCTCTTAGATGATGTCTTGGTCCTCGTAGCATGAAAGTTTTACTTTTGAGACCCTCATGTTTCATGCTCAATTTCAAAGTATCCAGAATTCGTTTCACTTAACATCACGTGTTTCTATGAGGGTCACAACCACCTCTTGATCCTTGTCTACAAACTTTTTAAGAGGATGGCTGTGGATGCTATGTTTATCATAAATATTGGAAATCTCATGGATGCACTATGGTATTAACCTTGCAGCTTGAACGAGAATGCTCAATGCTTTGTGGTGAAGCTAGGAACTACACCACCAATGATAGTTGCAAGATGAAGTTCCCACGGTCAAGCTTAAGCACCGTCGGGAGATAGCCCGGATTATCATGAGAAAAAAATATACAATCATAAAAAAGATTATTATGAAAAAAATAACTTTCTTATTAATCAAAGCAAGAACTTATTGATAGGATAGTATGCACCTTCAGGTATTCTTGGTTACTAACCCTTACAATGCCTGAAATCATGGGAGCTGCATCAACTACATACGTTGGTGATCTTTGGTAATGGAACTCACTCAAAGGGAGACCCCGATCCTACACACTTGACTTCACACAAAAGTTCAAGTGTGGGGAGGATGGTGAGAATCTCAAGTCCATACATATCAAAGATAATCCTGCTAAAAAAATGATGTTAGATCCATCTTGCTATATATATATAAATAAAAAAATAAAAAAAACGAACTCCTTTAACTCATGTTTGTCTCCATATGATTTTACTCATGCAAGTTTATGCTTTCAAAATTTATGTCATATGCTCTGGTTTGGATGTATTCACGTGGTACATCCATAGGTCCTTTCAAATTAAGCATGGTGCTTAGGTTAAAGTGGCCTCCTTTAATCAAAATTATACATGGAGTCTAATCTTGGTTAATGAACTTTGAGTTACTATTTTCATAAACAATTGAAGTAATCTAAAATGGAGATAAACCAAGGCCTGGTTTACACTACATCTTTGTCATTGCCTTGTTTGAGTTATTCTAAAAGATAAAAAGTTTGGTGAACCAATAAATAAATAAATGCATAAGCTAAAAACTAAATAAAAAATAATTAATAAACAATAATAATAAAATATTTTAAACTCCCTGTTGTTCAAACCGGTAGAGCTCTTGTCTGTTTCTTTCTGTTTTTTATCAAATAAAAATAGGTACAAGAATAAGTGTGGGGGAGATCTCTCAAGCACAACTAACACACATTCGAGATCTCCCATCAACACGTTGCACAACCCTCGGACGATCCATCATGCAAGAAGGACAAGACAAATAGTTTCAAAGGGGATTGGTTGAACTTTTAGTTTAGCCAAACCACCTCTAACTCAGCTCCTTCTCTTTAATGATGGTTTGTGCATTGCTACCCTCAAACTCACCAAATGTTTTTGAAATTTAAAATTGAACAAATTAAAAATGCAAAACAAATGTCGCTCCACCTCCATGCAATTTTATAAACCACACTTCATTCAGAATTCCAAAAGTGACATGTTTATAACATCTTTAAGATAGACGCTTGCATAAAGTTTGTTCCATATACATACACTTATGCTTATGGGAAAATATTCTAATAGGACAATCATGTTGACTAAGTTGTTGTGAGGTGTGATATAATTCTCACTTAGAATTTGTTTTAATAAATATAAAACCATACTATCACATACTCCTCAATTGGTGATCAATTCCTACCAAAGCCAAATATAACATCTTCCAAGTTTCAAGCCTTCCATATATGCTGCTTGTTGTTGTATTGAGTTTGGTCAAGTCTTGTTGACCCTTGATGAGAGATTTATCATGCTCCCAAGATCAAGATCATGTACACTCTACATACACATGCTACTCATGTACTAGGAGTACGCACAAACATGCTTTCATTTAGATCCACAAAAAATTCTACTCCTACACTAGGAGTAGATAAAAAAAGTATGTTTGTTAGATAAATACTCCATGTTCTAAGAAGATAACGATCTCTCTAAATATGTGGTTTAGAAGAAGAGACATAGGCTATGCAAAAGTTTATAAAAAAATATGGACACATGAAGGTCCAAGTATAAAAAGAAAAAAAAGATGAGCACATGAAGGCTCATGTATTGAAAAAAAGAAGAATGAAGAATAACCATGTTTCAAAATAATATGTTATAGAGAGAGATCATATCTACAAAAGGAGTATAGTTTACCTTATTCCACACACATGCACATCTTGATCCAAGAGTATGACACTTCTCTCCTTGGATCCTCGATTTGACTTTACAAAATATGCAATACAAGTATGTTATTTTGTTTATCCCTAACTAAAGCTCCACATAAACCTTTTGAAAAGTAGGAGGAGAAGGCAAAACATTGTAATGCCTTGGTAAGAATTTATACACAATTGAGTGATTTGAGAGTGCCGTTTGAGGAGTATAAAGTGAACTATGCTTTTTCTTGAGAAAAACCTCAAAAACTCCAAGTTGCTAAGATGTGAATTTTTGGAAGATGACTTTGTCTTGAGAACTGTTCCACTTTTCAACAACCCAAGGAAACATGTTAGCCAATGCCACAAATCCCACTTGTATAAAGAATGTACATTTGGAATAACTTTCATGTAAACCATATATCTTAGAATGTTGTGCTCATGATTACATTTATCTCTAAGCTTTGCTGGAGGATGAGCAAATGGCTAAGTGTGGGGGAGCTTGTTGGTAGTTCTTAACTCATATTTTATACCGCCAACACTTATATAAAATTCATCAAAAGCAATCAACAAAACTATAAATAGGACTTTCAACAAATCATTTCCAAAATTTTGGTGAAATATTTATTTGCAGGTGACCAACATGAAAATATATCAAAATGAGCCTAAAGTACAACACCCACGTAATTCAGCCCAAGCAAAAGGAGCAAAGGACATGTACCTGATGCAACTGGACCAAAACCACCATGGGAACGCGCTCCAGGTCCTGCTAGGAGCCCACCGTGCGAAGGCGGTGGCAATTGGA